>NC_045599.1:100423962-101026920 GCF_009762305.2 Zalophus californianus
TCTGACTGCAAAAGTTTAGGATTAGCTGGAAAGGTATTGTGTAGGGACTTTACCTGACAGAGGCCCAGGTAGTAAGCATATGTATGCCTCATTTTTGTTATTTTTGTCTGACCAGCATCCCTTTACCTTATTTTAATGAGAGTGTTCTATTCTGTCTGGGAATACCATCTCTCCCTTATATTTGTTTAAAATTTTGAGGTATAATTTAAATTCAGTATAACACTAAGTTGTAAGATGGTAAATTGTTATAATGTGTAAATGTGTAATTACCAACCAGGTCAATACGTCTAGAACCTCAGAAAACCTTCTTATACTCTCTGCCTATAAGTATTACAATAAAAAACATTATGCTCACCTTTATTACCATATACTCTTTTTGTCCATTTTGAGTATCATGTAAGTATAAACTTGCTTCTTCAACTCAACCTGTCTATGAGCTTTATCCATGCTGTCGCATGTCGCAGTACTTCATTCTTTTTCTTTTTGTATAGTATTCCATTACATAAATATATCACAACTTATGTACCCAGTCCACAATTGGTGACCCTTCTGGTGGTTTTCGATCTGGATAAATCAAGTTAAATATGGATTTTTATTAGGACTAAAATCTTCATACACAGAGTGAAGTACCTAACTCCCACTCTATACCTATTTTCCTGGCATAATTAACACTGCCCCCTTCCATTTTACTCTTAAAAAGTGACATGGTTTATAAGATAGATTATATGGTACACCTATGTAAAAATAGATGACACAATTTACAAATACATTATTTTCTGAAATGAAAGACCAAGTATATTCACCACTTATTATCACAGCAGTTGACTGGATCTATAAAATAAAATTTGATTAGAAGAACTTCTAAGAATTCCATGTACTATACAGTCATCTTACATAATTCATTATGACCATGGAAAATGGGCAGTGTTTTATTTGAGAATAACTTTAGAACTTCATTACATGGATGATTGAAATTAACTTTTTAAGACTATATAAGAACAACAGTATATAAATAGAAATCACATCAAAAGCAACAGAACAATTTCTTAACCAAAACCATTTTTTAAGAAGTTCTGTGGGTAAATCACATTTCTGAAGCCTTTTTTTTTTTTAAGTAGGCTCCATGCCCAGCACAGAGCCCAATTCAGGGCTTGAACTCACAACCCTGAGATCAAGACCTGAGCTGAGATCAAGAGTCAGATGTTTAACAGACTGAGACACCCGGGTGCCCTGGGAGAATCACATTTCTAATTTTCTCTCCCTGTGGCCTATTCATTTCACATATATACATTCCAAACCCAAGAAAATAGAACCCACATCACAACATTTCACTGAAATCATCAGCAACATCTACATGTTTACTTTTTTTTTTCTTCATAAAGTTCTATTTACTTTGGAACATCTCACAATCAGACTGTATTTGGCTATTTTCCTTTTATTCGGTGCATTTATTATTGATGCTGTTTTAAATTATTGATTGTGCTATTTATTTGGTATTCCCAAGACTTTTAAATAAAAGGATTTTTCCCCAAAGTAACTCACATTTAACTCCATCTCCATCTCCCCTCTAAGCACTACTTTAATCAATTATTTCTACATATATTATGTATTTCATTCATCACCAATGAACTGTGTACTGAAATACCTGTTTTTAATTTTTTCTTGAATATATTATATATCCTGGATCCCAAATTTAAGTGTTGATGATTTTTACTGTTATACAGGAGTGTCACAGATATAATTTGTTACCCATTAAAATCGTATTACTAAGGATTACTTTTCAATCAGTTTGTAAAATTTAGCCTATATACACTAGAAGGCATGAAAAATTGGCAAATGATAAAAGCTTGATGGTCTTACTTAACAAGGTGTAGTGTGCATTCATAGCAAAGGTATTAAATGGATTTACTGCTTCAAAGAGGTGTTCAAAAGAGGCCACAGATAAAAGCAGGAAGACTAGTTAGACATGAAATTATGAATGATATTTTCCTGTCTTCTGATCAAAGAAAAAAAGAATTTGTAAATCTTTTAAGCCAACAATAGAAAAGGAAAGGTGCTATCCAAATTTAAGTCACTCCTTGAATTTGTAGTAGTCCAGTAGGAAAACTGGTGAAGATTTGCAAAAGTAACAACAAAGAAAACTTCTGATCTCTGTTTGTTAAGGAGATTCTCTCCTGAAAAGACGTATGTTCTAAAGGAAAAATTTACCGTTAGCATAGTGTCACATAATATTTATAGATAAAAATAAACACTATCTCATAGTATCTGCTTATACATTTACTACAGAATTATTTGAAGATCATTTTTCTCTATTGTTTACTGTTGCTTCTGCTCTTTTCTATCTTGCAACAAAAGTAACTTTGTGGCATCTCCAACTTCAAAGAACATAAACATACAATTTGGTCACTGCCAGACTTCAGGGCATCTAGAGATAAAATTATTCTTTCCTTGTGGGCTTTTACAAAATAAGCAATGTGTCTATGTTCTGCATGTTGAATTTCATTAATGTCATTTCATCCAACACTCTTTTAAGTTAATCCAATTGATCAAGCTTCCAACAATGGATCTAGAAAATGAACTGTGGCCTACATCTTGAGGTATTCTGTCCAGGAAATTTTCAGACAACCATAGTCAAAATGCTGAGCCTTTGTAGGATACATCTGGAGTCTTCACTAAAGATAAACTTGTAGGCCCCATCTGTGCTTAACTTCAGTCAATAATATTTCTAGACCTGTTAATGGTTATTAAAAAACACTGTAAAACTCCAAAGTGTTTTTTTCATAGGGAATATTCTGACATAAGGTAATTAAACCAAACTCTATCTCTCTTGAAAACATGAGCATCACCTAGATTGTCTCCATCCATGAATGCTTGTCCTCGGCCATTCAAACATGTCTTTGGGCATTTCACAGCCCTCCTCTCAGACTCTCTTTGGAAAAGATTCCAGTCATTCTTTATGTTCACTAATTGATCTCATTAGTCAGAATCCTTTCCTGACCAAACTGTGACCAACCTAGATTTTTTTCACAGGGAGAATGGCTTTTCTTCCTAGGAAAACTTCCTCCAAAATGTATACAGTGTTTGCTGGAAAGCACATATTTAACAATAAACAATACTAAAACAATGAGGAATAGAACCTTCATTCACCATTTGTGGGAATGGAAAGCAGTGCAACAACTTTGTAAAACAATCAGGCAGTTCTTTAAGAAGTTAAATATAGAATTGCTATATGAACCAGCAATTCCATTTCTAAGTATAAATCTAAAAGAAATAAAAACATGCATCTACCCAAAATGTTGTGAGTGCATTATTTACTACACCCCCAAAAGTGGAAACAATCCAAACGCCCATCAACTGAGAATGGATAAATAAAATGTGGTATATCCATACAATGAAATATTATTTGGCCATAAAAAAAAGAATGAAAGAATGAAGTGTTAATGCATGCTATAACTGGGATGAAACCTGCAAATACTATATTAAATGCAAGAAGCCTGTCACAATAGACAACATATTGTATGATTCCATTTATATAAAATATCCAGAATAGGCAGATTTACAGAATCAGAAAGTAGATTAGTGGTTGCCTAAGGGGAGGGAGAAAAAGGGGGAAGGAATGAGAAGTGACTGCTAATGGAAAGGGAGTTTCTTTTTGGAGTGATGAAAACGTCCTAAAATTGATTGTAGTGATGGCTGTACAAGTTTGTGAACATACTTTGAATTGTATACTTTAAAATGAGTGAATTATATAATAATTGAATTATGTCAAGCTGTTATGTTTTAAAAAAAGAGTATAATGTAGCATGAGATATATATGTGCATATATACATATATATATTCCATATACCCAAAATAACCAGATTAAAATATATTTATCCCACAAACATTAACTGAGCACCTAGAAAAACAAGAGGAAATACTAAACAAAAAAAATGGTAAAAATAATAAAGGAAACAACGAGGTTTAAAAAAATGAAGTAAATAAAATCCAAGCAAATCTAGAGAATAGAAAAGAGATATGGTGGATCTTAGGCCAAATTTTTGCTCTATCAGTTAACAGCACAGTAACCTCAAAGTGGACACTTAACCTCCCTCAGCCAAAGGCCACCTGGTTCAGCTAACTCCCATCTGCACAGCAAAAACAGATTGTTCCAACCTGTCTTCCATTCTAGAACACTTGGGTTATTTTTAATGTTTCTGACAATTATAGTTTTTATATTAAAATAATAGAACTTTTAGAAATTAAATTTAACCCATTTCATTAGTCTGTATATTTTTAAAATAGAAAAAGAAAGAATATATAAACATATTTGCCATACCTGTGTACACTACAGTGGAAAAAAATGAGTGCCCATAGCAGAATAAGATACAGTGTCAAATTCCTAAGTTGAATTTCTAATTTTGTTCCTATTAGCACTATTTTAAGGTATTTTATTTCCTGATCCTGTCCTGATCAATAACAAATAAGTCAAATTTGTTTTTCCTCAAGAGTGTTTGAATTCAACCATTCTCATCTTTTTTGTCAAGCAACTTCATTTTCAACTCACAAAGCAAACACAATTTGCAGAGAGCCATGCTCTAGAATTTGACAAACCCCACCCAAAGCCCAGGTCTGCCTTCCTGTCATTTGTCTTGTGACTCTGGCAAGTTACTTTACCTTAGTTGGCCTCGGTTTCAATGGCAAATGCTGTAAGTTTCCTTCTCAATATCTACTCTCCCCTTGTCCCTATATATAAGTGCCAATTAGTTTTGGGTATTGATGTTCCCAGTTATTACTCAACTTTAGCTTTCATCATTGAGAAGAGGAAGCTTCTGTGTGGGGCTTCCAAGAAAGCTTTCAAATAGGGGCAGAGTCAGCTGGCATTCCATTTTGGTCCTCTGTTTTTCACCCTTCTCCTGTGTCGCTTACCTAGAAGACAGACACAATACTTGGAGGAGCAGCAGCTATATTGTATATGAGGAAGCACATCATACACTAAGGATGGCCAAGAAGGAAGATCAAAGTACTTCTTACAACACTATGTAGCAAATGTACCAGCTCTGGACACATACCTATAAACTAAATCTCACTTGCTTAAGCTCCTGTTTTCTAGGCTTACCACTGCTTGCAGCTGAGCCCATTCTAATAGTTTCTTCTTCTGATACTATCCAGAGATAATAATTGTACCAATCCCTATGTTTTTTGATTAGTACAATGCTTAGCACATAGTAAGTGCCAGAAAATGTTTAGTATTAAGGTTATTAGCAGGAATTCTATCATAAACCTTAACTGATAGACATCTCTGAGATACCTAATGTCTGAAGCAAGACATGAGTGGGGCAGAGACTTATAATAATAATGTGAAACCAAACAGAGAGATGTATATTTTAAAATCTGATTGGTTTCTAGTTACCTTCATTCAGCTAGGGAAGGCTTTTATAGTATGTACTTAACCTTGGAGCTACTGCCATTTTCCGATGGTCTCAAAGAAGTCAATAAGTAATTGATAAATTTTCTGTCACTGTGAGCAATTAATAGGAGTTACACAGCATCGGTTACATCAATTTTCCTGTATCTGAGGAGCAAAAAATTGATTTCACAAACTTACTGGTGCATATTGATTCAATGCCTATCCCTAGGCCATTTCTATTTAACGCTTTTGTGCAGTCATTGAAAAAAGTCTCAGGACTGTCAAATAAAATCTAGTTCTGTGGAGAGTTTATCTATTACTCTGCTTTGCAAGTATTTTTGGTATCAGTAATGCTTTCAGGCTGGGGGATGTGGATATTCTCTCCTTTAAAATATTTTCACATTGGGGCACCTGGGTGGCTCAGATGGCTAAGTGTCTGCCTTTGGCTTGGGTCATGATCCCAGGGTCCTGGGATCAAACCCCATATCAGGCTCCTGGCTCAGAGGGGAGCCTGCTTCTCCCTCTCCCTCTGCCTCTCCCCCCTGCTCATGCTCTCTGTATCTCTGTGTCTCAAATGAATAAATAAAATCTTTATAAAAAATAAAATAAAATATTTTCATATTTTGAAAATAAAATAGTTAATAGCTAAAAATTACTCATTTAAGTATGAAATCTCAGGTGACACATTCGCAAAGGTATTAGAGTACATGTTTTTTGGAAAATAATGGGATTTGTGTGTTTTAAGCCTCCCCCTTTGGTTTCAATAACTGGTTTGAGATAAAGGAATACAAACATATTTCCAATACTTTATTTTCGGGGTACTGTGCTTCCTCATCTTCCCAAGGAGACTTGGAATGGCATCCAAAGAAAAGGGAGGTATGCAAACATACATCTGAATATATGTTACATTCAGTAACAATATACTTTAAGAGATATTCTACAGGTGTCTTTACTCAAGTATTTCCCCGTGAACAAATGTGGATGAAGTGCCCATTCTGTGTCAGGTACATCCTGCATCTTGAGGACAATAGTGTAAACAAGACAGACAAAACTCCTGCCCTCATATAGCTTATATTCAAGAGAGGCACAGATAGATGGAGAAGGGGAAGATAGAAAAAAACTGAGCAAACAATATAATTTCAAATAGTGTTAATGCAGTGAGGAATAGCAATGGAATCTAACAATGAAAGAGACAGTAAGTGGTGGGAATTTGACATCTAAATAGAGTGGTAAAAAAACGTGTTTTCAGAGTAGGTGACATTTGAGCTAAAACCTGAATGACGAGGAGCGAGCTATACAAAAACTGGGTATAGAACATTCTAGAAAGAAAGAATAGCTTGTGCAAAGGCCCTAAGGAAGGAAAACGTTTGTGTTGTTCAAGGATCAGGAAGAAAAGCTAATGGCTAGAGTGAACAAGGGGTGAATGGTAGAGGGTAAAATGAGAGCTATCAACAAATGTCAGACCATGAAAATTTTCATACTTATAGACTATAATAAAAAAAATGTGGATTTATTTTATATAACATAAGTAGCCACTACAGGGCACTAGGCATGGAAGTTAATGGACCTGACTCATATTTTGTTTCATTCTAATGGCCTTAATTAGTCCTTTATTCATAGGAATTAGTTAAGATTACTTAAAAATAGAAAGAATGTATTTGTTATATCCCTCAAAATTCAAAAACTGTTAACCTTTTCTGTAAAATAGTCGTTCTCACCTGGTTGGGGTGGGTGGATTTTGTCCCCTAGGGATATTTGGCAATATCTGGAGATATTTTTATTTGTTGCAGTTGCAAGTTACTGGCAACCAGAGGACAGAGGGTAGGGATGCTTCTAAACAACATATCATGCACAGCCACCCCCACAGAAATGCATCATCTGGCCCAAATGCTAATTGCGCCAATGTTGAGTAAAACCCTGCTTACTGTAAATAATTCAAAAAAACATTCACAGCATTTTTGTCTAATATACAAGAAGAGTTTTTTGTTTGACTTAATATCGCTCTCACAGTTTTACTCAAAAGGTCCAACACCTCTCCTATAAATACATAAATACACAGAAACAGAAAAAAGCAATCGAGTCTTGGTGTTATGGACTGAACTGTGTCCCCCCAAATTCATATGTTGAAGCTCCAACCCCCAATATGACCATATCGGAAGACATAATGAAGGTTAAACAAGGTCATAAGAATGTCATCCCAATCTGATAGGACTGTGGCCTTATAAGAAAAGAGAAAGACATCCCTCTCTCTCCCCTATGTGAAAGCATAGCAGGAAGGCAAGCCAGGAAGAGAAAAACCTTGATGTTGGACTTTTCATCCTCCAATATTGCGAGTAAATACATTTCTGTCGCTTAATCTACATAGTCTGTGGTATTTTGTTATGACAGTTCAAGCTTGCTAAGATATTTGGACATGAGCTTTCTAAACAGTGATAAACGAACATAGAAAAGAGCTTAACAAACACTAACCCCTGTGACACATCTCAAAGTCGTAGTGACTTTCAACCCAATGCTTATCAAAACATTCCATTTGATAGATCGTCAAGAAATTGTTTTCCTATCTTTGCCCTAGGATAGAAAATCTACAATGTATACAACAACCCTTGACTTATTCACAGCAGTAGCCTCCTGAAACCAGTTATCTCTTTGATGATGAGGTAAACATTCTAACATATGGCTGCATTCAATAAAGTAGCAGTCATGCTAGGTATATTTTCATTTTAGAACAATCAAATTTATAGTGTGGGATTTATTCTCTAATTGAAATTTACTATCATTTCTTCCTGAGACATTTTTTTCCTAAAGATGTAAAAGCATTTTATGTTTCAGCAATTGCAATTTTATTCTTCATAATTAATAACAAAATCGCTGTGTATTTCTCATCTTGATGCATTACAGGAGATTTGACAGTTGGAAGAGTTTACAAAATGTGTTACGTTGTGTTGCTTAATACCTTACTAGGAAAACTGTCTTGCCTCCAAGTTAGTTCCACTTGCTACATTACAATGAGACTGTAAGTTACTTTGACAGGGAAACAGGAAAAGGAAGTCTATACTTATAAATAAGAGCTCAGACAAAAGAGAACATGTAAAATTATTCCATAACCTACATGGTGATTGAGAATCCTGATCAGCATAAACATAAAACTCAAACACAAGGCTTTTTCTTTTTCCTCTGATACCTTTATGAACGTAATCAAGACTTTGATACAGTCCTTACTAGCCAGTATTATAAACACTATTGTTTATGAATACATAGGACTCATTTCCGTTTTGAGCATTTACATATCCCTAAAAGTAAATGCCCTATAGTTATGCTCAACTTAAATATTGTTAAGAATCTACTAGGACCTGCTCTCCTCTGTAAGAATGACAAAATAAACTTATTTCATGGCGGCGCCTCGGTGGTTCAGTCAGTTAAGCGTCCAACTCTTGATCTCAGCTCAGGTCTCAATCTCAGGCTCATGAGTTCAAGCCAGCTCTGTGCTGGGTGTGGAGCCTACTTCAAAAAAAAAAAGAAAGAAAGAAAGAAAGAAAACATTTCATGGTTATGTGTGATTATTCTAGTGTAAAATATTCATAAAATTGATTGTAACACAGGACTCTCCAACATGCAGTGTAAAAACATAAAGAGGACAGGGACAGCAAATTGTTGCTCACAATGGAAATCTGTTATTAAACCAAAATAACAGAAAATTAGCAAAGTATTTTCAGGGCAAGAGAAACAAAACATCCCACTTTCCTGATGAATTGTTACAGAATTAAAGTTAATCAGTTTTGTTTGGTGAGTGCTCTTGTAGTACTTGCAGTGTAAAACATCAAGTAATCATCTCTACCCTTTAAGAGAATCCTTAGTTTCTGCTTCTCCTTTCTCTAAAGAAAGAAGAAGGGGGTGGAGGAAGGAGAAAAAAGAGACTGAGATAGAGAGAGAGGGAGGGAAAAAGGGAGGGAGGAAAAGGAAAAAGAAAAGGGGGAATAAAGGAAAAAGAGAAAAAACTGAAGGGCCGGGAAGAAGAGCTTGGACATAGGTTAAAAGAAAGAAGCAGATAAGTTTCAGTCCGCTTCAGGAGCAAGAAAAGAATGATTTCCATAGAAATCATAAAGTCGGACTGCAGTCCCACCCTCTCTTTCAGTAAGGTCCATCTTACCACATGGTTTGTCAAATTTCACACCCCCTTGGAAGCAATGATTACAATAGCCATAATTAGCCTATGGGGCCAATCTGCTTGGGGAGCTGATAAACCAGGTCTGCACACTCAGCTGTGGGTAGTTTGGACAGCAAAGTAAGACCTGGCCTTTTGAATATCTTGCATTGCAGCACAATATGTCACTCTTTAAAGATAAAGAAATAATACCTTTCAGCAATCAGCTTTCATCAATCAGTTGGGTCTCAGTAGAAATTAAGTTTCAAGATGCCAGTGCCTGGTGTGAATGTTCCTTTGTAAAAATACTTGGGCTTAATGCTGCTTTGTCATGTGGCTACTTACATGATTTATTGCCCCAACACTTGGCCCAGGATTGCAGGAAATCTATGCCCAATGTCTACATTTTGTTCTTTTATTTGGCTGAGCATTACTTTAAAGAGATAATTTTAATAATTCTGTTCCTAGTTTTCTTTAAACTGCTTTTTTGTTTAAGCAAACATTTAGTGCCAAAATAAAAAGTAAAAGGAGGACTTTATTCCCCTCTCGACTCTTTATACTTTACTCATCTTGCCTTAGTCCTCAAAGGTAGGCAAAAACAAAAATCTCACTTATTCATGTTGCACACTGCTTTTAACCACAGGCTGATTTTTGATCTTCATAGTACAGGTCCCCTTAAAGAACAATATGTGTCTTTTTATATGGAATTATATTCCTCCTAACATCCCATGTACACTTCTCAATCTGTTCTCTTTGAAAAGTAAAAGTACTACAGCTCACTGCCAAACCATTAAGAATTAGAGGAGAAGCAGGGCACCTGGGTGGCTCAGCAGGTTAGGTGTCTGACCCTTGGATTCTGCTCAGGTCATAATCTCAGGGTCATGAGATCAAGCCCGGCATCAGGCTCTGCACTCAGCACAGAGCCTGCTTGAGATTCTCCTTCTCCCTCTGCCCCTCCCCACCACTCATGCACATTCTCTCCCACTCCCTTTCTCTCTCTCTCTGTCTCGAATAAAATCTTTAAAAAAAAAAAATCTAAAAAAAAAAAAGAATTAGAGGAGAAGGCTCAAAAATGTATACATAGAGTGGAGTAGGTTTAAAATTGAGATATTGCTGGGCACCTGGGTGGCTCAGTTGGTTAAGCGACTGCCTTCGGCTCAGGTCATGATCCTGGAGTCCCAGGATCGAGTCCCGCATCGGGCTCCCTGCTCAGCAGGGAGTCTGCTTCTCCCTCTGACCCTCTTCCCTCTCGTGCTCTCTATCTCTCATTCTCTCTCTCTCAAATAAATAAATAAAATCTTTTAAAAAAAGAATTAAAAAAATAAATAAAATTGAGATATTGCTAATATATATGTTGCCTTAGTCAGGTGGGCCGCTATAACAAATTATGATAGACTGGGTGACTGGCTTAAATGACAAACATTCACTTCTCACCGTTTTGGATGCTGGAAGTCCAAGATCAGGGTGCCAGCATGGTTGGGTTCTTGGGTACAGATGGCACTCTTCCTGTTGTGTTCTCACAGGGCAGTAGAAGAGCTAGCTAGCTCTCTTGCCTATTCTTGTAAGAGCACCAATCCCATTCAAGAGGGCTCCACCCTCATGACCTAATTACCTCCAAAGGGCCCACCTCTTAATACCATCACATTGGGATTTAGGTTTCAAAATAGAAATTCTGGAGACACAAACATTCTCCCTTTCGATAGACTGACAGATAGATGATAGATAGATAGATAAATAGATAGATAGATAGATAGATAGATAGATAGATAGATAGATAGATAGATAGATGATAGAGACACATTAATTCCAAGTGCAGTGAGGAATAAAGCCAAAATTATGAAATATCACTGACATGTTTAATATATCATAAAATTTGTAGGCAGTGCCTTTGCATGGGTTCTGCCACTCCTGCCTTAAAGGAAGCGTTCTGGTGTTTATTACTGCTTTAAAGGTATCTTAAGAAAAAAATACTGAATATCATAAATGAAAGTACCTCTTGATATAATTCCCGGTATTTGTAAGATGACAGTAGAGAAGATGAAGTTTTTGTAAGAATTTCATACCTTCTCAACTAAAAGTACATAATTTGAATATCCATTACCTCCATCAACAAACAGAAGGCTGAATAGTTATTAAAATGTACTTTACATTTTTCTTTATATAATTACAGACTCACGCACACTGTTAATGAGATAGATAAAACAAATTGCTGTTACGTGGCTATTGATATATCAATACATGTGTAACTACTAATGTGAATTAATAGAAGAAAATAGAGCCCACTGTTCCTTTAATCTTAATTTTCCCCCTAAGATATAAAAAATAATAAACTATCTTGGAGAGAAATATAATATGCCATAAGTGCCAAATTGTTGGACTTTCTTCAGACATCTGCCACCATGGCACTTTCTATAAAGTTAGAAGCAAAAATAACAGCACTGGAAAAATCAAGCTTCCTAAAAAATCATCCCTGCACAAGAGGCAAGAACTATAAGCTTTCTTGCCATTTGCAACAACGTGGATGGAACTGGAGGGTGTCATGCTGAGCGAAATAAGTCAATCAGAGAAAGACATATATCATATGACCTCATTGATGTGAGTTCTTTTTTTTTTTTTTTAAGATTTTATTTATTTATTCATGAAAGGCAGAGAGAGAGAGAGAGAGGCAGAGGGAGAAGCAGGCTCCCAAGGAGCAGGGAGCCCGATGCGGGACTTGATCCCAGGACCCTGGGATCATGACCTGAGCTGAAGGCAGACGCTTAACCATCTGAGCCACCTAGGCACCCACTGATATGAGGAATTCTTAATCTCAAGAAACAAACTGAGGGTTGCTGGAGTGGGGGGGGTGGGAGGGATGGGGTACCTGGGTGATAGACATTGGGGAGGGTATGTGCTATGGTGAGCACTGTGAACTGTGCAAGACTGTTGAATCACAAACCTGGACCTCTGAAACAATTCAATATATGTTAAGAAAAAAAAAAGAAGATAGCAGGAGGGGAAGAGTGAACGGGGGGATATAGGAGGGGGAGACGAACCATGAGAGACGATGGACTCTGAAAAACACACTGAGGGTTCTAGAGGGGAGGGTGTGGGTTAGCCTGGTGATGGGTATTAAAGACTGGGTGTTATGCACAAACAATGAATCACGGAAACACTACATCAAAAACTAATGATGTAATGTATGGTGATTAACATAACAATAAAAATTTTAAAAAAAGAACTATAACCTTTCTTATCATTCCCTTCCAGGGAATAAAAACATGACCACTGTGGCATGTTTCAGCAAGATTCCAGGTAAGTGGCAAAACCACTCCTAAATACACAACTCCACTTCAGAACAACTTCTCACTTAGAATCCTCCCGAACAAAGATGGCACATAATATGGTATCTTTCCACTTCACCTGCCAGTCTCTTTGAAGAGTTGTACTTGACATTCAGTGACAAATCGCCTCCCTTAAGGCTCTTACTCACCCATCACCTACTGCAGACTTGAAATTTAAGTTCTCTGCAAGAGTATCACTCTCTACCAAGCCCAAAATGTGCTTTCCAGGAATTCTCACCTCTGCCTCCAAAGCCCCCTGCAACTGGCTTCTTTGAAAGAGGCCTTTAAAATAAACATAAAATAGCTGTGTGGTCCCCACCACCCCCAGACCAGCTCTGTCTCACAGAAGAATTCAGTATAAGATAGTCTTTAAACTATATTCACAAGTGTTTTCTCACAAGAGGGAAAATGCATACTAAAATATGAATTTACTATATGTTATTTTCCCTTGTAGGAAATGAATCGAAATTAATTAAAACTACAGAATGCTAACATTCTTTCTAAATGATCAATGTAAAATTAAAACTCAAGGTGAATACAGAGTTCTAGAAAAGAGAGCTCTATCAGACATCTTTTTTGCACATGTATAGTGGTAGAAGGGAAGGAGATACCATAATTGTTTTTTTTTTTTTGAGATACCATAATTGAAACTTTTTCCTCGAATTGCAATTTGAAATGTAGAAGCAGTCAGTGGTGTGAATATAATCTTGCTAGGATTTTTGTTTCTGTTGTTTTTATTAATGTTCCCCAGATTCTTCATAGCATGTGGCTCAGCTGACTTTGTGTCTAAACAATTTCACATCAAAATATCCAATCAGTCCAGCTATTCCATTGGCGACATAACACAGATAGGTTGTAGAAATTTTGTGAGTTTAGAAAAATGAACCAACTAAATATTTTAGATCATAATAGGCATTTACAAAAAAAAGCTATTAAGGGCCTTAGAAACATAACAGATAGGAATTTCTGGCCCCACCCTCTAAATAGGCTAGACTAGGAAAACATTTGTATGATAGAGTTCCCAGTTTCTGCATCCTTCTCGCATTTACCACCTTGCTTGATCATCTGTTACAACTTTCCCAAACCAATCTCTTTCTTATTTGTATGTGGAAGGGAGTCATTCCCTAAGGATATAAACAAAATTGAGGTATTTTATGGGTGCAGTCAGCATGTAACAGATGACTTACGGCAACCATCTGAAATGTAGCAATTTTGCATTTTCTAAGTCCATTTACTATACTCCCGCTATACTCTTGAGACATAACCAAGACCCTAAATGTTTCATCATGTCCAAAAGACACTCAGAGATGAACTTAATAAGTTTCCATAGGTAACCATAACTATGATGGTCATCAATATAGTGGCTGGTGGAAATGTCCCGAATGTCTCAGTTGCAATTAAAATAAATAAAAGGATGCTAGAAGTTGCATATAATCCACCTTAGCCTTTAGGATAAACTACTGTCAAGATCTGCCTGGCATACTTTCTGTCATACGTACCTCAGTCTTTGGCAAGATAATTATACATAATAAAGAGTTTTTAAAAATAAATTGTTATTGGCAAAATATAAAAATTTCACATATATTTAATAGGAGGTAGCTGTAACTACATTAAAATAATGAAATATTATTTCAATAATACCCTAGCTGTTTGTTGTATCTCTAATAAGTTCACTATTTTATTATTAATCTTCCTAATGCTCAGGATTTATCACCTCCTCCTCAGAATCTAATGTTTCCTCACTAGACACTGGATAAAGTCCAATCTTCTCTCTCAGAACACAAGATTTGACAAGTCTAGCCCACCTACCTCTCTAAATTTATTCTCTATTGCTACATTGGATAAGCTGTCTCAGTCAAATTCTTCTACTTATTGTTGCAAGAACAAGATGTCACCATTCCCTTGGGAACCCTGCTTACACCATTTTTCCTGTCTGTTCACTCCTCTCTTCAGTCTACTAATTCAAATGATAATCTCACCCAAAAGCATCATCACGCTTTCTTCAAGATTTCCACAGATGGTGTCAGAGTTTGGTGATGGTAACAATATCAGCTTCTCAATAAACAGAGCTATTCTTACTATCTACCAGATACTGTGCTTAGAATATCCTCATTATATAAGAATTCTCATCCTCAGTATTAAAACATCAAATTTTAAAAATCATTTCTAAATTTCATTCATTCAGTCCACATATCAAGTGCCTACAGTGTGATAATATAATGCTGACAGGCCTGTTGTGGATCTTGCCCTCATATAGGGCAATATGGCAGATGAGGAGGGCAACAAGTAAACTACAAAGCAGGCATTTTGGGAGCACATGGGTGGCTCAGCAGGTTAGGCATCCACCTCTTGATTTCGGCTCAGATCATGATCCCAGGGTCCTAGGATCAAGCCCCACGTCCAGCCCCGCATAGGGCTGTCTCGGCAGGGAGTCTGCTTGGGATTCTCTCTCTCCCTCTGTCCCTTACTCCACTCATGCTCTCATTCTCTCTCTAAAATAAATAAATCTTTAGAAAAAATAAAGTAGGCATTATTATTATTTATTGTCACAGATGGACAAACTCAGGCCTAGAACAGACGAGTAACTTAGCTAACTCCACACACTAAGCAGAGTTGGATTTCATTGTCCATTTTTTCCACTTGTTCCTCATTCCTTTGTCTAACTCCTTAATCTAAATTCTTACCGTTTTGTGTGCATGCACCATTCATTCGGCACTTACTATATGTTATTTTGTTTTGTTTTAAGATTTTATTTATTTATTTGACAGAGGCACAGCGAGAGAGGGAACATAAGCAGGGGGAATGGGAGGAGAAGCAGGCTTCCTGCTGAGCAGAGAGTCACCCAGGCACCCCACTATATGTTATTTTGCATTGATATTTAAATTTCCTACGTATATCCTTTCTTCCTAAATAAAGTGTTAAAGCCCTTGAAAGTAATGACCCCATCATACATCTTTGTAACCTTGAGGTCCAGAGCAATGTCAGATCTAAAAAGCAGATATTCAGGGGCGCCTGGGTGGCTCAGGCATTAAGCGTCTGCCTTAGGCTCAGGTCATGATCCCAGGGTCCTGGGTTGGAGCCCCATATCGGGCTCCCTGCTCAGCGGGAAGCCTGCTTCTCCCTCTCCCACTCCCCCTGTTTGTGTTCCCTCTCTCACTGTGTCTTTCTCTGTCAAATAAATAAATAAAAACTTAAAAAATAAAAAAATTAAAAATAAAAAGCAGATATTCAATAAACTTGATGATAATATGAAGTCTTTCATTTGTAGTTATTCTCAACAGATATTACAATAAGTTTACAATACTGACATCTGACATGTAGCAAGTATAAAGAATACGTGCCTAAAACACTGCCAGTTTCAAACATGTTATTTTAAAGCATATCAAATGTTTTAAGGCCTATCAAATGATTAAAACATGAAAATTAACAATGACACAAGACTATTCTCTAACCCACAGACTTCATTCAGATTTTACCAACTAGCTTAGTAATAATATTTACAGCAAAAGAATATCCAGGACTACACATTGCATTCATTGTCATGTCACTTTAGTCTCTTCATCTGAGCAGTTACTGAGTCTTTATATATGTCCCAAGACCTTGATATTTTTAAAGAGTACAGTCCATTATTTGTAGAATGTCCCTCAATTTGGATTTATGTGATGTTTCCTCATTATTATATTTCCCATTATGGACTTTTGGCAAGAGTACCTCAGAGGTAACAAGATGATGTAAAGCTCTTCTTAAAACATCCTATCAGGAGGTATATGCTATTAATTAGTCCCATAACTGGTACTAGTTGGTTAAAGTGGTGTCTGCCAGGATTCTCTACTACAAAGTTAGTTGTTTTACCCTTGGTAATTGATAAGTCTCTTAGGAGGAGATAAAATATATGTAATATATTTATCTATGTAAATATTTTGTTACTCCTTAAACTTTCACCCATTGGGTTTTATAACTATGAATAATTCTTGTCTGAATAAATTATTATTATTACAATGGCCAAATGATAACTTGCTAATTGTGAAGAGATTTCTCTTTATTTATTTAGTTAATTACAACAGTTTGGATTCATGGGTTCATGTTATTCAATATGCTAAAATCCTTTACTATCATTCTTTATTTTGATGCTCAAATTGTCCAAGATTTGGCTAGTAAGTGTCTCTTCAAACTTACTCCTGTGTCTTTTGAAAAACATCAATCTCTGAGTACATCATCACTTTTTGCTACATGATATTCCAAGGTTCATCTTGTACTTTTTGTATCTGGAATCAGTTATTTCTCTAAAGAGTCCTGGTTTGTTCCTTTTAGTGGAAAATGGTATTTAGAAATCAAGACAAGGACTATTTTCTTTTGAAATATCTACAGTCAGACTTAATAAGAGATTCCATGTTGGAAAATCAAATGATCCTTCCTCAATCTTCATCACATGTGCCCCACCAGGAGTACGTGACTTGATTCACTCACTTGAAATATACTCCTTACTTGGCTTCCTAGACAACATTTTCTGAGTTCTCTTTTGACTTCACTTGTGTTCCTTCTAGGTCTCCTTTGAAGGTTCTTCCTCATTTTCCTGACCTTTGTTCTCTGGGTTACCCTAAGAAAATTCTTAGAGCTCTAAGTATACATAGTTCCCAGAGAATCTCACATGGAAAGCATTATATAACATAATTCTGGAAGTCAGTCTACCTGAATTTACATTCCAACTGCACTACTTATATAGGGAAGATACATTACCTTGTGTGCTCAGCATCCTCATCCATAAAGTGGAAATATTAATAATACCTATCTTGTAAGGTTTTTCCAAGCATTAAAACTGTTTCTGGTCCATAGTAAATGCTGTATCATCATCAAGTCCCACAGTTTAAATACCAGCTTTGTACCTCTCCAGCCTCAACCTCCCCTACACTCAGAAATATTTTCATCAGCTGGTTATATAATAGTGACTGGATATCTACTAAAAATTTCAAAATTAACATATGCAGTACCAAACACTTTACTCATAAGAGCTCATACCTATTGTTCTCCCAGTCTTCCCCATCTCAGAAAATAAGAGACAGAGGGATCCATTTAAAAACATAAATCATATTCTTCTCTACTCAAAACACTCCAAAGGCCTACCTTATTATTAAAAATTAACCCTAGCCACTCACCATGACCTATGGGATCAATGTAGCTTTGCCTCAGCTACCTCCACAAAACCTAACATCTCCTCTTTGCCTCCTGACTCACTCAGCACCTCAGCACTGTTTTCTCCCTGCCTGAAGCTCTCTCTTTCTGTCCAGATCCAAATGTCTCATTTGCTCACAGTCTCTGCTCCAGGAAAACAGAACTAATAGGATATACATATACAATATATAGAAATTGCTAATTCAAGACCCAGGAAGAGCCAGTCTTTCATTTGAGTCTGAAGGCAAGAAAAAAAAAAAAAAACAAACAAAAAACAGGTCCCGGATCAAAGGCAGTCAGATATGAGGAATTCCCCCCTTAGTCATGGAAAGGTCAGCTTTTTGTCCTATTCAGGCCTTCAATTGATGGAAGGAGGCCCACCAACATTAGGGTAGGCAATCTGCTTTACTCAGTCTACTAATTCAAATGATAATCTCACCCAAAAATACTCTCACAGAAGAACCCAAAATAATCTTTGACCATATATCTAGGCACCCCATGGCCCAGTCAAGCTGACACATAAAATTAATCATGACACAGTCTTTCACAGTTTTGCTGAAATATTCTATCAGATAGGGCATCTCTCACAATTCATATAAAGTCACAACCATATTCTATCTCTATATCCTTTACTCTAATTTTTCTTTCTAGCACTTATCACCAACTGATGTACTGCATATGTGTCCTCAGTTCACTTTCTCCCCTCCTACCCCCCACCCCAACACATTTGATTATAAGCTCCATGAAAGCATGGACTGTTTTATTCGCTGATTTATTTCTAGTGCTTAGAACAAAGAGGAAATCATTAAACATTTGCTTTTTTGAATGGATGAATACCTTCCTTACATGCCATATTATTTAAAAGGTAAACTAGCTTGTTCTTTTATCACAAACAGAAGTAATAACCATGAAATTTAGTCATCCATGTG
This sequence comes from Zalophus californianus, assembly GCF_009762305.2. Taxonomy (NCBI): domain Eukaryota; kingdom Metazoa; phylum Chordata; class Mammalia; order Carnivora; family Otariidae; genus Zalophus; species Zalophus californianus. Next base: position 100,442,914 of record NC_045599.1, read on the forward strand.
TGATAACCTAGAGACAACCTTCCATAAGGCAGCCATTGGTGACATGTGAAAATTGCTTTTTGTTGTAGAATATACACATTACGTGAATTATCATCATCACTCTAAAAAAATAGATGCTTACTTCTCAGTATTCACCAAGGCAGGAGCAAAATCTTTTGACGAGCTTTTAAGAGATTACCAAATCAGCATCGTACTAAAAGCAATGTTAAATCAAACTAAAGATTAAAGATTAAAATTCGTTTTTGCAATAATGACAAATGCCCTGCACCTACCCACATGCCCTCGTGTAAGACAAGGCCCATACGTATGGTCCCCTTCCCCCCTCACTATTAGTTAATTTGAGTAATTGTGTATTGTCAGAAAAGTGATTAATACTAGTTTTTGTTTTGTTGTTTCAAAATTTTTTGTTGTTGTTGTTTAAAAGCAAGACATGCTTTTGATGACTCTAACAGACTAATTTGGGTTGTTGAAGCTGCTCCTGGGTTCCATCCACTCTGGAGAATGATCTGGGACATTTAGGTTTTGTTTTGTTTTCATTTCTTTTTTGGCGGGGAGGGAGGTGGAGTGCGGGGAGTATGTGTGGGGTTTGTTTTTATTTAGTCATGTTTTTTAAATTCATTAACCATTGGACAGCCCTTGAGGGGAGGGGGACGGATTGATTCCACATTCCATTTCCTAGATCTAGTTTAGAAAACTTGTTCCCCACCTGGTGTTCTTAGGAAGGAGTATAGTAAATGTCTCATTTAATAACATACTTCTTTTTGAAAGTTGCCTTTTCTCTCCACCCTTGAGTAGGCCCAGTATTTGATGAAACTCATGAAAGTGGGTGGAACCAGTCTTGCCCCTCCTCTTTTCTAGGATGCACTATATATGTGACTGTGACTTTCAAGGAAATTTGTTTGCTGTTTGCTGATTTTTTTTGAGGTTAATTTCTAACTTCATTCACTGATAAATGAAGAAAAGTATTGCGCCTTTTGAAATACACCAAACGGATTAAGTACATAATTAAAAAACATTTTTCCCTAACAAAAAAAAAAGAGATTACCAAATTCAGCATAATTGTTGGAACTATGGAAGTATTGATTTTTATCTTAAAGCTTTTGCTCATTTAAAAAAAAGAGTTAAATTTCTCAACTGTTCAAACAACAGTTTACACCAAATAGTTATCTGAAAAGTTGTGACGACTACATTTCTGAGTTAAAATAAGCTAGCACAGTGATCAGTTAACAAAGAGTATATATAATGTGCCTTCAACTCTGATTTCTTGTTGTTTATCCTGACAACCATCTCCATTCTGCTGCCTAGACTCATTTTACAGATAAAAGAAAAACATTTTTCTTTTCCATTTTCCTTCCCCCAGTTGCCCTCTTTCTCTCATTTGATCTCATTTCTATTTTTGACTTCTGTAAGGAAATGGAATTTTCTGTATTCAATCTATAATACCCTGTATCTTCGTCAATTTTGCTTCAATGATACACAAATCTAGAAACTGATAACTGCAGCCTGTCAGAAGGTATTTCTATAATAAGGCAGAAATTTCTAAGATTCATTTTTATGGGAGTTTCCTAATGAATTTTTTAAGCATATATTTTTTCATTCTTAGCATCAAAGTCTATTATTTTCATAAGCAGTTTGGGGAATGGTATATCCACCTGTGAAACTTTGATAACATCCTTTATTATGTTCTTAACAAATGTAGAACTCAATTATTTCAAATCTGTTCAATTAATGCTCTACTGCTTTTTTCACACTGGTCAGTCAGTCTTTTAAGCTCTTTGCAGAAATAACAGGAGCTTAAACTACATAATACTTGGTGTTTGAGGAGGGGATATGCTTTGAAAGGCTCAATTCTCTAAGCAAAGTAGTTCTGTGAAAACTGTTTTCATTTTCTTGATGATAATCCATCAATTTCTTCAGTCCTTAAAATAATATAAAGTAGTTAAGCCATGGGGTTTCAAGCCTTACCTACCACTGGAAGTAAGCTTAAGTCCTGTGTGGAAGGATGTAAAAACATTTTTATACAAAGAAAAATTAATAACCTCAAGCATTTGGATAAGGACAAAATAATCCAGATACTCTAATGTTTTGGTTTACTTGGGGAGCCTTCAGAAGTGTCAAAAAGGAAAAAAAAACAAATATCTCAAAGATACCTTGAAAGGAAAATTCTGGAAATTAAATCTTTTCCCTCCAGGGGCATATGTATTCAATTATTGTAAGGACAGTTTCAAAGAATCAGAATCAAAATAGTGTCCGAGCACAACGATGCCAGGGAAAACTTCTTGGTTTGATATTTGTAGAAATGATTCAAGACGCTAGGAAAAAGAGGCTGTGATTCCCTTATCGTTTCTTAGAAATTTCAACAAAACTGTGTTTTAAGGCAGCAATAATCACAAGCTTGTAGGGCAGAGGCAAAGGTCAGCAACCTACAGTCCTGGATCAAATCCAGCTAAGGGCCTACTATGGAATGGTCTTTAGGTTTTTTAAGGGTTGTTAAAAAAAAAAAAAAAGGAAAGAAGGAAAAAGAAGAGGATTATGTAAAAGATACTGTAGGTAGCCAGCAAATGCTAAAATATTTATTACCAGGCACTATACAGGAAAACTATGCTGTTCCCTGTTCTGAAGCACAATCTGAAATTTAAACTTATTGTTTCTCTTTCCTTTACCAGGAAAGCAACAAACTAGAACCAGAGAGCTAGAACCAAGAGAAAGTGAAAAGGCCTTATCTACCTCAGAAATTATCCAAGAATATTGATTAAATGCAGAGATGTGCTGGAGCTGGCTTCCAAAAACCAGTTATTAAATTCTCAGGAATTCTGTGAGTTAGTTGGTAAACTGTTGATAGTCTGAAATCAGCCATTTGTAAGAGTATACCACAGAAATTAGCAAGCGCTATGAGTAGGGCTTTTGGAAGGTTTTGTTTACTTTTGTCTGTTTTCTAGCATACCAGTGACTGAATATCTTCTTTACATGAAATTTAAAATAAGATTTCTGTCAAAGAATCTCAGAGTTGAAATTATCTTGCTCAACCTTCTATATATTTCTAATAAAGTGGCCCTTGACCTTTTGCTTATACCTCTTTGGACTAAGAACTTGATTTTTGCAAGGTAGCCCATTCAGTTTGGGATTTATGTGACCCCCACCACAGACTTTCACTTCTATAGTACTATTGACTGAAAATCTTCAGTTATAAAGTACAAAGAAACTCTGGAAGAAATATAACAAGCAGTCCTTTAAAAGCATACCTATGTGTATATGTCTTGTACCTGCATTTGGATATCCCAGGGATGAAAACTAAAAGACAATTAGAAAGCAGAGAGGTTAGCAAAAGAGCTAACTCCACAGAAAATGTACGGAGTGTTTCTGCTTTCATAACCAAAACTAAGGGACTTTGGATTTAATGGTCATGATGAAACAGAAGAGGAAGAAGTATTATCACACAGATTCTCAGATGAAGGCAGATCACTTAAATAGTTACTAAATCAGTAAAGTGCTATTAAATGAGTTACTATGATACGAGGAGGTGAGAAGGAAATTTAAGGTTGAATTCTGATGAAAAAAGTCTTCCTTGAAAATTCATAGGCCAGAGCTTCAGACTTAAACTATGTGCTTGACAGTTTACACATTCAATGCAATCCCTATCAAAACACCACCAGCACTTTTCACAGAGCTAGAACAAACAATCCTAAAATTTGTATGGAACCACAAAAGACCCCAAATAGCCAAAGCAATCCTGAAAAAGAAAAGCAAAGCTGGAGGCATCACAGTTTCAGACTTCAAGCTATATTACAAAGTTGTAATCATTAAGGCAGTATGGTACTGGCATAAAAACATACACATAAATCAATGGAACAGAATTGAAAACCTGGAAATGGACCCACAACCACATGGGGAACAAATCTTCCACAAAGCAGGAAAGAGCATCCAATGGAAAAAAAGACAGTCTCTTTAACAAATGATGTTGGGAAAACTGGACAACATGCAGAAGAATGAAACTTGACCATTTTCTTACACCATACACAAAAATAAATTCAAAATGGATGAAAGACCTAAATGTGAGATAGGAAACCATAAAAATTCTAGAGGAGAACACAGGCAGCAACTTCTTTGACATCGACTATAGCAATTTCTTACTAGACATGTTGCCCAGGGCAAGGGAAACAAAAGCAAAAATGAACTATTGGGACTTCGTCAAGATAAAAAGTTTCTGCATAGTGAAAGAAAGTCAACGAAACTAAAAAGCAGCCTACAGAATGGGAGAAGATATTTTCAAATGACATAACTAATAAGGGTTAGTATCCAAAATCTATAAAGATGAATCACAGACCTGTACCTCTGAAACAAATAATACATTATATGTTAAAAAAAAAAAAAAGATAGTAGGGAGGGAAAAATGAAGGGGGAAAATCGGAGGGGGAGATGAACCATGAGAGACTATGGACTCTGAGAAACAAACTGAGGGTTCTGGGGGTGGGGGGATGGGGATGGGCTAGCCTGGCAATGAGTATTAAAGAGGGCACATATTGAATGGAGCACTGGGTGTTACATGCAAACAATGAATCATGGAACACTACAAGAAAGGAAGGAAGGAAGGAAGGAAGAGAGAGAGAGAGAGAGAAAGAAAGAAAGAGGAAAAGGAAAGGAAAAAGAAAAAGAAAGAGCTTATTAAACTCAACACCCAAAAAATAAATAATCCAGTTACAAAATGGGCAGAAGACATCCAGATGGCTAATAGATACATGAAAAGGTGCTCTGCATCATTCATCATCAGGGAAACACAAATCAAAATCACAATGAGATACCACCTCACGCCTGTCAGAATGGCTAAAATTAACAACACATGAGTCAACAGGTATTGGCGAGGATAGGAGAAAGGGGAACTCTCTTGCACTGTGAGAGTACAAGCTGGTGCAGCCACTCTGGAGAATAGTATGGCAGTTCCTCAAGAAGCTGAAAATAGAACTACCCTATAATCCAGCAGTTGCACTACCAGGTATTTACCCAAAGGATACAAAAACACATATATTCAAAGGAGTACATTGACCCTGAAGTCTATAGCAGCATTATCAACAATAGCCAAACTATGGAAAAAGCCCAAATACCCATCAACTGAGGAATAAAGAAGATGTGGTGTATATATATATATATATATATATATATATATATATATATATACTGGTGTGTATACACACACACACACACACACACACAAAGAATACTACTCAGCCATCAAAAAGAATGAAATCTAACCATTTGCAATGACGTGGATAGAACTAGACTGTATTATGCTAAGCGAAATAAGCCAATCAGAGAAAGACAAATATATGATTTCACTCAATGTGGAATTTAAAAGACAAAACAGATGAACATATCGGAAGGGGAAGAAAAAGATTGACAGGGAAACAAATCATGAGAGACTTAATGATATAGAACAAACTGAGGGTTGACAGAGGGAGGTGGGTGGGGGATGGGATAGATGAGTGATGGGTATTAAGGAGGAAACTTGTTATGATGAGCACTGGGTGTTATATGTAGATGGACCACTGAACTTGACTCCTGAAACCAATGTTGGACTATCTGTCAACTAACTAGAATATAAATTAAAAAAAAAACAAAAACTGTTTGCTTGATATGGACCTTACCTAGATGAACTATTAACATCAGAGGGGCAATGGTAATCATTAAAGGCATTTAGTAGAAGCAAATGCAAATCTCCTTAAAAGATGAATCATCACAGATAAAACCCTTCTAACAATAAGCCTATATGTAGAACACAAAGTTGCAGAAAACTCGAGGAAACAACAGACCACAAAGAAAGTCAGCAGACTCAACATAATTTTTTAAAAATAGTAAAAAGAAAAAAAACCCGGCAAAATTGAAAAAGAAACAAGTTAAGCTTCTGGAAATAAAATAAAATCACTAAACAAATTTAGTAAATTGTGTAGGTAAAAAAAAATTACTTAGGAGTAAGCACACTTCAATAGAAGAACATCTGAAAGAAAAGTTAAGAAATGTGGAGGATAAAATGAGAAGATTTAATACAACTTTAATTGTAATATACAAATAATAGAATCCAAAGAATGGGGAAAGGTGATATACTAAAGATTACAACTGATAATTTCTCATAAGTGACTAAATTCAATAATCCTTAGCCTGAGAAAACATACAGAATACAAGAGAAGAAAAGTAAAACAAAATCCACAGTTGTATATATTGAATGTAGAGACAAAGAACAAGTCTTAAGAGTGGCCAAAAAGAAAGAAACAGACTACCTTTAAAAAAAGACAATTATATCTTTAATAAAAATTTCAGTAGCAACAGTGAAGTCCAAACCATATTAAAGTATTAAAAGAAATTATGGACAATTATTACCTAACTGCTATTCCACAATGAGAAAAAAATGAAACAATTTTCAGCCAGAAACGAGAGAGAGAAAGAGAGGGAGGGAGAGAAAGGGTTTGTTATAAGAACCACTTATGTGGATGTACTTCATGGAAGAGGAAGTTAAACTCGGATGGAATGAGTAGTGGGAAGGAGTGATGAGAGAAGAAAGTGATGTGTGGATTGCTAATTCTAAAGGAGCACCGACTATAGGCATACCACAGAAATATTGTGGGTTCAGTTTCAGACCACCACAATAAAATGAATATGCCAAAGGGGTCAAATGAATTTTCTAGTTTCCCAGTGCATATAAAATGTATGTTTACACTATATTATAGTCCATTAAGTGTGTAATAGCCTTATATCTAAAAAAACAATGACGTGCCTTAAGTAGAAAAATACTTTATTGCTAACAAAGCTATCATCTGAGCATTCAGGGAGTCACAATCTTTTTGCTGGTGGAGGGTCTTGCCTTAATTCTGATGTCTGCTGACTGGTCAGGGTGGTGTTTTGCTGAAGGTTGGGTGGCTGTGGCAATTTCTTAAAGCAAGACAGTGAAGTCTGTCAAATCAATTGACTGTCCCTTTCACAAACCATTCTCTGTAGTATGCAACACTGTTTGATAGCATTTACTTACAGTAGAACTTCTTTCAAAATTGGAGTCCATTCTCTCAAACTGTCCCTGCTCTATCAACTAAGTTTATATAAACATTAATCTCATTGTACATCTCCATCAGAGCTCTTGGGTGGCCTGGTGCATTGGCCGTAAGCAGTAATTTTGGAAGGAAACTTTTCTTTTGAACAGTAGATCTCAAAAGTGGGTTTAAAATACTGAATAAACCATGTTGTTAACTGATGTTCTCTTATCCAGGCTTTGTTTTTCCATTTATACAACATAAGCAGAGTAGATTTAGCATAATTCTTAAGGGCCCTATACTTTTCAGAATGGTAAATGAGTACTGGCTTCAACTGAAAGTCACTTGCTGCATTAGCACCTATCAAAAAAGTCTTTGAAGGTCCAAAGCTAGGCATTAACTTCTCTCTAACTATGAAAGTCCTAGATGGCATCTTCTTCCAATATAAGGCTGTTTCATCTACTTTGAGAATCTGTTGATTAATGTAGTCACTTTCATGAATTATCTGAGCTCCGTCTTCTGGAGAACTTGCCGCAGCTTCTACATCAGCACTTGCTGATTCACCTTGAAATTTTGTTATGGAGATGGCTTCTTCCTTTAAAACTCATGAACCAACCTCTGCTAGCTTCAAACTTTTCATCTGCAGCTTCCTCACCTCCCTCAGTCTTCAGAGAATTGAAGAGTTAGGGCCTTTCTCTCACTTAGTCTTTGGTCTAAGGGAATGTTGTGACTAGTTTGATCTTCTATCCAGACCACTAAAACTTTCTTCTTAACAGCAATAATAATAAAGCTGTTTTGCTTTCTTATCTTTTGTGTATTCATCATAGTAGGACTTTCAATTTTCTTCAAGAACTTTTCTTTTGCATTCACAATTTGGGAAGCTGGTGCAAGAGGCCTAGCTTCTGATCTGTCTCAGCTTTTGACATGCCTTCCTCACTAAACTAAATCATGTCTAGCTTTAGATTTAAGGTGAGAGACAAATGTGTGACTCTTCCTTTCACTTTGAACACTCAGAGGCATTGTAGGGTTATTGACTGGCCTAATTTCAATAATGTTGTGTCTCAGGGAATAGGAAGGCCTGAAGAAAGGAAGAGGTGGGAGAACAGTTAAAAACATGCACATTTATTATGTTTGCCTTCTTACATGGGTGTAGTTTGTGGCACCCTAAAACAATTAAATAGTAACATCAAAGATCACTCATCACAGATCACCATAACAAGTACAATACTAATGAAAAAGCTTGAAATATTGCTAGAATTATGAAAACGTGACCCAGAGACATACAGTGAGCAAATGCTGTTGGAAAAATGGCACCAAAAGACTTGCTCAACAGAGCGTTAGAACAAACCTTCAATTTATAAAAATGCAATATCTGTGAAGCAAAATAAAGCGAAGCACAATAAAATGAGGTATGTCTGTATATATACTAGTCTGCTCAGGCTGCTGTAACAAAATACCACAGACTAGGGAGCTTAAACAACAGAAATTTATCTCTCACAGTTCTTAAAGCTGGAAGTCCAAGATAAAGTGTTGTAGGATTGGCTTCTGATGAGATCTCTCCTTGGTTTGCAGAAGGCCAGCCTCTTTCTGTGTCCTCACATGACCTTTTTCTGTGCATGCATACTAATGAAATCAGACTTAGCCAAGAACACCCAATGCCATTTATAAAAAGAAAAACTCAGGGTGCCTGGGTGGCGCAGTCAATTGAGTGCTCGACTGTTGATCTTCGCTCAGGTCTTGATCTCACAGTCGCGAGTTTGAGCCCTGTACTGGGCTCTATCCACGCACAGAGCCTCCTTAAAACTTAATTAATTAAATAAAATAAAATAAAAGGAAAAACTCATACAACCATATAAAGAAGATACTGAAAAAATAAGCATCAGAAAAGAAAACCAGCCACTACAGAGAAAAATGTAATAGAAAGCAACCGAACTTAAAGCAGTTTGGTACCAATACAATCTAGGGCTAAATAGAAAAATAAATACAACAGAATTGAGCCTAGTGATTGATTTAAAAGCTCATAGAAATTTTTTCATAGATATTTGAAGTAATGAGAGAAAAGTTATAGTTAATATGGTCCAGTGAGGCAAATGTGTAGTTGAGAAAAATGATTTCCAAAATGATGGAAAACGGAAGCTGAGATGTTTGTCCAGGAACACCTGGATGATGACCTTACTCCTCTTCCCTATGTGATAAATTGGACCTAATGACATGGAGCTTATACAGGGGAATTGGATGTTTCTATTTCCATATATTGAAATGCCTAGTAGTGTGTGCTCATTTTATGGGAGGGTTCATAAAAGCAGAGAGTCAAAAAGGCCTGCAGCTTGGCAATCACTAAACTTTCCAAATCCAGTTAACCCCACCTCCCCTCCCACCCCACTGTCCCCCATCCCCATACATATTTTCCAATCCATGTGAATCAGGATATGCACATGCAATTTAAGTGTTAAAAAAAAATCAACTAGAGGAAGTGCCAACATTTTCTGTAAAAGGCCAGATAATATTTTAGGTTTTGTGAACCAAGAGGCAAAATCAAGAATATTATGTAGGCAGTAATATAATAAGAGGAAAAAGATTTCCACACTTTTTTTTACAAAATTCAAAATAGAAAAATCATTGAGTATAATTTTTATAACAGAGGTCTACAAAAGAAAAGAATTCTTTTCTTATGAGAGAGAGAGAACATTTCACTTAAAGGGTGTTCAAAGTTGGCATCCCTATAATAAAAATCAGTTGCAAATGTTTATCTATTAATGCTGATCTGTAATGACATTTTACCAATTTCATCTTTTAAAATGTCTTTTCACACAGATAGATATTGTCAAGTACCAATATTAATTCATGAGCATATAATTTTAACTGAGGGTATTTGCCATTTGTAAGACATTTATAAATTCTATTAGATTCCTCTGTTGGTGTTTGTCTTTCAGCAGGTCATTACAATGTAGATTAATCACTCCAATCGAAGGGTAAGTGGAAGTTCCTCAGTTATACAGTTAAATGGATTTTGCAATATGGAAATTCCATTTTCACTTGCATTGAAGTCCAAAAAAATGCTGCTAAATCTTCAGTTTGAGCTTAAAAAGCATATCTATCATAAATATGTATGGAATTGAATATCTTACTTCTTGTTTTAACTCTTAATAGTACACAAAGTATATAAAGAAGCTTAACATTACTTGTAATTCAATGTTCATTATTGTCAAAATATCTATTACAGTATAAATTTCAAATGTAAGTGCTGTTTTGTTTTATAATTTTAGTTTTAATTCTTTATACAAATTATCAAGTCTTCACCAAATGCAAATTAACTTCCAAAATGTGCATTATTCCATCACAATTGAAGATGGTTCTTCTTATTCAAAAACTTTCAATCTCAGTCCTAAACTCAAAAATTGCAATGAAACTTTATTCCTGTTAAGTCACCAGACTTAATCTACTGAATGGAGGGGCAAGCCCTATTTAGCTTCTATTTTTGACAAAAATTCACAAAACTAATGATGGGTAAGTCCAGGACAATAAAGTTCACCATTGATACTACCAGTTCAATAACACATGATAGATTCAGATATTTTCTGCAAATTACCTGCCAATGAATAAGATGATGAATAACTATGGGCTTTAAACATTTCATATTTTTATTGTCCAGCTAATTCTATTCCTGCTCTAGACATATTTTTATCACCTTCGGTTATAACACATCTTAGCAGATTCCACTTCAGGTAGTACTGGATTAGTGCTTTCCTAAAGTCTTTGAAAAAATTCTTATGTATAAATGTTCCATACTGACTAATTCAGTCTTTTCAAACTTAGTACTGGTTCCTCAAATAACTTAGCAATATGGTAACATCTGTCAACTCATCAATAACGAAAGAAGTCCATTCAAAATTATTTGTCTTGTTTTATGATTGACTATTGATACTGTTCCAAATGTCCTCAACTCTTTAAGAAACAGTTCCTGCTGAAAAGCTAACAGTGTTATACAAATTTTCTCTGAATACATTCCTTTGGTTGTTTCAATCAAACAATTTATCTATAATTATGTGACTTTTCTTGCTTAGTTAACAGATGGATGATTTGAAAGTTTACCTTGTTTGCAGCTTCCAGTTTAGTTGTCATTGTTATTAAGAATTTCTGCTGAGATGAGATACACTCTTTTAATTTTTTAAAATGTTCTTGGCCATTGTTTCCTTTGTACTAGGGATATTGTGATGTGTGCTTATTCTGGTAATATTATCACATATTTTAACAGTCTTTTTAGCATATCTATTTGTCACTGCATAATAAACACAATTTGGAGCATCTTTTCAATAATAAAGTAATTCACACTCCACTGTGCTTCAAAAGTATGATATTCTGTATTAGTTTCCTATAGCTGCTGTAACAAAATTACCACAAATTAAGTGGTTTAAAACAACACAAATTTACTCTCTTACAGTTCTGGGACTCAGAAGTCTGAAATAAGTCTTACAGAGTGCTAAAATCAAGACATCAGCAGGGTCCGTTCCTTTTGGAAGTTCTGGGGAAGAATCCACTCCTTGCTTCTTCCAGCTTCTAGACCCAGCTGGGATTTCTTGGTTTGTTGTTTGCAACATTCCAATCTTTCCTTTTGTCATCACTTCACCTTCTATGTCTGACTTTCCTATATCATTGCTATAAGGACCCTCATGATTTCACTGGACACACCCAGATAATCTAGGATAATCTCTCCATCTCAAACTTTCTAAGTTGATCACATCTATAAAATTTCTTTTGCCGTACGAGGTAACATACAGGTTCTGGAAATCAGGACATGGACACTTTTCAGATATTCTGCCTACTGCACACAATCCACATTTGTTTTCTCATTTTGATATAATGAGTGTGCACTGATAATAAAAAGTAAATAAGACAGTGTATAATATGCATTTTGAAATGCTGTCAATTTATAACAGCATCATTGCAATTTGTGGTACAATGAACATGATGAGAATATGGTCTTTCCTGCAAATACTCAACTCTGCTCTTATAGCATGAAAGCAGTCAGAAACAATATGTAAATGAATAAGCATGGCTGTCTCCCACACTACAATTTAAATTTCATATAATTTTCACATCATTAAGTATTAATCTTCTTTTGATGTTTTCAACCATTAATAAAGTATAAAAAACATTCCTATCTATCAGGCCATGCAAAATTAAATGGAAGGCTGGATCTGGCCCTTAAGTCAAATTTACTGACTCCTGGCATAAACCAACAGACAATACAACAACTAGACAAGACCTATATACTTTGGACCAAGTGGTTAAAAAAATAATAATAATAATCTTACATTTAAAATTCAGGAGAATTCACATAAAAACCTTACTCTCTGGGGGCGCCTAGGTGGCTCAGTCATTAAGCGTCTGCCTTCGGCTGAGGTCATGATCCCAGGGTCCTGGGATCGAGCCCCACATTGGGCTCTCTGCTCCGCGGGAAGCCTGCTTCTCCCTCTCCCACTCCCCCTGCTTGTGTTCCCTCTCTCGCTGTGTCTCTCTCTCTCTCAAATAAATAAATAAAATCTTTAAAAAAAAAAAAACCTTACTTTCTGTCTCCTCTTATAAAATCTGAAGATCTGGCAACCCTGGGCCCATATGACAAACTGCCACAATGAAATAATTTGCTACCTTAGACAGAATGTGGACTCCTAACCTGGTCTACTTCAATCTTATATTACTTTGAGTAGGTGACCCAGGTTTCTTATCTCCCTAAATTTCTTATTGAATTCTTCATTTTTAAGGATTTATTTATTTATTTGGAGGGAGAGAGAACGAATGTGAGAGTGGGGCTAGGGCCAGAGGGAGAGGGAGAGAATCTCAAGCAGACTTCCTGCTTAGTGTGGAGCCTGACACAGGGCTCAATCTCACAACCCTGAGATCATGACCTGAGTGGAAATCAAGAGTCAGACACAACCAACTGAGCCACCCAGTGTGCCCCTTATTGAATTCTTTAAACAGTTCCTTCTGTGTGGTAATTTTTCAACTTTCTGTCATCTCAACTCCTTTTCTTTGTAGTACCTCCATTCTCTCCTAAAATATGGCACCCAATAAAAAATTCAATACTTAGCACAGACCATAGTAGTAGTGGTTCTTAATTCAGGTTATGCATTAAAATAATCTGGGGATACTATGGGAGACAATTCCAATGGTTGGATCCTACCCAAAACCAATTAAATCAGAACTTCTGGTAGTAGGGCCCCAGGGTAACTATTTAAAACACTCTAGGGTGATGTTAATGTGAAAGCAAGACCTGTATCTAGTGAATTAGAGCAATAACATTGTATCATTTTATCTTATTATGCGGTTTATGTATTTAAACCACTTTTGAGATTTCAAACCTAAAAACAAATATCCAGTAAACTTCTAATTATCTAGAATAGTTAGAAATTATGAATTATTTCTGTTTAACTTTTATTTTCCATTTTCAATCATTCATTCTTTCATTCAACAAGAATTTATTAAGAACCTATTTTCCACACAGTTGGCTTGATTAGACAGCTACAATGAGAATAGCTTGGTAATTCTTATTTCAACTTGATGACTTGAATTGAATTCATACGACATCAATAATTACCAACTTGCCTATGTGGCAGACTTTACACCAGGCACTTCTCATGGATTTCTCAGTTTCTTCTTACAACAACATACTACTATACACAGTACACTCTTTATTATCTCCAGAACACAAATGTTGATCCTGAGACTTGATGGGGTTAGAAACTTCTCCATGGTTCCATAACTAACAATTTGTACACACAGGAAACCGAATCAAGACTCCAGAACTAAACTATCTACTGCTCCACTAAATTGCCTTACACCATGTGATAAACTATAACACACACAAAATATAATGTAATAGTTTTAAGGATATAAAGTAATTCAGGGTCACTGCACTGCTTCAGGCTCAATTCTAAACAAGGAATCATTATTTGTAAGGTGACCATACATTCTAGTTTGCCTGTGATACAATACACCTGGCTTATACCTATTTTGGAGTGAGGCAAATATATTAATAGACACACCTTCACCTTAAATACTGCCCTAGTTAATTTTTTAAAAGATTTTTTTTATTTATTGAGAGAGATCATGAGAGAGAGAGAGAGCACAAGCAGGGGGGAGAGGGAGAAGCAGGCTCCCCACTGAGCAGGGAGCACCAACATGGGTCCTGGGATCATGAACTGAGCTGAAGGCAGACATTTAGTTGACTGAGCCAACAGGCGCCCAATAGTATCCTTAGACAAATTATATAGTCACTTAGTTTTACAAGACTATAGCCAAGTACAGTGCCAGTAAACTCTAGGCACTCAAATGCATTATTTAACAATTTTAAAAAATGATGGTGAAACCAAGAATTTATGCCCTGCCAATGGCTTGACAAGTTTATGTTTAAGGAAAGTCATGTGCTACTCTCAAAAATACAGTAGAAGAGAGGAGCCTGGGTAGCTCAGTCAGTTAAGCATCTGACTCTTGATTTCAGCTCAGGTCATGATCTCAAGGTTGTGAGATGGAGCCCTGTGTTGGGCTTTGTACTGGGCGTAGGGCCTGCTTAAGATTGTTTCTCTCCCTCTGCCTTTGCCCCTCCTCCTCCCCCCAAAATTCCGTAGAACATTCTAAGTATTTTCACATTCAGAAAAGTAAGGTTTTACGATTAGAAAAGCTGCTTTAGTTGTTATGACTGCCTTTTTTTTTTGTCAATGAAATAAAAGTTTCATTGTCAGTGAAATAAAAGTTTCGACTAGCACTAAATTTTAAACATGGCTAATTTTAGAAGGTTTTTGCCCTCTGAGTATACTTATGCTGTTTCCCATGTGAGAAAAGGGACTTGAGTACATGTCTCCTTCCTATATAGTGGCCAAAGAGACAACAAAGTAGGGATGGGAATTTTTCCACTTACAAGGGGCCTTCTGTCCTGGGCTATGTCTAATATCTCCATTTGATGTGAGATGTGGTCAGGCCTAGGGATGTAAGATCACAACCACAAGTTAAAGAAATTTGCTATTGATTGCTTTAATCACTCCTCATAATTTATCCTACATGCTACTTGACCATTCACGAAGGCTCACAAAAAAACACTATCAGTTTATTTTTAAATTCATAAGTAGGTAAGAGAGGAGATGAATCTGCCTGTGAGTCTCCACCACTCATGTCGCAGATGTTTGTTAGGTAATGAGATGGTGCATTTTTTCAGAATTCTAAGAATGTCACTGATGCAAATCTTTTCTCACATCATACTTGTTTCTCCAAAACTGTCCATACTCTTATTTGACTTGTATTTTCTATCCTATGACTATAATTACATTATATATTTAAAAGTATTAAAAAAAATGTTCCCACTTGAAAAGAAATACAGAAAGTTACATTTCTCTAGTCACTTCTGATTAGCTCTAATCTGGCTCTCCAGAGGGAAAGGACACGACATTGAACACTGAGTTTCTCTATTCAGAAAGCTGATCCTTAATAGCACTGAGGGGGAAAAAAAGATTCTTTTGATCTTGTATTTTAATCTTAAATTTTAATTTGCACTATACAATTTTAATAACTGTCCTCTAGGTTTCAAAGTGAATAGAATTAAGTATTTTGCACACGTTGCATATTACACATGTAACTTCAGATTCCTTTGTATCTGCAAGAGCTTTGAAGATTGCTTATTAAATTAGTAATGACCACCAGTCAGGGCTGTCAACCTCTTTTGTACACTCATGAGCCTTGGCCACAAATCAAAAATAGATGTTGAACTCTTTTTTGTTCCCAAGCATAATATAATGATATGACCTGTGATTAATAAACTCCATGTTTCAAGTGGGATTGTAAATAACCCTATCTCTTGCTTTTTCCAGGCTCTGCTTAATACACACAAATGAATACAGATGCCAATCAATTGCTTATACTGTCCAGAAAATTGATCAAGTTCTAACACTAACAAAAATAGTACCACTTCTGAGAAGTATGTTCCTATCCTTATTAACCTAAACTAAAGCAAAGTTAATGTTCCAACTATGCAAATACATCAGCAGTCCAAGCCTATGTAAAAGTGGCCATTTCACTTTTGTTTTGGTTTTTGTTTTGTTTCTGAAGATTAGATAGTGTTTAAAATTAAAGAATACATGTTTAAGAAATTACATCCTATACTCCTTGAAAGCATGTGAGAGAATATGACTCTAAGTTTATATATTTACAATTCAATTTGGAAGCCAGCACTGAAAGGGCACAAACATGTAACACAATTGGTGAACATTTTACATTTTTCCAAGAAAGAAGATTTTTTTGTTCATTAGTTCACTAAAAGAAAATGCACTGAAAACTCACTATATGTTATACCCTGTACTATGAGCTGAGGAGATAAAAAATTTTATAAAACAGTAAGTTTTGTTCAGTAATCCACCATTTACTAGGAAAGATAAATATGGAATCAAATATTCACATTTAAGTGCCATAAATGAAAGAAAGGAGGAGGAGCAGTATGCTAGAACAAAGGTGAGTGGGCACTGTCTTGAGGGGCAAAAAGCTTCAGTGAGGACAGAAAGCTTGATCTAGAGGTTGAAATGTAAGGAGGAATTCACCAGACAGGTCAGTGGAGCAAGGGTATTCCAGGCCGACCTCGAAGGAGGATAAGATACAGAGGCTTGGAATGTAAGGCCCATTAAGGGCTTTTTGAATTATTAGTATTACACAGGACAAGGGGAGAAATAGGAGATGATGCTGGACTGCAAATCAGGACACTATTGTGTGTGTATGTATGTGTGTGGGTGTGTACATGCACATGAATATAGATATATATTAGATCTTAACTTCTGAGATTTAAAGAGGCTACCTAAACCATCTGTCTAATCATGTGGTGATTGCTATTATGTTCTCCTCCAATCCTCAATGCCTCAATGCACCCACTCCCAAAATATACAAAAGGAAATGTAAAATGGTCCAGAATAAGGTATTCAATGAGTACAATCCATATCTATTAATGATCTGGTAACATACAAATTATAATTCACTGGAGACTTTATTATCATGATGATTAACACTAATGCCAACTCAACAAATTGCCTGATATACTTCATTTATTGAGTTATAATTTACATATTGTAAAATCAGATCTTTTTTGTGTAAGGGGTCAATGAGTTTGGAA
The DNA here is from genome assembly GCF_009762305.2 of Zalophus californianus. Lineage (NCBI taxonomy): Eukaryota > Metazoa > Chordata > Mammalia > Carnivora > Otariidae > Zalophus > Zalophus californianus. The sequence continues at coordinate 100,460,071 of NC_045599.1, forward strand.
AAATCTACAGTTGTATAACTATCCTGACAATCACAATATAGTACATACAGCTCCACCCCCCAAAAAAATGTCCTTGTGCCCCTTTTAATCACTTCCTTCCCCCCCACTTCCCCAGCCCTTAGCCAAGGCCAATAACCGATCTGTTTTCTGTCCCCATAGTCTTGCCTTTTCCAGAATGTAGTATAAATAGAATCACACAGATTGAAGTATTTTGAGTCTGGTTTCTTTCAGTTAGCTTAATGCATGTGAGATTCCTTCACATATGATGTACATTGACATATGTATCAAGAGGTCATTCTTTGTTGTTATTGAGTAGTTTTCCACTGTATGGATGCACCACAGTTTGTTTATGTATTCATCAGTTTAAAGATGTTGGGTTATTTCCAGATTCTGTCAAATATTAGAAAAGTCACTATAAACATTACATAAATTTTATGGGTGAATATAAGTTTTACCCATACTTCTTAGGTAAGTATTTTGGAGTAGAATTGCTGGACCGTATGTTTTTAACTATATAAATTACTGGTAGTTTTCCAAAGTGTTCCATTTCGTATTCCTACCAGCAATGTATAAGAAGTCCAATTGCTCTGATCCCCACCAGCACTGGGTTTTGTCATATTTGATTTTTTAAGCCATTTTAATAGGTATATGGTATCACAATATCATTTTAATTTGTATTTCCCTAATGACTAATGATATTGAACATCTTTTCATGTCCTTTTTTACACCCATTTATCTTCTTTGATGAAGTACCTTTGCAAAACCTCTGCCCACATTTCCAAATGGGCTATTTTCTTGGTATCATAATATGAAAGTTCTCCATATACCCTAAATGTATATCTTTTTTCAGGTATGTGTTTTGTAAAGATTCCTCTCAGCCCACAGATTCTCATTCTCTTAATAGTGTCTTTCACAGAACAGACATTTCTAATTTTGAGGAAATTCAATTTGTCATTTTTTTCTTTTTTATGACTGTCATTAATGTCATATCTAAGAAATATTCCAAGATCACAAAGATTTTATCCTATATTTTCTCCTAAATATTTTATAATTTTAGGTTTTATATTTAGGTCTAGGAAACATTTTAAGTTAATTTGTATTTAAGATACAATACATAGGTCTAGGTTCACTTTTTGCAAATGGATCTCCTATTATTCCAGCACCATTTTTTTTGAAAAAATTCTTCCTTCTCCACTGAATTTCCTTTGCACCTTTAACTAAAATTAACTGGCCATATAGAGAGGACTATTTTGGAACTCTTTGATATACTTTTTAAAATAAAACTTACAAAATGATGGAATTTACTATAGTTCTACTAGGCAAGCTACCTAAAATACACATGAGAAATGAGAAGCCCAAACAAATACGTGAGGAGATGGGAAAGAGAGGCTTGACAAAGAGCACTGAAGGCTCTAAAAACATGAGATGCCCTATATAGTAACATAGATCCACCCTTCTTTGTTGAACTGCTACTTCCACTGGGCCACTTCTCTTAATTAGAAATACCAGGTTGGACTCTTTTCCCATGAATTTACTGACGTAAACTGAAGCTGACATGTCACCCAGGAAAGCAAGAGAGAGAAGGATTTGACCCATGGTGGGTAAATCCATTAGGAACCAGCACACCCATAGGGTAAATAAAGAACAGCTTTTCATAGCTGCACACAGATCTTCCAAGATATGTTTTTTTCTTGCAAGTTTTTTTTTTCTTTTTCTTGACTCACTATATGTCTGTAGCACAGTCTCTCAAAGAACACTCCACTGAAAGGAGATTTCTCAGATGCAAAGCCTTTGTTCTTAGGCAACAGTTTTTTATGCCTTAACTATCCAAATCCAAATCCAAATCCTCAGCCAACTTCTTCCTGTATGCCATGTTCCTTCGTATGGTAAAAGACATAACACATACAAAAGTCATCTCTCTTTCACAGGCTGTAATTGTCCTTTAATTAGAATATAATTAAAACCAAATAAGGAAGCATGAAGATGAATAACTTTATGGGTTTTTTTTATCTTGAAAAGTGGTTATTTTTTCTTTGATAATCAGCCTAAAGTTGGAAAATGGTTTTGAGCATTTTGATAGTAAACCACTGTGTGTGTGTGTGTATGTGTGTGTGTCTTACCCTGAAAGGCACTCATACAGAGAGCATTTTAATTTTCCATGGTATTGCTATTTTGACCTCTGAGACCTTGCAAAGTAAAGTATTTATGATCCTGGGCTTTTTTATGGTATTGTTTCAATATTTTTGTAACATTTGTATTTCTTGCTGATGTTTTTAGCATTAAAAATCACTCAAGCTGTGCTGAAATATAATGGTATTCACTGAACCATACCATAGAAGGATAATTCAGTTCAGTGAGGTTATTCTAGCTCATCATGTACACAAAGGATTGAAAGAAATTGTAGAAGATTCTCAGTTCTCTACATGGGCAGCATTGAGTGTTTTTTTTTTCCTCTAATAACTCGACATAGAAAAACCTTCACTTGAATATAAAAATATCTAGTTTTAAGTCTTTAGAGCAAACCAAAGGAACAATACAATGGCCTAAGGTATAAGGAAGCAAAGTACTGGTGAACAGTTGCTCCAGATCACTAATTTCCTTTACCTGTTACCCCGACAAAAATCAAACTTCAACAAGTGGCTTTTCATTCCCAGTTTCAACACATCCCTATCAAGCCCCCACAATGATTAGTCTCAAACTCAATTAGAGTAGTGGAATGTGCTATTACACGTATAAACCAGGGATGATTTAATTTCCATGTATTAAGTTGTTCCTAACTGCAGATATCCACAATGCCTCAGACTGACTGCTATGCTTGCACCGTTTGTAGCTATTTTGCAATTTCTATCCCAAGAATAGATAAATGCTCTCTGTACCTTGTCACTCGGCTTCAGATGTCAATTACATACATAGCACCCAATATTATTTGACCTTTTGTATATTTTCACTTTTGATTGGCTGATCAAATCAAGTTTGGCTTAATTAATACAACATAAACTCCTGAGGGATAAAGTATAAAAGCTGACTGGTCAAAACACTAATATTTGCATGTCTAAAGAGAAAGACAGATAATCTCCAATAGACATATCTTTTTCTTCAATTATATAAGGGCAAATACATTTTGAACTACGAATGATTGAGACCTTAAATTAAGCACACTCATCTGATAGAAGCCATAAATTCCTACTGAAGGTGAAAAACAGATCTTCCAAGTCTTACTCCCTATAGATAAGTAAAAGCAAGTATTGTTGCAATATTCAAACGCAGAAGACTGCTTAAACATACGGGTTCTGGAATCTGACAAACCTAAATTCAAATGAGGTCCTGCTATTTGTCTGCTGGGTGACTATGGGCAAGATTAAAGCTCAATTTCATCATCTGCAAAATGGGTATAGTAATAGTTTGGTTTCTGGTTCAGTTGCTACAGCACAGACTATAAAATAATACTGACTCAAACAAAATAGAAGTTTATTTCTCTCTCAAATGACAAGCTAAGCATTCCATTCTAATAGAGCAGCTTTATGGTGTCAGGGTCAGGGCTCATTCTACCATACTGCTCTGCCATCTTCAATATACAGCTTCAATATTTTAGTCAAAAAAATGCTGCTTGTGCTCTTGTTATCATATCCATTTACCAGCCAGTGGACGTGAATAAAGAGGAGGTACACTACAAGGTACACTGTTGTAGGTACACTACAAAAATAATCACTATCCTCCACTCTTCCCTGTATCTATGTCTCTTCATAAGGTGACTCTGCAGTAACTTCCATTAAATAGTTCATTTCTCCACCCCTTGAACGCATGAGTGCCTTGTGACTTACTTTAACCAAAAGAACGTGCCAAAAATGACATATTATGAGTTCTGGACCTAGATCTCAATAGGTCTTAAGCTGTTCCACTTGCTCTCTTGGTGCCTTGACAGGCACTGTGTAAATATGCCCAGATTAGCCTGGATGAAGAAAAACATGTAACCTCAACTTACGGTCATTGCCTCCAGTGATGGTTAGCCCCAAACCAATCTGATAGCTAATCACGGATGTAAACTCAGATAACTCCAGAAAACTCCATTAGCTGATCCCAGCCCAAATTGCCAACCTGCAGGATTATGAGTTAAATTAAATTATTGTTGCTTAAACTCACTAAATTTTGGGGTGGCTTATTAGGCAACAAGTGATAAAAGAAAAAAGAAAACTTTCCTTTTAATGCTATGACCCAGAATCTCCACATATCACTTCTATTCTTATTAGTCTTGTGGCCATAGTAGCTGCAAGGGAAGCTGGTAAACATAGTCTTTCAATGGATGGTCATGTGTCCAGCTACAACTAGGTTACTATCACTAAAGAAAGAAAAGGGGAATCCAGAGAATTCATAAGACAACTAGTTAGTGAGTTGCCATCTCCACCCCTTTAGCTGGTTGAGAAGATTAAATGTGAAGTTAAGTCTAACAGTCTTGTCTCAGTAACAAGAATCCAGAAAGGGCCCAATGTTTGATGTCATTTATATTCAGAATCATACATAGATGGCATTTGTTTAAAGCATCACAAAGAATAGTCAGGAGTATCAAATTCTCTGTACCTATTTCTGCTATGTCCGTTATCTTCCAGCAACCCCTCCCTTGTCCCAAACTAAAGTCAGGAACCACAGTGGAAGACGATCCACAGAGCGAATTTAGAGTGACACTGAAACACTGCATCTACTGATGTGATGTGGACAAAGCTTAGATGTCTGCTAGAAAAGATTAGATAGAACTTATGGCATAAAGCCAGGGGCTAGGACTAAAGGAAGTTCTTTCAATTTTATCATCTGTCACTGTACAATAAATAGAGAATGTCACTGGACAACTGCCAGAAATCTGAGTGAGAAGGGCTTTTCTGTTTTTCCTTTTTTTTTTTTTTTTTCTGTTGCTGGGAGTTTTGTTAAATAAAATTTTTAAAAAGGTGGTGGGTGTGATAGTAAACTATCTTGGCTTTGAGGAGAGAAATAAAACAGGTGTCCATTTCCTACAGCCAAATCATGTGTCTCTTTCCAATTTTAATTGAAAAGAAATGAAAGAGAAGAGCAGAATGGGAGATGGGCAGTGGGAAAATGACAGAAAGAAATCTAAAAGGAAAGCTTTTGAAAGAGTTTGATAAATGTGCACAAAGCCCACCCCCATAAAAGATGATCACCACTTTTTAACCAGCTACATGATTACCTAATGGTAACCATAGAATAAGTAAGCAACCATTATGCGAACTTTAGTTAAGAACACATGTTCCCCCGTATTTTGAAATCTGATGTTTTGAGTTATCCCCCAGACTACAGGGTAGCCTCATATTTGGTAAACAGTTATTACTGTTGAAATCTGTGTGAACCATCTCTCTCTCCTTCCAGAGTTTCTACCAATTCAGAATTTGCTATTACAAGTCAAATGCTTAAACAACCTGAAAAAGTATAACTAAGGGACCCTGGATAGAAGAAAGATTAAATAATCAATAAGTAAAGTGACACATGCACAAAAGAATAAGACAGCAGTGAGATGCAGGGCAGGTGTGGGCCATCTTGTGAGTGGCAGCATTTACAGAATATGTCCAATTGAGATGAAAGGAAGGGCTCAAGGTCAACAACAACTAGAAAAACAGAAAGCCATAACAAAGAAGGCTTTGTCAGGAGCCATATATGGATAAGGCCTAAAAGCTGAGAGCAGTGTGGGCTCAAAGGTAAGCCAGGGAATACAAAGGATATTCCAAAGGAAACCAATTTCAGAAATGGGAGAAGGATCACAGACAAAGATAATGGCATAGAGAAAAGGAAGATGAATAACTCCAAAGTACTATCTTTAGAAATATTTGTTTTATTCAAAATGATTAAGAAGCAAACACCCATGTCACCTACAGTAGTTGATACTTTAAAATATGAGACATTGTCAGGATAATTATGAAAGGTTTAGGAAATTGTAATATACAGCATAAGAGGAACCCAATCAAAGATTAAAGTGTGATACTGAAGAGATACCCAAGTCATCATTTCCAGAGAATATACAAAGGAGTACTAGTCTCTCCCGAGGGTAATCGATATTACATAAAAACAATAAATATGAAGAACAGCCAGATTACATGTGGTTCTATAAGTTTCTTTCCTGATGAGAATGCTGAAAGCTAACCATGCATTGTGATACTCCAAAAGGTAGGTGTGTGATAAATACCCAATCTTTGTTTCCCATCATCATTTAGCTACTTTTCATTTGGGGAGCAAGATACCTGCTTGCATTGGGATTTTCCAAATTCGAGTGCTCAGGTTATATCCCCTTCCCAAACTAGTGGACATGTGACCAAGTCCAGGCCAATCAGCTTCTCCCTCCTTAGAATGTGCTGCTTTAACAGATGGACACAAGGATAAAAACTGGTGCCCTGAAGTATCATTGCTCTCTTTCTACTAATGGGCTTACCCTGCCTTGCAAGGTCTGGTGATTCAGGTTTCCTTGGATGTTCTGAGCTTCCCAAATCCTTCTATGAATTCCACTCAGGCTTGATAGCCAGAGGTCCTCTGCTTGAAACCAACTCACTATGGGGCGAGCAGTTTGCAACACTTTACGAATACATTTGACTATGGATTTTTTTATTTCTTTTTTGGCAAAATAGCATACTACACAGGTTATCTTCACAACATACACTGCTGTAGATAATAAGGGAGGGCCTGTGGAACATAATAAGGGAACATAAACTGTACTCCATACTTATATTTACTCATCATAAATCACCAAGCAAGATAACACATCCCTCTCAACATGTTCTTGCCACAAGGAGCATTAAAATGGTGATCATTATGGTGAAACCACCACACAAAAAATACTGTATTGGCACGAAGACCATCAAAGATCAGATGACTCTTAATCTGAGGAGAAAGGTAACATCCTCAGCAATGTATAGGATTTACCAGGGCATCACAGTTAAACATAACTATTAAAGGGAATTTTGAGCTTACCACAAGCAGGACCTTCCTGGAGAACAGTAAGCCCTAGTTAACTAACAATCTCCCTCGCTCTGGAAGGGTGTGGAGGGGTGGAAGAAGTACCTCTCACAAGTCTCCTCCCAAAGCCTAGCAGTGTGGTAGAATATGTATTTTTAAGGAAAAAAATAGCTCTTTAAGTATATTCACTTATGAAAAGCAAAATTTCCTCCTCCCGAAAAAGAGAAAAAAAAAATTTCCCTAGTTTAGGGCACAGCAAAGAAATATTCCCGAATAGGAAAATAGAGGAAAGAGGAAGGTCCAAATAGAAAGAAAGAATAAAAAGGTGCTAAAAGCATATACCTAAATCATATTAACTCTATCTTTGTATTTCTACAACAACAGGTCCAGAAACAACAATATTCATAATATTCATGGCTATTATGGATAATATGATTATCATTCATGATACGATTTAGATTCTATTCCAAATATATTATAAGCCATTATCCTCATTATACAGATAAGAAAATGATTTGCATTCTATTCTATTTACATTATAAGCCATTACACCATTACAGATATGAGAAAACAGACAGGAAGGTAGGCTAACTGTCCAATTTAACCAATTTAACTTCCTCTCAGTTCATTCTCTTGCCCTAATTGTTTTTCTCTTTACCCCACAAAAAATGCAAATGTGATACAATCCATAGTGATAATGATGATGCAAGGAAATCGTATAAAGATTTGTGGGCATATACATATATACACATATACATACTCATACATATTCAAAAGGATGCATGAGAAGAATAGAAGGAATAAGTAGTAAATGGAGTGAGGCCCTGCAGGGGATAAGAAGAAGAAATGAAGAATAGTCTTCAAGAGGACTTAGGAACATACCTTTCTCTGTCTAGATAACAGTAAAAATACAAATGTTTTGTGGAGGTATTGGAAATTTTGAGGAAATTCATACTTGAAGCAGTTCTTAGAGAAGTATCATGCGGAGTCATTGGGGAAGGAAAAAACAACATATTATCTAACTGTTTATTGAGTATATTGGTCTGGACTAGTTTCCCCTTTTTTAGTAATCCATCCTTTATCCATGTAAGATATAAATATTTATCTATGATGCAAATTAAATGAATGCTTATCGAGCAAATCAGTTAGGAATGGTTGCACTGTGTTCACATAAATTCTAATAGCTCTTCCCAGCTCTCACAGGAATACTTTTTACAATTTTACAATTTTATCACGAACTTTCAGTTTGGTCAGGCTTTGTCAGGAGTTCTGACGTCTATATTTTACCTTTATTCCAAAGTAATGAAGAATGTTCCAAATTAGAAGTCATCTGGATCAAACCTCAAACTCAGATGACCACAGAATCTAGGCAAACAGCATAAGCGAATGAAGCTATATATGTGTGAAAAAAATTGTATGGCCATCTTGGTCTGTCTCTCATTTTCCCAACTTTTCACAATGGCCTGGAGGCAGAAACGTTACCATAAAATGTTACCACAAAAAGTGCAATGAAACTGACAAAGCAGTATTGGTCTTAGTCTCAGAGAGATAATAAAGCATGGGTAGGCACTGTCACAAACCGGCAAATGCATGATCATCTAAAGCCGGCAGCTGCTACCCAGCCTTACCTGCTAGTGCCATGCCTGAAATGTAATTCCAATATGGTCAGATGTTCTGAATTTTTAAGCAAAAATGTGATAGGTACCAAAAATATTCCCCCTTCCTATGTCTATGCCCTTTGGCTTATAACTATATATTGCCTCCATACTCTATGGGATTGCCTATGTCCTTTTTTTTGACCAACAGAATGAAGTACAAGTGACTGTAATGCCAGAGCTTCTAGGCCTAGAGCTCAAGTGGTCTTACATGTTTCTGTGTACTCTTATTTTTAACCATCAGCATGAGAACACATGTGTATGAAAGCCAAGGATCTAGAGAAAAGACAAGCTGCCCTAGCTGAAAGCCAGATGTGTGAGCCCACACATCTGTGGCTTATGAAGCCACATAGCTAATCCTCAACTCACCCTAGGCACATGAGCAATAGACTTACTTCTGCATACCACTGAAGCTTTGTGGTTGTTTGCTATGCAGGATTTATTATGGTAGTAGATAACAGATACCTGAAGGAAGTTCTTGAAAAACTATCATGCAGAGTAATCCAGAAAAAAAAAAAAAAGTTTCCCATCAATATTCTGAGTCTATTGGTCTCAACTAGCTTCCCCTTTTTTTAAATTTAATTTTTAATTTTTTTATTAGCATATAATGTATTATTTGTTTCAGGGGTACAGATATGTGTTAGCTTCCCCTTTTCTAACAGCCAATCCTTTATCCATGTAGGATATATAGATATTTGTCTACAATTAAAGGTTTTTTTTTATGTTAGCAACCAATTAATGCTTTTAAAAACACAACACATTTCAAACACAATATTCTGTGAATCTGATCCAGACCACAGACCACTAACTGGCATTCTCTATTATAGTCTAATCCCTTCATTTTACAATTAAGAAAAGGCATTCTGAGAGACAAAATCTTTTCCAACACGAAGCAGTTGGACCTCAGATGTGCTGATTCACCTAATTTGGTCACTTTTAAAAAAGCATCTTAGTTTATTCCTTTGAGTGCATGGGTATTTCCAAAATCACTCAGGTCTTCCCTCCCCATCCTTTCTGTCACTTTGTTTTTGTCCAGAGGCTAGATCCACATCAAGGATCTACATTGCATTCATCTCTACAAACCTCATCCAGCACTATCAGCTACTGTCTTTTGAGCAGAGGTTTGAATTCTCCTCTTCCCAAGAAAGGTAGTACTTCTAAAAATGTGCTTAAGGCCACAAACTTGGTATATTCTTTCAGCATTAAACTCACACCACCTCTCTCTGCAACACAAATGAACAAATGATGCTTCTACCATAAAATGGAATAATTTTTACACAATGCTAAGGCAAAATTCCCATGAAATCTGGGTAACGCTGGTCTTGGCCAAGCAAAAAGCAATCTTAGGATAAGAGCAGACAGGCAAATTGTAGTAAGGGATGTGTCCATTCATTTAGAAAAAAAGTTTCTCTTTCACAGTACTACTGAAGGAGAACCCATATTGAAAGTTGTGATTATTGTTTTAGCCGGGATTCATAAAGAGACTGAACAGCTGCACACTTTATTAGATCTAATCTAAATACCTGCTCCTTGTATTTTGTGCTGGGAGATATTTATGTTATCAATTCAACTTTATACTAACCATCAGGAAGAATACTCCCTGTAGCTCTGCTGACTCAAAATAATGACTTGTAAGGGAGCCCTAATGACAGAACAAGGGGCAATTATAGACCCAGCATGAGACTTAGAATAACTGCGTGATGTATTTTGTGCACTTGATTGACCTCATGTTCAAGTTCATTTGTGCCTCACTGTTGTAGATACGGCCTATGCCTCAGGGTATATGCCTTGTTAATTTCAATATAAGAAGACAGAACAGATTAGATCAGATGGCTCAAACAAAAAACAAAGCGCAGCAGTGCTTGGCGGAAAAGTGGTGGCACATTGGGGTCTACCAGAAGGAACCATCAGATATCTTTCAGGGAAGAATGAGAAGTAGGAATAATCAATATGGAATGTTAATTCACTTCTACTCTTGGGAGAACTAAAACAATGTACATCTTCTTGTGTCTTTACATAATTGTGGTGGCTCCTGGGAGGACTTAGAATTTATTGTAAAATAAGAGAGGGATAGGAAAACAAAGAGAACAAGAACTCAATATAAAATAAGGTTACTGTGAGATGTTCATTGATTATATTGCTTTAGAGTAAAATCATCTGGCAGTCTCTTCTATACATATTACTTTGAAATACACTACTGCTGTGCTGTAATTCACCAAATGAGAAAGGGGGAAGGGAGTCTTTTCTGATGGGTTGTTTATAATCCCAATTCTAAACATGCTTACTTAAATGGGAGGGGGCATTAAAAGAAGGGGTGCAGGAGAAGAACTGCTGTTTGTTTGTTTTTTACCAATGTTAGTGTTTACCCCCCCAAAAAGAAGAACAAGAACAAGAACAAATCCTCTTGATTTGTTGTGTACAAAATTATAGAGGGAGTTCAAGCACATAACGATATTGCAGACTGACTTGAAAACGACATAGAATAACTGGTACTTATGCAATTTCTCAGAAACATAGCCTTGATTCTAAATTGGTTGAAAAGAGGCGTTCCAAAATCGTCGTTTCATCAGTCTTGGTTGTTTGCTAATAGTACCATCTAGTGAACTCCGCCTACACTTCCAAAGTGGTTGTTAGAAAAACCTACGAAAGCCTTGGTAAAAACCTGAAATCAATGTTTTCTAAATGATACTGGGAACCACATCTTTTCTCTACTATCGTTAGCCATGTAATCTTTGAGAAAGTGCAAAACTAGTATCTAATATCGTATGAGGAAGCTCCCAACTCAGAATATACAAATAAACTGCCAACCTAGCTAGCAATAACAGACACACACTGCCAAGTGATTAGAAATTGGAATATGGGAATCTATTCCATATTTATTTCACCTAAAATATTTATTTTTTTCGCCTAAAAAATTTAGACTGAAAATGGTTCATAACTGAAACCATAGGAAAGTAAGAGCTATTATAGAAAGGGGGAAATATGTTGATGTTTTCCACACCTATACTTACCTCAAATGTTAGAGAAGGAGTAGGAAATTTAGGCTCAAACATGCAGCACTTTTTTAAATATTGATTTTCAATAGGTCACCAAGTTTTAAAAAACAAATATTAGTAAGTTCTCTTCAAAACTCAGTCAGATAAAATATACTGATTTTAAATAGCACATAGAAGAATGCATTTTCACATTTCTTTAAGAAAATAGATTTCTGACTGAAAGCTCTTCATTTAGGAAAGAAGTTTCTTCTCCACTGAGGCAACATCCTCTGCTAATCCAAAGTATCTAGTAAGATGCAGGCAATCCTAATAAAACAAGCATAGCACATGTGATTGATTCATTCAATTTAGATCACTACCTTCCAAATTTTTTTAAAGATTTTATTTACTTATTTGACAGAGGGAGAGAGTACAATTAGGGGGAGTATCAGGGGGAGGGAGAAGCAGGCTCCCACTGAGCAGAGAGCCTGACATGGGGCTTGATCCCAGGACCCTGGGATCATGACCTGAACCGAGGGCAGACGCTTAACTGACTGAGCCCCCCAGGCGGCTAACTACCTTCCAATTTTATTTTAACAACACTGGCACCACTTTTCCCCCAAACTAAACCAAAGAGAAAACTCTCAGAAATAAGACAGATAATGGTATTATTTTAGAGAACATTTTTTAAGAAGTATAAATGCACTGATTTTAAAGTCATTAAGTTAGAAAAATAAAGCTATTTTCATGATATCAACAATTACAAGTTACAGATGCAGATATAAGCCTTGTCATATAATAGCCTTTGGCTTGATTTATTTCAGCATTTCATTCAACTAAAGCTGAAGAATATTGGGGAAAAAAAAAGCCTATGACTTGGACATATTTTGGCCAGAAAGTATCTATTCATCATGCATCCAGTGAGGTGATTTTCCTCTGGAAGACGCCTACCCAACTTTCAGTTCATTCATTTAGGGATGTTTATAGCTCCACCCATGGCATGTGACCCAATTCTGGCCAATCAGACTTCCTTATTTTTCCTGGCAAGAATAACTGCTTCAAAACAGAGTATCTGATACAGTTGAGATACAGTTGAGATACAGTTCAGAGTCAAATTCTGTGCACTTTTTTAACAATTATTGGGAGAGTCACTGGATTTGAATCTGGAAGCATTTGCCCCAGAGCTATCTGTAGCCATCCTAACATTATATAGGGCCCTCAGAATGATTCCACCAAAATAGAAGACAGCTTTACAAGATAAAGTGAAAATAAATTCTGATACATTCATTAGTTTATTCATTCAAAAGTATTTATTGGACATTTCTTATGGACCAGGACAGTTATTAATAAGGTAGAAAATAAAATAACAAATGCTCTTGCCCTCATGATGGATGCTTGCTTTGCAGTGGGGATAAAAGCATTTTTAAACAAATAATTTCAGAGTGATATGGGACCTTGTAATAAATAAAGCAGAGTAAGAAAGAATGATGAAGTAGATGTGCTCTATTATCTAAAACATGGGTTAGCTAACTACATGTCATAGATCAGATCTGTTTTTTATATTTTTAAAAGATTGTTAAAGAGAGAATATACAACATTAGCAATCTGTGGCTATAAAAGCCTCAAATATTTATGTGGCTACTATGTGGCCCTTTATAGAAAAAAGTTGCTGGTCTACCAAGTAGTTCAAAGGAATTCCTCCTGTCCTCCCATAAGCATGCCACTGATTCTATCAAAAACCAGTCTATTTAACCACTCCTTTTACCTTGGCTGAGCTTATAAATAGTTTTAGCCAACAGAATTATGCAGAAGTAATATTCTCAGATTTCCAAGCCTACATCTTAAAAGGCCTTGTAGCTGTTCTTTTCACTCTTGAAAACAAGACCCCATGTAAAGAAGTTTAGACTATCTTGCTAAAGAGAGAAGTCAAAAGACAGAGTACCTGAATAATGAGAGACTATGTGGAGGAAAAAAAAAAAAAGCTACACAGAGGAGAACTGAAGCATCATAGGCCCTCAACGCATTAGTGAAGCTGTGTTTGGTCCTCTGTCCCTAGTCAAGGTACTCTGGCTAAGAGCTATCATGTGAAACAGAGATCCTCACTAAACCTTACTGGAATTCCTGATTCACATATAGTGGACAATAAAATTATTGTTTTAAGGGCGCCTGGGTGGCTCAGTTGGTTGGGCGACTGCCTTCGGCTCAGGTCATGATCCTGGAGTCCCGGAATCGAGTCCCGCATCGGGCTCCCTGCTCAGCAGGGAGTCTGCTTCTCCCTCTGACCCTCTTCCCTCTCATGCTCTCTAGCTCTCATTCTTTCTCTCTCAAATAAATAAATAAAATCTTTAAAAAAATTATTGTTTTAAGCCACTAAGTTTTGGAGTGCTTTGTTTTGCAGTAATAGGATGTGAAACAGAAAATGGTACCAGAATTAGAGTGCTGCTTTGACAAAAACCTAAAACACACAGTACTGCCTTTGGAACTGGGTAACAAGTCTGAAGGGAGGTGAGAACCATTAATGGAGGTTTGAAAAGCATTGAAAAGAAATGTTATTAAAGACTGGAGAAAGGATGACCTATAATACATAAACCTGAAACATTTGGCAACACTTGTGAATCTAGCTAAGATTTTTAGACATAAGTCTGGAAGTGCCAATCAGTTTCCGGTTATGTTGTGCATGATAAAATATAGGAGAGAGAGAAACTAAAGAATTGCTCCATATGTAAGCATAATTTAGAGGAAATATAGAGGACTCAGGATAGTTTTTCCAGTCAGAAAAAATGTTCTCAGAATAAGAAATGGCCTCCAGATAAAAATAAAATCAAGAGTGTGGCCAAACGATCATTTGTTAAAACCTCAGAAGAATTAAAGTTATATGTATTACACCCTTTGGTGAAATTAAGACAAGGACAAGAATCTTAAGGCACTGTCCTACATCAACCTGGTATGCTTAAAGTGGAGGACAGAAAAGTTACCGATGTGACTTTGGCACATGGAGTGAATCCTTATATATGAAAAGTCCACAAATACTTTAAGAAAGCTACATTGGTAGAAGCACTACTAGTTCGGACTGAACGAAATTGAGATAGATGAAAATGAAAAGAGGTCTATGGGCCCTCAACTTCATGTAGGTAGAAAGCAGGAGGAGGTGGGAGTAGTCAAATTGGGTGGCTCAGTTAAGCTTCGGACTCTTGGTTTCGGTGCATGTCATGATCTTGTAGTGCTGAGATCCAGCCCCAAGTCAGGCTCTGCCCTTGGCATGGCAGATTCTCTCTCCCTCTCCCTCCCGCTCACTCTCTCTCAAGTAAATAAATAAATAAAATCTTAAAAAAAAAAATGGAAACAAATTCTCAGTGCACAAAGCCATGAGTCAAGGAAAACAAAGTGCTAAAGAACCCCTGTCAGGGAGCAGAAAAACCAAGTCCTGCTAAAGAAACATTCTCTTGAACAGGGAAACAGGTGACATGTGCCTAGCCGGTTTTAGAATGATTATGGACCAGTGACTGCTATGTGTCTTCCTTCCTCCCACTGTTGAATGGGAGTGTCTATTGCAGTTAGCCTGCTCCTGTTTCACCATTGTACTTGGTTTGGGGAGAGGATAACTTGACTTTTAGTTCACAAACCTTGCATCAAGAAGAACTACATTCAAAGAACCTTATCCCTCCAGTGCAGATGTACATCACAAGACACTGTATTTTGGGCCTGATGCTATATTTGGATAAGAACTGGAAAAGTATATTTTTCATGTGAAACAAATGAGAAAGGGTATAGTCAGAGGTGGACTATGGTTGCTTATCTACAAAAATCATCACCAACAATTATCTAATCCCTGTACACATGACACAACTCCAACAAGAGGAAGTCTATTTCCCCACCACTTGAATATATAGTGATCTTATGACTTGTTTTGACCAATAGAATGAGGTAAAAATGACATTCTGGGACTCCTAAACATAGCCCTTAAAGGACTGCTTGTTTCAGCTTTCACTATCGGAAGACAGCTATTACATAGCAAAGCCCAGAGAGGCCACATGAAAAGAGAAGATCCAAAAGACGAGAGATTGTGTGAGGACAGAAGCTAAGTGGAGAAGATCAGAGGTGTCCCATCTGACAGTCAACACCAAGATCCCAGACAAGTGAGTGAAGCAATATTGGTTCTCTAGCCCCAAACAATCCACCCAGCCAACACTACATAGAGGGGAAGACATGCTACCCACAGTCTTACTTGATTCCTGCACAGAGAATCTTAAGTGATAAATAGTTGTTTTAACCAACTGAGCCACCCAGGCGCCCCAAGTGATAAATAGTTGTTTTAAGCCACTAAGATTTATGATAGTTTGTTATGAAGTAATAGATAAAAGACACATAGTCTATTTTAGATAGCATAGCTAAAGAAGTTCACTGAAGAAGTAGCATTTGAATTGAGATCAAAATGATATGGAAGAGAAAACCGTAAGATTCAACATTCCAGGCAAACAATCTACTTTAGAAACTTCATGAAGTTTACTGAAGCTGGAGTGGTGTGGATACAATAAGGAGTGGAAAGAAAATGAGGTGACTAAATAGGAAGAAACTGGAAAAAAATCAGATATTGTAAGACCTTTTAGTTCAAAGAAAGGAATCTGAATTTTATTCCAAGCCCGTGTTAGAATTCCTGAATCAAGCATACTACTCCAGAACTTTTAAGTTTTATGAGCCCATAAATTATTTCTCTCTCTCTTTCTAAATTTGTTGTATTTACATCTCAAAGAGCCAAACCTAAACAATCTGAATCACTGAGATGACTGATTGCATAGTAATAGCATTTTAACTTAGGATATCACTTATCCATTAACTACAAAAGGTAAGGTATTCAATTTCTGCACAAAAAATGAGATCCCCTGAAAGTAACAACATACTAGTGATCGCTAATGTGTTCACATTTGGCAGATTACTTATGTAGGTACTTTCAGTTTATTTTAATTAAGTTCTAAGACATGCTTGTATTAGTTTCTTATGGCTACCATTAACAAATTAGCCCAAACTAGGTTGTTTACAGCAATAAAAATTTATTCTCTCACAGTCTTGGCAGTCAGATGTCCAAAATTGATTTTTTTGGTGGGGACACCATTCAACCCAATAAAATACTATAAATATATATTTTTTAAGTCAGAGGAAAAAGTAAAACATTGTGGAATGCCTGAGGCATCATCGCAAGGAACCAAGTTTGAAAATCATGACTTTAATTTCAAAGGCATATGTTACTTCATTTTATTTTTAATGTCACAATTTCACAGGATGGTTAATTAAGTTTAAGAGGGACCAATAGTTGGAAGGAATCAGCTTATACTGTAGGTGTTGCATACCCACAGCACCAGCCTACTTAAAACATTTTAAACTATTAAAAAAATCATTTTAATAGTCTTAATACTTTGGATGCCGACCTCCATCTCCACACACAAGAAATTTTTATTTTTTTTTCCTTAGCTGTTTTTTTTTTATTTTTTTATTGTTATGTTAATCACCATATCTTACATCATTAGTTTTTGGTGCAGTGTTCCATGATTCATTGTTTGTTCATAACACCCAGTGCTCCATGCAGAACGTGCCCTCCTCAATACCCATCACCAGGCTAACCCATCCCCCTACCCCCCTCCCCTCTAGAACCCTCAGTTTGTTTTTCAGAGTCCATCATCTCTCATGGTTCGTCTCCCCCTCTGACATACAAAAATTTTTTACAGATTTTTTAATTTATTCATTTGAGACACAGAGATACAGAAAGAGAGAGAGCATGAGCAGGGGGAGAAGCAGAGGGAAGGGGAGAAGCAGACTCCCCGCGGAGCAGAGAGCCTGATGCAGGACTCAGTCCCAGGACCCTGGAATCATGACTTGAGCCGAAGGCAGACGCTTAACCATCTGAGCCACCCAGGCGCCCCGAAATTTTTATTTTCATCTTGCTTTCACTGGAACCATCCTTACTCCATTTACAATGTGAATTACAACTTCTATTACTACCCTCCATGCCTGAAAGTGACTCAGTAGGGAACAGAGAGGGAATCACTATACTATAGACAAGTTTGGTGATCTCTGTGAAGCAAACAAAAGAGCATTCTGTGAATACTTAATTGCCTCCTTTTTTATGCTGCATCTAGTTGAACAGTTGAATCAAAAAGTACTGTAGAGAAACAAATACAAAATAACACAAAAGCAGTATGATATGATTATGCTAATTTAAAACTTTATTTAATAGCAATTTTCATTTCTTACTACAAATACAAATAATGGGTCCATACTTTAAACATAAGGAACATTCACACATTCTTTGTTTGCACATTTCTAATTCTCATGTCTAAGAATACTGAGTTAGTGAGAATGATTTCTATTCCAAGTGACAGAAAATGCACTCAAATTGGATTTTAGGGAAAAAAGCAAAAACAAAGACAACAAAAAAAAATGTAGTAACTTAATTAAAGAGTCTAGAGTTTCAATTATAGATGGAGCAAGATCCCTAAATGACCTCTCCATATCTTTAATTTACTTTCCTATATACTGGCTTCATTCTCAAAAAAGGCTCCCTCCATGATGTATTCCTACAAATCTTGGGTTACAGTCTTTCAGGTTCAAACCCAGTAGAATGGTACATGTTTTTCTCCTGAACACTTCAGCAGAAGATTTAGATTTATTTTTGGTAGGAACACGTATCCAATCCTGAACCAGTCACTGCTAGGGGAAAGGACATGCCAGCCCTGGAAACTTCAGTAAAGTCAACCCATCATTGGTGGAAATTTTGTTTATTCCCTGTCATTTTCACTATAATGAAAATTTCATTATCATTTTATTTTCATCATTATCATCATACTTCATTCCTCTTCAAGGAATATCCTTTCTTACATATATCTCTGTAATTTTCTGATTATTTTAATAGAATAAATTTATAGTAGTAATACTGTGTTAATATATATACATATATTTTGAAATTTTTTTTTAAAAATGTACAAAATTGCTTCCCAGGAAAGTGATATCAATTTTTATTTCAACGAGTAATTTCTAAATTTGCCTTCACATGGTCTCATTGTATTTGGATATTATCATTTTTGCTGGGACACCTGGGTGGCTCAGTCAGTTAAGCATCTGCCTTCAGCTCAGGTCATGATCCCAGGAGTCATGATCCCAGGGTCCTGGGATCAAGTCCCTCATCGGGCTCCTTGCTCATTGGGGAGCCTGCTTCCCCCTCTGCCTGCCACTCCCCCTGCTTGTGCACTCTCTCTCTCTGAAAAATAAATTAAAAATCCTTTAAAAAATCATTCTTGCTAATTTTTCCCACAATGGAAAATAAAATTAATTAATTCATGTTTATACATCATTGAGCACACATATGACTTTTGTTGAAACTTGTGAAAGCTGCAGATGTTAAAACTTTACCTCTACATATTTCAGCAAACATCTCTCATATAACCACAGTACCATAATCATAACCAAGAAATTTTAGTATTACTTACTAGAGTCCATATTCAAAATTTTCCAATTGTCCCCCAAATATCCTTCATAGTTTTTTTTTAAATCAAGGTTTTAGTCACAATCACACCACTTAGATATCATGACTCTTTATTTCTTCCTCTCCAGACCATGTAAATTTTCTTTTTCTTGTATTGCATTAGCTAGGACTTCCAGTATGACACTGAAAAGAACTACTAAGAGGAAACATCCCTACTTTGTTTCTGATATTCAAGGGAAAGCTTCTAGTTTCTCACTGTTAAGTATGATGTTAGCTGTAGGTTTTTGTAGATGTCCTTTATCAAGTTCAGGAAAGTAACTTCTATAACTAGTTTACTGAGATTTTGTATCATGAATGGATGGTGGATTTTGTCAAATGCTTTCTCTATATCTATTCATATGATCATGTGATTTTTCTTCTTCAGCATGTTGATGGGATGGAATACATTAAATTAATTTCTGAATGTTGAACCAGCCTTGTATATCTAAGATAAATTTCACTTGGTCCTGGTGTATACAATTCTTTTTATATATTGCTGAATTTCTTTTTACAGATTATTCAATTCCTAGTATTTTGTTGAGGATTCCTGCATCTATGTTCATGAGAGATACTGGTCTGTAGTTTCCTTTTCCTGTAATTTCTTTATCTGGTTTTGGTATTAGAGTAATGCTGGACTCATTGAATGAGTTAGGAACTATATTCTCTGCTTCTATCTTCTGAAAGAGATTATAGAGAATTGGTATAATTTCTGCCTTAAGTGTTAGTAGAACAGTGAGCCAATCTGGGCCTAGGGCTATTTTTGGAAAGTTATTCACTATTGACTCAATTTCATATATAAAGGACTCTTCACATTGTCTATTTCTTCTTGAGTGAGTTTTGACAGATTGTATCTTCCAAGGAATTGGTCCATTTCATCTAGGTTATCAAATTTGTGAGCAGAGCGTTGTTTATTATATTCCTTTAGTATCCTTTCAATGATCTCAAGATCTTTAGTAACATCCCCTCTTTAATTTCTATTATTAGTAATTTGTGCTATCTCTTCTTTTCTTAGTTAACCTGGCTAGAAGTTTTTAAATTTTATTGATCTTTTCAAAGAAATGGATTTTGGTTTTGTTAATTTTCTCAACAACTTTCTGCTTTCAATTTTATTGATCTATGCTCTAATTTTTATTATGTATTTTCCTCTGCTTTCTGTAGATTTACTTTGATCTTCTTTTTCTAGTTTCCAAAGGTGGAAGCTTAGGTTAATGATTCTTGATCTTTCATCTTTTCAATATATGCGTTCAATGTTCTAAATTTCTCCCCAAGTATTGTTTTTACTGCATCTCACAAATTCTGATAAGTTGTATTGTATTTTCACTGTTTCAAAATATCTTTTTTTATTTTCACTTGATATTTCCCTTCAACCCATGTCTTATTTAAAAGTGTTTTGTTTCATCTCAAAGTTTTTTGGGATTTTCCAACTATCTCTCTGTTACTGATTTCTACTTTAATTCCACTGCAGTCTGAGAGGAAGCATGTATTTTCTACTGTTTTAAATTTGTTAAGGTGTGTCTTACGACCCAAAATGTGGTCTTTCTTGGTGAATGTTCCATATGAGCTTGAAAAGAATGGGTATTCTGCAGCTAATAGGTGAAGTAGTCAATACATGTCAATTATATACAGTTAATTGATGGTACTGTTGATTTCAACTATGTCCTTATTGATTTTCCTGTCTGCTGGATCTGTCCATTTCTGATAGAGGGATGTTCAAGTCTCCAACTACAATAGTGGTTTCCTCTACTTCTCCTTACAGTCCTATCAGTTGTTGCCTCACTTATTTTGACACTGTATTGTTAGGTAAACACACATTAAGAATTGTTACATCTTCTTGGAGAATTACCCCATTATCATTTCATAATGCCTCTCTTTATCACTGATAACTTTCCTTGTTCTGAAGTCAGCTCTGTCTGAAATTAATACATCTACTCCCTCTTTCTATTAAAGTTAGTACCGTATATCTCTCTCCAACCATTTACTTTTAATCTGTATGCGTATTTATTTTTTAAATGGTTTTATTTTATACAACGCATATTTGGGTCTTGCATACAAAAAAAAAAATCTTGGGATTTTTGATCCACTCTGACAATGTCTTTTATTTTTTAATTTCTTTTTATTTTTTATTGAAATATAATTAATATACAGTGTTATATTTGTTTCAGTTGTAAAATATAACGATTTTAATAATATAATGATTTCTACACATTACTCAGTGCTCATCATGATAAATGGGCTCTTAATCCTCCTTATTTCACCCATTCTCCCACCTCCCCTCTGGCAACCACCAGTTTGCTTTCTGTATTTAAAAGTCTGAGGTTTTTTTTTCTTTTTTACATTGTTTTGTTTCTTAAATCCCACATATGAGTGAAATCATAGGTATTTGTCTTTCTCTGACTTATTTCACTTAATATTATACTCTCTAGGTGCATCCATGTTGTTACAAATGGCAAGATACCATTATTTTTTATGGCTGAGTAGTATTACAGAGTGAATGTGTGTGTGTGTGTGTGTGTGTGTGTGTGTACACATCTTTATTCATTCATCCATTAATGGACACTTGGGTTGCTTCCGTGTCTCGGCTATTATTGTAAATAATGCTGCAGTAAACACAAAAGTGCATATATCTTCTTGAATTAGTAAAGGCCCAATAGTGGAATTATTGGATCATGTGACAATTCCATTTTTAATTTTTTAAGGAACCCCCCACACGGTTTTCCACAGTGGCTGCACCAATTTGCATTCCCACCAACAGTGCACAAGGGTTCCTTCCCCCTCCACACGTCCTTGCCAACACTTGGTATTTTTATCTTTTTGAGTCTAGCCATTCTACACGTATAGTGATACTCTGACAATCTCTTTTAATCCATGCATTGAGACTCCTGATGTTCAAAGTGATTATTGATACAGTTTGATTAACATCTATCATATTTGTTACTGTCTTCTGTTCATTGTCCTTGTTCTCTGTTCCTATTTTTGTCTTCTCTTTTCTACTTTTTGTGATTTTAACTGCTTATATTATATGGTTCCATTTTCTCTCCTTGCTAGCACATCAGTTACACTCTTTCCTCTTTTTTCTTTTAGTGGTTCCTCTAGAGGTTGCAATACACATTTACACCTAATCCAAGTCCACCTTCAAATAACACTATACCATTTCACAGGTTAGTGGCAAGTACTTCATAATAATAAATAAGCCTAATTCTTTCCTCCCACTATCCCTTGTACCATTGCTGTCATCCATTTTACTTCTATATACGCACACATAAGTAGATAATCAAGTACACTGTTGCTGTTATTATTTTGACAAATTATCTGGTAGATCAATTAAGAATAATAAAAATAAAAGTTTTATTTTACCTTCATTTATTCTTTCTCTGATGCCTCTTCCTTTCTTTACGTAGATCAGAGTTTCTGACCTATATCACTTGCCTTCTCTCTAAGAAATATTTCTTGCAAAGCAAAGCTAATAACAACAAATTCCCTCAATTTTTATTTGTCTTAGAATCTTTATGTCACTTGTGCTTCTGAGGGATAATTCTGCAGGGCACAGAATTCTAGATTAATGTTTTTTTTTTCTCCATACTGAATATTTCACACGCTCTCTTCTTGCTTACATAGTTTCTGAGAAGTTGGATATAATTCTTACCTTTGTTTCTTTATAGATACAATGTTTTCCCCCATCTGGTTTTCTCAAGATTTTTTTTCCTTATCTGTGATTTTAGGCAGTTTGAAAAAAAATATGTGTTTTGACATTTGTCTTCCTTGTGCCTTGAGTTTCCTGGATAACTGGCTTGGTGTATAACATTAATTTGGAGGAAATTCTGTAATTACTACTTTATTATTATTTTTAAAGATTTTATTTATTTACTTGACAGAGAGAGACAGCAAGACAGGGAACACAAGCAGAGGGAGTGTGAGAGGGAGAAGCAGGCTTCCCGCTGAGCAGGGATCCCAATGCGGAGCTCGATCCCAGAACCCTGGGATCAGGACCTGAGCTGAAAGCAGAGGCTTAACGACTGAGCCACCCAGGCGCCCCTGTCATTATTACTTTAAATATTGCTTTTGTTCCTTTCTCTTTTCTTTTCCTTCTGATATTCTAATTATGTGCATGCTATATCCTTTGTAGTTACACTGCAATTCTTAAATATTGTTCTTTTTTATTTTTTTAATTTTATTATGTTATGTTAATCACCATACATTACATCATTAGTTTTTGATGTAGTGTTCCATGATTCATTGTTTGCGTATAACACCCAGTGCTCCATGCAGAACATGCCTTCTTTAACACCCGTCACCAGGCTAACCCATCCCCCCACCCCCTCGCCCTCTAGAACCCTCAGTTTGTTTCTCAGAGTCCATATTCTCTCATGGTTCGTCTCCCCCTCTGATTTCCCCCTCTTCATTTTCCCCTTCCTCCTTTTTTTTTTAACATATAATGTATTATTTGTTCCAGAGGTACAGGTCTGTGATTCAACAGTCTTACACAATTCACAGCACTCACCATAGCACATGCCCTCCCCAAAGTCTATCACCCAGCCACACCATCCTTCCCACACCCACCACTCCAGCAACCCTCAATTCGTATCCTGAGATTAAAAATTCCTCATATCAGTGAGATCATATGACACGTCTTTATCTGATTGATTTATTTTGCTCAGCATAACACCCTCCAGTTCCAACCACATTGTTGCAAATGGCAAGATTTCATTCCTTTTGATGGCTGCATAACAGTCCATTGTATATATATATGTATATATATATACCACATCTTCTTTATCCATTCATCTGTCGATGGACATCTTGGTTCTTTCCAGAGTTTGGCTATTGTGGACATTGCTGCTATAAACATTGGGGTGCACGTACCCCTTCGGATCCCTACATTTGTATCTTTAGAGTAAACACCCAGTAGTGCAATTGCTGGGTCATATGGTAACTCTATTTTCAACTTTTTGAGGAACCTCCATACTGTTTTCCAGAGTGGCTGCACCAGCTTGCATTCCCAACAAGAGTATAGGAGGGTTCCCCTTTCTCCACATCCCCGCCAACATCTGTCATTTCCTGACTTGTTAATTTTAGCCATTCTGACTGGTGTGAGGTGGTATCTCACTGAGGTCTTGATTTGGATTTCCCTGATGCCGAGTGATGTTGAGCACTTTTTCATGTGTCTATTGGCCATTTGGATGTCTTCTTTGGAAAAACGTCTGCTCATGTCTTCTGCCCATTTCTTGATTGGATCATTTGTCCTTTGGGTGTTGAGTTTGATAAAATCTAATTTGTCTGATATAAGGATTGCCACCCCAGCTTTCTTTTGATATCCATTAGCATGGTAAATGGTTTTCCACCCCCTCACTTTCAATCTGGGGGTGTCTTTGGGTCTAAAATGAGTCTCTTGCAGACAGCATAATTGATGGGTCTTGTGTTTTTATCCAATCTGATACCCTGTGTCTTTCGATTGGGGCATTTAGCCCATTTACATTCAAGGTAACTATTGAAAGATATGAATTTAGTGCCACTGTATTGCCTGTAAGGTGACTGTTACTGTATATTGTCTGTGTTCCTTTCTGGTCTATGTTACTTTTAGGCTCTCTCTTTGCTTAGAGGACCCCTTTCAGTATTTCTTGTAGGGCTGGTTTTGTGTTTGCAAATTCCTTTAGTTTTTGTTTGTCCTGGAAGCTTTTTATATCTCCTTCTATTTTCAATGACAGCCTAGCTGGATATAGTATTCTTGGCTGCATATTTTTCTCATTTAGTGCTCTGAATATATCATGCCAGTCCTTCTGGCCTGCCAGGTCTCTGTTAATAGGTCTGTTGCCAATCTAATGTTTCTACCATTGTAGGTTACAGATCTCTTGTCCTGAGCTGCTTTCAGGATTTTCTCTTTGTCTCTGAGACTTGTAAGTTTTTACTATTAGATGTCCAGGTGTTGACCTAATTTTATTGATTTTGAGGGGTTTCTCTGTGCCTACTGGATTTTGACGCCTGTTTCCTTCCCCAGATTAAGGAAGTTCTCGGCTATAATTCACTCCAATATACCTTCTGCCCCTCTCTCTCTTTCTTCTTCTTCTGGGATCCCAATTATTCTAATGTTGTTTCATCTTATGGTATCGCTTATCTCTCAAATTCTGCCCTCATGATCCAGTAGTTGTTTAGCTCTCTTTTTCTCAGCTTCTTTATTTTCCATCATTTGGTCTTCTATATCACTAATTCTCTCTTCTGCCTCATTTATCCTAGCAATTAGAGCCTCCATTTTTGATTGCACCTCATTAATAGCCTTTTTGATTTCGACTTGGTTAGATGTTAGTTCTTTTATTTCTCCAGAAAGGGTTTCTCTAATACCTTCTATCCTTTTTTCAAGCCCAGCTAGTATCTTTAAAATCGTCAATCTGAACACTAGTTCCAACATCTTACTAATGTCTGCATTGATTAGGTCCCTGGCAGTCAGTACTGCCTCTTGTTCTTTTTTTGAGGTGATTTTTTCCATCTTGTCATTTTGTCCAGAGAAGAATAGATGAATGAGAGAACAAAATGCTAACAGGGTAACAGCAACCCCAGAAAATATACTCTAAACAAATCAGAAAAGACCTGAAACCAGGGGGAAAGAAAGGGAAAGAAAGAAAAAAGAAAAGGAAAAGTTTAAAAAAAAACAAAATATGATCAAATATGATCAGGCTGGTGCACAGATCAGTGCCACACATTAGATTTTCGGCGTATTTTGGTCTGTTAGAAGAAAGTGCCTCCCAAAATTTTAAAGAAAGAAAAACTTATGTATGTACAAAAATAAGGGTAAATATGATGAAGGAATGGAATATGACTGTAAAGATGAAAATTATAAAAGATTTTATAAAAGGAATTGATAAGATAAGAAGTTAGTTGAAAAAAGAAAGAAGAGGATTTAAAAAAAAAGGGGGAGAGAATGTGATCAGGCAGGAGACTAGAACAAAGCCATACACTAGAGATTTAGGGTATATTTTGGTCTGTTAGAAGAAACCGTAGCCCAAAATTTTAAAGAGAGAACAACTTATACATATATACCAAAAACAAGGTTAACTACTATGAAGGGATAGAATATGACTCTAAAAATGAAAAATAAAAAAGATTTTTTTAAAAAGGGATTGATAAGATGTTGGCTGAAAAAAGGAAAAAGAAAAATTCAAAAAACAAAGAGAAAAAGAGAAAAAAGAAAATTAAAAAAATTAATTTTGAAAGACTAAAGAATCATAGGAAAAAATCCATGAGTTCTATGTGCAGTATTCCCCTAGTGCTGGAGTTCTGCCATTCTCATTGATCGGTAAACTTGGTCTTGGCTGGCTGTTCGTGCTGATCTTCTGGGGGAGGGGCCTGTTACCGTGGTTCCCAAATGTCTTTGCCGGAGGCGGAATTGCCCCGCCCTTGCTGGGGCCAGGCTAAGTAATAGGCTGGGGTTTGCTCTCAGGAGCTTTTGTTCCCTGCAAGCTTTTGCTACAGCTTTGGAGGACGAGAGTGAAAACGGTGGCCTCCCAATCTCCGCCCTGGAGGAGCCGAGAACTCCTCAGTGCGCCCCCAGAAAAAAGAAGTCAATCACTCCTGTCTCCCCGGTCTCCTGCCACACTCCGTGCTCACCCGGCCTGTGACTGAGCGTTTCTATCCCTGGCACACGACCCCGTTTGGCGTCTCCAAGCCCAGCAGATCCCTGCAGTGCACTCCCGCGCTGCTCCTCCTGGGGGAGGAAGGGGAGTCTCCCTGAATCTGCCGCTTGTTGGGTCCCTGCTGGAGGAGCAGTGGCCCAACTGGGCCGCGGATCACAGTTTATGGCAACCCCAATCTGAGAGCCTGCTCCTCAGCTCCGTCTCTACAGCCAGCTTCCCTGCTCTGATACCTGGGGGCTCTGCCGCACTCAGGCACCCCCGGTCTTTCTGTGACCCCGAGGGTCCTGAGGCCACAGTATCCAGGCGAGGGTTCCACCCCCTGCTTAGCCACTGGAGCGACGTCCCTCAGCGGAGCCGGCTTCTAAAAGTTGCGATTTTGTGCTCTGCTGCTCTATCACTTGCCAGTAGCCGGCTGACAGAGGCCCCCTCCCCCGCGGTCTATCTTCCTGAATATCACCTCGGATTCACTTCTCCACACGTCCTACCTTCCAGAAAGTGGTCGCTTTTCTGTTCAGAGAGTTGCTGCTATTCTTTTCTTCGATCTCCTATTGAGTTCGTAGGTGTTCAGAATGGTTTGTTCCCTATCCAGCTGAATTCCTGGGACCACACGAAATTTAGGTCTCCTACTCCTCCGCCATCTTGCTCCTCCTCCCCAAATATTGTTCTTTTTAAAAAATATTTTTCTTTTTGCTTTCAGTTTTGGAAGTTTCTACTGTCACATCCTGTAGCTCAGATTCTTTCCTTAGTCATGTCCAGTCTGTTAATGAGCTCATTTTAAAAAGTTTTCATTTCTATTGCAGTTTTTTATCTCTAGCATTTCTTTTTCATTCTTCCATAGAATTTCTCTCTAAATAAAAATTAGAAAAAAAAAGAATTTCTATCTCTCTGCATACATTGCCCATCTGTTCTTATGTGGCATTTACTTTATCTGTTTTAGCCCTTAGTATATTAATCATAGCTAGTTTTAATTCCTATTGTGATAATTCCAACATCCCTGCCATATCTGAGTCTGGTTCTGATGCTTGCTTCATCTCTATAACTATTGTTGTTGTTTGCCTTTTAGTATGTCTTATAAATTTAGTATATCTCAGTAGCTGGACATAATGTACTGGCAAAAAGGAATTGCAGTAAATAGGCCTTTAGTAATGTCATAGTAACGCATGGAGGAGGGGGAGTAGAAGCCTTCTATACTCCTATGATTAGGCCTCTTTTATTTAGCTTGCGTTCCCTGGACTGTGAACTGCTTAAGTGCTTCTCCGTTTTTCTCCCTCCTTAAGTGGACAGGGTAACTCAAACAGACTACAGTTGAGTATTTCCTTTCCCCCAGGTTGGTTAGACTCTTAAGAAAACCCAATAGTTTAGACTCTGGTAAAATAGTTTCTCTTGAGGGCAAGTCTTGTTAAGAAGAAAGGACTACTCTGGTGTATTTCAAAATGGTTACTTTTCCCTTCCTAGGCTGAAACCATGAAAAGATATAAGAGAACCTGGTCAAATTCCTAGAGGTATAACTCATGTACCCCTTATGACTGCCCTCCCCTCCTGAATTCTTAACTCTTACACTGAACCTCCAGCTATTCAATAGTTCAGGTTTTCCAACCTGACCACTGGTTCCATGATTTCTGCGCATGAGTTTCTGCTCTAGTAAACTGTGATTATCTGTATTTGTCTGCCTGTCTCTCCAGTGTTGGGGGCAGAAGTTTGCCCTGTGACTTCACTTCTTTAGCAAATCTAAGAAGAGTTATTGATTTTTCAGTTTATTCACCTTTTTTACTTGTTAGGACAAAGTAGTGACTTCAAAGCTCCTTACATGCCAGACTAGAAATCAGAAGTCCCCATTTTTTTCTCTAGTTTACTAGTTCCTTCATTTCTAATATCCATAGTGAGGTTCAAAGAAGACCCAGAATATGATGAGCCACTTCCATAATATGCTCCCCCTTGGCACAGAGCCCCTAAAATAATCCATGAGTTTGCTTACACTCATTGAACATTCTTATGTTAGAGTTCTCTTTTTGTTCTCTTTAATAATAGAGTTCCTACCATAATTTTTAGCATTTTGGTGAAGTCTTTTCCCATTCATCACCAACACAACTGATTAAATTATAGAAAATAAAAAAAACCAACTGTATTATGTAGTCTACCCAGACTCAAATCAATAATGCTTTTAGCTAAATTTGTGCTCAAGGCAGTGTGGAGAATAAAGGCAGTTTGTGGCCTGCTACTTCCTTTATAGCAGATGTGCCTTCACACACGACAGAAATTTCTCATTTCTTCAATAATGTCTGCATTGGTGCAGGTCCAGGATTTGCTGGTATGCTGGAAAGTTATTACCAATCTCTGATGAGAATCCAGTCTCTTAGTTACAGTGAGAAACTTTAAGAATTATCATCCCCTATATGCTCTCTTCATACTACCAGAGGATACTGGATCTCAGTCGTAGATGACAGAAAGTCCAAATCAAATGATCTTATGCCAAAAGGCAATTTATTGGCTCTTGTGAATGGAAAGCACAAAGTGGTAGCACTCACTTCAGATACAACCTGATGTTACACAGACACTCTTCTGACCCAGGTCTGCTCTCTTCTGTGCTCTTGCTTTGTTCTCACACAGCTCCTCTTTCGTGTTTCTATGATGACTACTGCATCAAATTCAGACCTTCTCTTCTCAACTACAAGTCCAGGAGGAAAGAATGAGATACGCTCTTCCAGGATTTCCAGAAAGGTTTCATTGCATTCTTGGTTCTGAATGGTTCTGAATAGGCTGAGGGAAGCTCCTGATTCAATTACAGTTGCCCAGGGAATGCGATATGCTGGTTAGTTAATGGCCCAGGCCATGCAATCAATCCATTCATGACCAAGGAATGGAACTAACCCCGTAGAACCCCTTGGAAATAAAGCTGGGGATGGTGGGAAACTCAGAGGAGAAATAGGATACAATTAGTAGAAGATGGATGAATGGATACCAAGCAGCCAAATCAATATATATTGTCTACCCTTGAAAATCAGACTTAATCTGTGGCTATTCACATCAGCAAACCTTCAATGAACAGCTCAAAAGTAAATTTTATAGTCTGTGATAATTTAAATTTGCTCTCTTTTTCTCCATGTCATATTTACATGATTATAATATTAGAATTTTGGTATTTATTATTGGTACTTAATTCAATTTGGATCATTATTTCCCACCTCTAATAACAATGTTTTACTCATAATTTCACAATTAACTTAGTTACTTTGGAGAAGATTTTGATACCATGAACTGAAGGTTATTTACAGGTAAAAAAAAAAATAAAATAAATAGCAGGAATCAAAAGGAGAGAAAATAAAGGTCCTGGTTTCATTTAAATGCTCTTTTCACTCCTTGTAATGAGACTAAAAAATAAATTTTAAATGTGATTTGTGATTTGTTGGTATAATTATTTTTAAACACACACTCATACACACATACTTTTCTTCATTTCCCCCCTAGGATATGCATATAGTTGTCATAATAGTTAATGATAATTCATCGATGTTGAATTGCTATGAATTTCATTTACACTTCTATTATTCTGAATGCAAAATAATAAATACAAAGTTGCTTTATATGTATACAATTGTACAAAACAAATTAGAGCTGATGAAATCAAAACTAAATTTGATGAGTCATGTAGTCTATTAGAAATAACTCTATAATAGGTGGTATGCACAGGCAAAGACTACAGAGTATCAATTAGAATTCTGATAAAGAGGGTGAGGAGCAGTACACTACATTAAAAGACTTCTTATATTCAATATCACTGACATGGCTATAGGTTACAGAAATGATAGAGAACAATAAAAACTATATCTGACAAAGGAAGTCCTGAGTAGGGGGTCATTAGTGTTAAATAAATATTCAACATTCACTTTCCACAATATTGAAATGCTGGCAGGCTAAATCCCAAAGGCCCCCACAGACCTAACTCTCACAGAAGTGTGGTTTTGAATTATCAAAATATTGGAGTTCAGTAAAAGTACTTTAGTACTCAGGCCCTAGGGCTCTATGAGGAAAAAGGGGAGATAAGCTGAAATGAAAAGTATTGTTTTTGTTCTCATACCACCCAATAAAGAAAAATGTAAAAATCACATTGCATCCTCTATAAACCAATGAACTATGTGCACTTCACAAATATTTACTGAGCTCCTAATAAATGGCAGGTGCAATTTCTAAATGTGGTTTAAAGATTAAGTATTAAGGAGGGCACATACTGGGATGAGCCCTGGGTGTTATATGCAACTAATGAATTGTTGAACTAGACTACATCAAAAACTAATGATGTACTATATGTTGGCTATCTGAACATAATAAGAAAACTTGGAAAATAAAAAATAATGTAGGAAGAAGGAAAAAAAAGAATTTCTTAGACAATAAAAAAGAAAGAAAAAGACTGAGTTCTCAGAACACTGTAATCTCCAAGATCTTAGAATGATTCTCTGGATAATTCTCATTATATGACATTAGGCTGACCACAGAGCAAGAAAAAAAAAGGCAGCTTTCGCTCTTGAGGCAAGTCTTCTCTAAATACCCAAAATCCCAGAGTATTGTACTGGAACAGAAAGACTATGACATCTGAAATCAAGCAGACCTGAATATGTCTTGACACCCACCAATTGCAGACTGTGGACTTTGGTTAACTTGCTGAATTTCTCTGAGCTTGAGTAGAATCACCCATAAACGGATAATCACTACAATTTCACAAGTTTGCTTAGAACAAAAACTCTTAATCTAAACTTTGGGGAGATTTCTTCATTAGGTGGAAAAAAATATATCCGCATATGTATTATTTTGTGTGGTTAGCTGTACCATTAGTCTTGCTGATAGACCACTGTCAGGCAGTGCAATAAACTAGCATATTTAATATTGAATATTTTTAGATTTCATTTTAAAGTGATTATATATATATGTAGTAATTCACCATCTATCCCTCTATTTTCAGTAAAGAAAAAGAGTGTAATTTTACTCTCACTATGCTTTCAAAAAATTCCACGTATCTCTGAGTTTCTGACAATCAGTTAAGATTTGGAGCACAGGATTTCCAGGAAGCATCTTGCTTTACCTCAGCACCCAAGGGATTATTTTCACTAGGTCTAAAATACCTTATCCAGTAAGGACAAAAGGGAAAAGAAACTTTTCCATTTAATTGCTTCTTTGATTCATATCAGCTGCCTTAGCTTTGTTGTTGATGCCAAACATAGTTAGAAGAGTTGGAAGGTGAGAGATAACAGAAGAGTAGCTTCTGTGTGGCTTACAAATGCAAAGCAAAGCATCTTTATTGATATTCTGTTTAAAGAGTTCACTGAGGTGCAGCTCACAGTTGTCGAATGGAATGGAAAACAGAAATCCCTTTGAAAATAAGAGATAGAATTCAAGGTCAGTCTCCCACAAGCCAGTATTCCCTCTACCCTCACCTTTTTGGAAATGGTAAGTCATTTATCTGGGTTTGTTCACTGCATGCTGATGGTATCACACCTTATCACTGTCTAAAAGAACACTACGCTAGCATATTTTTAAAAAAAAACAATTTATCTTCTCTTGTCCCCTAAGCTAATTTGAACCTCAAAATTCTCATCGGAAAAAAATTCGTAAGTTGCAATTCTTCTGATAAAAGTTAAAACTTTCTTAGACCTGTCATTCAAAGTTAATGAATAGTAGATACATCTAGACATCTTCTCTTAGACGGGCCCAATGTGTCTACTCCAGTGACAAATTTCAGAAAATATTCACAGCATTTAAGACAAAAGGAGAATTATTATATCATTCCTATGTGGATGACAATGTTTTTGGTCATCTTCTCTGCATTTCTTTTATGCTGGATCTCTCAAGAGAGAAAACATTGGCAATGAGTCACTGAGAACATATTACCACAGCACAAAATACCTAAGCCAGAAGTACTCAAAGTTTAGCTCCACCTAAGTTTCAGGAGGTCTGAGCTGGGGCCCAAAAATGTGTATTTCTAATTTTGTCAAGTAACAGTTATGCTGCTGGTCTGGGGACCACAACTATGACAATCACTGGCTTAAGCCATAGAAAAGTAAATTCATTATCATCAGCATTAGGATTTTAAAGTATTACTTCACTGCAGGTTAAGAGATTTCTAAAAACATGTGAACTGTAAAAATGCTAAATAAAAACAGCAAAATCTGTATCATTATCTATGACAAAATCAGTTCAGCGGGCACGATATTTTGAGACTATTAAAATACAGGTGTGCTACAAAATGTAAAACTGTATTTTTTGCCAATGGGCACCTAAGATGCAAACTATGTTCAGTCATGCAAAAATAAATTATGTTTTCCTGCACACCTAAGTCATGTAGCATAAAACACTGTTAAAAGGTAAACTGACACACATTAAAATTTTCAAGAGTTAGTTGAGCACACATAGATTCAAATCAGGCAGCACCGGTTAAGAGCATTCTACTGACATCACCCAGGGGAAGAATTTTTAGAGAGAAGATATGAAAGCAAGGCAAGAAAATTATTTGATTGACTATAGCTAAAGCAATTGGCTTATCTGGGAGAGCCTAGTTGGCTATTTGTGATTGGTTGTTTTTAAATTCCATTTTCTCAGATTTCAGCACATTGATTCTGGCTTAGGTTCTGGTTTACTTAGGTAGGCATTAGAGCCATCCCAATCTAATGGCCTCCTCCTTAAATTACTTTAATAACATTACCACTGTTTTATTCATTTTTAGGGGCCAAATATTTACTGGTGCTTTCCTACTGATGGTTAAATAAAGTGATTTTCTCTGTGCCAATTTAATTAGTGTGTAAATTTTATATTTGCTTTAACAAATCTTGATTCAGGTATAAATTTTACATTTTCTACAATTTGAATATTCATATTATTAGATAATTTTGAAGGTTCTTATGAGTAGAGACCAGAGTACATTTTTCTTCAAAGAATAGTTAAGAAGCAAAATGTAACTTCAAGCCAGGGCCAAAAGATAAACAACAACAAAAAACAACAAAAAGAGCTCATGTTTAGTGAACACAGAAGGGCTCTGTATCATTGGTATGCATGAACAAGCCAGGGGCAGTAAACAGTTCTCCAAAAGGAACTGTCCCAAAGAACAACCAAGAAGAGAGAATGATTCCTCGGGATGTTTAAATTAAAATCAATACAAAAAGAAGTGATTAATGTATCTTCTACAGTTACAATTTAATATTTCGAGTCTTCTAAATCTTGCCTCTCCCCCAAATCTAGTGTTATTCAAAAGTGCCCTAAGAATGTACAAGCCTTCTATGCCTTGTTTCTTACTCTGCTGCAATCACTTCCCCACTCAGGAGTGCGCATAAGAACTCACTGATGATCATTAGACTTTAATTAGCTATGTTATTAAAACTAAATATTACATTCTATATATACTCTTGTATAAATTTGTACCAATGGAAATGACTAAACATCAACTTCTTATTGAATAGTCCCTTTAAAAATAAGACATTTAAAGACATAAGCAGTTCAAGATGTCACTTTCTCTGAAAACCTTGTCATTATGCCACGACCTTCCTAGTTTAAACACTGTGGCCCAGGAATACCTTTATCCTGGGCAAACCAGGACCATTGGTAACCACACTGATCATTCTGTGATTGAATGTTCATGTTTCATTTCCAGATGCCTACGTAGTAGTTGAAGCAATGAAAACACACACACACACACACACACACACACACACACACACACACACACACCCCATTCAATCTAGAGGTTTTTCCTTTTTCAATTGCACTCTTGCTCCTATTCTGTTGATACTCTTCATATATTTTTCAGAACAAGAAACAAAACATCAAATAGCCATCATATCCACGAATGACTTGACGGCAAATACAGCATCATATTCAATTTTTTATCCCCATTGTCTAACCTAGTGCCAGACATTGTGAAAGGTATTCAATAAAGTTTGGTGAATGAAAGAAGTCAGACTTTAAAATATTGTTTCCCATATGCAAGAAAGAAGTTCCTTCTGTGAATATGCTCAGAGCCAAGGTCTCCTCATCCCCAAGTACCCATAAATGTATTTTGCCATTTGCAAACTAGGTATATGCTCCATTTGCAAACTAGGCTTGCTCCTCCAAATGCTCTTCAGAAAGTAGTAGCTCTCAAATTTGTCAAAACTGCTGAAGTGCCAGAGAAGAGATCTGTTATTTGTTGTGAAATTTGCTTTAGGGAAATAAAGAAATGCACATATTTGCACAACCAAAGACTAGGACATTCATCCCAGTCCTTTTAATATCTACCAATAAGGATACCAGGAAAGTCAAATTAAGTTCAGATTCATTTCTCCTGATTCCTAATGACAGCTGGGAGGCTTCTGACAGCCATCTGACATTAGAAAAGTTTCTTCCTATGAAGGAGAAAATTATAGGACCACATATCAAACTAGAATACCAAAATGAACACTCCAAAGCTTTCCAGAGATTTTTCAATCAAGAGGCTTAGGAAGAAGTTCTGCCTTTTATTTGAAACATGTATCACAGAAACATCAGCAAAAATTAAAAATTCAGAAATCAATATATCCACTATTGTCACTTCACATCAACTGAAGTTATGAAGACTCCCAAATATCCTGGGGAGAGAGGTAGGGGAAGGGGCAGTGTGTGTGTATACACATATTTGACCAGGTGGGCTTAGGTCTGGGCAGAAAATATAACAGGACTATGAAGAAGATACAGATCTCACACAAAGAACAAGTGACTTGGTAGCTGGCAATTCACATTCGTGTAGCTAATTTGAAAGCTCTGCATGTAAGTGACTCTTCTATCCAAATCCTAATCCTCTCCCTTGTACCAACCAACCAAACTACTTTACACATTTCAATCACCCATTAATAATGAAAAGCCCTTGAAAAACAACCTTTGAGTCATAGCCTTTCAGCATGGTCTTTCAATATCTCCTTGTCCCTGACCACACAACCCATACTTTCCCATTATGTCTCCCTGAAACATTAAGGTCAAGGCTCTTCCTCCCCTTACCACCTATGCTCCATTACTCTAAAGCCTTTCTTTCAGCATCCTAGCTCCTCTTACTCTGACAAACAGACTAACGAAGGACAGAAGCACATGGCTTTTACAAAGTCTTTTCACTTAGGCGGTATAGGATGATGTAACCCAGTTCAACAGGCACTGAGAAT
This sequence comes from Zalophus californianus, assembly GCF_009762305.2. NCBI lineage: Eukaryota > Metazoa > Chordata > Mammalia > Carnivora > Otariidae > Zalophus > Zalophus californianus. The sequence goes on from NC_045599.1 coordinate 100,495,933, forward strand.
TTATTCCTTCCATTTCACACCCTTCTCTCTGGGGTTTCTGTGCCAACAGTTGACTTTGTAGTATGTTCAACTCTGATGTCACCCCAGGTATATATTAGTTAGGTCAGATATTTTTAACAAGAGTAATTCAACCCAGATGAAGAGGAAACACATAGGTAATAAAATTTTGGGTGTGTTTATCACAGCCTAAGAAGATGGAGCCATTTATTTTTAAACCCAAATAATTATTTTAATAATGCCTTCTACCATTAAGACCTTTGCATTTGTTTTGTTTTGTTTTGCTTTTGGGTGGGTGGGGAGTTAATTTTGTTTTGTTTTCCTTTGCTTTTGGCCTTAGCACTTGATAGTAAGTTTTTTGATTTCCCTGGAGAGTAACGCAACCCACCAGAATTGCTCCATAGATTATTTTTAAAGTTTCCCTTGCAAAATATGCCATTTGACCTCTCTTGGGCATTACCAAGGTGAACAGTTTTGGATAGATAGATAGATAGATAGATAGATAGATAGATAGATAGATAGAGAAATAAAATTTAGATATACTCTGCCAAAGACGTGATACTTGCACATATTAGGTATTTAAGGGTAAGTCAATAATTATTTATTGTTAGAACTATAAAATCATCACAGAATAAGAAATAATCTTAGTTGCAACACATCTTATAGAGGTTATAGGCTTGTATGAGTCATGAATTTTTATACATTTAAGCATGGAACCTTTTTACAGCTTCATGGAGACTGGTTTAGGAAAGCAGAAAATGTCAGATCACATAAAGAAGTGACTGCCATGGATGAAAAGAGATACAGAACTTTGGAATCTGCAGTTTACTCCTCACCGTTCCCCCCTCTAACTCCTGCTCAAATTCAAGTTTATACACTCCTGGGTCAAGATGAAAAGTGACAAAGACTTTCTCCTTGACCAGACTCTATTCAGGTTCCTCTGAGCTCTTTTTGAGTAGGTCCTGTCCTTGGACCTACTTTTTTTTAATTTTATTATGTTATGTTAATCACCATACATTGCATCATTAGTTTTTGATGTAGTGTTCCATGATTCATTGTTTGCATATAACACCCAGTGCTCCACGCAGAATGTGCCCTCTTTAATACCCATCACCAGGCTAAGCCATCCCCCCACCCCCTCCCCTCTAGAACCCTCAGTTTGTTTCTTAGAGTCCATAGTCTTTCATGGTTTGTCTCCCCCTCCGATTCCCCTGCTGCATTTTTCCCTTCCTACTATCTTCTTTTTTTTTAACATATAATGTACCATTTGTTTCAGAGGAGCCCAACTTTAGCAAGAATCCTGTCATGTCAGAGTAGCCAGAATCATCCAACCTTGATACCTGATCACTCTTCTCATCTCCTACTACCTCTCAGGTGATTGTCTCACCACCCTAGCTTGCCTTTAGCAAGAATCCTATTAGGTTGGTTTAGCCAAAATCCCTCCTTAGCCCTGATAGTTCCTCTTAGTACTATTTTCCACTCTGCTTCTTGGCTATAAATTCCCATTTTTCCTTGTTATATTCAGAGTGGAACTCAATCTCTATCCCCTACTGCAAAACCCCATTGTAGTAGTCCCTATATCTATTGCAATAGTCCTTAATAAAGTCTGCCTTACTGTTCTTTAACAAGTTTCCACAAATAATTATTTCTCTAACATAAGACACTCAAGAGATATTTTAGGGGGCAATGATTCTTTTCTTAACTTAATGCTACATCAGACTGTGGAGCTCATTCAACTGTGAAGAAAATATGCCAATCTCCCTGGATGTATTTTGTTGTCCCAGAAGAAAACGTGGTCCTATCAAGAAAAACAGACCTGGAGAAAGAAAGCATCTTACCACTGCAATGTGTCTACCGAGAAAATGCTAAACGAACAAAAGGCAGAGCAGCAAGCTTACTCAGAGGCAGAAAAGATGAAAGTTTATGATCTCAAGGATAGAGAAGTCTCTCTTGCCATGCAGATATTTTGGGTGATCATTAGGAACTGTGTTATTATGTGGAAATGATGCTGCTTTAGAAAGCAAGGGTTGTTACTAAAGTTCAAGTGACATCTCTGTCACCATTTTATCTAGGTTTATCAAATGATTTAAATGGTCCTTTTGCTGATTTACCAAAACTCTAGCCTTGAAAAGTTGTTTTGTTTTATTCTCTTTCACAAATGATCCATGAATTATGTGGGTTAAGAGGGAGAGAGATTTATAGGTTTGGGGGATGAGAATTAAGGATTTGGGGAAGGTTTTTGTTTGTTTATTTTTTTAAGTCACACAAAAAAGTAGTGGACCACATCACTACTGAGTTCATAGCTATTTTTTCACATTGTACTCAAATTAAATTGAGGGTAAGAGTAGATAGGGAGGAATTCTTCATTTAATTTTAAATGATATTTGGATTTCAAAAGTGAGATTTGGATTGCAAAAGCTGGAGTAAGCTCTTGTGGATGAGTAAGACTAAAGCTGAGATCACTGAAGATAACAGCATTCAGTCCTTGGCTTTTCCATTATCACTATTCTAAGTTGCTAGATATACATTAAAAGAATATTTATCCTTTTTATGGCTGCATAATATTCCATTGTGTATATATATACCACATCTTCTTTATCCATTCATCTGTCGATGGACATCTTGGCTCTTTCCACAGTTTGGCTATTGTGGACATTGCTGCTATAAACATTGGGGTGCATGTACCCCTTTGGGTCCCTACATTTGTATCTTTGGGGTAAATACCCAGTAGTGCAATTGCTGGATCGTATGGTAGCTCTATTTTCAACTGTCTGAGGAACCTCCATACTGTTTTCCAGAGTGGTTGCACCTGCTTGCATTCCCACCAACAGTGTAGGAGGGTTCCCCTTTCTCCGCATCCCCGCCAACATCTGTCATTTCCTGACTTGTTAATTTTAGCCAAAGGAATGAGATCTTGCCATTTGCAACGATGTGGATGGAACTGGAGGGTGTTATGCTGAGTGAAATAAGTCAATCAGAGAAAGACATGTATCATATGACCTCACTGATATGAGGAATTCTTAATCTCAGGAAACAAACAGAGGGTTGCTGGAGTGGTGGGGGGTGGGAGGGATGGGGCGGCTGGGTGATAGACACTGGGGAGGGTATGTGCTATGGAGAGCGCTGTGAATTGTGCAAGACTGTTGAATCACAGATCTGTACCTCTGAAACAAATAATGCAATATATGTTAAGGAAAAAAAAGAAGAAGATAGCAGCAGGGGAAGAATGAAGGGGAGTAAATCGGAGGGGGAGACGAACCATGAGAGACGATGGACTCTGAAAAACAAACTGAGGGTTCTAGAGGGGAGGGGGGTGGGGGGATGGGTTAGCCTGGTGATGGGTATTAAAGAGGGCACATTCTGCATGGAGCACTGGGTGTTATGCACAAACAATGAATCACGGAACACTACATCAAAAACTAATGATGTAATGTATGGTGATTAACATAACAATAAAAATTTTTTAAAAAAAGAACATTTATCCTACACATGTTTTGGAGGTCTATTTTTCCCTCTAGCTCCCTCTTACCAAAAAAAAGCTCTGATTAAGTTCATTACTGCTCCTTACCAAAGCCAATATTCAGAGGCAAGATTTTTGCTGATTTATCATAGCCTAAGCTTCCTCTAATATTTTCCCATTTCAGCTCTTACAATATGTAATGTTAATTTCACTGGGTTTTCTGGGTCATTTTAAGGAGGGAGAAAGGAAGGAAAATAGATTTATGGAAATATACACATGTGCTATGAAAGTTCATTAAAGAATGACAATTTTCATATACATGAAATACATATGTATATGTATATAAATATATATATACACACATACATATATGAAATAGACATATATGTGTGTGTGTGTGTATCCCATTCAAAAAAGCCATAAAACATGGGGGAATTAAAATATATCATAGAAATAATCTTTTATGTCACAAAAAAAATTTATGCATTATAACTTTTAAATAGTCCTTTTGCTGATTTTTTTCCTAAAGGCTTTTATTTTATAAGTCCCCTATAATCTCTCTCTTTCATTAGGAAACATAAAACAAGAAGTGATGGTCCTTGATCTAGAGTTGAGTAGAAAAATATACACATATAAAATAACTGAAGAACAATAAAACAAGTTCAAGTTTCTATGATACAAACCTTAGAAGTGTACATAATTTTATTCCATTGTCCACTGTCCAGAGGCCAGTCCAAGTAAGAGATACCACCTATACAAAGACACGGACAAGGATGGAAGCATGCATGCATATTTCAATATACCTATAGTATACCACAGGAGCAGTATAGTGAAAGGGGCAGAGGCCTGGTGAAGAAATAATAAGAGACAGAGCTCAGAAGGGAGGAGAATTGGTATCTAGATCTATATATTAAACATATTAAAACCAAAAATAAAGTTGAAATCTTTTCATAAATTTCTACCCAATTTAAAAGTCTGGATATCAGTTTGTCATATGCAGAATTTACCATTTCCAATTGTGATTTTGTTTTTTTCTGTCTTCATTTAACTAAATCTATGCTGGGCACCACCAAAGCAAAGAGTGTGGTATATTCTTTTTTGTTTTAATTGTTTAACTGACAGCCAACATAATGCTCTCGTTTCTAAGGCAATGAAAGAGCAAAGTTGTCCATTCTTGCTCTGACTCCACAGTCAAAAGCAGCTGGAGTTTATACAAAGGTTCAGACAGTTCAGACCCAACTGGAGCAGGTTATTTCCTTTTCCACTCTGACTGTGAAAGACCTGGTGCCAGGTTATCATTTCCAGAAAACATCTATGCCAGAAAAACCTGCAGATAGAGACTTTTTTTTTTTCTTTCTGAATTGTTAGCTGGTCTCGCAGCACATTTTGAATGTAACCTTTTTAGTCCCTGCATTTGCAATTAGAGATTAAAATTCCATTCCAAGAGCCATTCGGCAGATGGCAAAGCATGAAAAAACCGAAGGTAGTTTAAAATTGTATTTATACAGAACACCAGATGAATTTGCCAGGCTGTTTCTTCCTGAGTTTATATATTCACTTGTGAAAATTGATTGTTTAAGATGTAGATTTCGTTTGCAGGGATTTAGCATTTTTATAGGATTTTAAAGCATCAATTAATCCATCTCTTTTGTTCAGCACAGTTGCTTTAAATATGGAAGTAAAATCTATATTTAAAGCAACTGCTTCTTAAGAAGATTAAGTCACCTGTGCAAGGGTCACCAAGTTAGGTTCAGAAAGCCCACACGATAATAAAATGGACAGGCCACTCAACCAATGCATCTATTAAGTGGAAACCCCATCACATCTTAGGACATGTAGGCAGTCTGATTCTTAATTAAGATTTTTTTCCTGGGGCGCCTGGGTGGCTCAGTCGTTAAGCAGCTGCCCTCGGCTCAGGTCATGATCCCAGGGTCCTGGGATCAAGCCCCACATCAGGCTCCCTGCTCTGCAGGAAGCCTGCTTCTCCCTCTCCCACTCCCCCTGCTTGTGTTCCCTCTCTCACTGTGTCTCTGTCAAATAAATAAATAAAATCTTTAAAAAAAAAAGATTTTTTTCCTTTAGGTTCCTCCAACAGCTTTTGTGAAAATCCTTATGGTTTTAAATGTTTATTGACATTTAACAGATTCAGAGAAATGCACAAATCATAAATATATAGCTTAAGGAATTTTTTTAAAGTGAGCATACCCACATAAACACCTCCCAGAACAAGAAATAAAAAATTACTCCTACCCCAGAAGCCTTCCTTGTGCTCCTTCCCAAGTTACTTCCTCCCCCAACACAACCACCATTCTAATTCTAGCACCAAAAATTACATTATATCTTACTGAAGTTCACGTAAGTAGACTCAGACAGTATTGACCAATTTGTGTTTGCCTTTATTCACACATTTTGTTTAAGATTCATCCACTCTACTGCATGCAGGGATATATTTGTTCATTGTCACTGCTGTATGTAAGTTTATTTTATAAATATTTCACAATTTATCCATTTACTACTGATGAGGTTTTGGGATTTTTCTAGTTTGGAGGGATTACAAATAGTGTTTCTACGATCATTTTTAATACATGTTTTTGGTGAACATATGTATGCATTTCCGATAGAATTAGAATTAGCCCTATTTGTGGAATTGGTCACAGTTTTCCTTGACAGCACTGGACATTCTCAGTCTTTTTCACTTTAGCAATCTGGTGAGTATATAGTGGCTTTGTATTGTAATTTTAATTTGTACTTCCCTGATAACTAATTGAGCACATTTCCATAGTTATTTGTAAAGTGTTTGTTGAAGTCATTTGACCATTACTAATTCATCTTTTTAAAAAAATTTCCACTGGATGCAAATCTCTCTTGAGATAAATGTATTACAAATAATTTCTAACCCGTGGTTTGCTTTTCTACTCTCTTGGGCTAACAAGTTCTTAATTTTTAAAAAATTCAATTCATCAATAATTTTTTTCTGTAAGCATAGTGCTTTTTATATTTTGTTTTATATATCATTGCCTCTCTTAAGTTCACAAAGTGAACCATGCTGTATTCTAGAATACTGTTTTAACTTTTAAAATGAATCAACAATCCAAATTTATTTTTGTATATTGTGTCAATAGGGAATAAAATCATTATTTTCCATTTAGCTATGCCATTGATCCAGCACCTTTTATTGGAAAAACCACCTTTACTCCTTACCCTCAATGCATGGCAGTCACATCTTCACTAATTAATTGATCTTGTATATGTGGGTGCATTTCTGGACTCTATTTGTCTATCCTGAATCAAAAGTATACCATTTAATTGTGTAGCTTTATAAGTCTCACTATGTGGTGGAATAAGTCTTCCAATTTTGTTCTCATTCAATAATTCCTTGACTATTTTGGTCCTGTGCCTTTCCATACAAAGAATCACTTATGAATTTCTACAAAAAAGTATAACCTGCAGAGATTTTGACTGAAATTATATATATATTTTAAAGATTTTATTTATTTATTTGACAGAGAGAGAGACAGCGAGAGCAGGAACACAAGCAGGGGGGAGCAGGAGAGGGAGAAGCAGGCCTCCCGCCGAGCAGGGAGCCCGATGCGGGACTCGATCCCAGGACTCCGGGATCATGACCCGAGCCGAAGGCAGACACCCAACGACCGAGCCATCCAGGCGCCCTTAACTGAAATTATATTGCAAATAGATTATTTTGGTGAAAATGGGCATCTTTGCAATATTTTCATTCCATTAATATAGTATATCCATCTATTTATTGACAACTTTAATTTCTCTCAATAACATTTTGTCATTTCCTATGTAAATATACATCATTTAATAGGCTTAGCCCTAATTATTTACTTTGTTTTGCTATTATGTATGCTATAGCTTCAAAATTTTATTTTCTGATTGTTTACTGCTGATATTTAAAAGTGTGTTTTTGTGTGTGTGTGTGCACGCAAGCATGCATACATGCGTGTGTTGACTTTGATTTCAGAGAATTTGCTAATTTAATTCTAATGGTTTGCCTGTAGACTTGGATATTCTCAGTATACAATCTTATTTGTAAATAATGATTTTTTTTCCTTATTTCATCAATTTATACCTTTTATTTCCTTTTCTTTCATTATTGCTACTGGCTAGAACTTCCAATAAAATGTTAAAAGAAGTGGTCACAGGGGCATCTTTGTTTTATTCTGGATCTAAGGGGAAAATAGTTAAATAATTCATCCTAAATTAAGATGTTTATTATAGGTTTTTTATATTCTATAAAATTATGTAAGCTCCCTTTTATTCTTTTTTTTTTAAAGATTTTATTTATTTGAGAGAGAGCTAGAGAGAGAGAGAGAGAACACGAGCTGGGGGGACAGGTAGAGAGAGAGAGAAACAGACTCCTCGCTGAGCAAGGAGCCTGATGCAGGACTCTATCCCAGGACCCAGGGATCCTGACCTGAGCCAAAGGCAGATGTTTAACCAACTGAACCACACAGGTGCCCCAGCTCCCTTTTATTCTTCATTTATGTTGAGGTTTTTATCATCTGTATGTGGTTCACCTTTATCAAATGCTATTTTTTAATTTATTGTGATAATCATGCTTTTTCTTTTTACCTCTATAAATGTGGTGAAGATCAGTGATTACTCTTAAAATATTATACCTTGTATTCTTGAATTAAATACTATTTCATTATACTAGGTAATATTTTACACATTGCTTATTTTGGTTTCCTAATAATTTCAAAGCATTTTTCACTTATGTCACATAAAAAGGTTTGGTCCATAATTTTACTACCCTGTAATGCCCCTGACAAATTTTGACACCATGACTATGCTAGTTTTATAAAGTGAGTTCATAAAAATTCTCTCTTTTTCTATCCTATGGATAAGACTAGTGATATTTCTTTCTTAAACTTTTTGGAAAAATTTACTGCTGAAGATCTGTGTGTCTAATGCTCTCTTTTATAAAATTTTAGTATTAATTTACGTATGTATTTTTTGAGGGTTCAAACCAAGAAATAGTCTCTGAACTACAGAGAACAAACGGATGGTTACCAGAGTAGAGGTGGGTGGGGGGACATGGGAAATAGGTGATGGGGATTAAGGAGCACACTTGTGATTAGCATCAGGTGTTGTATGGAAGTGTTGAATCACTATACTATACACCTGAAACTAATATTACACTGTATGTTAACTGGAATTTTAAAAGAAGTTTTTAAAAATTACCTTAAAGATTACACTACCATTTTGGCCAAGAAATTCTACTATAAGTTAGTACTTTTGCACTACCAGGACAATGCAAGAATATTAGAACTTTTTAAATCCATGTACACCTCTCCACTCTTTTATATAATTGTCATCTGTTGTTATTCCAATAATATTTATTGTTTTGTAAATCAATATAAATTTGGATTTACCCACATATTTACTTTTATTGTTCTTCATTATTTACTGAATTTTCACACTTTTTTATAAGAGATAATTGTCCTTCTCCCTGAATAACTCCTCTAAAATTTTCTTTTACTATGAGTCTGCTGACAATAAATTCCTTTTCTCCTGAAAATATTGTTTTCTTCACTTTTTTTCTTCAAGTTTTTATTTAAATTCCAGTTAGCTAACATATAGTGTAATATTAATTTTAGGTATAGAATTTAGTGATTCATCACTTACATACAACACCCAGGGCTCATCAAAAGTGCCCTCCTTAATCCCCATCACTCATTTAACCCAGCCCTTACCCATCTCCCCTCCAGTAACACTGAGTTTGTTCTCTATAGTTAAAAGTCTCTTTTCTGGTTTACCTCTCTCTCTCTCTCTCTCTCTCTCCTTTTTCCCCCTATGTTCATCTGTTTTGTTTCTTAAGTTTTCTTCACTTTTCATTTTTAAAGTTAGAAGTTATTTCCTTTCATTACCTTAAAGGTATTATCTTAATGTCTTCTGGCTTCCATCACTTGTGCTAAATATTTATTCATCACTTATTGTTGTACCTTTGGAATTTTTTCCTAGATATTTTTAAGATTTTCTCTTAATCTTTGATTAGATTATAATGAAGATATGTGTATGGATGTGTATGTTTGCTTTTTATTTTGAAAATTTATACTGCTGCGTGTTTAGAGAAAAACTTCCTAAATCTGCACTCATAGCAAATTTGGAATATTCCTGGCCATTATATTTTTAAAGACGGCTTGTATCTCATACAATTCTCTCTTCTCCTTTTAGAACTTTCCACATTTGTTAGACCTTTTTGTACTATCCCATGTATCTCAAATGTTCTTGTATATTTTCCCTAATAGTTTCTATCTGAACATTTTCAATTCATCTGTCTGTAGTAAGTTTTATCTTCTGCCATTAAACCAAACTACTGAGTTTGTAACTGCCACTTTATTTTTTTTTTAATTCTAAAACTTCCATTTGGTTCATCATTATTGATTCTAATGTTTTATTCTCCACATTCTTATTTTTTTGAACATAACAACGACCTATTTTAAAGTCTTGAACTCCAAATTTTTGTACTGCTAAAATCAGGATTCTGATAGAAACTCTGCTTAGATTTTTAGCCTCCCTTCCTCTATGGTGGGCCTTTTTAGCCTTCTGGCCTACCCAGAATGTGTCTCCATTGGGAAAGAAACACAGAATGCCAGGTCCATTGGATTGTTGTTGTTGTTTTCTCTCGAGAAACTTGGCCTCTCAAGTCCTGACTTCCTTAATGCCCCAAACTCTATCCTTTATCTACTCAATCCCAGAAGACATGCAAAAGGTCTCTCCTCTCTACCCATCCCACTTAGGAAAGAGAGAACACTTTTAAGGAGAAGTAGAAGAGAGTGTTAGGTTTACCTCACCCTTTTCAACAGGCTCTGTGATCCTCAAGTCCTGAATATTTTGGTTGCTTTAAAATGACTTTTGTATTTCTTACTCAGCTTTTATAACTGTTCTCCATAAAAGACTAGTCACATACAAGCTATTCTATCATAGCCAAAGGGAGAAATCACCTATCTTAGAGTTTGGAAAACTTCAAAGTCTGAAGCTATAAGACAGACTGGGAGAAAAATCAGTGTATCTCTGGTCACTTCTCATAATTGAAAAAAAAAGATATTACAGATTCAAAAGTGTAAACTGGTAATCAGTTTGTGGGGGAAGGGTGGGATTATAATATGTGGAATAAAATACCTATTTTTAAATCCCAGTAATGAGATTCAATAGCTCTAGGGCCATGGCTAGTCACATAAACTTCCTAACTACTGGTTTTCATCTAAATATAAAAGTAAAAATTAATGAGATTAAATGATGTTTAGGATGAAAATCATTTATAAATTGAAATGCAAGATACCAAAGAAATTCAGAAAGTTTCAGACATATTTTTATGAAAAAGGATCAGAATTTGACATACACTAATCTGCTCCACATGTAAAAGCAAGGCTTTTGTGGGTTCTGGGAAGTTATTTTTCAATGGGTTTTTTATTTACTCAAAACATACCTAACTAAAATATGATATATGTAAAAGGAAAATAGAAAAATGAGTAGACTATGACAAATAAAGAGATTAAGCTAATAATTAAAAAAAAAATACCCACAAAAAAAAATACCAGGTACAGATGATTTCACTGGTGAATTCTACACTTAAAAGAATCAAAAAGACATCATAAAATAAGAAAACCATAGACCATTATCTCTAAGAATACAGACATAAAAATCTTCAAAAGAAATATTAGCATAGCAAATCCAACAACATATGAATAAAGATTATATACACTATGACCAATTGGATTTTATCCCAGGAATGCAAAGTTGGTTTAATACAGAAAAATCTATTAATGTAACAGACCATATCAAAAGATAAAATTAAAAGCCAAAAACCATATAATCAATACTAAATTGCAAAAAAAGCATTTGACAAAATCTAACACTATTTCACAATTAAAAAAGAGTATCTAGGCATAGAAGGAAACTATCAACTATCAGCATAATAAATACCATCCAAAAAACCTACAACTAACATCTAGTTAATTATGAAAGACTGGATGCTTTCCTATAAAAATCAGCAACAACACAAGATGTTTACTCTCTTTACTTCTACCAAACACTGTACTGGGAGTTGTAGCCAGGGCATTAGGACAAGTAAATAAAAAGATATCTAAATTAGAAAAGAAGAAATAAAATTATCCCTACTCACAGATGACATGATCTTGCACATAGAAAGTTCTAAGTAATCTACTATTAGAACTAATAAATTAGGGGGCGGAGCAAGATGGTGGAAGAGTAGGAGACCTAGATTTCGTCTTATCTCAGGAATTCAGGTGGATAGGGACCAAACCATTCTGAACACCTATGAACTGAACAGGAGATCAAACAAAAGAATAGCAACAACTCTCTGAAGAGAAAAGCGACAACTTTCTGGAAGGTAGGATGTGTGGAGAAGTAAATCCGAGGCAAAATTTGGGAGGATAGGCATATATATATATATATATATATATATATATATATATATATATATATATATATATAAGTTGTTCTCTCTTTAAAATTTGGAGATTCAGTTTCTTCTAACAGATCAAAATATACCCTAAATCTCGAGTGTATGGCTTTGTTCTAGTCTCCTGCCTGATCACAAACTCTCCTTTTTTTTTTTACTTCCTTTTTTAAATCTTCTTCTTTCTTTTTTCAAACACCTTAACAATTCCTTTTATAAAATCTTTTATAATTTTCATCTTTACAGTCATATTCCATCCCTTCATCCTATCAACCCTTATTTTTGTACATATATAAATTTTTCTTTCTTTAAAATTTTGGGAGGCACTTTCTTCTAACAGACCAAAATATGCTGAAAATCTAGTGTGTGGCACTGATCTATACACCAGCCTGATCATATTGAATCATATTCTGTTTTTTTGTTTTGTTCTGTTTTTATTTGTTTTTATCTTTATCTTTTTCTTTTTTTTTTCTTTCCCTTTCTTTTCCCCTGGTTTCAGGTCTTTTCTGATTTCTTTAGAGTATATTTTCTGGGGACATTGTTGTCCGGTTAGCATTTTGTTCTCTCATTCATCTATTCTCCTCTGGACAAACTGACAAGACGGAAAAAATCACCTCAACAAAGAGAACAAGAGGTGGTACCGACTGCCAGGGACCTACTCAATAGAGACATTAGTACGATGACAGACCTAGAGTTCAGAATCACGATTTTAAAGATACTAACTGGGCTTGAAAAAAGCATGGAAGGTATTAGAGAAACCCTTTCTGGAGAAATAAAAGAAATAAAATCTAACCAAGTAGAAATCAAAAGGCTATTAATGAGGTGCAATCAAAAATGGGGGTGCTAACTGCTAGGATAAATGAGGCAGAAGAGAGAATCAGTGATATAGAAGACCAAATGATGGAAAATCAAGAAGCTGAGAAAAAGAGAGATAAACAACTACTGGATCACGAGGGCAGAATTCGAGAGATAAGCGATACCGTAAGATGAAACAACATTAGAATAATTGGGATCCCAGAAGAAGAAGGGGGGGCAGAAGGTATAATGGAGCAAATTATAGCACAGAACTTCCCTAATCTGGGGAAGGAAACAGGCATCAAAATCCAGGAGGCACAGAGAACCCCCCTCAAAATCAATAAAAATAGGTCAATACCCTGCCATCTAATAGTAAAAGTTACGAGGCTCAGAGACAAAGAGAAAATCCTGAAAGCAGCTCGGGGCAAGAGATCTGTAACCTACAATGATAGAAACATTAGATTGGCAACAGATCTATCCACAGAGACCTGGCAGGCCAGAAAGGACTGGCATGATATGCAGCCAAGAATACTATATACAGCTAGGCTCTCACTGAAAATAGGAGAGATAAAAAGATCCCAGGACAAACAAAAACTAAAGGAATTTGCAAACACGAAAGCAGTCCTACAAGAAATATTGAAAGGGGTCCTCTAAGCAAAGAGAGAGCCTAAAAGTAACATAGACCAGAAAGGAACACAGACAATATACAGTAACAGTCACCTTATAGGCAATACAATGGCACTAAATTCAGATCTTTCAATACTTACCCAGAATGTAAACGGGCTAAATGTCCCAATCCAAAGACAGACGCTATCAGATTGGAATAAAAAACAAGACCCATCGATATGCTGTCTGCAAGAGACTCATTTTAGACCCAAAGACACTCCCAGATTGAAAGTGAGGGGGTGGAAAACAATTTACCATGCTAATGGGCATCAAAAGAAAGCTGGGGTGGCAATATTTATATCAGAAAAATTAGATTTTAAACCAAAGACTGTAAGAAGAGATGAGGATGGACACTATATCCTACTTAAAGGGTCTATCCAAGAAGAGGACCTAACAATTGTAAATATCTATGCCCCTAACATGGGAGCAGCCAATTATATAAGCCAATTAATAACAAAAGCAAAGAAACACATCAACAGCAAAACAGTAATAGTGGGGGACTTTAACACCCCCTCACTGAAATGGACAGATCATCTAAGCAAAATATCCACAAGGAAATAAAGACTTTAAATGATACACTGGACCAAATGGACTTCACAGACATATTCAGAACATTCCATCCCAAAGCAACGGAATACACATTCTTCTCTAGTGCCCATGGAACATTCTCCAGAATAGATCACATCCTAGGTCACAAATCAGGTCTCAACCGGTACCAAAAGATTGGGATCATTCCCTGCATATTTTCAGACTACAATGCTTTGAAACTAGAACTCAATCACAAGAGGAAAGTCGGAAAGAACTCAAATACATGGAGGCTAAAGAGCATCCTACTAAAAAATGAATGGGTCAACCAGGAAATTAAAGAAGAATTAAAAAAATTCATGGAAACCAATGAAAATGAAAACACAACTGTTCAAAATCTTTGGGATACAGCAAAGGCAGTCCTGAGGGAAAGTATATAGCAATACAAGCCTTTCTCAAGAAACAAGAAAGGTCTCAAATACACAACCTAACCCTACACCTAAAAGAGCTAGAGAAAAACAGCAAATAAATCCTAAACCAAGCAGGAGAAGAGAAATAATAAAGATCAGAGCAGAAATCAATGAAATAGAAACCAAAAGAACAGTAGAACAGATCAACGAAACTAGGAGCTGGTTCTTTGAAAGAATTAACAAGATTGATAAACCCCTGGCCAGACTGATCAAAAAGAAAAGAGAAAGGACCCAAATCAACAAAATCATGAATGAAAGAGGAGCGATCACAACCAACACCAAAGAAATACAATTATAAGAACATATCATGAGCAACTATATGCCAGCAAATTAGATAACCTGGAAGAAATGGATGCATTCCTAGAGATGTATCAACTACCAAAACTGAACCAGGAAAAAATAGAAAACCTGAACAGACCTATAACCACTAAGGAAATGGAAGCAGTCATCAAAAAATCTCCCAACAAACAAAATCCCAGGGCTTCCCAAGGGAATTCTACCAAACATTTCAAGAAGAATTAATACCTATTCTTCTGAAACTGTTCCAAAAAATAGAAATGGAAGGAAAACTTCCAAACTCGTTCTATGAGACCACCATTACCTTGATCCCAAAACCAGACAAAGACCCCCTCAAAAAGGAGAATTACAGACCAATATGCTTGATGAATATGGATGCAAAAATTCTCACCAAAATACTAGCCAATAGGATCCAACAGTATATTAAAAGAATTATTCAACACAACCAAGTGGGATTTATCCCTGGGCAGCAAGGTTGGTTCAACATCCACAAATCAATCAACGTGATACAATACATTAATGAAAGAAAGAACAAGAATCATATGATCCTCTCAATAGATGCAGAAAAAGCATTTGACAAAGTACAGCATCGGTTCTTGATCAAAACTCTTCAGAGTGTAGGGATAGAGGGTACATACCTCAATATCATAAAAGCCATCTATGAAAAATCCACAGCGAATATCATTCTCAATGGGGAAAAACTGAGAGCTTCCCCCTAAGGCCAGGAACGCGGCAGGGATGTCCACTATCACCACTGCTATTCAACACAGTATTAGAAGTCCTAGCCACAGCAATCAGACAACAAAAGAAATCAAAGGCATCCAAATCAGCAAAGAAGAAGTCAAACTCTAACTCTTTGCAGATGATATGATACTTTATGTGGAAAACCCAAAAGACTCTACCCTATAAATGCTAGAACTCATACAGGACTTCAGTAAAGTGGCAGGATATAAAATCAGTGCACAGAAATCAGTGGCATTCCTATACACCAACAGCAAAACAGAAGAAAGAGAAATTAAGGAGTCTATTCCATTTACAATTGCACCCAAAACCATAAGATACATAGGAATAAATCTAACCAAAGAGGTAAAGGATCTGTACTCAGAAAACTATAAAATACTCAAGAAAGAAATTGAGGAAGACACAAAGAAATGGAAAAACATTCCATGCTCATGGATTGGAAGAACAAATATTGTGAAGATGTCAATGCTACCTAGAGTAGTCTACACATTCAATGCAATCCCCATCAAAATACCATCCACTTTTTTCAAAGAAATGGAACAAATAATCCTAAAATTTGCATGGAACCAGAAAAGACCCCGAATAGCCAGAGGAATGTTGAAAAAGAAAAGCAAAGCTGGCAGCATCACAATTCCGGACTTCCAGCTCTATTACAAAGCTGTCATCATCAAGACAGTATGGTACTGGCACAAAAACAGACACATCGATCAATGGAACAGAATCGAGAGCCCAGAAACGGACCCTCAAACTCTATGGTCAACTAATCTTTGACAAAGCAGGAAAGAATGTCTAATGGAAAAAAGACAGTCTCTTCAACAAATGGTGTTGGGAAAATTGGACAGCCACATGCAGAAGAATGAAACTGGACCATTTCCTTACACCACACACAAAAATAGACTCCAAATGGTTGAAAGACCTAAATGTGAGACAGGAGTCCGTCAAAATCCTAAAGGAGAACACAGGCAGCAACCTCTTCGACCTCAGGCACAGCAACTTCTTCCTAGAAACATCGCCAAAGGCAAGGGAAGCAAGGGCAAAAATGAACTATTGGGACTTCATCAAGATAAAAAGCTTTTGCACAGCAAAAGAAACAGTGCACAAAACTAAAAGACAACCGACACAATGGGAGAAGATATTTGCAAATGACATATCAGATAAAGGACCAGTATCCAAAATCTATAAAGAACTTATCAAACTCAACACCCAAAGAACAAATAAACTAATCGAGAAATGGGGAGAAGATATGAACAGACACTTTTCCAAAGAAGACATCCAAATGGCCAATAGACACATGAAAAAGTGCTCAACATCGTTCGGCATCAGGGAAATCCAAATCAAAACCTCAATGAGATACCACCTCACACCAGTCAGAATGGCTAAAATTAACAAGTCAGGAAACGCCAGATGTTGGCGGGGATGCGGAGAAAGGGGAATTCTCCTACACTGTTGGTGGGAATGCAAGCTAGTGAAGCCACTCTGGAAAACAGTATGGAGGTTCCTCAAACAGTTGAAAATAGAGCTACCATACGATCCAGCAATTGCACTGCTGGTATATACCCCAAAGATACAAATGTAGGGATCCGAAGGGGTACATGCACCCCGATATTTATAACAGCAATGTCCACAATAGCCAAACTGTGGAAAGAGCCAATATGTCCATCAACAGATGAATGCACAATGGAATATTATGCAGCCATCAAAAGGAATGAGATCTTGCCATTTGCAACAACGTGGATGGAACTGGAGTGTGTTATACTGAGCAAAATAAGTCAGTCAGAGAAAGACGTGTCATATGATCTCACTGATATGAGGAATTCTTAATCTCAGGAAACAAACTGAGGGTTGCTGGAGTTGAGGGGGTGGGAGGAATGAGGTGGCTGGGTGATAGACCCTGGGTATGTATGTGCTATGGTGAGTGCTGTGAATTGTGCAAGACTACTGTTGAATCACAGATCTGTACCTCTGAAACAAACAACGCAATATATGTTAAGAAAAAAGAGAAGAAGATAGCAGGAGGGGAAGAATGAAGGGGGGGAAATCGGAGGGGGAGACGAACCATGAGTGATGATGGACTCTGAAAAACAGAGGGTTCTAGAGGGGAGGGGGGTGGGGGAATGGGTTAGCCTGGTGATGGGTATTAAAGAGGGCATGTTCTGCATGGAGCACTGGGTGTTATGCACAAACAATGAATCATGGAACACTACATCAAAAACTAATGATGTAATGTATGGTGATTAACATAACAAAATATTTTTTAAAAGAACTAAAAAATAGTTCAGCAAAGTTGCAGGATACAAAATCAATATAAAAATCAATCATATTCCTATCATCCGGCAATAAACCATACAAAAATAAAATTAAGAAAACAATTCCATTGACAATAGCATCAAAAGGAATAAAGTGTTGCTTAGAAGTAAATTTAACAAAAGAGGTATAATATTCATATCCTGAAAAATACAAAACACTGTTCAAGGAAATTAAAGATGATCTATATGAATGGAAAGACATCCCACAGTCATGGTTCAAAAGCCGTAATATTGTTAAGATGGCAAGATTTTCCAAACTGATTTACAGATTCAATGCAATTTCTATAGAATCCCAGACAGCTTCTTTGCAGAAATGAACAAGTTGATCCTAAAATTTATATAGAAACTCAAGGAATTCAGAATAGCCAAAACAGTCTTGAAAAGGGAAATCAAAGTTAGAGGATTCATACCTCTGATTGTAAAAGTTACTAGAAAGCAAATGTAATCAAGGCAGCATTGTACTGGCACAGGACAGACATATAGATGAAAGGAATACAAGTGAGTGTCCAGAAATAAGCTTTGGATTTGGCAGAGGTTTCATAGACATGACACCAAATGCAAGGAACAAAAGAAAGAAGTGATAAATAAAACTTCATGAAAACTAAAACCATCTGTACTTCAAAGGAACTAGTAGGAAAGTAAAAAAACATACCTCACAGCATGGAAGACAATATTTGCAAATCCTACCATCTAACAAGGTACTTGTATCTAGAATATATAAAGAATTCTTACCACTCAAAAATAAAAATGTAAATAACCCAATAAAAAAATAGAGAAAAGATTAAATTGAAATTTCTCCAAAAAAAGATATTAAAATGATTAAAAAGCCCATATAAAAGATGCTCAATATCACTTGTTATTAGGGAAATGCAAATCAAAACCACAATGACATACCACTTTAACCCAGTAAGTTGGCTAGAATCAAAAAGTCAAATAACAGGAATTTATAAGGATGCAGAAAAACTGAAACCTTCATACATTGCTTGTGGGAACTTGAAATGGTGCGGCTGCTTTGAAAAACAGTTTGGCAATTCCTCAAAAAATTAAACATACAATTATTATTTTACCAAGAAATTTTACTCCTAGGTTTATACCAAAGAGAAATAAACACATATATCCACACAAAAATTTATTCCCAAATGCAGCATTATTCATAATATCCAAAATGTGGAAACCACTTAAACGTTCACTAATATGTCATATAGTACGTGGTATATGTGAATAAACAAAATGTGGTATAGCCATGAAATGAAATATTATTCAGCATTAAGAAGGAATAGAATATTGATACATGCTTCAACATTGATTAACCTTGAAAACATGCTAAATAAAAGAATATGGTCACAAAAGATCACATATTATTTGATCCTATTTTTATGAAATGTCCAGAATAGGCAAATCTATAAAGACAGAAGTGATTTTCTAGGGATGAAGGGAGGAGTGGGGATTGAAGGGTGATTGCTAAAGGGTTTCTTTTGGGGGCAATTTCAGTGTTTCAAAATTGTGGTGATTCTTGTACAATTCTGGAATATACCAGAAACCACTGAATTGTATAGTTTAAATGGTAAATTGTATGGTATGGTAAATTATGTCTTACTAAAGCTGTTACCTGCCTCCACCCCAAAAAAGGGTATATATATTTAGCATTGGCACTAGGTACTATAAGAATTTAAAATATATTAATGACTGGTTTCCATAAATATAATAAGACCTATAGAAAGAAGACACAGATATATTTTTATATTAAACACCACACCCAGAACACATCTGCCTTATTTTTAGACCCTAAATTTCAGTGTTTTTTAAACCACTGACATGTATAAAAGTAGGATATATCTTAAAATCAAGGTATAATTTAATGTAGTTTACCACTCTTCCTAAGAACTATTAGTTATCCTTCCTCGGTAACTTAAAATCAAACAAAATCTAATGGAAAACAATTTGTGTTATACAGGTCAAAGCACATTGCAAATTCATGCAAGAAGTCTCATACTACTGAGATCTGAAATGGTCAGAGAAGCCTTTGTCAGGATTTGGGCTCAAAGAAATCTTTGAAGAATAGGCAATGTGCAGACTGAGAAAGAGCAAGAAAAAACTTTCGGGCACTTTTTATGGAATTTCTGCAGATGCCTATACTTTTAAAATTCTGTTTTGCTTCTACTTCTGTGCCCTTGCTTTTAAACATACTGGACACATACATCTGCTGCATATAATCATCCAAAGAATGAGGTTCATGCCTTTCCCTTTTATAAGTCACACATACTACCAATACAAATACTTCACACCATTCAAGAAAAAAACAGATAAAAATAAAGCATTTTTTAAATAAAAGATGAGGGAATTATAATAATTCTCTGATCGTCTATTGTCTTACTCATACATGAGCAACAATTGTATTTATAGGAAATCTAAGTTCATATGGTGATTTTACATTTTACATAATTTATTTTATCTTCCTCAAATATCACATCACCAGCTATACAACTAAGACCATAAAACAACACAGGATAAGCCCATGCATTATTTCCTTTAAAAACTAGACAAATAGTGTAATTGTTAAGAGCCTGGGCTGGTTTCAAAGCCAAAATGCTGTTATTACTACCTGTAAGATCTTGTGCATGATCCTTAACCTCTGAGTCTCAATGTCCTCATCTTAAAGTGAGAATAATAATCATCAGCTAGCTATGGAAAAATGGCTTTGTTTTCATGGTCCTTATATGAACTGGGTATCAGAACTACTCAAATAAAAGACCGCTAAATCAGAGCTGAGGTAGACTTCAGGGAAATGGATTTATGTAGTTGAAGAAAACTGGAGAAAGCTGTAAATATACTTTCTGCTTCCAGATAAGGATATAGGTTTGAGATATTATTAAGTTTGGTTTCAGAATCAAAAGTGTCCCATTATTGGGCACCTGGGTGGCTCAGTCGTTAAGTGTCTGCCTTCGGCTCAGGTCAAGATCCCAGGGTCCTGGGATTGAGTCCCACATCAGGCTCCCTGCTCAGCGGGAAGCCTGCTTCTCCCTCTCCCACTCCCCCTGCTTGTGTTCCTGCTTTCACTGTCTCTCTCTGTCAAATAAATAAATAAAAAATCTTAAAAAAAAAAAAAGTGTCCCATTATTGTAAAAATTCTCTTAAAAGGCAATACAGATATTGTTTGTGAAACTTTCTGAATCGTGACACAAAAATGACTGTGGCACAGCAAAGATAATATTCTCTGGTCTAGCAAAATCCTTCCTGTCAGTACGTCTGGGTGATCTCTCGTTAGAGACTCTGGAACAGTGAAAGCTATGCTAAGATGTGCTGAAACTGGTCCTGCTGTCTCTCAGCATCTACCTCACTTACACAAAGATTTTGCATCCTTGACTAATTAACTCAGGACCCCAATCTAACCTACAAAGGATGTTTGTGTAAGTGCCAGATCTTCCCAGGATCCATAAGCTCATAGGCTGTTATGCACACATAACCATATAATACATTTAAAATGCTTAGCAGGATGCCTGTTACAGAGTAAGCCCTAAATAAACACTAGTTAAGACTATGATGAAGGTGATGACGTTGAGTATGAAATGAACAGATGCACAGATGATGTCACATTCTATTTTGGTGGATGATCAATAAGACAGAGTAGGGAGGAATGCTTCTTCTGCTCTTCTAAAAGCTACTGGCATGAAAGAATAGGGATTTTAATTAGTTTAATCTTACTCCTCCTCATTTTAAAGAATTTTAAAGTAAGATAACTAAAGGCAAAGTGATGGTCCAGAGATTACATCAACGAACACTGTTTTTCCTTTGTCTTCAAACTAAAAACTGAATGACAGATATTAAGCTGGAATCCAACATTTCAAAAGTGGTAATTTTTGTGATTCAGAGCCAGTCTGTTTTCAATGTTTAATACAACAATGGTTCAATGACTTAGGAGACAACCCTGCAAGATCATCTGGAAGACACAGATACAAAATCTAAAGGCCCCTCAGAGTGAAAGTAATACATAGGATTGAATTACTGCAAACTTCTGCCTCTGTCTCATACTAAAGCTCTGCCATTACCAGCTCTGTGGCCTCAGGCAAAGTAATCTCTCTATGTCTCATTACACTCATAAAATGGGGCAAGTAGAAGCTACCTCTTAAGTTGTGTGGGCATTATTATTATCATTTTGCCATTATAAGCATTATCAAAATGTCTTAATTTAAAAAGATGGAAGAAAGGAAGCCAAGATTATTCAGAAGCCATGACATTGTGTCTATCTTCCTTTCTAGCTTCATCTATAAAATAGCCCTCAACTCTTCCTATATTTCAGATACATCAAAATATTAAATTCTCCTTAATTACACTCTATCTAATTCATTCATTCTCAAACATTAGTTAAGCACCTACAATCTTTCAGAGCTCTGAAACACAACAATAAACAACATGGACTCTGTTCTCACGAAATTTACAATCTGGTAAAAAGCTAGTATTATACCATTACTGATATTGCTCCCTTAATCTAAACATAATTCTCTACTATCATCCTGAACAGATTCAGGAAACATCTTCCAATACACTGAAAAAATCTGGATCTATCCGCCCTCCTTCTCTTGTTACAATTTTTTTAACCTTGACTATAGTACTTAAAGCACTGGGTCACAGAGAACAATTAGTGTATAAACGGTAAATTCCATCATGGAAAGGATGATGGGTTTTGTTTTTATATATGGTCTTCTGTCTGTTTATCCCACAGGACTACCAAGCTGTATCTATCACCAGACATTACATATAAATAAATATACATGCACATAATAATAATACCTATATTCCTTTGGCATTTTATATTTTCAAAACACTTTCTCACACATCTCTTCTTTAACCTCACAGTAACTTCTAAAATGTAGAAATGTGAAAGAAAAGAAGAGTGCTTTAATGAGTTGCCAAAAGATAGAACTGGGGAGTCTAGAACAAAAAAATTCCAACTTCAGTTCCAGTGATTTTTCTTCCATGATCCCATGAACTCTTCTAAGAGATATCCTACAATCTGTCAATTTTCAGATGGGCTTTGAAGAAACACTTGAGCAGATTGGAAGTTAGAAATGAGAAAGATCAGGAGCAGGAAAGATTTAACTACCTTTTTAGAAAGGATAAAAAACTACTGTTAGCAAATGACAAGCCTAAACTCAAAAGACGATTCTAAATCAATAACTTCTGGCACTACTTACCTGCTAAAATATAACTTAGGTCAAAACTTTTTACCTGGGGCACCTACGTGGCTCAGTTGTTAAGTGTCTGCCTTTGGCTCAGGTCATGTTCTCAGGGTCCTGGGATGGAACTCTGCATTGGGCTTCCTGCTCAGTGGGAAGCCTACTTTTCCCTCTCTCACTCCCCCTGCTTGTGTTCCCTCTCTCGCTGTGTCTCTCTCTGTCAAATAAATAAAATCTTAAAAAAAAAAAAAAAAACTTTTTCACCTGTAGGAGCTGCCAAAATCTTTGACTTCTATCCATAGCTCTAAGGTTCAGGGGTATGTTCATCTCCCAAAAATAAACCTTATGATATTGGTTACTGTACTCATTAAAGGTGTGGTTTGTTTTCCTACATATGCATGTACCTGCACATGTATGTGTGTGAATGACTGTCATTGTGCAAAAGAAGTACTAAACAAGCTCCTAGTTCATACTGCTCTCTCACAAATATTCTACACTTTCAATACTGTGATTCTCACTGAAGAAAGGGGCAACTGGACAGAATCCAGTGACCTGAGACTGGAATTCATGAACTATCACCTTAAATCCAGCCAATTCTTTCTGTTATCTAATCTTTTCTTTTTTTGGACATCAACTGTGATTTAAACGGTTATTTTTCAACATGTATGCTTGAACATTTTGGTTGATGTTGGTCTAGAAATGTATGCTTAAGGAAGCATTTGGGTCAGTCAAGGGGATTATAACTGCCTAAAACAGACTAGGTTGAAATCATCATGTTCTACATTTTCAAAGACTAACAGATATAAGACTTTCCTGATTTCTATTGACGTCTGTTCTTTAACCTGGCCACTACTTCCACAGTCATTTGGACAAGCTCACACGATGAAGCAAGAACTTTTTTCACTGCTACTGAGCTTATCACTTTCTCCTAAACTCAGGGTTAATGACAGAGTCAATGGTATATTATTATCTGTTAAAAAAAAGGGGGGGGGGAGTGGTGCTTTGTAGCTGAGTAGGGGGATGGTGGGTGGAGGGAGAGACAAGAGGACAAATTCTAAAGCAAGAAGAGATCCCTATCTGTTGGAAATTTGCTAGGTTCAAAATGTAACCCACATATACACTAAATGTTGCTCTTTATTCTACCTCTACAACTTTGCACAACTACTTTCTAAAAGGATCTTAGTCTCCAGGCATTTTTTCCAAGCTCTCTCAAGTTTTAATTATCAATTCACATGATAAGTCTAAAACCAAGTGTAGAACCAGATTTACTGCAGTGTGGTCAAGGGTCTGTGCATAAAATATCAGCCCTGTTGGCCAACTGACAGCTCTTGTTGTTTGTACACTCTTGCAATTACTTCCAGGTCATTAGGCCCATCTTGAGTAGATATTTTACTGTCATTAAGAAAAGTGGTGTAATGACATTCAGTGATTAAGAAATTATAGCAATAAGAGAGGGGAGAAGTGATGCCAACAAGGAGAAGTACAGGCATTGAATTTTAGCTAAATTTTGAAAAATTTGAGCTAAATTTTATAAGAAAGAAATATTAAGAAGAAAACCAGCATTTTAAATTAATAAGTCAAGAAATAACAGATGTTGGCGAGGATGCAGAGAAAGGAGAGCCCTCCTACAACTGTTGGTGGGAATGCAAGCTGGTGCAGCCACTCTGGAAAACAGTATGGAGGTTCCTCAAAAAGTTGAAAATATATGTACAAACATATATTTTGTATGATGTTTGATGTTTGTATTGACAAACAATCAAATGTTGGGATATAAAAAAAAGAGGGGGCGCCTGGGTGGCTCAGTCGTTAAGCGTCTGCCTTCGGCTCAGGTCAATGATCCCAGGGTCCTGGGATCAAGCCCCGCATTGGGCTCCCCGCTTCGCGGGAAGCCTGCTTCTCCCTCTCACACTCCCTCTCACACTCCCCCTGCTTGTGTTCCCTCTCTCGCTGTGTCTCTCTCTGTCAAATAAATAAATAAAATCTTTTAAAAAAAGAAGAAGAAAAAAAATCTTTTAAAAAAAGCATTTTCATACTTTGATTATCAGTAGATTTCTCTTATTCAACAAAAGTATATTGAGGGCCTATAGTGAGCCAGACACTGTTCTAGGATAGGGCTTTGGATAAGATAGACAAGGCTCTCAGTTCAGAGAATTTATTTCTAAGTGAGATGAAATAGGCAGATGAACACATGTACTAGAAGCTATTCACTAGTCTTAATTTAAGTGCTATGAAGAAAAAAAAAACTAGGTAACATAATAGACCTAATATAGAAGTCCTTCCTGAGGTCTCACACTAAAACTTAGACCTAAATGACAAAAAGTACCTAGTCATTTGGAAATCAAGTAAGAGCTGGTACAGCTGAAACAAAGGCTTTGGAGACAGCAATAAATTTAGTGTGTTTTAGGAATAACAACAACAAAAAAGGTCAATGTGACTAGAGAATACTGACCTACAGGAAGAGGTTGGAGCAGTCAGGGACTACACTGTGTAAGACCCAGTAAACCCAAATACTGTATTAAATATTTATTGAAAACCTAGTATGTGTCAGGCACTATTCTAAATTCTGGGGGTTGTATCAGTAAACAAAAAAGGCAAATTCCATGACTGCAGGGAGCTTACTTTCTAGTTGTTAGAGACAGATAATAAAGTTTTAAAAATATAAGTACTATGGAAAAAATAGAATGGGATAAAGAAAATAACTAGTATGCAATGGGAGCCGGGGCGGGGAGGCATACTATATTATATAGAGTAGTGTGGTAGATGAAGGATGACTAAAAATTCTTCGCCACTCCTTATACTGAGATGTTGAATCTGATTCCATTATCCTTAAACCTGATCTAGCTTTGATCACTTACTTGACCAGCAGGATACAGTAAAAGTGATTTTCTGAAACTTATGAGGCTAGAACATAAGAATCCTTGCAGCTACTATCTCTTAGAACACTTTCTCTGGGAACCTGAGAGCACCATGCTGGAGATGTTATGTGTTGACTCTCTGATTGTGGTAGGCAGCATCTCAAATGGATCCCGATGATCACACCTTCCTAATATCCATATCCTTGTGTATTCCCTTCCCTTGAGTATGAATTGGACCTAGTGACTCACTTCTAACAAAGAGAATACCACAAACATGTTTGGATGTCACTCCCAACATTAGGTTACAAAAAACTATGTGTTCTGTCTGGCTTGCTCACCCTCTCCCAGATCCCTCACCACAGGGAACCCAAATTGTTATATTGTGGTCAATCAATGAAGAGGCCCATGGAGCAGGGACCTAATGTCTGAGACCAACCACCAAAAAGACTTAAGACTGCCAACAGCTGCCTGAGTTTGAAAGCTGTTCCTCCCCGGCTGGAGTCTTTAGACAAAACTTCAGAAAACACTGCGATTGCAACTTTGTGAGAAACCCTGAGCCAGAGAACTCAACTAAGTTCCACCTGAATTTCTGACCCACATAACCTATGATTTAATAATATTTGTTGTTTTAAGCCACTATGTTTTGGGCTAGTCCATTAAACAGCAACAAACAACTAACATACTGGAAGACAATCCTAGTTGATGCCAGCCTTCTGTTCATCCCTGCCAAAGTGCAAGCATGTGAGTGAAGCTTCCTTATGAGTAAATCCCCCACAAAACACCACTGAATGACCTCTGTCAATGCCAATTGCAATAGAAAATTCCTCCAGCCAGGCTATGCCCAAATTTCTGCTATAATAAAAACAGTGGTTGTTTTTAATGAGGAACTATATACTGGCTAACTGAACATAATAAATAAATAAATAAATAAAAGAGTTAACATAAAAAAAAAAATGGCGGTTGTTTTAAGCCACTACGTTTTGGGGTGTTTAATATGCAACAACAGACAACTGAAATAGGTGGTCAGGAGTACCTCTTTGATAAGGTGACATTTGAAGAAACATCTAAAAGAAATAAGGGAGTGAGACATGCCAGTATCAGCCAAAGGGAATAACCAGTAAAGGACCTAAATGAAAGCATGCTAGGCACATTCAAGGAACATCAAGTAGCCCTCCGGCTAAAGTGGAGTAAGTAAAGAATAGAGGAGATGAGATTGTAGGAGATGAGCTCAGAGAGGAAGCAGCATGGCAGATCATGAAGGCCATCTAAAGGACTGGCATTTACTGTGAGTGAATTTCAGAGTTCTGAGCAGTAGCTCAAAGTTTTGAGTGGAATAGTCTATCAGGAAATTCTGTCTTTTAAGTCCTTTTCCCTTCACTTACAATGTCCAAATAGAGCCACACGCCTACATCAGACACCCTTCATAGCAACAAGCACTCAACAACAACCAGTCGTTTTCAAACTTGTCCTCAGAGAATGGCTCACGGACTCAAGTCTGTGTGTGGCCTGTGCCTTCACTTCTTCCCATCCTTCTTCTTCGACCGGTCATATACAGCACCAGTGCTTTAATTTTTGGAGTGTTTACATTAACTTGAAGTTGTTAACCTAGTTGTGTTGCAGAATGTTTCAGACAGTGCCAGAGGCTATAAATAAATAACAGTTATTTCACGTCTGCCTGGCAAACAAGCGTGTGGATTCTGTTGAGACCCCAGAGAGTACGACTGCTGCAGTGCTGAATACCTCAAACAGGACTAAAAGCAGGTTTCTCAAGGAATACTATGCAGACACACTCCAGGTGACACAGTTATGTCTCCCATCAACATACATCTCCTGATTGCCACCGAGACCAATAAATAGATCTCTCTGTCACAAGCACTTGGAATAAACCTCAGCTAACCAGAGCCTAATTATTTCACATTACCAACCAGATTTCTTATCTCTCCTCAAACTTTAGCAACTGACAGATAACCAAAACAAAATTTCCCAAGGATTTTTTTTTTAATTTATGCTGTCACCTAGAGCAATGGGTCTCAAATTTTTCAATAAGGAAGACCTATTTTTTAACATCTCATTAAGTACCAATATCTAGCTCTATGCACTTGAACCAGGTATTTCATCTCTCTGTGCCTTGGTTTCTACACTTGTAAAATGGAAACAAAACTACCTATGTCATAGCGTTAATGAGCATTTAAATGCTTAGGAAAGCATCTGACCTATAGTTAACAGTCAACAAATATTAGTTCTTCCTCATTTACAAATAGTACTGACTACTCTCTCCACACAATGGTAGTTATTAACCACTTTTTCCAAGAAAAAGTCTTGACCATTTACAATAAATTCAGGAGCACTTATAAATGAATTTATAATTCATTATCCATTAAAGAATTACATATCCTTGAAACATAGTACATATCTGACAAAGAAACAGTGATGATTGAGTTAGTTAAGCCTCAAGAATATATGATCATCACAGAGTTTGTGAATCTCTGGCCCAGGGAAGAGAGCACTTTTGTTTCCATCCACTCCATCATTTCTATTGCTAGTATTATACAATGAAAATTGTTGTGCAGAACCATGACACCTGCCCCAGAAAGTGTCTCACTTAGCAAAGAAAATAATTTAAAAATACATTAGTGTGTTTTAAGACAAAGGTGGAGATAATTTCAATTCAGAATTCTTGAGCAACAAAACTGAAACAAAACAAAAATGTCCTTCAGCTTCACTTTCAATTATGTAGTACATTCAACTAATCAGAATTCCTCTTTCTTTGGCACTGTAGCTGGTTAAAATTTATAACAATGCCACTTCACTAAAGTACCTCAGTATGCATATACTTTTTATTGTAAGCATCTCCATCTTCTGACAAAATGTCACAATATATAGACTATGAGCCATGGAAAATGGCTAAGGGTGGTCAATTTTCTCCTCTGGCAGATTTCTGATCTCCTTATAATAAGTAAACTATTCATGGAAAAATAACTTCTTTCTCATCTGATCTAATTGTAAGTTTATACATTAATTTCAAATAAAAGTGGAGGTACAATTTTCTGATGTACTGAACATCTACTATGTTCTCATATGGAAGGGAAAGTAGAGAAGACAGAGAGCTGAAAATATCTTCCAATCATATTCACTAGTAGTGAAATTACATAATATACTGTAAACCTGAATTATGACAAAGTTTTAGTTACTAGATAACAATTGCCTTTACCTAGTTTAACTTCCCTAACATGTTTTTGGACTTTACATAGTGGGAGAGAGAAATATTCTCCAATGAACTATAACAGAACAAGTTTGAAAAGAAGCAAAATGTATTTTAGGAAAAAGGAAAAAAGAATAAATGAATATGGTTTTGGTGTGGGAACTATTCACAGTATCATTAAAGAATCTACCCATTTTATTAATTTTTCCTTCATACTCGTTTTCATATTTGCCTTTCTTAGCAACAAGAGATTCCTTATAGACAAGCCAAAGTGCAAAATTAAATGCTACTGTGACATCTAATTACTAAGAATAATTCTGTCTCATGAACAAGAGAACATAATATTGCTAATCTTTACTACTGAACCTGGATCAAAATGTTGACTATTTTTTCTTCCCCAAATCAGCTGCTCGCACGCATTTAAAGTCCCTGTCTGTTACCATGCTTGTCTTGGAATTCCACGTCTATTTGTAGGCTGCTATTTGAAGCTAGAGGTGGACGAGAGATGCCTCACCTAAGTATTTACTCCAAGAAACTCTTGATAGTATGAGTTAATCATCTCTCATCTCACTTCCCGTTACCACTTACTCAATTAAATACAAATTTGAATGGAAAGCAGTTTTCTTCCCACACAAATGTTTGTTTTTAGCCTAATGCTCTTTCCAAACAACTGGCTGCCATGGTGGCAGGTACTTTGTACAGAGTGTCTCAGAGTAAGTAAAAATCATTAAAAATGACTAATTAGCCAGCGGACAGGAAGCTGCTATATTCATGCCCAGGTGAGAACCAGAATTCTCCCTACAGATTTCATATACAGCACATAAAATGGGAGGGAGGTGAAGGTTGAAGAAAACAATGTTTCCTTTTAACCTTCTTTCTTCCTGATCAAAACTCTATTTCAAAAGCATATCATAGGCTACAAAACTTGCTTGAGCCTTTTGGTTACCTGAGTACCAATTAACTGCTGCCTTTCTAGAATATCCATCCAAGATCTGTCCTTTCATGGGTCAACCGTTTGTGATGTATATGAAGAGTGTAGTCATTGGTCCGTTAGCCATAATTAGATTCTGCTACTTCCCTCACCAAATCAAAACTCATTATTGTATTTCCAGAGAAATGTTTCTAAGCACAAGGTCATAAAGACACTACCAATTTCAGGTTAACCTGTCTCTTCAATTGACTGCTTAAACTGACAACTCTAATTGTCCAATAGTGGACACATTTATGCATTAAAATGTCTGGTTACATTGTTCTAAACCAAAGGATAATCTGACTTCGATAATCAGGTCTGAATTTAGAGACTAACTGCACATCATCTTTTAACCTTTAAAATGAGTTGCCCTTATAATTTAGCAGCATCCTCTGCACATTTGTCTAAAACCAAAAGAGATGAAAATGAAGAGATTATTCTTTGTGACTGAAAAGTGACAAAGAAATGACACCCCAAGTCTTCAATTTCAAAAGGGTTATGAAATCTATGTTCTTACTGCATACTTGCTGGGTTTATAATGTGTTCACTGCCCACTGCTTTCATTTGCATGAAAAAAGGGAAAGGTCAATATATTCCTTTTAAAGAGTCTAAACTTCAATTGCAGAAAGCACTATTTAATGGATGGTATCTCTCTTTCACTCTCTCCTTCTCTCCCTCTACCTCTTTCCCAAAGACACAACTTCATAATATAGATTCATATTTGGTTTCAGAAAAATCTGAGTCTTAATCTTAACTCTACCCCAAGAAGCCAAATAACACAGAAAAAAAAAAAATCCATCTTTTTTTTCACTATCGTTTGTTTCTGGAGTATAAAGATTATTCTACAACCTACTCAGTTACTAGCAGTATCTTGCATATGTTTAACAGATAGTCATTAGGTGTCTGCTTGTTTGCATATCACTGCATACATTTATAAAAAGGCCAATAGAAATGAAGTAAATTATGTATGTTTACTAGGGACTACAGTCACTCCCTCAGAGAGGTTATAAACATACACCTATCAGTTTAAGGCAACAATAAAAATGTGCCCTCAGGGAAAGACAATCCATAGGTAATTATCAGTTGTTATTAGTTGTTTAGATTTCTCTATCACTTGTCTACTCGGCTATACCAAAGAAACAGCTTTTCTTCTGATTCCTGTACTGACTCTAAATTGTAGATTCTATCATTCATTCTTATTCTTCCCACAGGCAACACACTTTCAATCAGGTAATACTGGTGAAAAAATAATTATAAGGAAAGTATAAATATGTCTATTTATGCCTATTTCATTAGACCACTGAATTGAATGTGCTTTTCAAATTTATGACATTCACACCTATTTGAATTAAATGAAGGGAATTCCTATTCTCCAATCAGAACTGCTCTATCAAAAGTCTAGGAAAATGTAGGGGGAGGGATGCTACTATTTAATAGGTATAAAGTTTCAGCCATGCAAGATGAAAAAGCAATAAAGATATGCTGCACATTATGCTTATAGTAAACAATATTATACTGCACACCCAAAATTTTAAGTGGGTAGATCTCATGTTTTTTACTACAATGAAAAAATTAGAAGTCTAGAAAAATCTTTATTTCATGGATGATGAAGAAACCATGGGGATTTGAAAAAAGCATTTGAATAATCAGCTATTTACCACTAATAGATTCAGTAATAATCTGCTGACCTCTATAAGGGAAAATGCTATTATTTTTGGTCTCCAGACTGACTAGGTTTGCTTGTCTGACACGCAGTTTCTAGGACTCCCAAAGTTTCTAATTCAGTAAGTCAGCTTTATGATTCCCAAATCCACATTTTTAACAGTACTTCAAGAATTCATAGAGAGAGGTCCACAGGTAGCACTTTAAGAAGTTTGGGGCGATCAGAAAAAAAAGAAGTTTGGGGTGGCATGCCCTTTTTTTCCAAATGCTGAATATGATCTTGATCATTCATTTATAATATCTTACCTAGTTTCTATTGAAACATGCACTTTGAAAACACTGGCAAAAGTCTAAAATAGTATAATATTGAGGGTTCAATTCTGGGAATAAAATCCATGACTCTGGCACTATTAATACCAACAACTGGTTGCCATGGTGACAGAAACTATAGTCAAAGCACCTCATATAGAAGTAAATTTCATTAAAAATGACTAATACACCATCAATAGGAAATTTACTAAAATAGCTATAATTCATGGGCTTAATAGAGGAAAGAAACTACCCTTGAATCTGTCAAATCTCAGAGCCTGTACTTTTTTTTAAAGCTCCTTGAAAATACAGTGGGACATGTGAATGGTGATGCCACAACTTTAGCCATTCATTTTCCTCCTTTTATTATAGCACCACTAACTTTGATTAGAATATTAAAATTCCAGGAGTTACTGCAATTTTAAAAATACATTAAGAAAGGCTTATGAAAACAAAGACATGGATAAAATATACCAATACGCCGTAAGATATTTCAAGGTTACAATTCTCTTCCTTTTTCTTTTATTAGAATGAAAACCTTTTTCCACTCAAAAATCTTTAAATTGCATTCATGACATCTTGGCATTCTTGGAATATCCTTCTTTTCAATGTAAGGTCCAATGGTTATAAATCAAAACCATCAAATAGGATCATACTCCCAGACAATAATTTCCTGGATAACTAACCTTGTATATTTTAAGATGTCTTAGAATATGTAAAAATCCTCTTTCCCTAATCAGACCTGCTTCAGCAGAAGTCTAGGAAAGTCTTTCATACCATGGGTGATTAAGAACCCATCAGAATGTGAAGGGAGGATTTAAATAACACAATCTCTATGATGCTGGAAAGTTGTCAAATCATTCACAGATCGCTTGCATTTGTATTCTTCTTTCTTTGTATATGTAAGCTTCAGCAACACTCACAAGACCAAGTTATCAATTAAAAAAATCAGTCTAAAGCAAAATTTATATCTAGACAATGATAGATACACTAGACTGATTAATTTATCTCTCTCGGCCATTAAAAAAGTTTGTTATAGTTTTTTACTTGTCAAAAATACAAAATACCATCAAAAGAGAAGTTGCAAATCATAAATATTGTAAATGGAGTCCAAAACCCATGTTCCATCTTTGCAATCCAAAGAAACAATTTCACACTAAGGCAACAACTTGAATAACTTAAAAGATTTTGTTTCCATTAATATAGTAGACACTGATGAGGTGAATATGGGTCTTAGACCACATGCTAGGCAATAGAGACACAAAGATAAACCATTGCACCCTGAAGGAGTCTGCATTCTCGCAGGCCTGACCATCACAGGGCCAGTTTCAGCCAAAGTGATAAAAATCACAATCTAGGTATCCAAAAATTGTGTGGGAACATAGCTAAACTTGAGAGTAGCTCTCTGTTTAGGGCAGTCACTATTTAGAGAAACAATTATTTCACAAATCCCACTCTGCCCCACGAGCAAGAGTGGATCTTGGGCAAGTACGATAGAATCAAATGTAGAAGAGCATTTGTGATGGAGGAACAAAACTTGTCAAGTACATGAATCACTTCACAGGGTTGAAGGATGAAGTAAATGGTGGGCACTGGCAAGAAATAAGAATGGAAAAGTCTTTCCAATCAAAAATGTTTAAAACAGGGGTGCCTGGGTGGCTCAGTTGGTTAACCATCTGACTCTTGATTTTGGCTCAGGTCATGATCTCAGGGTTGTGAGATCAAGCCCTGTATGAGGCTCCACACTAGGATTCTCTCTTCCTCTCCCTTGGCCCCTCCCTCTCTGTTTCCCTCTCTCTCTAATAAAATAATTAAATAAATAAAAATAAAGTAAAATAAAATAAACCTTTAAAAAAATTTTAATGTTTAAAACAAGTTTGTCTTTTCCTTCAATTCACCAGCATTTTCTGAAGGCCATCCATTCTTCTTTCCAACTGTTTCATGTTGTTAACACACACACACACACACACACACACAGAAATGAAAATACTTGTATGGCACAGTGAAGTAAAAGTCCCTCCCAGGACTGAAGGAAGCTAAACTTTCAGGATACCTGAAACATGCCCAGCACACTGACGAGAAGCTCCAAATCAGAGAAGTACGGGCCCTAGTTGAGAATCGGACTTCTCAGAACTAAACTCTCTAGATTCAAATCATGATTCACTACTAGATGCATGAGCTTGGAGAAGTTTCTTAACCTAGCTAAACTTCCATCTCTGTATCTGTAAAATGGAGTTGATAATATTTACTTAACCATGCTGCCAGAATTGAATAGATTATGGAAGCTAGTAACAAAATGTATCTATCAGCTAACCAAATGATAGGTACTAATATTATTGTTATTTCTTACTACAGGGAATACTGAAGAAATAATAATAATAGTAAGGGCTATTATACACTGAACTCCTACTACAGGCCAAGAGCTGTTTAATCTTCTTGGCATTCTAATGAGAAAGGCACTATTATTATCCTTCCTTTACAGATGAGGAAACTCTAGCACAGAGAAATGAAATAACTGTAGAGGGCTGCACAACCAACAAGTGAAAGTCATCTGAAACATGTTAAGAAACCTATTTTCCAGGGAGCCTTCTAGCTCATAGAAGAAACTTGTCCTCTTCTTTAATAAACAAAAAATAATAGTGTATTCCCAGCTTCTCTTAAGAGGCATCATGCCATTTCTAAATTTGTCTCAACTCTCTTAATGTTCATTTATGTTTTCTGCCTCAGCTATCTGCTAATGATTCTGTAGTGCTTTCCTTTATTTTTTCCTATACTTACTTCACTCAAATTACACATAATATTTCCTTGGGCTGATATTTCCAGATTTCGACAGAATGTCAATTTGCTGCTTACAGTAATGGTTCTAACTCTGGCTTCGTGCAGTAACCCCTTGTCCCCAGTCCTTTACTAGATCGTTTGTTTTTTTTTAAGTGGTATTATATCGTTTTGAGGTGTAATGGCTAGAATTATACCCAGTACTTCAGAATAATTTGGGAAGATGTGCTGAGTCTGGTTTGCAGTACCATTTTTGTTTTTAAACAAGCGCTGCTCTCAAGAAGCTTAGAATATAGTTGAGAAGAGAGATTAATATACTGACATAATGCTTGTTGAATGATGTAAATATATTTATGTTGTTCCTGAACCCACAGTTCATCTTTCCCTACTTACCTAAATGCCATATAACTCTTCATCTTGTGGAATGAATAGGATTTTCAGAGAAAGCAGTGAAAAGGAGTTAGTGAATATTATAGATAAGAAAATAGCATGAAACTGTGCATCTACAACTGGTTAACCGCTCACCATTGTTTTGTAGGCTGTTAATAAAGATGCTACAGACATGTTTAGTTCAAAGAAGCTGGAAAAAGGCTGATTTCAACAGAGTAGAAGGTTTTTGTTATTGCTGTTTTTGTTATTGTTGTGGTTGTTTAACACCATAGGAATTTTCCAAGCCTTCAGTACGCTCCTGCACATTATGAATCTCCAACAAAGGGAAAGGTATATTTCCCAAACATGTATGACCATGGAATTCTAGTTAATACACTCTGGAACTAGTATACTGTAGAACAATTATGGAAACACATTAAAAAAATAAACCATAGGGGTAAAACAAGCATTATTTAGGAGACACAAGAAAACCAGCAAAACTTAATTAGAGCATCTATCATGGGGATTCCTGGACTGTGAAAGGTGGAGGTCAGGGAGTAAGACCAGGCAAAGGGATTCAATCTCAATGCCATATGAAATAGGAGTTCATTTTCTTGGCGTATATTAGTTTAAGTATTCAGTCACATAAAGATAAATGAGTTTAGCTATAGTACAATATTCGCATTCAAGATTGTTACTGCTTAGCAAAATAGAGCTCCTGGCATATCACCATTGTTTTGCATGGTACAAACATAAAAGGTAAAACATTTGGTCTTCTGCCGTCATTAATTTCCTACTTTGGACAAAGTTCTATAAATTAAATTGACACCCAGAAAAAAAATTCGTTGTCTGTTCAATGGAAAATTACATTATGACTTTATTTAGAAAGCTTGAGGTATAAATTAATTTTTCAAATCCCCAAATGAAAACTAGTTATTGTTTTCTGAAAATGGACCAAAAAGACATGCATGACAGAAAACTTTCCAAATTGTCATCCTCGGTATAATTATGTCATTCAAAAAAAGAAGTATCTGGATAATCTTGTTACTTAAACACTTGGGAGTTAAATCGCAGATGAAATAGCTAAAATGGAGAATGGAAAATGATGTAGGGGCAGGAGGTTGGTAAGGAGGGAGCAGGGGACAGCTATTTCTAGCTATGCCTTTTAGTATTGTTTGATGTTTGAACACTTCTGTAAATTACTTTATCAAAAAAATGGTGGGGGGTGGGAGGGATGGGGTGGCTGGGTGATCAACATTGGGGAGGGTATGTGCTAAGGTGAGCACTGTGAATTGTGTAAGACTGTTGAATCACAGACCTGTACCTCTGAAACAAATACATTATATGTTAAGAAAAAAAAGAAGAAGAAGATAGCAGGAGGGGAAGAATCAAGGGGGGGAAATCGGAGGGGGAGATGAACCATGGGAGACGATGGACTCTGAGAAACAAACTGAGGGTTCTAGAGGGGAGGGGGTGGGGGGATGGGTTAGCCTGGTGATGGGTATTAAAGAGGGCACATTCTGCGTGGAGCACTGGGTGTTACACGCAAACAACGAATCATGGAACACTACATCAAAAACTAATGATGTAATGTATGGTGATTAATATAACATAATAAAAAAATAGATATTACCAAAAAATTAAAATAAATTACATTTCATATTTAAAAAAAATCAAATACTTTTTAC
Organism: Zalophus californianus; assembly: GCF_009762305.2. Lineage (NCBI taxonomy): Eukaryota > Metazoa > Chordata > Mammalia > Carnivora > Otariidae > Zalophus > Zalophus californianus. The sequence goes on from NC_045599.1 coordinate 100,532,643, forward strand.
AAAGAGTACATACCTTTGCCCTTTAATGCTCATTTGCTAAAATACAAGTGCAGAAATAAATACCTAACCTGAGGATGATATGGCTACAATATATGGCTAATACTGTGATATGGGGCTTATTTAAAGTTTGATTACTAATAAAATTTCTACACTCTATTTACCAAGCAAAATAGAGAGTTTAAAGTTGATGAAGGCAGTCTGTTTAATGAGGAAAATTTTAAATTTGAATGATTTCAAATGAGGTTTTCTCCCTTCAATTTGACAACATAATTTACTTTTTTTCCCTCCCTATGGCATTTATTATCTGTATTATTTATCAGACAATTAATCGTTTACAACTAGTCCATAAACTCTTTGATGAAAGGTCCGTATTTTCTTCAATTTTTCTCTCATGTAATCGTTTCACACTGAGGATGCATGATGAAGGAAGAAAGAAAGGAGGGCGGCAGTTAAAATAAGGGAGGAAATTCTTATGCAAGATTTTCACAAACAAAAGTGTTTCAAAACCATCTTGAACTCTAGCAGCATTGTTTTTCTGTTCTTTGGGTATTTTTATTTAATTACACAAGAATGATCTCAGAAGCTCATGATTTAAATTTATCTGATAGAGAAAACTAGAGAATTACCCTTCATAATATTTAATTAAACATTTCTATCAATTACATTGAATAAATATACAGTCACAACTACCACTGGTTCAGCTGGCAGTTTAAAAAGATGGCATATATTAAAGCCCCAGTTTGGCTATGCAACACATTAGATTCGGTTAGCAAACACCAATTGTTTTTCCTAAGAAAATTGTTCCTTTTAATTAAAGCATTTGCTCTTCTCTTAGCACTTTACAAAGTGTGATGCAAAATAAACATAAAATAGTTACTGCAGATTTTTCCTCAGCTTTCTCAGTTCAGAATCAGAATAATTTGATTCAGAATAATTTCTTAGGTGTTTATTTACTTAAGAGAAAAAATACTACTGGCAATTTTGGTAACCAGCAAAACCACTTTATCAATACTACCTTAACATACTACTTAGAAAACTTCTATAGAAAACATGATGAGACAGAGTGATTGGGATCTTACACCTCCTTTTCACTAAATGACTAACAAATGAAATCTTCAGTTATGTATGTATTGAGATGTATGTTGAAAAAAAGTTGAGTCACATGGGAAAATGATTGTTTCAAACACTGAAGATCAGATAGAAATAAAGAATGTGGATCTTGATTTCTACCAGATTTCAATGTTTGAAACAATCATTTTCCCATGTGACTCAATCTTTTTCAACATACATCTCAATACATAACTGAAGATTTCATTCAACACTGAAGACCAGGTAGAAATAAAGAATATGGATCTTGATGTGGTATATATATATACAATGGAACATTACTCAGCCATCAAAAAAATGAAACCTTGCCATTTGCAATAATGTGGATGGAACTAGAGGGTGTTATGCTAAGCGAAACAGGCCAATCAGAGAAAGACAATGATCATATGATTTCACTCACATGTGGAATTTGAGAAACAAAACAGAGGAGCAGAGAGGAAGGGAGGGAAACAGGACATAATCAAAGAGGGCTACAAACCATAAGACTCTTAACCATAGGAAATAAACAGAGGGTTGCTGGGGGGATGGGGTAACTGGGTGATGGGCATTAAGGAGGACACTGATGTAATGAGCACTGGGTGTTATATATAACTGATGAATCACTGACCTCTACCTCTTAAACTAAAAATACACTATGTTAATTAATTGAATTCAAATTAAAAAAAAAAAAGAATATGGATCTTGAGCCTAAGGTAATTTATCAGAACTGCCTGTTTTTTTTTTTTTATTTCTTTTTGAATTACTGCAATTAGGTAAGAAGGGTGAGTTACTTTTGTTTTGATTGTTCTTAACTAATCGCTGATCATGACATACACTGACGTATTCTTCAATTACAATTTAGAGATGTTGCAATTCTTTTGTTCTTCTCTTTTTAAAAACAGGTATTAGATAAAAACCTGTTCATTCAATATGCCTGAACCATCAAAAAAACACAAAAAAACAAAAAATTGTGATTCTGCTGGATTTTCTCTTCCAGTGAATGTTAGCAGAGATGTTGCAACTCTAGAATCAATTCCTCCTACAGAACCACTTCCAATGGAAACTAAGTATAGAATTGTCAGCCTATACACACACCTGTGTAACTGACCTTTTTAAAGGAAAATGAAACCATTTTATGGACCCCAAGTGATGCCAAATACAGGTTTCACTTTTTAATCAGGTATTTAGAATTGAAAAAAAAAATTTTTAACTATGGCTGAAAGAAACAAAAGCCCATCCCACTCCCCAAAAATGTGTGTGTTGTGTACATGAAAGTTAAAAAGGTATGTCACAAAACTAGAGACACAGTTCATCTTGCCTCATGAGAACACAGAATAAGGAATTAGAACCAGAAACTATGCCCTCTACCCCTCCTTCAGTATCTAGCAACGAATACAAGCATGCCCACCACCTGCCTCATATCTTTGTCCCTTTCTCCACATTCTTCTGACTCTCCTCTCTCCCCCTTCTAGTCAATAAAAATAGTCTCTTTTTATTCTGAACTAGGTCCCTACTTTCCCTCCCTCAGTTAGAAAAAGCAAAATTAAAATGCTTAGAATTTGTTTTATCAACTAATATGAAAATCTCTGTCAAAATTCCGAAGGAATTGACTAAGTCAGTGCACATTTTGGGAACCACTTGACAGTCACTTGAAACAAGGATACATTTTCAGGAATGCATGTCCTGCAGATATGGGTATACAGGAAAGGTGACCAGTTCCTGTTATCTGTAGAGCTGTCTCCCAAACACTAAATATACTTCAAAAAGAAATAAGGGTATTTATGGGTATAAAACACTAGAACAGGAATAAAACAATAGGAATCTAGTTTGAGGCAAGAGAATTATCTTTGAAACTAAAACACTTTGGATTCAATTGCTGGCTGAATTATTGTTAGCTAAGTAACCCTGGGAAAAAACTTACCCTCCATGAGTTTCTGTTTCCACATTTGTAAAATGGAGATGATATTATCTACTTGGTAGAATTGGAGAAATAATGAGATAATGCATATATAAAGTTTGTGACACAGTGACAGTCTTACAAAGTGTGTGTATGGCTCAGAGGGGAGGAAAGGTAGGTGATCAAATGTAATTCAAAAAAGAATACAGAAGAATATCTGTTATTCCCTAATCTGGTCAGGACCTTCTGCATTGTCTTAATTCCTAAAATTTCTTCTCCCAAAAGGGTAGAGTGGCAGAATAAAGGGCACCAGTGCAATGGGCAACTTAAAGCCTGCATGGAATACCTGTCTTCATCACTGCCACCCCTGGCGTATTTCTATTTATCCTTTCAGTCTAACCTTATTGCTCCAAGAAGCTTTATCTTACTGACTGGTGTGCCTCCCAAATCCCTCTGGTTGTTCCAGAAGCTATGCCCTGTGCCATAACATGTCACTAATTTGTCGCATCTTTTTTATCATACTGGGAGATTCTTCAGAGCAGGGAGAATTTCTTGTTCACTGCTGACTGAGTCTCTAGCAATGAAGACAGAGTCTGACAAATGAGTGGCCAGAGCAACATTTGCCATTTGTCTTTTAGTACTCCAGCATCTAAAAACCCTTTGACTTTTGGTGAAACCTCTAATGCATGAGTCAGGGATGCTATGGTACCAGAAAATTCTCATTTTCTGATATCTGGAAGTTAGTTAGACCGTGAGCATGAGACCTAGGCATGGCCAATTGGACACCCCTACCTAGGACTCTGAATCCACAGAAGAGAAAAGAAAACATATGAGACTGGGATGATTCACAGTAGCATGTGTGCTATCAGTAGTTCTGTACTGGCAATCATAGGCATAAAAAGACTGTGGGCAAGCTCTGACCCCTACCTGGCTGTAGTCTATGTTGTCATGTGCCTTGTGTCCAGGTCTCTGATTTTATGAACTGCAGTTTTCTACAAATAAATTAACTTTGTGCTTAGTCAATTAGTGATTTAAATACAGAAAGAACTCAAAATTTTAATAACTCAATGGTCAGATGGATGAACGGATACAAAAATAATTAAGCCAACAAATGAATGAGTAAAACAAAGAATCAAAGGAAGACTAGATTTAATTTCCATGATATTTGCCATTCTTTCTCTCCCTCTTCCCATGTCTTGGCCTCCCAATCTTTTCCTTAAGAACAACTAATTTTTAAAATGACTAAACAATCCAGTTTCCTAGAAACTTTTAGCGTTCTTACATAACTGATAATAATGATTCCTAAGATCTTGGCTGACTGTGAACTGGTTGAAGTATGAGCTCTGTATTTTCTCCTTTAAATTCATTTAGTTTTTTGAAACTAAGAAAGAGATCAGAAGAAAGGAAACAAGCGTCTTTTTATTTAGAGAAACAGGCTAAGCTTAGTACTATATTAAAGCTTGAGTTTTAATAAATAATTCTACTCATTATTTTAAATAGCAAATAGAGATCTTCCTGTGAATATCCCTCAGGGACCTTAAATTCAACATCTCTTTAAAAATTAATTTACCTTTTTAATTCTAAACATGGTTTAAAACTTTGCTTGTTCCTCATGTTCCAGATGAAAACAAAGCTCTATAGATAACCTCCACCACTTTTTACTTTCACATGTCCTTAAAATTAGTAAGCAATCCAGTAGAACAAATCTGTACTACTACTGGAAAAAAAATTTAACTGTCCCAGAAAAAGCTAGATATTTTGAGGCAATTCTGTAATAACTGAAGGAGGAAATAGAGACTGGAATTTTTACTATGCAAAATGCCAAGATGGGAAGCAGTCCCCAACAGAACTATCATCAGACCTCATATTCAGAGAAGAAAATGAGCACACACAAAAAAGAATTGATCCTATTAGAGCAAGTTTGTAACATGGCAGTAAATTCATTAACACTTCCCATTATGATGTGGGAATCTATGAAATGTCCTTTTGAATCAGAGCAGGCTTTTGAATGCCTTGACCAAAAGAACATAGCAGATATGATTCTATGACTTCTAAGACTTTTAAAGAGCTAAAACACCACAAGTTTGTGCTCTGTTCAATGGTACATTCACTAATGGAACACTGGACCTCCATGTAAAAAGTCTTACTGCTCTGAGAAGCCCATGTTGGGAAAGCCAGATGTAGGCACTCCGGTCAACATTCCCAGCTGAGTCCAGTCTCCAGCCACCCATGTCAAGCTGCCAGACATGCCAATATTCCTAATCAGCCTTTTTGCCAGCAGAATGTCATGGAGTGACCTCCAACAATGTCCCCTTAATCAGAAGAAAAATCAAGTCAAGCCCTGACTGAATGCATAACCCAGAAATTTGAGAGATATAATAAAATGCCTGGTGGTTTCAACCCCTATGTTTTGCAGTAGTTTTGTATGCAGCAACAGAATTTTATAAAAGAGGTGGTAAAACTAAAGGTATGCATGCATGTGGCATGGATTTAGGGAACAGGCAATGAATGAAAGTATGATGGGCTTCAAGTTGGCCGTCAAAGGGTTTAATGGAAAGCAAAAAAACCCAAATTTTTTGGAAGCTGGAGGAAAAGAAATTCTTGTTATGCAGTAGCATAAAGTCTGTCAACCCTATCACCTGGGGTACTATGTAAAATAGGAAGTACACTTCACGATTTCAATAACCTAGCTAAAGAGATTACTGGACAGTGCTGGAGATACCATCTGATCTATTCTCAATGCCTATAATAGAGTGAAAGAGGAGAGCAATGAATTAAATGAACGCCTCAGTTTTTGAACAGAATTTGGAGGAAATGTAAAGAGCCTGGGATATGCATTCCAAGCAACCTAGTGTTCTCAAGGATATATAGCTTTAGGGAAAAGATCAAATTCAGAGTACTGCAAATAAAATACAACCTCAAGGAATCCAAGTTTTGTCTGTAAGATCCTTTCGTAAGATGTGAGAGATTCAATTCAGCACCTCAAAAAACCTTTCATTTATACAGACAGGCTTCTAAGAACATTAATGGCATGATTCATAGTCCCTCTCAACTAGACAACAGTGTTTCTAAGACTCCTAAGAACCCCCAAATCTACAGACAGAATAGACTAAGAAAGCTACTCAGCTGTGATACTGGCTATGCTTTAGGGAAGTACAACCAAGAGGGCAGAACCAAGAGTCACAGAGATCATTCACAGAGAGAAGGAGTGAGCCCCAGTAATGAAAGTGACAATGTGTACACAGCTGAATTTCAGAACTGCTCTCACTAGTAACTGCCACATAACTGCCATTTCCCCCCTTTCTGAATGGGTGTGTCTAGTCTGTCTCGTTCTCTTCACTCTAACTTGCCTGTATGTGTGTGCTGGGGAAGGGAGGGAGGCAAGGCATTATTTAAGTTCACAAGACATCAGAACAAGAGGAATTGTCCCAAATAATTGAACTTTAACAAATTCATCTGCTGCTGGAGAACATTTAAATGAGATCCTGGACTTTAAGGCAAATTGTGACAGTTTTAAACGTGGGTACAAAATCTGTGATACTTCTCTCAGAAAGAGGTAAGGTATACATACCCTTCCCCTGAACCAAGGTAAGACAGTGGATGCTTCAACTAATAGGATATATCATCAGTGTACAGTAAAGGACTTCTGAGAATAGCTCATAACAGGCCATGCAGCTTCCACCTTGTTAAATGGGAGTCTAACCACTGTGAGCTGCCATGTAGGAGAGACCACCTGTTAGCACTTTAGTTGATAGTTTCAGCTGGCACCAGCCTTCCAACCATTCTCACCAAGGCTGTGGAATGTCACTGAAGCCTCTGGATGTGCTAGGGCGGCTCTCAAAACCAGTTGAATACCATGAGGTGACCTCTCTCCATACCACATAGAAGAATCACCCAGCTGACCCCTGCCCGAATTGTCAACTCTGAAAATCATGAGCTATAATAAAATGTTTGTTCTTTTAAGCTACAAATTTGGGGGTAATTTGTTATATAAACACATATAACTGAAACACTTACTGAAGCTTCTGGAGTATTTATCAGGCACTTCAGGCCACAGTATCAGGAATCTACTGTGGGGATTACAACTGGTACCTGTTACAAACAATAAACTAAGTAATGTGGGGGCTGCTGCTGCTGATGCCACAAAAAGGAATTAGTTCCAGCTAATTCCGGCAAGCCACAAAAGAAAAACCCCTTACTCTTTAAAGGATCACTCTCCCACAGATATTTCCAGCCAGCCACAATATCTTCCTTACCCTTCACCAAGCTTCAAGCTGGGAAAACTAAATTATAGCGACTTTTTCTCCCTATCCCCATCCCTTTTTTTGTCTTTCTCTACAATGTATGTATAGGCACTCAAAGAAACTAACAGAATTGAGCTTAAATCCAAATTCTAGACAAACATAAACATAAGTAAACAGAGAATAATCTCTGGGTATACAGAAAAATTTAGATCTTGAAAACAAAGGGAATAACCCTCTCTGATCTTATTAGACTAGCTCGCTTTGGATAAAGCCTCCTCCTGAGAACAACTAGAAATCTGGATAAAATTTTTATCCAGAGTGAAACACAGAGTGCCACTTATCCAGTCACCTCAATCAAGAGGTTAAGTAACTAAAAAGCTGAGCAGAAATTGTTGTAGTCCACTCCTTTAGCCATTCATACAGAAAAAACTGATGAATCATAAAATCAAGACGTAAAGAAGAAAAAAAAGAACCTTCTAGAAAAAAATGTAGAAAATGTCATAGGATACGCTTGAATAGGACACAAACTGGGGAGGAAGTGATAAAGTGGACTTCGATAAGACAGCTGCCCGTACCCCGTACGACGGTGAATAAACAAGCCACAGACTTGGAAAAGTACTCGCGCCTCTGACAAAGGATTTGTATTCAGAATAAAGAACTCCCACAAATGACCAATTAAAAAATACCCCAAATTCCCAATTTAAAAAATGGATGCAAGACTTAAACAGATACTTTACAAGAAAATATCTTTAATTGGCAAAAAAAAAAAAAAGAAGAAAATGTACTCAGCATCATTTGTCACCAAGGGAAAGCAAATTAAAAACCACAATGAGATACTACTTCAAGGATGATAGATGGTTAAAATACAGAATGTTGGTGAGGATGTGAAACAACTAGCATTCTCATTCTTTTTTGGTTGGGAATGTGAATGATACAACCATTTTGGAGGACTATGGACAGTTTTTGATAAATAAAACACAGATCTACCTCATGATCCAGCACATCTACTCTTACATATCTCTTCAAGAGAAATGAAAATATATGTCTATACAATGACTTGTACAAGAATGTTTATAGTAACGTTCTTCATAATAACCAAATAGCAAAACAAGCCAAATGTCCATGAACAAGACAATGGATAAAGTTTAGCCATACAATGGAATACTATTCAGCAATAAAATATGAATTAAGTATTGATATATGGATACCCTTTATTCCATAAGTTCAATTTCTAGAAATTGCAAAGGAAATTAATTAGGAAGATGTGTACAATTTAACTACAAGGTAGTCATCACAGATTGTGTACAATAGTAAATAATTAAATCAACTGAAGTTCCTCAATTGGAAGTAGGTTAAATTATCTGTAGTTTATAAGTACAATGAGAAAGTAGCAAAAATTAAAACTGGAATACAGTTTTATGGAAAACTAATCATAATATATCATTGAACAAACCAGCTTACAGTATAATATGTAATATAATATGTTATAGACAACAGATGCCCACATAAGCTTATACTTACGATAATACTTATGTATTTGTATACATGTGTACCCTTGTATATGATGACTGTGTAACCCAAACACATGCATAAGTGTGTGTACATCTGTGGAGAGACTAAAGTGGTAGAGGTAAGAAAGAGTCATTTAGAAATAATGTTCTGGAACTTCTTTCTTCAATGACATTGCTGAATCTTATTTGTTTTTAACACATGTTAGCTGCTAATATAATAAAAACCATAAATCAATAGAAATTTAGTGTTCACATCAAATAATAAAACATGCTTATTTGTATGCTTATATATAACTTATTCATTAAAATGCATCACAGCTTTTCTTCAGATGCTTTTCATACAATCTATACACAATTGTCATTTCTCCTAAATCTGATGTGAAGCCCAGCCCATATTTCCACTGAGAAACACCCAGAGGAAAGAGCCACAGATTTGCTTTTTAACGGTTTGTGAAACTATGTAACTAAACTCTATGATACCATGCCCAAGACCCACCTTACCATTCCCCAAACCTTCTTAGGTATAACAGGTAGAATGTAGTGTTTCCATTGACTAAACTCTCCTTAGAGCACTTAAAAAAAAAAAAAAAGATTTTATTTATTTATTTATTTATTTACGAGATAAAGTGAGTGGGAAAAAGAGAGCATGAGCAGGGGCAGAGGGAGAGGGAGAAGCAGTCTCCCCTGCTAGGCAATGAGCCCAATGCAGGGCTCGATCCCAGGACTCTAGGATCATGACCTGAGCGGAAGGCAGACACTTAACCAACTGAGACACCCAGATGCCCCTACTTAGACCACTTTCACTTTTCCCCTATATGAGGGTAAGCAAACTTTTTCTGTAAAGATCAAGATATATTTTTGCCCTGCAGGCTACTGGTATCTATCACAACATAAAATCTGCTGCTGTAGTGTAAAAGTACCCACGAATACAAAAAAAAAAAAAAAAATGATTGTGGCTGTGTTCCAATAAAACTTCATTCACAAAAACAGGCAGTGGGCCGATTCAGCATACAGATCACAGCTTTCTGATGCTTTCCCTATATTAATTAAATAATCATAAAAATGATACAAAGAGTAATGAAAATCTGGAATGAAAAGAATAGAAATGGCATGGGCAAGGTAAGACAAGGATTGTAAACAGATTTTATACATTGAATACAGATTTTCTGATGTAAACTATTTTGCCAAAATCTCAGTAGTATGTTTTTTTCTTATATGAATATATAGCCTCTAGCAAGTATTTAAAATATTTATCAAAGAGGAATCTTGTAGTAAAAGGAAAAATTACATTTGAAGATCTTTTTTTTAAGATATATATCTTGGGAAAGATATATACAAATTTACTAATGGCAGTTATTTCTGAATGTTAAACTGATGAGTGACCATATAATTGGGAAAATTGGGGGAACGAAACAAAGCTAAAATAATTAAAATATATGTTTTTTGAAATATGTATTTATTGACCAATAATTTTGTTTCATTATCTCTTAGATTTATAAAACAGTTCTATTCAAAACTTATGGCCAAAAATGAATAAAATTCTTTCTAAAAATAAAAATACGTACACACATTCACTCAAGCAAAATTTTTTCTACTAATTAACTGTACATTTAAAAACAGCCTAAGGGGCATCTGGGTGGTTCAGTCAGTTAAGCGTCTGCCTTCGGCTCAGGTCATGATCCCAGGGTCCTGGGATCGAGACCCCCCACGTCAGCTCTCTGCTCAGCAGGGAGCCTGCTTCTCCCTTTCCATCTGCCTGCTGCTCACCTTGCTTGTGCTCTCTCTCTCTCTGCCAAATAAATAAATAATATCTTTTAAAAAAATAAATAAAATAAAAATAAAAGCAGCATAAGGGGGTATCTGGGTGGCTCAGCAGGTTAAGCATCCAACTCTTGATTTCGGCTTAGGTCATAATCTCAGGCTTGTGAGACCGAGCCCAGCATCAGGCTCCACACTGAGTGTAGAGCCTGCTTAAGATTCTCTCTCCCCCCCTCCCTCTGCCCCTCCCCCACTCTCTCCCTCAAAGAAAGAAAGAAAGAGAAAGAAAAGAAAGAGTAGCATAATAATAGTCGTTCTATACCTTTTGTCTTACAATATCATATTACAGGTATTGTTCTGAAGTATGCATTTTTTATGTAATCTTATTATTTTATTTAAAAAATTGCTTACAACCTTCAAATTTGCATTTTGCTGTTCATAAATTTTACATTGTTGACACTTTTAATTGGCTCTTCTCTACAGACTATTTTTAACTGAGAAATTATTCTCTATTTAGGTTCTGAAGTAAGCAGAACAAACTGCTAAATGGAGAATATTCTCATTTATAATGTTTTCATGTAAACTTTGTAAATATTTTAGTCCACTATATTTATAGGTACTGACTTTTTTTATATAGGTAAGGACGACATTATGAGACTCTTCACAATTTTTACAAATAACACTTTCAGGGGCACCTGGGTGGGTCGGTCTGTTGAGCATCTCTTGATTTCAGCTTGCATCATGATCTCAGGGTAATGGGATCGAGCCTCCCATCAGGCTTTGAGCTGGGTGTGGAGCCTACTTGGGATTCTCTCTCTTCCTCTCCCTCTGTCCCTCCCCTCCTCTCTCAAAAAAATTTAAAAATTTTTTAAAAAATTAAAACTCTTCAAATAAGCTTTCTCTGATATAGTCTTCATATCTTTCACCAAATATGTGCTGAAAACTCATAAAATTACTCAAACTCAATTCTTTCCAATACAGAATTATAAATTCAGTTAAAAATAGGAGCCCCATCAAAAAAATTTCCCCACAGTTTGAAATATTCTAAAGTGCAATTAGAGAATTTCAAATTTGAGAAGACTATTTCATTTGTCCTGACCTTCCCTTGTTTTTATTATGTTATGTTAATCACCATACATTACATCATTAGTTTTTGATGTAGTGTTCCATGATTCATTGTTTGCTTATAACACCCAGTGCTCCATGCAGTACGTGCCCTCCTTAATACCCATCACCAGGCTAACCCATCCCGCACCCCCTCCCCTCTAGAACCCTGTTTGTTTTTCAGAGCCCATAGTCTCTCATGGTTCGTCTCCCCCTCCAATTTCCCTCCCTTCATTCTTCCCCTCCTGCTATCATCATCATCATCATCTTCTTCTTCTTCCTCCTTCTTCCTCCTTCCTCCTCCTCCTCCTCCTCCTCCTCCTTCTTCCTTTTCAACATATATTATTTGTTTCAGAGGTACAGGTCTGTGATTCAACAGTCTTACAAAATTCACAGCACTCACTGTAGCACATACCCTCCCCAATGTCTATCACCCAGCCACCCCATCTCTCCCACCCCTCACCACTCCAGCATTTTGTTTGTTTCCTGAGATTAAGAATTCCTCATATCAGTGAGGTCCTATGATACATGTTTTTGTTTGTTTCCTGAGATTAAGAATTCCTCATATCAGTGAGGTCATATGATACATGTCTTTCTCTGACTAACTTATTTCACTCAGCATAATACCCTCCATTGCAATAGTTTACTGTTCATAAATTTTGTTTTGAACAATTGTCATTTGCCAAAAAGCATTAAGAGCTGATACCTCTTGGGGTGCCTGGGTGGCTCAGTTGGTTAAGCATCCAACTCCTGATTTCAGCTGAGGTCACGATCTCAGGGTTGTCAGATCGAGCCCTTCGTCAGGCTCAGATTTGGCAAGGAGCCTGCTTAAGATTCTCTCTCTCTCCCTCTCCCCTCCCCACCTCCCTCTCTAAAAAAAAAAAAAAAAAAGAGCTGATATTTCTTGGTGCTCTATTCACAAATACATTAATTAAATATTTCTGCCTGATTCTGAATAGAATATAACAAAACTTTTAGATGATTCATTATCAAAAAAAAGCTCAATATCATCATTGAGCAGTTAGGTTTATTTCCAAAGTTTTCAGAGCCTAAAACATTTCTATGTGATGGTGGGCAACAAAGATGGAAAGCACATCTGCCAGCTAAAATTCTTTTCTTGTTCTTATTTTTTGTTTTTATTCTCACATAAAAATTGTGTAGTTTACTGTCTAAAGTGTGTATGTACTTAAATTGTATAAATTTGACAACTCTTACTTCTGTTACCATTGATAGAAAAGGAACAATAATAAATTATGTGTATACCAGGCACACTGCTCAAGTTTTTTTTAATTTATTAACAACATTGTTTTCCAGTGATTCTATGCTCAACTATTTTTAGTAATACAGCAAACCAAATTAATTTTACTTTGAATGGTGAAGGAAACTTTTAACTGATTTTTACAAAAGCATCCACCATAATATCAGATATTTCACATTGGACAGAATGAACATCCAAAGCCTTTGCTTTGACTCCACAGACTGGATGGAGAAAAAAAATTGATCCATTATTAGAATTAACGAGTTTTCTTTTTGAAGGATGTGAACAATCTGAAATAAACCTGCCATTATTTAGTAACTGGAGATGTTCTTCTGCTATTACAGCCAAAACATTCACAGCTACTGCTCAAGTTTTCATACATGCACAAGAAAATCTGGATAACAACTAAGTAAGAGTTATTTTAAACAGTCATTTTATCTAAATGGTAAATGATATTTCACAGAGTAATATGTAAACATACCATCTGCAGCTGCATATTAAATCAGTCTTCAGGCACATTCTTCTTAATATAATAATTAACCTTTGAAGTAAATTCTGATGCTTCCTCAGAATATTTGTCTTCTGTTTCCTATATGGTCATTGATATCACTATGGTCCCTGTAGCAGGTAGTAATTGTCAACAAATATTTTTCATAGACTAAATTTCTTCAACTTTTTTGAAAAAGAGAAATTTAGTACTTAATTTTAAGTATCCACTTTCAGTTTCTGAGCTCATTATACCCAAAAGGATTTATTCCAAAATTAAATATGTCACCAAATAATTAACTATATATGTATACTTGTCTATATAGTAAATATCAATATCACTGTAGCAATAGCGTTCAGAACACTTTGAATATTCTCAGCATCTCTTTCCTGCTATTTCACATACATTTAACTAATAAATGTCCATGTTACCCACTGATTCCTTGCCCTGGTTATCTGGCAACTTCATGCATCTCACTGGCCACAACAATGTGTCCGTCTGGCACACCAAGTAGGGGAAACAATGAATATTTCTTCCACTGACATCAAATAATGAATTAGCAGTCCCTAGCCATTTTATAGTCATTACCAGGTAAATGAAGAGGATAAAAAATATAAACAGATCATAACTGAGTATTTTGTCTTATTTTGCTTTGTTTCCCAGATTTAATCATGTGATAAAGTGAAACCCACCCTTAACAGGCCATACATTAAGAATACAGAAAACAAGAAAATATAGTTAATACAATCTATATAGTACCTTTCCTGTATATATTATAGCTTATTCTATAACCTTAGAATAAAAGTGGGTGTGCACTACTGGTTATCTAGGTGTTACCGCTATTTTTAGTCTATAAAATCAGTCTAACCTTTTGCTAAATATCAAGTGGAAAAATTGCTTAGATGATGTGCTAAGGCATATCCCTCTATATTCTACAATAAGCATTATGTAAACATTGAGAGAGATATTTAATTTGTGTATGGAAAGATGGATTACACAGTCAACTTCTTTAACTTTTACTTCCTACTGTGAATCAACAAAAGCCACGCTTTAGTGCCTCCTGGGAAAAGTAATAGAAAATGCCACAGACACAAACTGCTGAGTTATCTTCACCCTTGTTTTTATTTAATATTATGTCCATATTATTTAATAAAAGATACGAGAGTTGAGAAAACACAATAGTGTATTTGTCCATGTAAAGATATAGGAGAAATTAATTACAACATAATAGAAAGCATTATATTTTCTTACATACATTTTGTTTAAAGTATTAGGAAAGGGCCACACTATATTAGACTCCAAAATATATTTACCTTAACACAAACTCCACTCTAACAAAAGAACAAAGCATTTATCACTGTTCTAATACCACTATTAGGTTTTCATTTCTGATGTTTCTTCTGCATGTCTGATTTGGGCATTATTCAGGGTTAAAGTTGGGAACAACAATAATTAAATATAAGACCATGAAATACTTCCATCATAATGTTCTCAACTGCTGGATAAATGTACAAAACAACATATTCATTTAGGAAAATTGTGTTTTGTGTCTCAAATGGCCTTTCTCAACTGCTCTCTCACTTCCAAGAATATAAACATTGGCTAGCTCTAAAAAGGGCTTTTAAACATAAAACATAACCTGTAATAACAATAGTAATATTAAACAGCTAATATTTGGAATCTCACTATATGCTTATTAAGTGTTTGACATACATTATTCCATTTATTCCTCCAAACAACGTAAGGGATGTATTATGGCACTCATTGGCAGATGGAAAAACTGAAGGACAGACAGATTAAGAAACTCATTCACTCACTCAGCTAGTAAGTACTCAACCCTGGATTTAAATGCAGGGCTCTCTGACTCTGAACCTGTACTTTTAACCACTCTATTATGCTGGATCTCAAGCATAAGCTGCTTGGTTGGAGCACTTTCCCCTAGGAACCATGTTACAGTGTTTATAGTCCTATGAGTACCCACAAAAGCATACTGCATTCATATAAGAGTCTGAATTCTGTTATGCAGAATCTGATCATAATGTGCAAAGTTGCCTCTGTGAGACAATGCATTCTAAGATTTCTGTTCTTGGCATAGTAAGAATATATTTTTTTGTATTTATGTAACTGGACTATGGAATCTCTCCTCTTTCCCCTGTGTCCTCTTAAACCTAAATACAGCTGATTACGTGGGGTTTTGTGATATAATAAGAGAGTGAAATAAAAATCATTTTCACTGTTGGGTGTGAACACAGGTAGATAATTCTACAAAAATTAAAATAACTATAATGGGTATAGTAGAAGATAAGAATCTGTTCCAAATTTGTTTTTATGAGAATACATTTCTATCATATATGTATCTATATTTTCTAATACCTTGCTAGATATTTTAAAGATATTACTTCTAACCCTCACAGCAGCCTTGTGAGGTACATATATTCTTATTTTATAGTTTAGTGTCAGTTGAAACTAAAAGTGGTTCACACAGCCAGGGAAGCAGTAGAACCACCTCTGAATTTCTGGTATGTCCAGATCCCAAGTCTCCACTACAGTGTGTGTGGTCATTGCTAATAAAAGATGTCTGAGAGGGGCAATAAACTACCAGCCTGAAGGTTTAGGTTGTTCCACGGTTATATTTTATTTGTGGCACTAACTGTTTTAAGTAATTTTTTTTTAAGATGTTATTCATTTATTTGATAGAAAGCATAAGTAGGCAGAGGCAGAGGAGAAGGAGGCTCCCCGCTGGGCAGAGAGCCTGATGTGGGGCTCAATCCGATGTGGGATCATGACCTGAGCCGAAGGCAGATGTCCAACAGACTGAGCCACCCAGGCGCCTGTTTTAAGTAATCTTTAAGTTCCTTGGCTCACTAATCTGTTACAGTTCCCCCACACACCATCTCTTACGCCTAGCTTCCAACACAGTTACATTAATTAATTAAGAAGCTCGGTAGACGATGAGGAGGAGGACATCACGATATTATACAGAATGCTTTTCATGCATTATCATAACCAGCCAATGTGTTAGATATGGGTATTCCCATTTTACAGATAAAGATGTTTATTCATTTGCCTAAAGCCATGTACTCTCTAGTGGTAGAGCTCAGATGTGAATCCAAGTCTATGCTACTCAAATTGTGTGTTTCTATCTACTAACTGTATTGCTTCTACTAGAGGACTATGTTGCATATGTTTCTATTAAGAACAACTCCCAAACAATTGCTAAAATCATTGGAATATACTCTAAGAACCAGCAAAGGAAGCTGATTAACTTGTTCATCAGTGGACTCTCTCTTTAAAAAAGAATCAGCCAACTCAACTGCAAACACCTTCTATTGAGAAAAACCTTCAGCCTAGGAGGTTGAATTAATTGTCTGGAGGATTTGAGGCTAAATAGTGTGTCCTTTGATTTCACTCTTGAATCAATGGCCCTCGTATCCTTCTGTCAATGTGCAGACTAGAGCTTCTCATCTCTAGACAGCAGAAGAGCAAATGTACTAGAAGGGAGGTTCGCTGATGTATTAAAGAGAACTGCAACCTGGGCGAAGGATTGATGGTGGCTTCAAGAGAATGTGCTCTCCCATCCACTCACAAGTGTAATTTAAAGAGGATTTTTCAAAGCATGGATAGACACCATTACTCACATCAGTTCCCACTGCCTTCTCCCTCTATAACTCTTTACCAATTCTGGTCCACAGCTACTCTGCCCTGTTTAATCAACAGCACACATTTCAGAAGTATTCTCTAGCATCCTCAAATGAATTTCTTATAACGTAAATTGAATGAAGTGGTGAAAATGATAAATATGTCTGCAGTGTAACATATTTGTTTCAAGCTGTATGATCTGCCTGAGGGTAAAAGGGACTCCCCAAACAAACTATGCCAACTTCAGATTTAAAATGATCTATTTGACCACGATCTTACTCTCAGTTTGTATCCCATGATTTTTTTTTCTGTTAAAGTTTTCATCTACAATGTTTTATGATATTGAGATCAATTCTCTGCTTTGAAAGGAAATATATAAAGTCCTTAAGTTCAAGGACATGCGTTTATGCAAGACAAAGATTTCATAAACTAAAATGCATATTTGCTTCATGATGTTTTTCTAACCCTTCCCCATATGATAACTGTAGTAGACAGAAAAATATATCCCCAAAAATGTCCATGTTATAGTCCCTAGAACCTGGGACTATGTTATGTTACATGTCAAGGTTGCAGATGGAATTAAGGATGCCAATCAGGTGATCTTGAGATGGAGAGATTATCATGGATTATCTGACTGGGCTCGATGTAATCACAAGGGTCCTTATAAATGAAAGAGAGAGGCAGGAAATTGAATGTCAGGGGATGTGATGTGAAAAAGGAAGTGGCTATGAGTCAAAGATAATGAGCAGCCTACAAAAGCTGGAAAAGGCAAGGAAACAGATTCTCCCTTGGAGTCTCCAAAACAATGCACTCTTGCCAACACCTTGATTTTACCAAGTGAGGTCCTTTTAGTGTTCTAAACTTCAAAACCATAAGATAACAAATCTGTGATTTTTTTAAACCACTGAGTTTGTGGTAATCTGTTAGAGCAGCAGCAGAAAACTTAATACAGACATTGGTACCTGGAAGTGGGATGATGCTATAACAAACATCTAAAAATGTGGAAATGGTTTTGTAATTGGGAAATGGAAAGAGAATGGAAGAAATTTGGGGATCATAGTAGAAAAAGCCTACATTATCTCAAGCAGAGTATTAGAAACATGGATGCTAAAGACTCTGCTAACGAGGAATCAGAAGGAAATGAAGAGAATGGTAGAGAAACTACATATTATGTCTCAAAGAATACCTAAATCATCATCAACAGGCTGTTGGCAAAGAAGCTGTATTAGTATGTCATATGCCCATCAAACCTGGAGATAACTCAGATATATACTTGGATATATATATATATATATATATATATATATATATATATATATATATATATATATAAAACCTCATTAATTCTTTCTGAGAATTATGGAAAGGCCATTAGGAATATTGGTGAAATTAAAAAAAAAGAGGTAAAAATATTCACAGGATAAGTAACCATATGTATAATTAAAAAAAAATTCTTTTAAACCAGATATGTTGCATTACAGAACTCCAACTGCTCTTAAAGAGAGACCCCCCTCTCCCCCCATCTCCAAATCCAAATGGTGGGAACCTTTGGAACACACTGGGAGGAGCAGAAAGCAAGGGGTGGGGGGGGTTGTTCAGACATGCTGGTGATGATCAATTCCTTGATCTGAGGAGCAGTCACATAGGTACTCATCTTTGTTTTGTGTATTTTTATGCTTGCAGATTATAGTTCACAACAATAATGGCAAAGAGCAAATTCAAAGGTGCAAGCAGGAAAACCACAGGGCTAAAGTACCCCCAAATCACTACAAACAATCCTGTTTACATCTTACCTGCCTTTCTAAGACAACATGGTTATTATCTCAAGTCATGATTTTTACCCCCATGGATATAAATCATTACCTTTGGGCATGACAGTGCATTTGAAATTACTTTCCATAAATGTGCATGCATGTCTCTTTGTCTTCTTTTAAAATCTTTAATTCAGAGAGCATTCCCCCACACTTGGAAAAAAGAGCAAAGATAAACAGAATTCTAAAAACACACCACTGTGTCCATTATCTCTGTTATACTGGAGTTGGCCATAAACCCCTACCTAGAGAGGGAGGAAAAGAATATGTTTTTTAAGCAATAGTTCTTCCACATATAGTGTGTGTTTGAATAAATGATTAATTACTGACTAATGGTATCATACTTATTTGTCCTAAAAGTTACTACAACTAATTCTTTCAGCAAATGAATATTACATGATCATTATTATCTCTAGTAATAGTTTCAGGTGCCAAAATGCTAACCCTCTGATGAGACCTTTAGACATATTTCCTTGGTACAAGGGAATGCAGTATCAGTATTCCATGTGTAAATAAGTTCAATTAACAACGAGTTATAATTGCACAGGGAGATGAAAATTAGTTTAAACAAGTCAATTAAATCATAAACATTTCAGAAATAAGAGGATGTGTTTGTAATCCAATTAGTGTGTTAATATACTAATAAATTTACTGATTTGAATAGTATCTTAATTGTATAGTAAAGCACCAGAAGAAAAAAACAGTATATCTTAATTGTCATAACGGGAGCTTTGGCTGCAGTCTGACTACATAAGTTTGGAGAAAATTATCCATGTTAATGAGATCAAAATGCTTCTATCTAGAATAATAAATAAGGTTACTTGATGGTTTGGCTAATAAAAATGCATTCAAGGGACAGGGGAAATGACTGAACACAGTGTTGTCTGCCAGATGCTAATTACACTAAGTTCCTGATGCGAGAGAATGGGACATTTTATACTGTGACCAAAAAACCACTTCCATAGTTCAAACACTCACATAATCATGGGAATAAAATATTCCAGGGATAATTCTTTATTGCTACCTCAATTACCACAAATTAAGCTAATATTAATATACTTTACTGTTGCTCAGCCTTAAGTGAAATCAGTAGCACTTCACAGATAACTTAAGGGAATGAGCTGATCTCCTATTTCTGTGTAATTACCTGTAATTTATGGAACACAGAAAGACCCATGAGCAGCCTAGTCAAGGTCACCTAAGAAGGTTGAACTGCACTGTTTTCAATCACCATCTGTGATCTGGGCTGAGGCTGCCACCTCCCCAATTGCCACAAGAGGAAGGAACAGCTCTCAAGCACAAGGGTCATATGACCAAATCCTCAGGCCAAGGGGCAGAATAATCATGAGCGTCATACAGAGTGTTCATTTTAATGAATACATGGCACTTGGATAAAAATACTAGCTTTATAAGTGATTAATCCACTACTTTTACTGTGTATTTACCTTTACCATTGGGATTTTTACTTTTATGTTTTATTACTAGTTAGTGCCTTTTCTTCTCAGCTTAAAAAAGTCTCCTTTAACATTTCTTTTTTTTTATTTTATTATGTTATGTTAATCACCATACATTATTACATCATTAGTTTTTGATGTAGTGTTCCATGATTCATTGTTTGCATATAACACCCAGTGCTCCATGCAGAACGCGCCCTCTTTAATACCCATTACCAGGCTAACCCATCCCCCCACCCTCCTCCCCTCTAGAACCCTCAGTTCGTGTCTCAGAGTCCATAGTCTCTCAAGGTTCGTCTCCCACTCCGATTCCCCCCCCTTCATTTTTCCCTTCCTACTATCTTCTTTTTTTTAACATACAATGCATTATTTATTTTAGAGGTACAGGTCTGTGATTCAACGGTCTTACAAAATTCACAGCACTTTTAAGGCCAGTTTAGTGGCGATGAGTTCCTTTGGTTTTGCTTATCTGAAAAACTCTTTATCTCTTCTTCAATTCTTAATGATAACCTTGCTGGGTAGAGTATTCTTGTTTTGAGGTTTATTCCTTTCAGTTCTTTGAATATATCATGCCACTCCCTTCTGGACTATAAAGTTTCTGCTGAAAAATCTGCCAGTAGTCTTACAGGGTTCCTTTTTATGCAACAAGTTGTTTTTCTTTTGCTGCTCTTAAGATTCTCTATCTTTAACTTTTGACATTTTCATAATAATGTGTCTTGGTGTGGCTCTCTTGAATCCACCTTATGTGGAACTCTCTGGGTATCCTGGACCTGGATGTCTCTTTCCTTCCCCAGGTTAAGAAGTTTTCCACGATTATTTCTTCAACTAAGGTTTTTGTTGATAACAAAAATATCTCCTCTCTTTCTGGGACCCCTATAATATCAATGCTGTTCTGCCCAATGTTTTACCACAGGACCCTTATGCAATCTGCACATTATTTTTCCTTTTCGCTGCTTTTTGGGTGAGTTCCACTGCCTCTGTCCTCTAGATCACGGATCCATTCTCTTGCTTCCTCCAATGTGTTGTCAAACTTCTCTAGTCTATTTTTCAGTTATTATATTCTTCAGCTCTGTGACTTCTATTTGTACTTTCTAATATTTTCTGTCTCTGTTGAAGTTCTCACTCTGTTCATCCACTCTTTTCCAGAGTTGTTAGCATCTTTATAACCATTACTTTGAACTCTTTATCAGGTAGATTACTTAACTCCATTTTACTGATGTATTTTTCTAAAGTTTTATCTTATTCTCTTGTTTGGAACATATTCCCTTTTTCCTCATGTTGCTTCACTCTTTGTGTTTGTTTCTATGTATAAGGCAAAACAGTTACCTCTCCCAATCTTGAAGGAATGGCCTTGCATAGGAGATGAATCTTATTATTCAACCTTGCTGTAGTTCTTGATGGTCCCTTGAACCTTTGTGGTTTTCTAAACAGCTTGATTTATTCTTGATAGGTCCTCATTGTTGAGAACGTGCCAAGACCTGTCAGTGTTCCAAAAGGACGACCTCAGCATCTAGTTTCAGGCTGATTGGAAGCCAGACCCTCAGGCAGCAGCTTTTAAAATATGCAAATTTATACAGGTCTGTGGGGCTACAATTGTAAACTCTGCTGGCCTCCAGACCAGGAGATCTTAAGGTGTCCGCTGGGTGACAGCTGCAAAAATTAGGGCTTCAGATGGGCATATAAGCTCCTTTCTGGGGAGCACTGGCCAACTCTAGTGAGGCCAGGGGAGAGCACAAAGATGGTATCTCCCTACCTGTATTCCTGAGAGCTCTTCCATAGACTCTAGATGTGGCAAACCTGAAACCCGTCCCTCAAGCTAAAGCTCCAGGACAAATAAACAGTCCTTTTTCATAGGAGGACTGGGGGTGTGTCTCAGTCTACTACTGTTTGTACAGTGCCCTGGGGGAGGCAGCCTGCCAAGAACTGTCTTTCTGATTGATACAGTCCTGTGGAGCCCAGAAACTCAAGCCCTGTGGCCACAAGGGCCAGGCAATCAAGGTGCATTCCCTCTGTGGATTACACACGTCCACTGGCTTTAGCAATGCAGCTGCAGAGCACAGAGGGTGGGAAATGCCCACCAGTTTTAGCAAGGTTGTGGGATAATGCCTTGGCTACACACACCCACCAGATTTAGTGAGGCAGCTGGAGAGCATGAGGAGGGGAAGGCGGGCATGCCCACCAGCTTTAGCAAGGCAGCAAAGAAAATTCATTGGCTGTGTGCCCACCAGCTTCAGTGAAGTGGCAGGAAAGTGCCATGTCTGCACATGCCTGCAACTTCTGCAAGGCCGTGGGAATGCCACAACCACTTGTCCCCACTGGCCTTAGCAAGGCAACAGGAGCGTGCCACATTCTTGTATACTGCCTGCACTAGCCGGGTAGAGGAAGAGTGCCACAATAGCAAAAACAATAGCATTTTGTAAGCCAACATCAGGAAACCAACAGAGAATAACCTCATATTAGTTAATTTAATGAATATGTAATAAACACTTGCTTTGTGCTGACCACCAAAACACAACAAGGCCCCTAATGGTCCAGAGTTCACAACTCCAAGTTTATTGCTTGGAAGACAAAAGTTAAACAAACAAACAAGAGCAAATATAAAATATAAATGATAAATTAGGAGAAAACTAAGGCAAGATAAGGAAGGGAAAGAAGAAAATTGCGGGAGGAGTTTATTTGCAATAATAAAAGGTTTATCTGACAAGAAATACTGAACCACAAGTAAGAAAGAGAAATCCAAGTGACTATTGGAGAAGAAATGTTTCAGGCAGAAGGAAGAATATGTGAGGATGGGCCATGAAAGGTAGGTGTGTGCTTCACATGTTTGAAAAGAGGAAAAAGGCCAGTATGGCTGAAGTTTAGGAAGCATAGGAGAAAGTTGCAGGACATGATATCTAAGAAATCACAAAGAGCCGGGTATCAAAAAGTGATCTGACATGTTTCAAAAGAATCATTTTGACTACTGGATTGCAAATAGTTAGTATGTTAGCAGAGGAGAGAGAACAGTGAGAAGGCTATCCCAATAATGCAGGTTAGAAATTACAGTTGTTGAATCAGGAAGAAAGCAGTAGAGGTAGTTCAAAATTATCAGAATTTGGTATATATATATATAAAAGAAAAAGACAAGAAAAAACAGGTTGGGATGGAGAGAAGAACTGACAGTTAAACTGTGGGCACTTTAAGTGTGAGATGCCAAACTGTCATCCACATGAAACTGTTGAGAGAGCAGCCAGATGAGTTCATATTGGTCCAGGCTGGAGATACAAATGTAGAAATCCTCATTTTTAAAAAAAAATAGTTTTTAAAAGTAAGAGCCTGGATGAGATAACTCTGGAGTAAGAGTAAATAGAGAAGGAGAGATCCAAGGACTAAGATGGGGAGATGAGGAAACACTAGCAAAGGAGATGAAAAGAAAATATTTAGCTTCTAGGAGAGAAACAGTAACCCAGATCTAAGTATTATATCTGAGGTCAAGAAGGAAGACTGACATTCAACCATTGGATTAGCCACGTGAAAGTCATTGGTGATTTCTGACAAGTGTTTTCAGTGGAGAGGTGGCGGTAAAAACTGTTCTGAGTACGTTCAAGAGAATATGGGAACAAGCAAACAGACACCTATTTCAAGGCACTTTGCTGGAAAGAGGATCACAGAAATAAGGTAGAAGGTGCAGGAAAATGTGAAGTCATAAAATGTTTTTTTCAGATGTGAGAAATTACAGCCTACTTGCATGCTGTAAGAATAAATCAGTAAAAAATGGAGTGGGAGAGTGATTTGGGGAAACAAGTGTTGAGTTTGGCATTAGAGAGAAACACAGATTTCATGGGTATGTTTTCAAGTAGACTGGAATTATGTCAGAGTGAGACCACATAGAAGTTTTCTTTTATGTGCTTCTATTTTCTCAGTGAAATAGAGATAGTTATCCAAGAAGAAAGCATGTGTTAAAAAAGTTTGGTGAAAATGAGAAGAAAAGGTAATAGTCATCTAGGAAAGTAAAAGAATAATTGAGGAAAATGAGATAGGGTGGCTTAACAGCAGACGGGCACACTTGAAGAAAGTGTCCATTAATTTCAAGAAGACTGTTCAGTATAGCTTTGTTTTTCTCCAGTCATGTTCAACTGTGCAAGTCCAAAAGCAAAGTAGAGAATTGGATTTAACCAGGGTTAAGTATTATCAGGTAAATACAGTGAAGGAACTGAGAAAGAAAGAGCAATGTAGTTAGTTGACAGTGCATGCAGGGAAGTAGTTAACCATCTGAGCCACCCAGGTGCCTTTTTTTTTTTTTTTTTTGCAAGGAAGTAGTTAAAATGGCAGAGCTGTTAAAGAATAAATCAAACACCAAAAATATCAAAGATGAACTGATTGCTCTGCCAGACAAGGTAAAGTAACTCTGGAGTAGACAGTGAGTTTCTCTGAGTGTGAAGTCCAAAGATAGATATAGTGCAAGAAAAAGGAATTTCTATCCAAATAGGACAGGATTCTGAGGGCACTATTCGATTATAGAGAGTATTGAAAGGCTTTCTTAGGACTGGTCATTAATTTCAAGATTAGTCATTATCTCAGCATTACTGGTCATTTGTGCAGTTATAAAACAGGGTGTGACTCTCAAAGAGATGAGATAAAGTACGTTATGTCAAACTGTCTTAGGGTAAAGAGCCATCCAGTCCTTATGAGTAGATACAAGAATGTATCAGGCTTGGGTGCCTGGGTGGCGCAGTCTGTTGAGCTTGGTTTCGGCTCAGGTCATGATTTCGGGGTCCTGGGATCGAGCCCCGCATCAGGCTCCACACTCAGCGTGGCGTCTGCTTGAGATTCTCTCTCTCCCTCTGCCCCTCCCACTTGTGCTGTCTCTCTCTCTCTAAAATAAATAAGTAATCTTAAAAAAAAAAAAGAATATATCAGACTTGGGGCCAAGCAATGATCAAATACTTAAGTACTAGTACAAGGTTTGAGCAAAGATATTTCATAATTAGACCAGAGAACTCAAGCTAAGTAAGATATGTTGGAGACAATAGCAGTGAAAATATGATATTAGCATAAAACAAATGGAGTGAAAGAATTGTTTGTTAGTATATTTGAGGAAGTAAGCTAGAAAGATAAGAGGTAGTGGTTGGAAAGTGAGATGGTTAAAATTATGGAAGGGGTGTAATTTTAGAGAATCTCAAAGTCTGGGGTTCAACTAATGGAGTATATGGCTGTATTAAGGTAGAGGACAAGATTCTTCAAAGAAAATGACTTACAAATCAGGGTGGTTGAAAGAATTACTAACACAAAAACTAAAATCAGTCACAATGGTGATGAGAAAGTATTAGAGAAAGTGACAATGAACTAGGAGCTAAAATCTTCATGAAATGAGGGAGTGATGTGTCTATGAAGACTGCAAAAAAGGAGGGGTAAGCAGTAGTCTGACTCCTAGGGTTTCAAGACTGGAGACCGTGGGGACAGACAGAAAGACAATGATCTCTAAATGACAATAATAAAACCACCACATTTTTAGGAAGAGAACAAGCCAAAGAAGGGGAAGATGGAGTCAGATTAGGGGATGTGCAGAGCCAAATGAAGAGGAGAGTCCAGGTCACAAAACATAACCTGGGAAATCTTAGGCCTCTTGAAGAAGCTGAAGCATATAGGAATGAAGGGCATACAGGATTATTTCCGGTGGATTCTAAGTCAAATTACAGAGGAGAAACAGGAGCGTGGGGGAGAGAAAGAGAAGTAGAGCTCTTGCCAGGAGCTTACTGAGCTCTGGAGCCCCATTTTGATGCCTTTCAGCTCTTCTCTTTTAGTTTTCTTTTCTTTTTTTTTTTTTTTTCTCTTTAGCTTTCTACATTAGCCCTGGAAAAAATGATTATATGCTTTGTTATGAGTTTCCATAGTAATTGGCAACCATCCCGTGCTTTAAGAAAGCTTTGTGTAAGAGACCTGGTCCTTCTGTGGCATCAGATACTATATATCCTTGGCAGAAACCTGAATTACATACCACTCTTGTCCAGAGCCCCCAGATATGCATTACTAAACAAGCTGCATCTTATTATAAACATTTATTTTGCAATGAAGCAAGCTGAAGAGTTCAGCTAAAATCTGAAGCTATAACTTGAAGTCTTCTGCTTTTGCCTTAATGAGTACTCAGTCAATTCTCAACCAAACTTTCTATTTCATTTCTGTCTCTCAAACCCTGTCTCCAGTTTATCACCTCCCTGAGTTGGTTCATTCTTTCAACAAAAAGCTATCAAGTACCTGTTAAGTGTTATGTGCAACAGGAGGAACAAAGATAAATAAGATGCATCTCTGCCCTGGAGGAGCTCAAAGCCTCAGGTGAAAAGCAAACATGCAAACAAGTAACAAACCACTTTCTAGAATCTGGCCTAAGAGAGGGATGTACAAAACAGGGTGTTGGTTTCCAGACTCCAGAATCCACTTTAGAATTTATAATGAGAGTTTTTATTTTGTCTTTTTAACATGTTGGCAATTTTCTAAGTCAAAATGGAAGAGATGACTTTCCTCTTCTTTATATTCAAAGTCTTGCTTAACTCAAGAAAGAATTCAGAGCTCCCACTCCCCCAACTTTCCTTCCAAGACTATTTGTCAGCAACTACCACCCACCAGACCCCTTCATGCAGATATGAATACTTGCAGGAAAAAAAAAAGAATGGAAATTGAAAACAGGTGACTTCAACCAAGAATCCTTCTTTGTGTGGTAACTCATTCACTCCTTTATTCATTCATTCATTCATTCACTCATTTATTCAGTATAAGTACTGATTAAACAAAACCTAAGTGGTGGGCACTGAGCAAAGTTCTGCTTAGTGCCAGATGAGAAGAAATCAGGAGACAATTCAGATACCTTATCATACCTTCTTGGGACAATGTAGAAAGTAGAAAGACAATGGGATAGAATGAAGCTTCCATCTATCCTCTAATAATTCATTGCATAGGGAAAACAATGTGCCAGTCTGGAAACAGACAATGAGAATACTTTATTCCTAGGTCAATCTAGGAGGAAGTATCCTTGTAAGAGAGAGTTCAGTACCAGGCTAAGGTTCTACACAGGAAAAGAGTTTTCCCTTCATCTGCTGCTGGGGTTTGAGCCATAAGAAGAATGATATCTGGTATCTTCATGACATCCTTCAGCAGTACAGGATTCTAGGTATAAGAGTGGAAAGTAGTGGGAATTTCCACTGGGTGATTTCCATTTTCTCACTGTAATCACTTATACCAAAATAATAAATGACCTTATGCTCTTAAATCCAATGGTCACTTTGCTATTTTTATCTCTAAGTTCTTTTTTTTAAAAGATTTTATTTATTTATTTGACAGAGAGAGAGAGAGAGCACAAGCAGGCAGGGTGAGAGGGAGAAGCAGGCTCCCCACCAAGCAGGGAGCCTGACGTGGGGCTCAAACCCAGGACCCCGGGATCATGACCTGAGCCAAAGGCAGACATTTAACGACTGAGCCACCCAGGCACCCCTTTGTCTCTAAGCTCTTAACACCATATGACATGTAGATTGTTCCCTGTTTCTCAAAATGCTCTTGTCTCTTGGCTTCCCTGACAATTCACTCTGCTAGGTATTGTTGTACTTTTTCATTTCTTCAAAAATGGTGTGCCAATTAAAACTACAGTGAGGATATGAGGAATTCTTAATCTCAGGAAACAAACTGAGGGTTGCTGGACTGGTGGGGGGTGGGAGGGATGGGGTGGCTGGGTGATAGACATTGGGGAGGGTATGTGCTACGGTGAGTGCTGTGAATTGTGCAAGACTTTTGAATCACAGATCTGTACCTCTGAAACAAATAATATATGTTAAAAAAAGAAGAAGATAGCAGGAGGGGAAGAATGAAGGGGGGATATTGGAGGGGGAGACGAACCATGAGAGATGATAGACTCTGAAAAACAAACTGAGGGTTCTAGAGGGGAGAGGGGTGGGAGAATGGGTTAGCCTGGTGATGGGTATTAAAGAGGGCACATTCTGCATGGAGCACTGGGTGTTATACACAAACAACGAATCATGGAACACTACATCAAAAACTAATGATGTAATGTATGGTGATTAACATGACAATAAAAAATTTTAAAAAGAGACCTATGACTAAAAAAATAAAAATAAAAAATAAAACTACAGTGAGGTACCAATGCACACACTAGGATAGCTAAAATTAGAAAGAACACAGTGCAGTGTTGGTGAGGATGTGGAGCAGGCTGGAATTCTCAGATACTACTTGGGGGGAATATAAAATAGTACAGCTACTTGGAAAAGTTTAGCAGCTTCTTAGAAGTAAAACATACATGTGACTTAGCAATTCTATTCATAGGCATTTACCCAAAAAGAAATAAAAACACTGTCCATAAAATGATTTGTACATAAAAACTCATAGCAGCTTTATTCATAATAGCCAAAGACTGAAGAAGAAAAAAGTCATCATCAACACATGAATGAAAAACTAATCATGGTACAACCATACTATGGATTACTACCCAGCAATCAAAAGAAATAAATCACTAATATCTGATTTATGCAACAATATGAATAAATCTCGGCAACATGCTGAGCAAAAGAAGCAATACACCAAAAAGTATTATTCATTTATTCCATTTTTCCATTTATGAAACTAGAACAGGCAAAATCTACTTACAGTGACAGAAATCAAATCAATGGTTGCTTCAGGCCAAGGATGGGGATATGCAGCAAAGGGCCTGAAGGAACTTTAGAAGAGAATGTATGATCAGTTCTGTGCTAGTAAATGCTTCACAACCAACCAACTCTCTGAAAAAAAGCATATGTGTATATGTATACATACATATATTTTTATGTTTTACTGATACAAAAAATCATATAACACATAATTTACAGATAATAAAATATACAAAGCACTCAACTATAAATTCCACATAGCCAATTCTCACAGAATGCTTTGATTGCTTTTTCCAAACTCTTACATGCCTAACCTACCTCTGCTTTTTTTTTTTTTTTTTAAAGATTTTATTTATTTATTTGACAGAGAGAGACAGCAAGAGCAGGAACACAAGCAGGGGGAGTGGGAGAGGGAGAAGCAGGCTTCCTGCTGAGCAGGGAGCCCGATGTGGGACTCGATCCCAGGACCCTGGGATCATGACCTGAGCCGAAGGCAGACGCTTAACGACTGAGCCACCCAGGCGCCCACCTCTGCTTTTCCAATCCCAATTCTCTAATTCTTTTCCCAATAAATTTATTTTCATTATATCTGATACATGACACATTCTTTCTCATTCTCTTACATTTATTAAGCTTTAGCACTATGCATATTGGAACCTAACTTGTTCATCAATGACATGAGTGATCTCTTTCCTGAACCAGATAATAATTTTCAACAACAGGAAAAATATATCCTCAAACAGCCCTAATTTCTTGTGCTACTCATAAAGTAACAGGTACAGACAGGGCACTTTAAATTTAATCTACATTACTGGGATTTTACTCTTCACCTACTTTTGCTGAAGCAACCAACTAAAAAATAAGTCAATCCCTAATTTGCAGTGTTCGCCAAATTCTGTGGTGTAAATATTCTCACCATGGCTGATTTCAAGTTACCAACATAACATCACTAAATACATACCAATATACAGTATTTCCTCCATTTAAACAAAACACATGAAAATAACCCCAAGATCATAGGAAGTATTAAGTATAGCAAATAACTGTTAAGTGTTACATTTTGACTATGTTTTGTTTTTAAAATAATTTAATTATAAGACCATATGACATAATTTTAAACTAATGGCTTATATTTAATAACTAGCATCTAAAATTCCTAAAACTTAAATAATCAGAACTCGCAAGCCAGATTCAACACACTAGATATTTTCTGTATCTTGATTAATATATTGGTTATAGGGGTATATACATGTATCAATATCACTGAAATGTTTACCTAAAATGCATGCACTTTGTTGTTTATAAATCATACTTCAGTAGAGATGATTTAGAAGAAAATAATTGGTATCCCTTAGAGTTCTATGTTAGGCCTCCTTTTCACTTCACTTGTACTTGCTGGGCCAGTTTATCTCCTCCCCTTGTTTCAATATCCATATCTTGATGACTTCTGATTGTGTATGTCCACATTTTTCTCTCTCCTGACTGCCATTTGCATATAATCAATCTCCACTTGGATGTCACAAAGACATTCCAAATTCAGTGCACCTAAAACTGTACTCAACATCAAACATTACCCACACTGTTCTTCCTCATAGCTCCCCATTTCAGAAAACTGTACTTCTACCCACTGAGGTGCACAGCCAAACATCAGCATGAAACTTAAATCTCTGCCATTTCCTAACGCCACAACTCTAATCAATTCATACCTGTCAAATCTACTCCTAAATACCTCTTATGTTCATCTGTCTCTAGGTCCCTACTCTTGCTGCTCCAGCTCAAACCACAATTATCTCTCACATGGATTACCCCCAAAGCCTCTTAATGACCTCCTGGCATTTACTCTTGGTCCCTCAAATCATTCTGCAAAACATGTAGAGAGGTTTTTATACATGCAATTCTGACTTCATTATTTAGCTGACAAGCACCTGCATGATTGAGCCCTGATTATTCTCCTGGATATTTCCTTGATATCTTCCAACCTCACTGAATTTTACTTTCCAACCTCACTGAAAATTTTTTCACTTTCTCTACACAAAATAGTCTTCTCCTTTTCTGTAGCTATTTCCTACTCATCCTTCAGATATCAGCTTATGCATTACCTCCTTGGGGAAATCTTCCCTGACCCCTTACACTGGATGCCCCACCTGTATAATCCCACAGCTTGTTTCACACCAAAATATTGCGTACATAATTTTCTGCCTCCCCTACTACACCAAATGCTCCTTTAGAGCAGGCACCATTTTTATTGTGATTGCTGTTGAAAGACTAGCTCCTAGCAACGTGCCTGGAAAACAACAACTCATCACTGAATATATATTGAATGAATCTTGGGAATACCGCAGACTGAAAGGTTGTTGTCAGGTACTGCTAACCCTTCTCCTTGTCTCATACACATCAGATTTCAAGCCTTGTGCCTCAAATTACACTGTAAATTCCTTGATAGGTTTAGGGTTCTGCTTTAAATTTATTGAAACCCACATAGGCTTATGGCATAATTCACTAAACACTGACCAATTATGTGGACTCCTATTTAGTCCCAAAACCCAAATTCCTACCAAATCCTCAAGCTGACATTGAAGATCTATCTTATCAGAAAATACGCAGTCTGTTTTGAGCCCTCTTCCTAAAACACAGATGTTATGCTGTTTTTTAGCCTATTTTCAAATATGTTCCCTCCTCACTGACCCCTAAGTTCACCCTCTTTTTTCCTTCCTCCCCTCTTCCCCACCCCCGGCCTCTACTCTGTTGCCACTATCTTAAATGTCTTCATCTCTTGCACTTAATTTCTCATACTATCTTCAAAGGACCACTTCAGTTCTTGGCCTTTTCCTGCTTTCTGTTCCTTGTTTTAAGAACATTTTTCAACTCTCTATGTTCCAAGAATAGCAGTAGGTGCTGAAAAAAAAGTAAGTGATAGACTATGCCATGGAAGAGCTTGCATGCTGGGAGATGGGGGTGGCTGGTATTTAAATGCATCATTTTAATATAATGTACTAAAGGTATTATAGAAGGCACTGAGGCAGCTTTGAGTAGGGAACACCTTCTGACTGAGCATGGACTGGAGAACAAGAAGATAAGTCATCAAAAAATTGTTATAGCTCTTTTGGTTAGATTCCCAAAATAAAATACCATGTCACATTCATGCCAGCACTTTCTGTAGCTAACATCTGTTGAGCACAACCATTATCTCACTTAATTCTCATTAAAACTCTACAGGTTAGAATGACATAGATACTATTATGGTCAGTACTTTGTAGCTGAGAAAACAGACTTAGAGATACTGGGTCAATACCCAGACTCATAACCACTATGCATCAAATCCTCAATCTTCGGTGGGTGATATAAAATACATTGGGGGGCAAAGGGAGGGGTTACATGTGTCACATGAATCCTAGGACAGTAACAGGCACACAGTAAATTGTTTGCAAGCATTTTTTTTTTTTGCACGTTATATATACTGGACCAATGACAACCTATGTATCAAGTTCAGGGACAGCAATGAAATCCATAGCTGCTAACCCTCCACTCCAATATGTTCACATATCAGACCTAGATCTTTCCTCTCTCTCTTGTACATTTATTTGTTTAGTTTGAATTGGGGTTGAGCATACTGTTTGTTTAATGGAGAAAAGTCTCTCAGGAAGAAGTAAAAAGAAATACCACAATACCTGCACTTGTATTAAATATGCCCAGATATGAGAATTTGCCATCATCTCCCCATTTTTATTAGAAAACAGGTCCCTCTCTTGCATTTCTCGGTGTAGACACTGAAGAAGTTAGGCCAGCCCACAGATTCCCTCATCCTCTGTGCACACCACCAGCGTCCAACTGCCCTTCTGATACTTCTGTCGCTGTTTGCATGAAAGAAAAGCTTGAAATAAAATTTACTCTTTGCTCTCAGCAAGAACTAATACTTATCAAATGCCCTGGTCAAACACAATAAAATCATACTGTGTAAGGAAATTGCTTTTGTAATTGATTTACTAGTTTTCATAGAAGAAAAACATTTCAGTAGCATTTTCATTAAATTGCTTGTCTACAACAACCAAAAAATATCTAGTTTTCAGTTTTTAAAGACCCTGTATCTCTGTCATTTGGATTTTTAAAAAAGTAAACGAATGAGGAAAAATACTAAACCTAATGGTACATTGTATGGTAAATAAAAGATCCAAACATGTCCTTCATTGCAGAAAAGTACAGAATTACAGATTACTTATAGGGAAGACAGTGCTTTTGTTTCTGCTGTCTTAAGTTAGGAGACAGAAAAATAAAGGGAGAAAGGAGTAGTTTGGCTTTGTTTATATTCAAAAATGCCTTAACCCACTCCCCTGAGCCTCAAAGGAGGGGCCAGGAGGCAAAGAGCAAATTCAACTGCTCAGATTCTGCTCCTGGGGATTCTATATGTCACTCTGGGCCTCACAATGAGCCCACAAGCACCAACAAAGAACTTAAAATACACTTGGTTCAAAAGAGATCACGGTAATAAACTGCACTGGTAAAATTACTTGACATAAAAGCAAAACACTGAGCCTTTGGTTAAAAATCTGTATTTTGTTATTGCCATATTAAATTGTAAGCACCATAAGGACAAGGTCTGTATGTGTCTGCAGCTGTGTCCCCAGGGCCACACACAGAATGTAGCTCACAATTAATATATGCCTTTTGAATAAATAAATGAATTTTAATTTCCCACTGAATCAAAAAGTGCCTTTGAATGGATGTCAAAACAATATCTTTCACCATTAAATTTCAGGGCAGAAATCTTCCCAGGCTCCCACTTGATCTCCCATATTTAGAGTGCATCAAAAGAAGAGAAAGAGATTCGGGAGGAGAACAGAAAAATGGGAGTAGGAGAAAGACAAGATATAAGAAATGAAAAAATGTCACTTGGCACAATCAGATCAAAAGCTTGAACTCCAAATCCCAAATAGCAATCTTTGCTTCCCTATAAACATAAATACTGTTGATTAAGTTGTGACTGCATTTTGTGGGCACTACAAGAAACTAAGCAAAGTAAAAAAAATTCCCTTAGACAAACTACAGTATTCCAGGAAACTCACCTGACATGCTCAAACAACCTGAGAGTGTTCATTTATCCAACAGATATTTAGAGACCTGCTAACTGCTAAACGCTGTGCAAGGTGCTATGGATTCAATAGTGAATCTGCTATGCATATCTGAGATTTTTTTTTTGAAGGTACTAGATAAATTTAAGACTCTGATATACATACAAACCCTCTCCCAGAGGGATGGGTAGTGGGGGAAGCACCTTCAAACCATGTAGAATGTTTTGCATACAATTTCAGGAAAGCTGTAGATCCTCCAAAGCCAATTCACATACCGAGGGTATATGTATGCAACAATCCTACAGATTCCATTGCCCTCTGCCCAAGCAGTAATCTAACACGCTGCTGTATTTTGTCTTTTTGATTTAAATTAAAGTCAGGTAGGTTAGGGGCGCCTGAGTGGCACAGTCGGTTGAGCATCCAACTTGGTTTTGGCTCAGGTCATGACCTCACGATCCATCCTCTGATCAAGCCCATGCTGGGCTCTGCGCTCAGTGCAGAGTCTGCTTACGACTCTCTCACTCTCTCCCTCTGTCCCTCTCCCCATTCTCTCTCTCTAAAGTAAATACATCTTTTTAAAAACTAATAAAAGTAATTAATTAATTAATTAATTAAAGTCAAGTTATGTTCTAGACACAAGCCTCTTGATTAGAAGCTCCCAAAGGCAGGGCAAGATGGCAGGTGATCTCAGCCCCTTCCGAACCTTAGTGAGCTTCCTGAAGTGACTCACAGAATTAGGTAAATCATTTTAATAGTTTTTAGAAATCTTCCCTAACTCAATTAATCAACTTAGAGCACTTTCTACTTCAAAGGTTTTACTCGTTTAAGACACTCTTGCATTTTCAACATATAGATAGCAATCTAGATATGATATAGAATCTTTAGGAAAAAATCAAGCCAAGGTATCCAATTCCACACAGAAAGAGCATGCCAAACTGACATTTAAATTATTTGTTTGCACAAAGGACACTTTGGGGTTTTTTAAATTAATTATCCTGCTCTCACTTGCTTTATGTATTATATAATTAATGGATTACTGGAATTCCTAAGTGAATAATATGTAGATGTCACCTAGAGGTGCTAAACCTATTCGCCTACTTGGAATTGCCTGTCTCAATAAGAATGACACTATAGCATTTTCTCTCTGATTAGAGACACTATAGATTTGCAGTCCCCTCCATGTAATATAAATCAATAAAGAATAATTTTCCAGGCAGTAAATCAATTGTCAGTTCACAGACCCTAATACCCCTGTGCAGGATTTATTGAAAAAATGAATGGCAGTCTTGTTAGGAGATGTACAGCACGCTTTATAGGGACATAATAGTGTAAACCCCAGACTATCACATTCACTACAGTGAGGAATCCAACTGAAATAACCCTTTCCTTTCCATGGAACACACACTCAACTGGATTTTTTAACAACAAAATGAAAAAACTTAAAAGTCAACAGAATGATAACATATCTCTGGAGTGGGAGGATCTGTCAGTCTTGGGAACACTAGAACTCCTTTGTTCGGACTTTCTGCACTTTGGGTGTGGTGGACCTGAAAAGTTAATATTCTAAATCTTTGCCATCCAATAGGGTATCCAACAGTCAGGTGTGGTTTTTTTTTTTTTAAGATTTTTTATTTATTTATTTGAGAGAGAGAATGAGAGAGAGAGAGAGAACATGAGAGGGGGGAGGGTCAGAGGGAGAAGCAGACTCCCCGCTGAGCAGGGAGCCCAGTGTGGGACTCGATCCCGGGACTCCAGGATCATGACCTGAGCTGAAGGCAGTCGCTTAACCAACTGAGCCACCCAGGCGCCTCAGGTGCGGTTTTTTAATTCTTGTGATATGACTAGTCTAAATTGACATGTGATGTAAGTATAAATAAACACTGGATTTTGAGGCACCTGGGTGGCTCAGTCTGTTAAACATTCAACCCATTTATGGCCCAGGTCATGATCACAGGATCATGGAGTGGTATCCAACTGTGCTGAGCATGGAGACTGCTTAAGATTCTCTCCCTCTCCTTGGCCCCTCCTCTCCCTTGTGTGCATGTGCGCTCTCTTGCTCTCTCAAAAAAACACAAAGTATTTAAGAAAAACATTGGATTTCAAAGATTTAATGCAAAATAAAAAACATAAAATATCTCAATTTTTATACTGATTATATGTCAAAATGATAATTTAGTTATATTAGATTAAGTAGAATATATTATTAAATTAATTTCAATTCTTTATCTGTTTTATGTGGCTACTAAAAAATTTAAAAGCACTTATGTGGTTCACATACTATTTCTATCATACAGCACTGTTCTACACAGTAAAGTGGCTCAGATTACAGACTGAAAAATTTTATCATGGTCAGCCAATGATGCAACAGCAAATCCTCAGAGGACTAGACAAGTAAGGGAATGACAGAATAAAACTCCACTTTTTAAAAGAGAACACTATGTAGTTCCTCTAAAGAAGCGGGAAAAGATAATCATTGGGTGTTCATGGATGGGAAGGTAGGTCCCCATGGGTCTTACAGTAAATATTTAAAGTGCTTGTCAAACAAAACTATAGAGAACCTGAAAGGAGAGAAATACCAGACCTGCTAATGGTGACATAACCAGATTTCAACAAATGAGGGGTAAAGGAAAGAATAAGCCAAGAAAAGTTTGATTAATGCCCTACAAAGATATTTTAAGTTTGTATCAAAAGTTATCTTTGGTTTGGGGCACCTGGGTGGCTCAGCTGATTAAGCATCTGACTTTTGGTTTTGCTCAGGTCCTGATCTCAGTATCCTGGAACTGAGCTCCATGTCCGGCTCTGCACTCAGCATGGAGTCTGCCACAGATTCTCTCTAACCTCTCCCTCTGCCCCTTCTGCTTGTGCTCTCTCTCAAATAAATAAATAAATCTTTTTAAAAAATTATCTTTGGTTCAGGGGCGCCTAGGTGGCTCAGTTGTTAAGCATCTGCCTTCAGCTCAGGTCATGATCCCAGGGTCCTGGGATCGAGCCCTGCATCGGGCTCCCTGCTTGGCGGGAAGCCTGCTTCTCCCTCTCCCACTCCCCCTGCTTGTGTTGCTGCTCTACTCTCTCTCTCTGTCAAATAAACAAATAGAATATTTTTAAAAATAAAGAAAATAAAAAATTATCTTCGGTTCAATAGTTACAAGCAGTCTCATTCATTATTAGATGCCCAGAATCTTGCACAAGGCCTGACTCTGGAAAACACTCAATAAATACTTACTAAATGAAGGAATGAATTAAATGATTAAATATAAAAAAAATCTCATGAACCTAAATTATGATGCAAATGAAAAAAAGTATATTAATTTTTCTACTGTACTAAACTAGAAATATCCATGAAGCAGAGTGGAGACACTGGAACTCTAGATAATGAAGAAGGAACTACAGAAAAAAGGTAGATAGAGATGGAAGAGATTTTTTAGACATGAGAGTAAAGAAAAATTAAAATGCACAATAGCATTAGTGAATCCTAAATCGGGGGAAGGCAACAAGGATTGTAAGATATAGAGTGACACAGTTTAGACAAATTGCTACCATTCTGTGGCTGATTAAGGTAAGTCATAGCTTTTTGAATGTCAAATTCTGAATTTGTATAATGAAGCTTGGGAATTAATCTAAAATTCCAATAATCTGTAATATCAGTGATATGAGGAAAATCAAAGGATGCAACTAACTATTCTCAAATCCCAAACTTGAGTACTTCTCAATCAGGGGTGATATTGCTCCTCAGGGGACATTTGGCATTATGTGGAGAGGTTTCAGGTTGTCACTATTAGGGAGTGCTACTGGCATCTAGTGGGTAAAACCAGATATGCTGCTAAACATCCTACAATGCATAAGACAGCACCCCAAAACAAAGAATTAACTGGTGTAATATGTCGATAGTGCAATGTTAAGAAATCGTGATCTAAAGTAATATATAAATAATATTTACAGAAACCAATGAGGTAGAACAAGAAAATACAAGTAATTTCAAAGCCCTGCACTGATAGTACAAATGAGCTAGTATAAATCTTAGGCTTAAAAAAAAAATGAAATAACACCTAAATTAATCATTCACCCCTCGTTCTCCTCTCTATCACTTCCAAGTTTTGCTAGAATTCTTCTTAAGAAATCACCATCTCTAAGAAAATGAGAAAAATAATTCAAATTTATATGGGCGATGTATGCACATTTTATGCAGAGGATGTAAAAATTATGCTTTATTCTATTATGAATAAAAAGACTTGTCATAAATTTAGACTGGGTTCATTTCTTTATGCTTAATAAAGCCTGCACACAAGCACCTGAAGAGAAAGTAGATAGAAATTGTACCCATTAAAATATTTACCATTCCAAGTAACCTAAAGTGGTAAGAAATATAGGCTTAAATATCTTCACAGATTTTCAGCTAGCACATGAATCTGCAGTCCTACTATACTTGAAAAATAGAGAGCACATTCAATACCAAATTTAAATCTACTGCCTTTAAAATACCTTCCTTTGGGCTGCAAACTATAATCAAATATTCTATATCACCATGAGTTTCAGTACAATATGATATAAAATATGCTTTAAAGATATATCCATGATTTATAATAATTGCAACTCTCAGAAACTAATAGCCAGAAGCATTTGACTTT
This sequence comes from Zalophus californianus, assembly GCF_009762305.2. Lineage (NCBI taxonomy): Eukaryota > Metazoa > Chordata > Mammalia > Carnivora > Otariidae > Zalophus > Zalophus californianus. Next base: position 100,571,210 of record NC_045599.1, read on the forward strand.
TACCTTCAAATATCCTCATTCAGATCCAGTTAAAATACTGTCTGAATCAGCATAAGAGCTTCTATACTAAGATATTAAAAGTAATCATCATTTTTTTAGAGAATTCTATTACGTTAATACTTGATATGTTACTCTTCCCAGGTAACATATTTTTATTTTGATAGGAATCTATTAAGAATACACTTCAAAAGATTTCTAGTGGTGTTATTTTCAGGGACCCCAGTTATAAAGCATATACATATATGGGTGAGTGGGAAGGGGAGGGTGGGAAAGGCAGACTTTATCTAAAGTATCTCACCATTTAGTTTCCTGAGGCTGTTATAACCAAATACCACAAAACTGTGTGGCTTAAAACAATAGAAATCTACTCTTTCACATTTATGAAGGCTAGAAGACTGAAATCAAGGAATCAACAAGGTTAGTTCTTTCCAGAGGCCCTCAGGAACAATTTGTCCCTTACCTTTATCCTAGCTTCTGGTGGCTGTTGCAAATCCTTGGCACCACTTAGCATCACCTGGCTTGTAGTAGCACTTAAGTCCAGTATCTGCCTCCAGTTTTACATGGCCTTGTCTATACCTCTACCTCCTTTGTGCCTGTCCTCTGTCTCTGTGTCCTCTGCTCTTACAAGGGTAACAGTCATTGGATTTAGGGCCCACCCTAATTTTAGGATGATTTCATCCTTAGATGCTTAACTCATTATATCTATATTTCTAGATCCTTAACTAATTATAACTGCAAAGTCCCTATTTCCAAATAAGGTCACATTCTGAGGTTCTCGGTGGACGTGAATTTTGGGGGGACACTAACTGACCCACTACACTCACCATACCTTATTTGTGGTCAACTATTTTATTTAAATAAGCATCTGGCTCATTTGTGTCTCTCTCTCTCATTTTCCTTGTGACACGAAACCTGAAATTAAATATAACTAACCCTCCCCAAGGACCCACTGTCTTATCTATACAATGGCACTGGCATCAACAGATGTCAATGAAAGAATCCAAACTGACTTGGAATAAATAGACTGGTCATTGTACCAGCTTGGGCTTTTTCAAAAACTACCTGGAACCATTAGGTAAATGATATAACTTCTTAATGTCTGTGTTATCAGGAAGATCAAATGAATTAACCATGATACAGTGTACTTGGAGTTTGATCCTAAACTCTTCCACTGAATGGTAACTACCAAATAGATGAATTACCCAACTTCCCTTAATCTCGGGTCCTTTATTTATAAAATAAGAATTATGTTGTATTGATTTTAATGATAAAATAAAAATTCTGCATATGAATACGCCTACTACAATAGATGCAGTGGTTAGCCAAATGACAAGTTTTGTTTGGCCAGCAAAATGGACTCTATTTTTATTTGAATTTAAATAAGTTTAAGCACAGAAGGCATGTTCAGTTTGCCACTGGCACCACCATTCCACTGCCTTAAGCTGAGTTTATCTGTCCCGGGAAGCTTATGAGTTTGTTACTACAATGTAGATACACATCAAATATTCAATAAACGAGAATGATATCAGAGGTTACCTGCCCCAATACTGACCATCCAATTTAGCAACAAGCAATTCACTATCTAGAGCGAGAGCTAATTCCAGGTTTGTTTTTTTTTTAATAATTCCATTTCCTGGTAAATTCTTCCTTCCATTTCTGTAAGTTTTAGTCAATGACCTTAGTTTTTACTCCTAAAACATTAAATAAATCTAATCCTGCAGGGGCACTTGGGTGGCTCAGTCGATTAAGCCAATGACTCTTGGTTTTGGCTCAGATCATGATCTCAGGGTCGTGAGATCAAGCACCGTGTCCGGCTCCGTGCTCAGCTCAGAGTCTGCTTGAGATTTTTTCCCCCTTCCTCTCCCTTCCCCTCTGCTCCTTCCCCCAATGCACTCTCTCTCTCTCTCAAATAAACAAATAAAATCTTAAAAAAATCTAATCCTGTATCAACTGTCTTTCGTTTACATGAACACATCTATTGTGACTCCCCAATATGTGAGATAATTTCTATGACAGCAATAAAAGGCATAATTGTAATTTATAATTAGTATACATCACTAAACTATTCATCTTACTGCTGTCAAAAAAACAGCCCAAGGAAATTTTCATGCCATGAGATGATTATAGTCTTAGCTTATAAACAATCAGCCCTCCTTTAGTTTTTTGACTTTGTGAGATGATGTGAAAACCCAAAAAAACACTCCCAATGTTTACTAGAAAAAAGAATTATAATCCTATGCAAATTTAACAAGGTTTCTTTGTCCACTTTTCTTGGGCCCAAGAATCACAGAATCAGATGAATGGGCAATTTTGCTTCTTACAAAAATAATTTTTAAACCAATCCCAATTACTTTCAGATTTATTAACAGAGTATTGTCTGCTTTCTCCCTACCATCTCACCTCCAGGCCACCTTTCCAGCTCTAGAAGCCCCACAGAAAAATTTGAAGTCTGGAGGTACACTGAAAATGCTAACTTGAAACTATTGACCAATGGTTATATGTCAAGAGTCTAGAGAATTTGACAGGAGCTTTGAATCAGCCCTGGTATTCCTGGTATTTAGAATGCCTAAGAAAGAAATACCAATCACCTTGGACAGCAGCTTCTCATGTGAAGGCTGTAACTGCCAAATGACCAGATGTCAATATAGTCAGCTCCCAGCAATGGCTATAGGAATCCTATGGGGTCTGGAATGCTGAGATACTTATCCTGCTGACAGCAAAATAAACTACTGTCATCAAACCCTTGAAATTTAGGTCCTGTAGAAGTTAATTCTCTTTAAAGATATGGCAATCCGAAGTGCCATATTTAATGTACGTTAACTACTGGTGATAGGAAAGACAAGGATGGTGGTCATTGCCAGTGATTAATAAAGTATGTCATGTTTATACATCTCTGCTATTTCTCCATTCAAACCAATGATAAACCTACCCAAATAGTCCTTTGATTAATGAAACGATATTTAAAATCTTCTAAAGCAAAAGTCTATAGTTAGTTGAACTATATTAATATATCAATTACAAATTTAGAAAACAGATTCTGTAAGCCAAAGGGTTTTTAAATTATTTTCTAAAAAATCTACAGAAAAACTCCAATGTGCATTATACACAAATATAGCAAAGCGGGGGTGGGCGGGGAGGAAGGATAAAAATAATTAATAATCTTAGCCTCAGGGATAACAGGTGGTGAAATTTAGATTTTGCAAAGTACCTTTCAGACAACCAAAGATTTCTAATTATGGAAGGTAAGATGATTATCAACCTCATATGGCATGATTACCATAGTTCTGTTCAAGGCAGAATTTTCCACAGTCATCCTATCCAATTGGACATACTGCCATCAGGTCAGCCTTAAGAATTTTTCCTGTACCGGCAAATTGAAAATACTCCCAAAACTTTCTGACCCTTGTTGCCATGTAATTCCTCATATATTTATAACGGCTAGTAAAATTAGTCCACATGATAACCACATTTTATTATATGTAATAACTAAATCCATATAACTCAGCATTAAAATCCTTCATGTTTAAGAAATCCAGTTCAATAAAAGTGAGCTTTCTGCATGTTTCTGTGTTTGATACATGATACATTTAGTTTTTAGAATTAAGAGATCCTTATTAAGCAAATATAGGCAAAGTAGGCAAATATAGTCAAATATATTTTAAGAGATTTTAAGACATCAAAATAATAAATGTATAGTCATAGTATTATTTCTTAAAGACACAAAAAGAAAAAATATATTTAACCAAAATTATTCCTCACTTCCATTATACTGATGATCTGTGAGAGTCCCAAAGTGTGAAATTAAGGAATAAAATAAATGGCTAAAAACACTGGGTAATTATAGTTAAGAAGTTACAGGCTTTTAGAAAATTATATACATTACAGTTTAAAACTTTCAATCCATAATCCAAAGACAAGATGAATCAACCTTAAAATCGTATTAAACAGTATTTAATAAATGTCAACACTGGATAAGAGATAGAATAATCAAGAGATTAGACCCCAGCAGTAAGATAGCAGGAGGCTAGGACTGGAAAAGGTGGATCAAAGGTACAAGTTGGGGCATCTCCTATAATGGCCACAGCCTCTGAATATGAAGAACAATCACACTCAAAGAAGGTAAAATCTTATGTCCACACAAAAACTTTCACATGTATATTTATAACAGTTTTATTAAAAACTTGGAAGCAACCATTATGTCCTTCAGTAGATGGAAGGATAAATAAACCATGGTATATCCAGATAATGGAATATTACTCAGTGCTAAAAAGAAATGAGCTGGGATGCCCAGGTGGCTCAGTCACTTAAGCATCTGCCTTTGGCTCAGGTCATGATCCCAGGATGCTGGGACTGAGTCCCGCATTGGGCTCCTTGCTCTACAGGGAGCCTGCTCCTCCCTCTGCCTGCTGCTCCCCCTGCTTGTGCTCTTTCTGTCTGTCAAATAAATAAAATCTTAAAAAAAAAAAAGAAAGAAAAGAAATGAGCTATCAAGCAATGAAAATGCATGAAAGACCTTAAATGCATCTTACTAAGTGCAAGAAACCAGTCTGAAAAGCCTACATACTGCAAGATTCCAACTACATGACATTTTGAAAAGGCAAAATATGGAGACAGTAAAAAGATCGGTGGTAGGCAGGGGCTGGGGAATGGAGGGGTAAATACGCAGGACACAGGATTTCCAGGGCAGTGAAACTATTCTGCATGATACTGCAAATGATGGATACATGTCATTACACATTTGTCTAAACCCACAAAATCTGCAACATCAAGAGTGAACCCTAATGTAAACTAAGGATTCTGGGTGATAATGATGTGTCAATATAGGTTCATTACTTGTAGGACATGTATCCCTCTACACGTTTAGTGCAAGAGGTATATGAGAAACCCTGAACCTTCATCTCAATTTTGTTGTGAACCTAAAACTGTTCCAAATAGTAAAATCTATTTAATTTTTTAAAAAAGCAAATGAAGACTTTTTCAGACATACAACAGTTGAATTTATCACCAACAAAACTGTACTAGAAGAAATGTTAAAGAAAATCTTTCAGGCAGATATACGGGTAAATGATACCAGATGGAAGGAGAATCTACTACACAAATGAATGAAAAATACCAGAAATGATAGGTACATGGATAAACAGGCAATCTCCTATTATTATCTATATAGAGAATAACAGACTGCTTAAACAAAGATAATATTTACCAACGCAGCATGGGATTAATAATATACTAAAAAAGTAAAAGATATGACCAAAAACATCACAAAGGCTGGGAATCAAATATGGAAATATACTATTACAAGGTTCCTATATTATATGTGAAGTGGTATAATACCACTTGAAGGTAGACTGTGATTAAATATGGATATCATAAATCCTAAAGTAACCATTAAAATAACAAAGCAAAGAACCATAGCTAATACATCAACAAAGGAGACAAGTGAGAAGAAAGAATAGGTGGGACAAGGGGAAGATGGTACATTTAGGGGCGCCTGGGTGGCTCAGTCAGTTAAGCATCTGCCTTCAGCTCAGGTCATGATCCTGGGGTCCTGGGATGGAGCCCCAAGTTGGGCTCCCTGCTCAGCAGGGAGTCTGCTTCTCCCACTCTTTCTGCTGCTCCCCCTGCCTGTGCCCTCTCTCTCTCTCTCTGTCAAATAAATAAATAAAATCTTTTTAAAAATGGTACATTTAAACTTTATCAACAATAACATAAGATATAAATGTCCTAAATACTCCAATTAAAAGGCAAGTTTTGTCAGATTGGAGACCAAAGCAAAACCCAATTATGTGCTTCTTATAGGAAATGTTCAAATATAAAGACACTAATAAGTTAGGGGCGCCTGGGTGGCTCAGTCAGTTAAGCGTCTGACTCCTGATTTTTGGCTGATGGTCGTGAGATCAAGCCCTGCATCAGGCTCTATGCTTAGAGCAGAGTCTGCTTGAGATTCTCTCTCTCTCCCTCTCCCTCTGCCCCTCCCCCTGTGTGCACTCCCTCCGTCTCTCTCTCTCAAATAAATAAAAATATTTTTTAAAAAGACATTAATAAGTTAAAAGCACCAGATATAAAATCAATATACAAAATCCACTGCATTTCTATATACTAATAATGAAGTGGCAGAAGGAGAAATTAAGAAAACAATCCCATTTACAATTACACCAAAAATAATAAAATATCTAGGAATAAACTTAACCAAAGAGGTGAAAGACCTATATTCAAGCATCTGCCTCCGGCTCGGGTCATGATCCCAGGACCCTGGGATCGAGCCCCACATCGGACTACCTGCTTAGTGGGGAGTCTGCTTCTCCCTCTCCCACTCCTCCTGCTTGTGTTCTCTCTTTGTCGTTGTGTCTCTCTGTCAAATAAATGAATAAAATCTTTAAAAAAAAAAAAAGACCTATGTTCTGGAAACTATAAAATGCTGATGAAAGAAACTGAAGACAACACAAACAAATGGAATGATATTCCATGCTCATAGACTGGAAGAACAAATATTGTTAAAATGTCCATACTGCCCAAAGCAATCTACAGATTTAATGCAAATCCCTATCAAAATACCAACAGCATTTTTCACAGAACTAGAATAAACAATCCTAGAATTTGTATGGAACCACATAAGACCCTGGATAGTTAAAGCAATCATAAAAGAAAAGCAAAGCTGAAGGCATCACAATTCTGAACTTCAAGTTACATTACAAAGCTGTAATAATCAAAATAATATTGTACTGGTGCAAAAATAGACACAGAGAACCCAGAAATAAACCCACAATTATATGGTCAATTAATCTTCAACAAAGGAAATAAGAATATCCAATTGGAAAAAAGACAGTCTCTTCAACAAATAGTGCTGGGAAAACTGGACAGATACATGCAAAAGAATGAAACTGGACCACTTTCTTAAACCATACACAAAAATGAACCTAAGATGGATTAATGACCTAAATGTGAGACCTGAAACCATAAAAATCTCAGAAGAGAGTACAGACAGTAATTTCTCTGACATCGGCCACAGCAACATTTTTCTAGATAGGTCTCCTGAGGCAAGGGAAACAAAAGCAAAAATAAACTTGGGACTACACCAAAATAAGAAGCTTTTGCACAGCAAAGGTAACAAGCAACAAAACTAAGAAAATCTGCTGAATGGGAGGAAATATTTACAAATGACATATCCGATGAAGGGTTAGTATCCAAAATATTTAAGGAACTTATAAAACTCAACACCCCAAAACAAATAATCCAATTAAAAAACGGGCAGAAGAGGGGTGCCTGGGTGGCTTAGTTGTTAAGCGTCTGACTTTGGCTCAGGTCATGATCCCATGGGACTGAGCCCCGTATTGGGCTCCCTGCTCGGTGAGCCTGCTTCTCCCTCTCCCTCTGCCTGCTGCTCCCCCTGCATGTGCTCACTCTCTCTCTCTCTCTAATAAATAAATAAAATCTTTTTTAAAAAATGGGCAGAAGAGACGCACAGATATTTCTCCAAAGAAGACATACAGATAACCAACAGGCACATGAAAAGATGCTCAACCTTACTGATCATCAGGGAAATGCAAATCAAAACTACAATGAGCTATCACATCATACCTGTCAGAATGGCTAAAATAAAAAACACAAGAAACAACAAGTGTGACAAGGATGTGGAGAGAAAGGAACAGTTGTGCACTCTTGATGGGAACACAAACTGGTGCAGCCAGTGAGGAAGACAGGATGGAGGTTCCTAAAAATATTAAAAATAGAACTACCCTATGATCACACCTACTGGGTATTTACTCAAAGAATACAAAAACACTAATTCTAAAGGATATATGCTCTCCTATATTAACTGCAGCATTATTTACAACAGCCAAGTTATAGAAGCAGCCCGAGTATCCATCAATAGATGAATGGATAAAGATGTGATACACACACACACACACAATGGAATTCAGCCATAAGAAAGAATGAAATCTTGCCATTTGCAACATGGATGGACCTACAGAGTATAATGCTAAGTAAAATAAGTCAGTCAGAGAAAGACAAATACCATATGATTTCACTCATATATGGAATTTAAGAAACAAAACAAATGAACAAAGAAAAAAAGAGATAAACCACGAAACAGACTTGTAACTATAGAGAACATACTGATGGTTACCAAGAGGGGAGGTGAGTGGAGGGATGGGTTAAATGGGTGATGGAGATTAAGGAGGGCACTTGTGATGAGCACTGTGTGTTGTATGTAAGTGATGAAAGTATCTAACAAAACTAACAAAAATCACTCAAGAAGAAATAGACGACTTCAGTAATCTGTTAAAGAAATTTAACCTGTAGTTAAAAATCTACCCAGAAAGTAAACACTAGTCACAGATAGCTTCTTTGGTAAACTGTACCAAGAAATTAAGGAACAAACAATAAAAATTCTCCATATAACCTTCAAAAAATTAAACAAGAAGGAATCTTCGCAGATCACATCATGAGGTCAGTACTCCCTGATACCAAACCCTGAAAGACATTGTAAGAAAAGGAAATTATAGACCAATATCTCTCACGATCATAGATGCAAAAATCCTCAACAGAGTATGAGCATATCAATTCCCACAATATATAAAAAGAGTAACAGACATGACCAAATGCACTGCTGTCTTAATGTTCACAAGTCAATCAATGTAACCTACCATATTAACATTATAAAGAACAACAACAAGAACACATGATCTTAACTACTGATGCAGAAAAATCATTTGGCAAAACCCAACATCCACTCCAAATAAAAACTGAATAGACAACTTCCTCCACATTTTCAAGAGCAACTACAAATAACCTGCAGCTAACATTACACTTAATAGTGAAAGACCAAATGCTCTCCTCCTCAGATGAGGAATAAGACAAGGATGTCCATTCTCACTATTTCTATTCAACAATGTACTAGAGGTTCTAGGCAGTGCAGTCAGGGAAAGGAAAGAAATAAAAGCATCAAGATTATGGAAAAAAAACAAAACTATTCGGTCAACATGATCACGTTTACAAAATATCTAATGAAATCTACAAAAAGCTACTAGAACTAATAAATGAGTTTATTGAAGTGCAGGATAAAAGATCAATATGTAAAAACCAATTGTATTTTTATATGCTATCAACAAATGACCAGAATCTGAAATTTAAAAAATACCATTTACAATAGCATAAAAAGTATGGACTATTTAAGGATAAATATGACCAAAGATGTAAAAAGATCTATACATTCAAAACTAAGCAATTCAACATAGTACCGAAGTCCCAGCCAGAACAATTAGGTAAGAAAAAGAAACCAAAGGAATCCAAATTGGAAAAGAAGTAAAACTGTCTCTATTTGCAAATATGATATTATACACATCATAAAGACTCCATCAAAACAACTGACAGACCTAGTCAACAAATTCTGTAAAGTTGCAGGACACACAACTGATATATAAAAATAAGATGGGTTTCTACTCAACAATAAAAAGTAGTTAACTAGTGTTAATACTATAATATGGATAAATCTTAAAACAAATATGCTAAGGAAAGAAACCAGACAAGAAAGTGCATATACTATATGATTTCATTTACATAAACTTCTAAAAAGGCAAATGTATACTGACAGAAAACAGATTCATGTCTGCCTTTGAGGGTGTGGGGAGAAGGAGAGGGGTTAGAGGAATTACAGGAATGAGGAAATTTTTAAGAGTGATGAATATTTTCATTATCTCAGTTGTGATGGCTTCACTGGCATATATATATATATATATCCCAAGGTATCAAGTTTTATACTTTAAATATGTGGTTTAAGTCAATTATGCTTTAATGAAGTTATTCTTAAAATTAACCAAAAGCGAAGAGAAAAAGTTCCTATGGAAAGTTAACTTACCAGAAAGTATTATAATCAACATCTGGAAATAACTAGAATTAGATTAAAATCCAATAATTTTTTTTAATTGATGAAAATGTTGAAAGGCTATAATTCACTTACATTTACTTTTAAAGATTATTCTATTAGAAAAATCTGCTTCATCCAATTAGGGTTTCATAAGTCCAAATACATTAATAAAAAACTATTTTTTTTTACAAAATCAACATCTGGTTTTACAGCCTAACATTTATAATATTTTACTCTTGGCTTCAGAGTATTAACATATATTTCATAAATTTCATACTAGTTTGGAAATACAATTCTAATTTATATACTTCATTTTTATTAAGTATTTTGTATCAGGGGAAATCTTAAGTATAAGCACCTAACATTTTGTAATACAGATGATGCTTTACATAGCATAAGAAATTCGATTTCCAGGATTAAAACCATCATTCAATATAAAGTGAGTACAAACAAACCTCACAGTCTCTCCCCACATTTCTGTAATTTTATATAGACAGAAAGATGGCTATGTAGTGCAAAGATCCCCAAAGGTAAAATTCAGCTTATAAATTCCCAGGTACTTAATATGTACTTTTTATATGAAATATTGTGGGGCAGGGGCTATAAGGTGGTATGATGCATTCTCTGCCCTCAAGGAGTTTATAATCTAACAGAGGAAATAAGATTAACACATAATAGTAAAATCAACAGGTGACAAGACAAAAATGAGTAATGTAATTAAGTGGCCAAGGAATAATCTCTATGAGTTCAGAGAAGCAAGTGGTTTGGGATGGTTTCTAGATGATGATGAGATGAAAGTTTATCATACTGTACCATAACTGCTTATTTACTTGTCAGATTCCCCATTACAATGTTATTATGCTCCCTGAAAGCAGAGATCCTCTTATTATGAGTTAAGCCCAAAGCTCATGCCTGCAAAAGCATGCATGGTAAATAATGTATGAAAAACAGAACAAACCTTAAAAGACGTAGGCAAGGAGGATCTAAATACACAAATAAGAAAATTCAACTTTTGGCAGAGCTAGTAGTATTAAGCAAAAGCATATTGTTGGAAAAATAAGAATGATTCTGTAAGAGTGGGTTAAGCCAACATACCCAGAGGGTAGGATCATGCAGAAAAAGCAGATAAGATAGAAATGGTATAGTTAGTATAACCTCAACTAAGACTGAAGGTAATAAGTCCAATTAGGGGACTGAAATAATTCACACATAAGCCAAAGAAGACCTAAGCCAAGATATGGGCAGTGGAAAAGGAAATTAGTTATAACCCAACATCCATTAGGAAGGAAAAATTGTACTTGCTTCAGGAGTACACACTAAAATTAGAATGATACAGAGATTAGCATGGCTGCTCAGCAAGGATGACATGCAAATTCGTGAAACATTACATATTTTATTAAAAAGAAAGAATTGCCAGCATATGTTGACCTAGTTGAGAGGGAGAATAAAAAAAATGTGGAAAGTAAGGATGACCAAGCCTTCAACTTTGGGTAACAGGAAACATAGTGGTGCATTTTCAACACAGAATGGGGGGTTAATTTTGATTATTAATCAAATTATAAGTAGTTTTAATATTAAACTTGGATTTTTACATATCAAACAAGAAATTTCAAGGAGAAAGTGTGAGATTTTCAGACAGACCATTGAAGAGATCAGGATTAGATATATTTCCTTAAAAAAAAAACTTAATCAGAGCTTTTGGCTGAATCCAGGAGAGTAAATCTGAGCTGTAGGAAATATCCATAATGTTGAAGGACACTGGAAAAAAGAGAAAAAGACCAATGGAAAAAGACACTCAAGATACTGCAACAAAGAGGCCAAAGAGCAATATTAAGGCAAGGGCTGATAATAGTGGAGATAGTACCAGAAGGTTAAGAAGTAGGATTTGGCCACCATGGAAGACATCAATTACCTTTGAGAATCTAAATCAGGGTTAACAACCTGTTCTCAATTTTAAAGGAGAACAAATGCTAAAAACTTTGGTGCAGCATAATATGTACATAGTACTGCCTCAAGAACTGTGGATATTAAAAAAATGTAATGCTTAGCAATAAGGAAGTGTGTGTGTGTGCGTGTGTGTAAAACCAGGAAGGGGAAGGAAGTGGCAGCAGAGTGGGAACTGGTGCATATTTAAACACAAGAAAATATACTAATAACCAGAATCCAAGAATAAAAAAATCAAGCTGGCAGACTGAATAACCAGTTGCTGACTTTTATTTTTTTTTAAGATTTTATTTAGTTGACAGAAAGAGACATAGCAAGAGCGGGAACACAAGCAGGGTGAGTGGGAGAGGGAAAAGGAGACTTCCCACTGAGGAGGGAGCCCGATGTGGGGCTCAATCCCAGGACCCTGGGACCATGACCCGAGCGCAGGGTAGACGCTTAACAACTGAGCCACCCAGGCGCCCCAGCTGCTGACTTTTAAAAGCATTTCAACAGCTCTTTAGACCTACTCTGTCTAAAATGGTAGGCACCAACTATATGTGGCTATTTAAATTATTTAAATTAAGTTAAAAATTCAGTTCCTCCTTCACACCAGCCACATTTCAAGTGCTCCACAGCCACATGTGAATAGTGGCTACTGTACAGGACAATGCATATACAGAATATTTCCATAATCCCTGAAATTTTATTGGACAGCAATGCTTCATACCATGGCCTTTTGAAAGTATGTAAATTAACTCCAAATTCTTCTGAAATGTGTTTGTATTATAATGGAATAATGTATTCATCCTCTTTGGTCCTTCTCAAGGGTGAGCACAAGTACCTACATGCATGCACACATACAGCATTTTGCTGAGAAAGACATAAATCAAAAACAGAATTCAACTTGCACAGAACCATAAGCATTGATTACAAATCCCTAGAAATACTACATGACTAGTTAATGTCTTCTTTTTTAGTTGTTTTTCCTGACACATCAATTCATCAAGCATTTTCAATAAATACATTTCACAGATGGGTTTCACAGATGGGCAGACTGAGGCCTATCGTGAGGAACAGTTATGAGGAACAGCTATGAGGAATGTCAGTTGCTCCAGCGTTTCTCTCTCTGAGGATTCTCTTTTCAACAGCCAGAGCTTAGTCGGCTCCCTCTCCGTGTACTTCCAGAGATAGCATTTCCTTTAATCTCTCTGAAAGGTGTCAAAAACCTCACCCATGGGCCATGTCAAATGCTACCTAAGAAATCAACCATGGACCAGATATCTCCTACTAGATGTGTACTATGTAGGTAGGTGGATATTTCATCTGAGACAATTATGCACTGCACTATTATGGCATACAAGGGCACTTGAATAGCCAGTTTTATACTGCTTTTCTGCCAAGAAGCCAAATGAAAACTGTTCAGAAAAACACGTTCTTCAGTTCCCCTCTGTATTCACTATAAATGTCATTACTCATATTTATCTGCATATGTTTAATACAGTTACATTCATAAATGCATCCAGAGTGGACTTCAGCAAGTCATAAAAACAGACCTGAATAATAGAAGGACACACATTTTGAAGAGAAAAGAAGAATGATAAACATGGCAGAAGAACTAAGAATAATTCCAACCTTCCCTACTATCCACAGTGCAACACTGGATTTTTCTGGCATAAAGTCCCAATGTAGTTCTGTATGGTATTTCAGGAACTTGCAAGAATAAACATTATCAACAGTACTCAACAAATTTGAATTATGTTTCCTGATGATTTTTTTTACTTTCTCTTTGTGTCCATTGTGTTGGCATCACTGCAGCCAGCCAGATATATATGTGCAGTTACTAACAAAAGGGAATAGACTCCACAGTTCACTGGAATTATTATCTGATTCATCAAGACTTCTCACAAACCCCTGTCCAATGACTCATATGATTATTGTCCTAAAATTGTCAAATATTTCCAAAGATTTCCCTTCCTTCATTCAACAAACTCATGAAGTTCAGCATCCTCCAGGAAATCTCTGTTTCTGTCAGTGGATTAACAAATTGACATTCTTTGCCCCTCTCCCCCATTTCCTGTTATTTCAAGTCAGATCACAGCTCAGATATCATCTCCACAAAGAGGTCTTGCTTGGTTACCCCCTGTCACCAAGTCACTGTCACATCATATTTAATTTTCATCATAGCATTCACCATTAGAGGAAATTATCTTTATATAGGTTTCTAATATGTCTGTTTAATATATATCTTCCCCAAATAGAATATGAGCTTCATGGGAGCAAGACTGTCTGTTTAGCTTAGTGAGCTGTGACTGGCACATTACAGACATTCAAACAACCATTAGATGAAATCCAATCAAGCCTCTAGACCTAAATTTTGATGCACAGTAAATTCAGAGAATAGAGGTACACATTAAATAACACCAAGAGGAAATCAAGGCATCTTGATTTGCCTTGATTTCCTCTTGGTGTTATTTAATGTGTACCTCTTCAATAAGTCAATGTTGTGGAGAAAAGAAAGTGGGGAGATTCTAATTTATGGAATTGTTATTTTCTTAGGAATGATAATGACATTGTGGTAACTTAGGCAAATGTCCTTATTCTTAAGAGATCCAGACAGAATTGTTAATGAGTGAAATTTTTTAATCTGTGCAACTTAAGCTTTCAAATGGGATGGCAAAACTGTGTGTGTGTATGTAGGGAGAGAGAGAAAGAGGAAGTATAGATGGTAAATCTTAAAGGATATTATATAGGTGTTCATTGTACTTGTCTTTTGACTTATTTGCATGTTTTATTATGAAAATCTTTAAAGTTGGGGAAAAAAAGCTTTTGATGAAAGGTAACGAATTCCTACTGATTCTAGCCTACCTAATACCAAATGCTCAGGACCACTATTCCTCCAATTTTTCATGATAAGAATGTTTATTCACACTTATTTAATAATCTAAGGCATCTTTCTATTAACTGCTATATGTCTGTTGTATGTCCTTTATACCATTTGGTTCAATGATAATCCTTTGTAAAGTAAGAGCCCAGATGTTGGAAATCATGCCAGTCAATTCATACTGCCCATACTAGAAAGCCAAGCACAGAGAGATAATTAACAAATAGATCAGCTACCCATTTAGGTAAGTCATGGATCTTGAACATCTAGATAGAGATTTTTAAACCAGTCCCAGAAGAGCTGGCCATGAAAGGGAAAGTAGTTAACCTATAAAATGAAGTTCATTTCAGTTCCCAAATGCTTACACTGCAAATTCCATCAAGCCTGCCTCAAACATCATGGTCACTAAAACGGGCATCCTGCAGAACCCAAAATGACATACGCAAACTAATGAATTCTTCATTTCCTTTGACTTTCCCAGATCACTTACCAGACTATAAGCTGCAAGAAAACAAGAGTTTGACTATTTGTTCACGCTGCTGTACTATCAGTGCCTAAAAAGAAATTCTAGAATTTATTAGACACCCAATACATATTTGTTGAATGAATTAATGAATCAAATGCTGGCAGAACAATGGCTCTCCAACTTTTGCATGTATCAAAATTCCCTGAAGGACTTGCTAAAACATAGATTGCTAGACTCCACTCCCAGAATTTCTGATTCAGTATTTTTAGACTGGGGCCCAGGAATGCATTTTTCTTAAGATTTTATTTATTTTACTTGAGAGAGAGAGAGGGAGAGAGCACAAGCTGGGGGAGCAATAGAGGGAGAAGCAGACTCCATACTGAGCAGGGAACTGACGCAGGGCTCAATCCCAGAATCCTGGGATCATGACCTGAGGGGAAAGCTTAACCCACTAAGCCACCCAGGCACCCCAGGAATATGCGTTTCTAACAAGCTACCATGTAATGCTAATGCAAGTGGCCTGGGGACCACGTTTTAAAAGAAAAAGTGCTATAAGAATTATCTCTTTCAACTTTCCCCCTTGCTTCAGATAGCTGCTACCTCAGAAGCAAACACAGTACTATACAATCTTTTGTATACGATACCTAATGTACCTCATTGTTTATTTGACAAATAATCTTCTTATGGTATTACAGAAACATTTAAGCTTGAATTTAGGTTACACAAAATTCAGACACCTTCCCATCAATCAAGCCAAATATTTACCATAGGTATTTTACTGCCTGCCAGGGGAAGCTAGAATTCCATATTAGCAGCTCAGCATATTACTCCTCCAGCTCATTTTTGTGCATTTGGAAGAAGGCTAGGAAAATATACACTATCTCTTTGCAGTAAGATTGCTCCGTGAAGCATGTCTGCCCCCAGAGAAATCAGGTGTCTCATGCACTGCAGAAATTTATGTTAAAGAAAGTCTGTTTATGAGAGGCGAATGTGTAACCCAAATTTATCTCCCAGTGACAATTTCAGAATCTGAAAATTTCCAACTTCCCCCCTTGTGAGTTGCTTGAAATTGCTGTTTTTCAAGTCAAGAACACCTGTTTAGTGTTTTTCTCCTTGCCCTCCCTGGTAAATGGAACCACTAGGAAAACAGCATCTGAAGGTTTTAATGAATAAGAAACACAAAGTATTGACAGATTTCAGCACATTATACAACCCTTACCCTGTCCCCCTAATGAGGTAAGATCAAAAGGAAGAAAACAGTTGTGATATTGGGCTCTGGAGTTTGTTTTTAAACTGCTGCAAATGAGCTCAGATAGAGTACCATTCTACTGGGTACAGTCATAAGCAATTTGCACATTGCTGTGAAATAACATATACAGACATGACTGTGGTAAGTGAACACCTAAAGATTTGATGCTCAGCATCAGGCACACTTCCAAATAACTTTCCTTCTCAACTATACAACACTCCAGCAATCAAGATTCCACTTGCACCTTTACCACTGGGTCAGATCTAACAACAAAGCAAAAAACAAAAAACAAAAACAACAAAAAGCCTGAGCCACTTACTGAACCTTATTCTAATTCAATAGTTATTGAATACCTAACTCTATATAAATACAGATTTTGAGAACAGAAAAGGAAAATATTAATTACAGCTAGGTGGGATGATGAATCATCTGATAAATGGTTACAAAGCACTTATTTTATGCTAGTCATTGACCTAGGTGCAAACATATATTTAATGGTGGCAGTCCCATTTGTGGGTCTTGGTCTAGTCATACATACAAATAAACAGGTCAACAAATAAATGGTTATGTAATTATAAGTTAAGAAAGGTACACCAATGGGATGCCTGGGTGGCTCAGTCGGTTAAACGTCTGCCTTCGGCTCAGGTCATGATCCCAGCGTCCTGGCCTCAAGTCCCGCATCAGGCTCCTTGCTCAGCAGGGAGCCTGCTTCTTCCTCTGCCTGCTGCTTCCCCTGTTTGTACTCTCTCTCTCTGACAAATAAATAAATAAAATCTTTTAAAAAAAAAGAAAAGAAAAGAAAGGTACACCAAAAGAAATGAACAGAAGATCTTCCAATCAACCAACATTTGCTATTCAGTCAGGTCTTGAAGGATGAGTGGAATTTTGAGAACCAGATGAGGAAAAACTGAGGAAAGGAGGGAGAAGAGTAGTCTATGTAGAATGAATAACATGAAAAAATCTACAGTATAGAAAATTACAGGTGAGCCATCAAATAGAAGTGAGATCTCAGAAGGCTTTGAACTCTATATACAAGAGAATATGGGATTGGTAGAGGCGGAGCAAGATGGCGGAGGAGTAGGAGACCTAGATTTCGTCTGGTCTCAGGAATCCAGCTGAATAGGGATCAAACCATTCTGAACACCTACGAACTCAACAGGAGATCGAACAGGAGAGTAGCAACAACTCTCTGAACAGAGAAGCGACCACTTACTGGAAGGTAGGGCGTGCGGAGAAGTGAATCCGAGGCGATATTCGGGAGGATAGACGGCGGGGGAGGGGCCTCCGCCGGCCGCTTCTGGCAAGTGATAGAGCCGCGGAGCACAAAATCGGACCTTTTAGAAGTTGGCTCGGCGGAGAGACATCGCTGCAGTGGCTAAGCGGGGGGTGGAATTCTCCCGGGACAGTGTGGTCTCAGGACCCTTGGGGTCACAGAGAGACCGGGGGTGCCTGAGTGCGCCAGAGCTCCCAGGTATCAGAGCAGGGAAGCCGGCTGCAGATACAGAGCAGAGGTGCGGGCTCTCAGCTCGGGGTTGCCATAAACTGTGATCTGCGGCCCAGTCGGGGCTCGGCTCCCCCAGCAGGGACCCAACAAGCAGCAGATCCGGGGAGACTCCCCTTCCTTCCTGGGGAGGAGTGGTGCGGGAACACACTGCAGGGATCTGCTGGATTTGGAGACTCCGCGCGGGGTCGGGTGCCAGAGATAGCAACGCTCGGTCACAGGCCGGGTGAGCACGGAGTGCGGCCGGAGACCGGGGACACGGGAGTGACTGCTTTTCTCTGGGGGCACACTGAGGAGCGGGGCCCCGAGTTCTCAGCTCCTCCGAGTGGAGATTGGGAGGCCACCATTTCTGCCCTGGTCCTCCAAAGCTGTACCAAGAGCTTGCAGGGAACAAAAGCTCCTGAGAGCAAACCGGAGCAGCTTCCTTAGCCCGGACCGACAAGGGCGGGGCAATTCTGCCTCCGGCAAAGACATTTGGAAACCACAGCAACAGGCCCCTCCCCCAGAAGATCAGCACAAACAGCCAGCAAGCCAAGACCAAGTTGATCGATCAAGGAGAATAGGAGAACTCCAGCGCTAGGGGAATACTGCACATAGATTCATGGCTTTTTTTTTTTTTTTACCATGATTCATTATTTCATCAAAGTTAATTTTTGTTGACTGTTTTTTTATTTTTATTTTTCCCTTTTTCAACCAACATCTTACAAATCCCTTTTTTTAAAAAAAAAACAAAACATTTTTTATTTTTCATTTTTAGAGTCATATTTTATCCCTTCATAGTAATTACCCTTATTTTTGGCATATATATATAAGTTGTTCTCTCTTTAAAATTTTGAGGTACAGTTTCTTCTAACAGATCAAAATATACCCTAAATCACTAGTGTATGGCTTTGTTCTAGTCTCCTGCCTGATCACATTCTCTCCCTTTTTCCTTTTTTTTTTTTCTTAAATCTTCTTTCTTTTTTCAAACAACTTATCTTACCAAGTCCTTTTATAAGATCTTTTATAATTTTCATCTTTACAGTCATCTTCCATCCCTTCATTGTATCAACCCTTATTTTGTACATATATGTCTTTCTTCCTTTAAAATTTTAGGAGGCACTTTTTTCTAACAGACCAAAATACGCCCAAAATCTAGTGTGTGGCACTGATCTATGCACTAGCCTGATCATATTTGATCATATTCTTCCTTTTTTGTATTGTTTTGTTTTTGTTTTTATCTTTTTTTTCTTTTTTTTTCTTTTTCTCTTTCTTTTTTCTTTCTTTCCCTTTCTTTTCCCCTGGTTTCAGGTCTTTTCTGATTTGTATACAGTATATTTGCTGGGGACGTTGTAAACCTGTTAGCATCTTGTTCTCTCATTCATCTATTCTCCTCTGGACAAAATGACAAGACGAAAGAAATCACCTCAGCAAAAAGAACAAGAGGTAGTACCGTCAGCCAGGGACCTACTCAATACGGACATTAGTACGATGTCGGACCTAGAGTTCAGAATTATGACTTTAAAGATACTAGCTGGGCTTGAAAAAAGTGTGGAAGTTATTAGAGAAACCCTTTCTGGAGAAATAAAAGAACTAAAATCTAACCAAATCGAAATCAAAAAGGCTATTGATGAGGTGCAATCAAAAATGGGGGCACTAAATGCTAGGATAAATGAGGCAGAAGAGAGAATCAGCGATATAGAAGACCAAATGATGGAAAATAAAGAGGCTGAGAAAAAGAGAGAGAAACAACTACAGGATCATGAGGGCAGAATTCGAGAGATAAGTGATATGATAAGACGAAACAACATTAGAATAATTGGGATCCCAGAAGAAGAAGAGAGAGAGAGAGGGGCAGAAGGTATATTGGAGCAAATTATAGCAGAGAACTTCCCTAAAGTGAGGAAGGAAACAGGCATTAAAATCCAGGAGGCACAGAGAACCCCTCTCAAAATCAATAATAATAGGTCAACACCCCGACATCTAATAGTAAAACTTACGAGTCTCAGAGACAAAGAGAAAATCCTGAAAGCAGCTCGGGAGAAGAGATATGTAACCTACAATGGTAGAAACATTAGATTGGCAACAGACCTATCCACAGAGACCTGGCAGGCCAGAAAGGATTGGCAAGATATCTTCAGAGCACTAAATGAGAAAAATATGCAGCCAAGAATACTATATCCAGCTAGGCTATCATTGAAAATAGAAGGAGAGATAAAAAGCTTCCAGAACAAACAAAAACTAAAGGAATTTGCAAACACGAAACCAGCCCTCCAAGAAATATTGAGAGGGGTCCTCTAAGCAAAGAGAGAACCTAAAAGCAGCAAAGAGCAGAAACGAACACAGACAACAGACAGTTAACAGTCACCTTACAGGTAATACAATGGCACTAAATTCATACCTTTCAATAGTTACCCTGAATGTAAATGGGCTAAATGCCCCAATCAAAAGACGCAGGCTATCAGATTGGATTAAAAAAAAAGACCCATCAATATGCTGTCTGCAAGAGACTCATTTTAGACCCAAAGACACCCCCAGATTGAAAGTGAGGGGGTGGAAAACCATTTACCATGCTAATGGACACCAAAAGAAAGCTGGGGTGGCAATCCTTATATCAGACAAACTAGATTTTAAAACAAAGACTGTAATAAGAGATGAGGAAGGACACTATATCCTACTTAAAGGGTCTATCCAACAAGAAGATCTAACAATTGTAAATATCTATGCCCCGAACATGGGAGCAGCCAATTATATAAGGCAATTAATAACAAAAGCAAAGAAACACATTGACAACAATACAATAATAGTGGGGGACTTTAACACCCCCCTGACTGAAATGGACAGATCATCTAAGCAAAAGATCAACAAGGAAATAAAGACTTTAAATGACACACTGGACCAAATGGACTTCACAGACATATTCAGAACATTCCATCCCAAAGCAAAGGAATACACATTCTTCTCTAGTGCCCATGGAACATTCTCCAGAATTGATCACATCCTAGGTCACAAATCAGGTCTCAATCGGTACCAAAAGATTGGGATCATTCCCTGCATATTTTCAGACCACAATGCTTTGAAACTAGAACTCAACCACAAGAGGAAAGTCGGAAAGAACTCAAATACATGGAGGCTAAAGAGCATCCTACTAAAGAATGAATGGGTCAACCAAGAAATTAAAGAAGAATTAAAAAAATTCATGGAAACCAATGAAAATGAAAACACAACTGTTCAAAATCTTTGGGATACAGCAAAGGCAGTCCTGAGGGGAAAGTATATAGCAATACAAGCCTTTCTCAAGAAACAAGAAAGGTCTCAAATACACAACCTAACCCTACACCTAAAGGAGCTGGAGAAAGAACAGCAAAGAAAGCCTAAACCCAGCAGGAGAAGAGAAATCATAAAGATCAGAGCAGAAATCAATGAACTAGAAACCAAAAGAACAGTAGAACAGATCAACGAAACTAGGAGCTGGTTCTTTGAAAGAATTAACAAGATTGATAAACCCCTGGCCAGACTGATCAAAAAGAAAAGAGAAATGACCCAAATCAACAAAATCATGAATGAAAGAGGAGAGATCACAACCAACACCAAAGAAATACAAACAATTATAAGAACATATTATGAGCAACTCTATGCCAGCAAATTAGATAACCTGGAAGAAATGGGTGCATTCCTAGAGATGTATCAACTACCAAAATTGAACCAGGAAGAAATAGAAAACCTGAACAGACCTATAACCACTAAAGAAATTGAAACAGTCATCAAAAATCTCCCAAGAAACAAAAGCCCAGGGCCAGATGGCTTCCCAGGGGAATTCTATCAGACATTTCAAGAAGAATTAATACCTATTCTCCTGAAACTGTTCCAAAAAATAGAAATGGAAGGGAAACTTCCAAACTCATTTTATGAGGCCAGCATTACCTTGATCCCAAAAGCAGACAAAGACCCCATCAAAAAAGAGAATTACAGACCAATATCCTTGATGAACATGGATGCAAAAATTCTCACCAAAATACTAGCCAATAGGATCCAACAGTACATTAAAAGGATTATTCACCATGACCAAGTGGGATTTATTCCTGGGCTGCAAGGCTGGTTCAACATCCGCAAATCAATCAACGTGATACAATACATTAACAAAAGAAAGAGCAAGAATCATATGATCCTCTCAATAGATGCAGAAAAAGCATTTGACAAAGTACAACATCCTTTCTTGATCAAAACTCTTCAGAGTATAGGTATAGAGGGTACATACCTCAATATCATAAAAGCCATCTATGAAAAACCTACAGCGAATATCATTCTCAATGGGGAAAGGCTGAGAGCTTTTCCCCTAAGGTCAGGAACGCGGCAGGGATGTCCACTCTCACCACTGCTATTCAACATAGTATTAGAAGTCCTAGCCACAGCAATCAGACAACAAAAAGAAATCAAAGGCATCCAAATCGGCAAAGAGGAAGTCAAACTCTCACTCTTTGCAGATGATATGATACTGTATGTGGAAAACCCAAAAGACTCCACCCCAAAACTGCTAGAACTCATACAGGAATTCAGTAAAGTAGCAGGATATAAAATCAATGCACAGAAATCAGTGGCATTCCTATACACCAACAACAAGACAGAAGAGAGACAAATCAAGGAGTCGATCCCATTTACAATTGCACCGAAAACCATTAGATACCTAGGAATAAATCTAACCAAAGAGGCAAAGGATCTGTACGCAGAAAACTATAAAATACTCAGGAAAGAAATTGAAGAAGACACAAAGAAATGGAAAAACGTTCCATGCTCATGGATTGGGAGAATCAACATTGTGAAGATGTCAATGCTCCCTAGAGCAATCTACACATTCAATGCAATCCCCATCAAAATACCATCCACTTTTTTCAAAGAAATGGAACAAATAATCCTAAAATTTGTATGGAACCAGAAGAGACCCAGAATAGCCAGAGGAATACTGAAAAAGAAAAGCAAAGCTGGCGGCATCACAATTCCGGACTTCCAGCTCTATTACAAAGCTGTCATCATCAAGACAGTATGGTACTGGCACAAAAACAGACCCATAGATCAATGGAACAGAATCGAGAGCCCAGAAATGGACCCTCAACTCTATGGTCAACTTATCTTTGACAAAGCAGGAAAGAATGTCCAATGGAAAAAAGACAGTCTCTTCAACAAATGGTGTTGGGAAAATTGGACAGCCACATGCAGAAGAATGAAACTGGACCATTTCCTTACACCACACACAAAAATAGACTCCAAATGGTTGAAAGACCTAAACGTGAGACAGGAGTCCATCAAAATCCTAAAGGAGAACACAGGTAGCAACCTTTTCGACCTTAGCCGCAGCAACTTCTTCCTAGAAACATCACCAAAGGCACGGGAAGCCAGGGCAAAAATGAACTATTGGGATTTCATCAAGATAAAAAGCTTTTGCACAGCAAAAGAAACAGTCCACAAAACCAAAAGACAACCGACAGAATGGGAGAAAATATTTGCAAATGACATATCAGATAAAGGGCTAGTATCCAAAATCTATAAAGAACTTATCAAACTCAACACCCAAAGAACAAATAATCCAATCAAGAAATGGGCAGAAGACATGAACAGACATTTCTCCAAAGAAGACATCCAAATGGCCAACAGGCACATGAAAAAGTGCTCAACATCGCTCGGCATCAGGGAAATCCAAATCAAAACCTCAATGAGATACCACCTCACACCCGTCAGAATGGCTAAAATTAACAAGTCAGGGAATGACAGATGTTGGCGGGGATGTGGAGAAAGGGGAACCCTCCTACACTGTTGGTGGGAATGCAAGCTGGTGCAACCCCTCTGGAAAACAGTATGGAGGTTCCTCAAACAGTTGAAATTAGAGCTACCGTTCGATCCAGCAATTGCACTACTGGGTATTTACCCCAAAGATACAAATGTAGGGACCCGAAGGGGTATGTGTACCCCAATGTTTATAGCAGCAATGTCCACCATAGCCAAACTGTGGAAAGAGCCAAGATGCCCATCGACAGATGAATGGATAAAGAAGATGTGGTATATATACACAATGGAATATTATGCAGCCATCAAAAGGAATGAGATCTTGCCATTTGCAACGACGTGGATGGAACTGGAGGGTGTTATGCTGAGTGAAATAAGTCAATCAGAGAAAGACATGTATCACATGACCTCACTGATATGAGGAATTCTTAATCTCAGGAAAGAAACTGAGTGTTACTGGAGTGGTTGGGGGTGGGAGGGATGGGGTGGCTGGGTGATAGACATTGGGGAGGGTATGTGCTACGGTGAGCGCAGTGAATTGTGCAAGACTGTTGAATCACAGATCTGTACTTCTGAAACAAATAACGCAACATATTTTAAGAAAAAAGAAAAAGAAGAAGATAACAGGAGAGGAAGAAAAGGGGAGTATGTCAGAGGGGGAGACGAACCATGAGAGATGATGGACTCTGAAAAACAAACTGAGGGTTCTAGAGGGGAGGGGGGTAGGGGGATGGGTTAGCCTGGTGATGGGTATTGAGGAGGGCACGTTCTGCATGGAGCACTGGGTGTTATGAACAAACAATGAATCATGGAACACTGCACCAAAAACTAATGATGTAATATATGGTGATTAACATAACAATAAAAAAATTAAAAAAAAAGAGAATATGGGATTTATTCTCTAGTCCAGAGGTGTACAAATTGGGTTTTACAAAATAATAAAAACACTGAGTGTAGGAAGAATAAGTTAAAAACCTATTTACATTTCTTTGGGCACCTAGGTGGCTCAGTCAGTTATGTGTCTGAGTCTTGATTTCAGTCAGGTCATGATCTCAGGGTTGTGGGATTTGGCCCCACATTGGGCTCCATGCTCAGCAGAGTCTGCTTGTCCCTCTCCCTCTGGTCCTCCCCCCGCTTTCTTTCCCCCCCCCTCTCTCTCTCTCAAATAAATAAATAAATAAAATCTTAAAAAAAAATCTATCTACATTTCTTATCTAATTTTTAAAATACAAAGATCAGTATGGCTTTCTTACTTGACCCATATGTTGGATGGACACAAATCTTGAAAGGAACCTTGACAGAGAAGGTCAATCTTGCCCTCACTTGCAGTGCTTATACAAGCTGCCCTGAGATGCTATGGATGTGGATAATTTAAATTAGTAGAGTTCTTATAATACTTTATAATAAGAAGAGGACTCATCAGGAACATCTTACATATCACTTAATTGTTCATTATCTCAAGGGAGAGTATTTAAACAAGTTATCGAGTTATCAAATTAAAGATAAATTATACATTTTTCTTTTAGAGAAATTAATTCCAAATTTGCAGGTCTATTCTATGATGACAATAGATTTTAAATGCCATACATGCTTTATCTGTTCCTTCAAGGTAAATGTAAATATTTTTATAACTAAGAAAGAAACTTCAGGGCACCTGGGTGGCCCAGTTGGTTAAGTATCCATCTCTTCTTTTGGCTCAGGTTGGGATCTCAGGGTTGTGAGATTAAGCCCTACGGTGTGCTCTGTGCTCAGCATGGAGTCTGCTTAAGACTCTTTCCCTCTCCTTCTTCCCCTCCCCCACTCTCTCTTTCTCTCGCTCAAATAAATAAATAAAATCTTTTTTTTTTTTTTAAAGAAAGTAACATCTTTGAGGAGAGAAAAAAAGTTATGGAGAGAACACTTAGAACATCAATGTTTGGAAATATTCCCATTTTTAAATTGTTTATCAAATGACATAAGTATGTCATATATTTAAACAAATATATATCAACACATTTAAATTTGGAAATGGAATTTTCTAGTTTGTATATAAATCTTTTAAATGAGTTTCAGATGGTTTACAGCCATTTGTTAATAATACAAAAATGCCTGAGGATTAATTTACAAGATTAATTAATCTGCAAGAAAAACTGATTAATGTTAAAGAAGGTAAAAATGTACATGTCAAATTTCAGTAAAAAACTTTCACACAACAGAGCAGATAGAAAAATGAGTATCATGACAGTGCAGTAAACAATATAATCTCTTATATGTATATTATGAGGCAACCTTTTTTAGTTGTAACATCTATAACAAGTATCAAAATAATCTGGATGTAGTCTGAGATACTGAATGTTAAATCAAAGTGTTAAACCAGGGGCACCTTGGTGGCTCAGTCAGTTAAGCGCCTACCTTTGGTTCAGGTCATGATCCCAGGGTCCTGGAGTGAGCCCCATGTAGGGCTCCCTGCTCAGCGGGGAGTCAGTCAGCTTCTCCCTCTTCCTCTGCCCCTCCCCCTGCTTGTGCTCTTTCTGTCTCTCTCTCTCTCTCTCCAATAAATAAATAAAATCTTTAAAAAAAAGTGTTAAACCAAAATTTTCATGAACTAATGGTACATGATTTCATTACATTTCTATCACAGTAATATTAACAATTTTTACTGAGGAATAGAAATTTTGTACCATAAACAGTTTTTTAAAATATTTTGAATTCTTGTTTAGTTCATCCTTTGCACATAATTTTAGATGCTTTATTTTCTTATAGGTATATAAAATATTAGTACAATAGCATATGAACAAAAATAAATACAAACATATTAATGTGTACACAAATTTGTACTGATAGGTTGCATAATTAAAACAACATGCCTTACTGAAAAGGCTGCCAATGAAGCTTTTTGAAGAGATATAATACTCTACACTGGACTCTATGGAGATTAGTATGCTAGCAAAGATTAGAGATGAGAAACCAATGGTAGAAAAAAAAGTCAAAGACTATTGCAATGATCCTAATAAATGAGCCTGAAATAAAAGAGTCACCTTGTGATCCATAAAGGAAAAAATAGGTCTTATACGTATTGTGATAGGCAGAATAATGCCCCCCAAAAATATCAATTCCCAGTACCTGTGAATATATATATTAAATGGCCAGAGAGAATTAACATGGCAGAGGAATTAAAGTTGCTAAACAAACAAACAAAAAAAAGTTGCTAACCAGATGACTTTAAAGAGCTTAATATGGATTATCTTTGTGGGCCCAATATAATCATAAGCATTCTTAAATGTGGAAGAGGGAGGAAGAAGAGTCTGTGGCCATGTGATACAATATGAGAAAGACACAATCATGAACTGCTGGCACTGAAGATGGAAGGGGCCATGAATCAAGGAATGTAGGAAGCCTCTAGGAAATGGAAAAGAAAATGAATTTTCCTTTAGAGCCTCAAGAGGAATGCAGCACTATCAACATCTTGATTTTATCCCAGTGAGACCCAATTTCAGACTACTAACCTCCAGAACCATAATAAGTATGTGTTGTTTTAAGCCACCAAGTCCATAGTAATTTCTTACAGCAATAACAGAAAACTAATATAAGTATTATGGAAGAAACATGATACATAATAATTAGAAGAAAAACTAAAAAGGTGAAAATGAGTTGGATGTTTAAAGTTCAGGAGACTCCAAGAGTGAAGTTTACAATTACAGAATCAAAGATGAAAAGAGGAAAAAACAGATGTAGGGAGTAACCCAAAAATATTCTTATAAAGCCACCTAGGGTTCTAGTTTTATATTTTACCCTTAATACATACAAATCAGTTATAATAAAGAAACCATCCCCCAATTCAGTGATATTTTCAAAAACCAATATCATATTAAACTTTTATAATTAGACATTTAATTATTAAAACTGGGAAAGATGTAAAATAAAGAAAGCATCTGCTTGACCAGCGATTAAATGCTACACCATATAGAAACCTATCCTAAATACAATCTCAGTATCAAGAAAAAGAAAACAATACTAACATCTTTTCACTGTTCTTGTCTTTGGCTTCTTTTTTCTCCTTCCCTTAAATGTGTTGTATTCCTATAAATAACAAGGTGCTTCTGCACCTAAATTTTTGTTTGTTTGTTTTTTGTTTTTTGTTTTTATTATTATGTTATGTTAATTACATTACATCTGCACCTAAATTTAATGCACTCACATCACAATATTGCTTTGGAATAGAAACAAGAAATTATTTAGAAGGCTGAAATGGGTTAATCTAGTAAATGTACAAACAGATGCCTCTTTTCTGCTTTTTATGTCATGTTCTCTGAGCTACTCATTGAACTGCTTGATTGACTGGAAGATCAGTGAAGAATGGATGCTACTGGAACCCAAAAAGCAAGTACAATTTTGAATTAGCTAACAGGGAAACATGCAGAGTTTTTGGATGCTGACAGAGCACTTGCTGTTGAATAGATACAGACTTAAGGAAAGAACTAAAGGGAAGAGTCACCGTGCTGTAGAACTCTCCATTTTATTTTTTGGCTGGAAAATCTAGGTAACGTTCAACTCAAAATAATCCATATGCTAATAGTTTGGCAAGATGCTACAAGAGCATTTCAAAGTATATACCCTCTGACCTTGTAATCCCATTTTCTAGGTATTTATACTAAAGAACCCACGGTGGGAGGTGGGGGTGTGTGTGTCAGAATAATTTCTACAAATATTCATTCAATTTGGTCTTTCTATATTTCCACCACCTTCCCCAAGTTTCAAGTAATGGCCAGGCTATTGTTTGCTTCTTTACCTCAGGTATTTTTTGGGGTAAAAAGCAAAAGAAGCCCAACTCTGAAGTTCTTTCTATGGATGGTAGATTCACAGAAGACATAACGCTAGTTATAGGAAGGGAGGAAGAAACAAAATTAAAGGGCAAAGAGATAAGAGAAGTTTTCTCATACCAAAGTAAGAAGTGAGTACTGCAAGTCTTCGTTCACTATATATGCACCTCAGTTTTTACCCACCAAAGGAACTCAGACTGGACTTTCAACTCTGCTCTGCCACTGACATGATGGGTAATCTTAGTTAAACCCTGTTCCAGGTGCTGGAAATACAGACCATGAACAAGACACACAAGCCTTAACCCCATGGAAGACAAAACAAAATAAATAACTCATTCTGCCCTGGCAATGAGGTCACCCAAAACCAGAAGAAAAATTAGTCAAAAAAAAATGTTTTAAACCCTCAACAATGACACAGATGATGTAACTAGTAGACAAATACATTAAATCAGCTAATATAGCTACATTCAAGTATTTATAGGAAACCACAAACATAATGAGAAATAGATGATATGAAATCTAAATGGAACTTCTAAACATGAAAATTACAATATCTGACACGAAAAATTCCCTGGGAAGTCTTAATAACAAACTGCACTCTACAAAAGAAAAGATCAGGGAACCTGAAAACATAGCAATAAAATGTGTCAAAACAAAGCACAAAAATAAAAAAAGACACAAAAACAACAACAAAACCTGAGCCACAGTAAAACTATAGAAAAATAACAAGCAAAAGAACAGCAGCAGAGACAGAAAAAGCATTTGAAGAATAATAGCCACAATTTTTCAAATTTTATGAAAAATTTCAACCTACAAATCCAAAAAGATCAACCAAATTCAGGCAGGATAAACACAAAGAATACCACATCAATACACATAATAATTGAATTGCTTTTAAGGAAAAAAAAAAGAGTAATAAAGGAAAAATCTTAAAACCACCCAGACAGAGAAAAATAAGGACATTTTATATACACAGGAGAATAAAGTAATAAATATAAAAGACTTCTCATCAGAAACTATGCAAGCAGAAAGACAATGGAATGACATCTTCAGAGAAAAATAAAGAATATCACCATCTGGAAAATCCCTAATAATAGATGTAGGTAATAATTACCTAAGTTGCTAACATCACAAAAGATAAACAACTTGTATTATTTGTTTCCTGATAAAAGTACACAAACCACCTAATATGTATTTTGCCAAAAAATAAGAGCCTGAATCAGATCAAACATCTAAATGCAAAATAAGTTTATAAGAAATACAAGGGACAGAGGAACATATTAAATGAAGCTTAATGGTTGCAATCAGCAAAATCCATGAGGGAAATACTACAAAACAATACATTTCCTTAGCCAAATACATTTAAAGAAAAAAAAAGAAAAGAAAGAGACTTAAAAGACATATCAACAAAATTAAATGTATGAATTTTATTTATATTCTGATTTTAACAGATTAACTATAATAAAAAAATTTTCACTAACTGAATATTTAATAATATTAAGGAATCAGAGATCAACACTAAAATATCCATGGTATATGCAAATGTGTTTGGGGAGGGAGTGAAGAGGATATACAGGTATAAATGAAACTACAGTGGCCGTTAGTTGATTTTTACTGCAGGTGGGTGGAATGGTACAAA
The DNA here is from genome assembly GCF_009762305.2 of Zalophus californianus. Lineage (NCBI taxonomy): Eukaryota > Metazoa > Chordata > Mammalia > Carnivora > Otariidae > Zalophus > Zalophus californianus. The sequence continues at coordinate 100,601,296 of NC_045599.1, forward strand.
GGAGTTCATCGTTCTTTACTTTTACAAATTTACGAATAAAAAAAATTAAGAAAATGAAATAAAAGAAATGCAATGCTTTTCATGTAGCTAAGCTTTTGGAATAAAATTGATAGTCTCTGTATGTACAGACATGTTATCTGTAGTGTCACAGAATTGAAACAGAGGTGGGGATAACGATATAAAAATGTATGCAGTATGATAGAAATATAATTTTTAAGTATATAGGACTATTTACATATGCCTATAAATGAGAAAGAGAAAAGACAGAGGGAAAAAGAATGTCAAAATGTTAGTTGTAATATTTCCAAGCAGCAGAATTGAGTGATTTATTCCATTAAAATTTTGTTTTCCAAATTTTCTTTGTAATTTATTACCATAATTAAAGAAAGTATAGATTTGAAAGAGATCAAAACAAATGTAATCCAAAATCAAAGTCATATTAAGAGTTTGATTAAAAATACTGTCTGCCCTTTGAGACAGGACTGATTGACTGTTTTTTTCTGGGGGGCTCACGGAGGAGTGGGCCCTGAGTTCTCGGCTCCTCTGGGGTGGAGATTGGGGGCCGCCATTTTCACGCTCGTCCTCCAAAGCTGTATGGAAAGCTTGCAGGGAACAAAAGCTGCCAAGAGCAAACCAGAGCAGATTACTTAGCCCGCCCCCCTGTTAGGGCAGTGGGATTCCGCCTGGGACAAAGACATTTGAGAACCACAGCAACAGTCCCCTCTCCTAGAAGATCAGCAAGAACAGCCAGCCAAGACCAAATTTACCAATGAGAAGAGCAGAACTCCAGCACTAGGGGAATACAGCACATAGAATTCATGGCTTTTTTTCTCCTCTTTAGTCTTTCAAAGTTAATTTTCTTAATTTTCTTTTTTCTTTTTTTTTGAATTCTTCTTTTTCCCTTTATCAACCAACATCTTATCAATCCCTTTTTCAAAAATCTTTTTTATTTTTCATTTTTAGAGTCATATTCCATCCCTTCATTGTAGTTAACCTTATTTTTGGTCTATATATAAGTTGTTCTCTCTTTAAAATTTTGGGATACAGTTTCTTCTAACAGACCAAAATTTACCCTAAATCTCTAGTGTATGGCTTTGTTCTACTCTCCTGCCTGATCACATTCTCTCCCTTTTTTTTAATTTTTCTTCTTTCTTTTTTCAACCAATTTCTTATCTTAAAAATTCCTTTTATAAAATCTTTTATACTTTTCATCTTTACAATCATATACCATCCCTTCATATTTACCCTTATTTTTAAACATATATAAATTTTTCTTTCTTTAAAATTTTGGGAGGTACTTTCTTCTAAGAGACCAAAATATACCCAAAATCTGGTGTGTGGCACTGATCTATGCACCAGCCTGATCATATTCTTTTTTTTTTTCTTTCTTTCCCTTTATTTTCCCCCGGTTTCAGTCTCTTCTGATTTGTTTAGTATATATTTTTCTGGAGTGGCTGTACCCTGTTAGCATTTTATTCTCTCATTCATCTATTCTTGTCTAGATAAAATGACAAGACAGAAAAAATCATCTCAAAGAAAAGAACAAGAGGCAGTACTGACTGCCAGGGACCTAATCAATACAGACATTAGTAAGATGTCAGAACTAGAGTTCAGAATGAAGATTTTAAAGATACTAGCTAGGCTTGAAAAAAGCATGGAAGATACTAGAGACACCCTTTCTGGAGAAATAAAAGAACTAAAATCTAACCAAGTCAAAATCAAAAAGGTTATTAATGAGGTGCAATCAAAAATGGAGGCTCTAACTGCTAGAATAAATGAGGCAGAAGAGAGAATTAGTGATATAGAAGACCAAATGATGGAAAATAAAGAAGCTGAGAAAAAGAGAGATAAACAACTACTGGATCACAAGGGCAGAGTTCGAGAGATAAGTGATACCATAAGACGAAACAATATTAGAATAATTGGGATCCCAGAAGAAGAAGAAAGGGAGAGAGGGGCAGAATGTATATTGGAGCAAATTATAGCAGAGAACTTCCCTAATCTGGGGAAGGAAACAGGAATCAAAATCCAGGAGGCACAGAGAACCACCCTCAAAATCAATAAAAATAGCTCAGCACTCCGACATCTAATAGTAAAACTTACAAGTCTCAGAGACAAAGAGAAAATCTTGAAAGCAGGTCAGACAAGAGGTCTGTAACCTACGATGGTAGAAACATTAGATTGGCAACAAACCTATCCACAGAGACCTGGCAGGCCAGAAAGGACTGGCATGATATATTCGGAGGACTAAATGAGAAAAATATGCAGCCAAGAATACTATATCCAGCTAGGCTGTCATTGAAAATAGAAGGAGAGATAAAAATCTTCCAGGACAAACAAAAACTAAAAGAATTTGCAAACACAAAAGCAGCACTACAAGAAATATTGAAAGGGGTCCTCTAAGCAAAGAGAGAGCCTAAAAGTAACATAGACCAGAAAGAAATACAGACAATATACAGTAACAGTCACAATACAGGCAATACAATGGCACTAAATTCATATCTTTCAATAGTTACCCTGAATGTAAATGGGTTAAATGCCCCAATCAAAAGACACAGGGTATCAGATTGGATAAAAAAACAAGACCCATCGATATACTGTCTGCAAGAGACTCATTTTAGACCCAAAGACATCTCCAGATTGAAAGTGGAAAACGATTTACAATGCTAAGGGACACCAAAAAAAAGCTGAGGTGGCAATCCTTATATCACACACAAAAATAGACTCAAAATGGCTGAAAGATCTCGATGTGAGACGGGAGTCCATCAAAATCCTAAAGGAGAACACAGGCAGCAACCTCTTCGACCTCAGCCGCAGCAATTGCTTCCTAGAAACATCGCCAAAGGCAAGGGAAGCAAGTGCAAAAATGAACTATTGGAACTTCATCAAGATAAAAAGCTTTTGCACAGCAAAAGAAACTTATCACACTCAACACCCAAAGAACAAATAATCCAATCAAGAAATCGGCAGAAGACATGAACAGACATTTTTCCAAAGAAGACATCCAAATGGCCAACAGACACATGAAAAAGTGCTCAACATCACTCAGCATCAGGGAAATCCAAATCAAAGCCTCAGTGAGATACCACCTCACGCCAGTCAGAATGGCTAAAATTAACAAGTCAGGAAATGACAGATGTTGGTGAGGATGCGGAGAAAGGGGAACCCTCCTACACTGTTGGTGGGAATGCAAGCTGATGCAGCCACTCTGGAAAACAGTATGGAGGTTCCTCAAAAAGTTGAAAATAGAGCTACCCTACAACCCAGCAATTGCACTACTGCGTTTTTACCCCTAAGATACAAATGTAGTGTTCTGAAGGGGTACGTGCACCCCAATGTTTATAGCAGCAATGTCCACAATAGCCAAACTATGGAAAGTGCCAAGATGTCCATCAACGGATGAATGGATAAAGAAGATGTGGCGCATATATATATATATATATATATATATATATATATATATAATGGAATATTATGCAGCCATCAAGAAAAAAATGAAATCTTGCCATTTGCAATGACGTGGATGGAACTGGAGGGTATTATGCTAAGCAAAATAAGTCAATCACAGAAAACATGCATCATATGACCTCATTGATATGAGGAATTCTTAATCTCAGGAAACAAACTGAGGGTTGCTGGAGTGGTGGGGGGTGGGAGGGATGGGGTGGCTGGGTAATAGACACTGGGGAGGGTATGTGCTATGGTGAGTGCTGTGAATTGTGTAAGACTGATGAATCACAGACCTGTACCTCTGAAACAAATAATACATTATATGTTAAAAAAAAAAAAAAAGAAAAGAAAGAAGATAGTAGGAAGGGTAAAATGAAGGGGGGGAAATCGGAGGGGGATATGAACCATGAGAGACTATGGACTCTGAGAAACAAACTGAAGGTTCTAGAGGGGAGGGCGTGGGGAGATGGGTTAGCCCAGTGATGGGTATTAAGGAGGGCACGTTCTGCATGGAGCACTGGCTGTTATGCACAAACAATGAATCATGGAACACTACATCAAAAACTAATGATGTAATGTATGGTGATTAACATAACATAATAAAATAAAATTTAAAAAAATACTGTCTGCCCTTTAACTTTGGAGTTCATAAATAAAGGGATAATACAGAAATAGTGAGTCACAAATACCTGTGCATCTGCTATGATGTCTTTTCCAGGCAGATTTAGTCCTTTCTTTGTCTTCCGAAAACACACTGTACATGTCTTTTTTTAGTGCTTCTCATTATAATTATTAAGTGCGTCTCTTTCTTCTCTTGCTTAAATGTGGGACCTTGGAGTCCAAAGACCACATCTTACTCTTACTCATCTTTGTATCTCAGCACAGACACACAGAAGATGTTCACTAAATACATGCTAGATGAATGAGTTACTAATGTGCTTTTTTCAAAAGAATAGCATGAAATTAACAGAAATGAGAAAACAGGAAAAAAAACAGGGACCCTCCTTATACCACAAGATCCTTTGATGAGATCTACTAGCCAGTTTTTATTCATTTAAATAAATATATATTAAGCTTCAATCTTGTGCTAGGTAGTTGGAGAAATAAATCCAATTATCTTCTCTCACAGGGATTAAAATCACATAAGGGAAAAGAGAGAATCATAAATAACTGCACTAACAAGATCATAAGAGAAAAGACGCATGAATGGTGCCAAGAGTCCATCATAGAAGAGGAGAGAATATTTACATCCTATAGGGAATACCAGAGAAAGCTCTGTAGAGAAGATAGTACTGGTACTGTCTAAAAAGATGGTTGGAAAAAAATATGTGGATAAAGAACAGCATGAGTAAAAGAAAGAAACATATGTATACTTTAACACTATCAGTAAAAATGAAAAAGGCAAAACTTGGATGAAACTTGAGATGCTTCTGATTACTATATTTAGTAATTAAAAGCCAACAACTGGCCAGATACTAACTCTTCCAGTAAATATTTATTAAAAGATCCTGGGCATCGGGCACCTTCCTGGGCATCATCAGTTCACCACCATTATGATCCAACTTCTCCTCACCTTTCCACCTCAAATGTTTCTTTTCCCAACCACACATGCCATGTCTTAGTCCTCCATCCTTCTTCCTTCCTCACTATCACCCTCTCCCCACCTTCTTTTCATCCCTATCCAACTCATCCAACAAAACTCCACTTAGAAGTCACTTTTTTCAGGTAAATTAATATCTCCTGCTACCTGAGATGCTCTGGGTGGGTGCCCCCTGCCCCAACCACCACCATCATCATAACCAGCACCAACAGAACCAGCAGCACCACCACTCTCACTACGTATCACAATTAGATACCTAATCTAGAACAACATCCCTTTTTGATATCAATGATTAATGCCTGATGTATCCATAATACATCAACTGAAAGTCAATGATAAGTTGACAGTTGAGAGAACAATGTTATTACTAGCAAATGGGTTTGTTAAGGAAATTTGGTACATGGAGCCTCAAATGGTGTCTTATCAGCTCAACTTGCTGTGATGATAGCAAAAAATGTAGAGTCAGAACAATGTATTGCATGAGATTTCTTTATTCCCTCCCTTATTTCTTCTATTTGTAGAAATGTGTAGGGGAGGGAAGCCATCTGTAAACATCCTATCATGACTAAAAGTTTTTCTTTCAGAACTCCCACCCATAACAAATCTCAACAGACTTGGAAACAATTTTCTCTGGGCCAATCAGGTCATTGGTACTCAGTTTCTCTTTACAGCAAAGTATCCTAACAGCATTTTGTGCTTTCCTTCACAAAAGGAGCCAGAATATCTGCCTCATTTTCTCCAAACTACTTACATCTCAGCTAGTGTCAGATTATTTCTTGCTCTCATGCTTGGCTACCTCCATGTTGTTGACTTAATAAATCAAACTGACCTGAATGTCCCCAAATGTGGCCATGAAAGAGAATCTGATTTTTTTTTTTTAAATAAGCACACACTCGCCAATCATTTAGACTCCTTTGCACTTCTAGAGCTAACTAGACATTCCCATTACCTCCCAATGTCTCCTATTAGTTCTCTCTGGTTTTATTAAAACCTTTTCTCTTTCATTAAAATAAAAAGCCTCTGAAAAACTACAGTTACAGATTTTCTGCAACCCACAATTTATGGCTGCTACTTGCAACCTTCAAAAGCTTTTAAAAATAGTATCAGCTCTATTATTCTATATTATGGTAATTGTAGTAAAGATTTAAGAAGCACTTTAAGACTTTTTAGCTCTACAGTATATTTGTTCCAATTTCTTGCTTAGGCATTTGGGAAAGAAGCCTTATTTAAAAGCTTTACCCTCTGCCCTCTGATACACAGCTTCCCTCTTAACTACAGTAACTAGACCTCACCACACAATTAGGGAAGCTAGGTCTCCAATTAGAGCTCAGCAAAACGTGGGGCAAAGCACATCTTTCCAGAAGCCCATTCCATTTATATGCACCTGACAATAATCAAAATTTTTCTCTTGTGCTACATACCTTTGACCCCTCTGTTATGCTTCACATCCCCTTGTTAACTCCCTACCCCTCCTTTGCTCCCATAGGAAATCAGTGAAGATAATCACAAGATTAAATAACTCCAATGCCACTGCTAAAATGTTCAAAGCCATTAATTTAACAAACGCCCAAGGGGCCACAGGGATTTATGCGGTATTGAAATTAAACTGACCTCACACTATCTTCGACATAGATCTGTTCTTTCTAGTTAACCTGTGTTTTTCTCTTGTTACCTAGTCTAGGATGATTACAATTCAAAACAACCAAGGAAACAGCTAATGGAATTTCCACAACTGTGGGCATGCACAAAATTCCCAATGTGAAGCTTGCCCTGGCATTGTTCTTTGTATTCAATGCACCAAAGGATATGAGCATTTTAAACATAATTCCTCCATACACCACATTACTAATGCATTTTTCTTGGGCACACACCATACGGAAAAACCATATATTCCCTGCTCCTTCCCTTTCCTCCTTTAGGATTTCAGTAGCATCAGGACAGCACAAATCTCTAACAGTCCCCAACTCTGCAAAGGATAGAGCCAAGTCCCAGACTTTCCTTGTTCTGACAAGAACCCTCCTACTGCAGAGCCACAATCTTTTATTGTGTCAACAGTTATTAGCTGGGGAGCTTTTCATATGAACTTCCTCATGGAGCACATTTTCCTCCCAAATGCCTGCTTTCTTCCAAAGCAAAGGATAACTCTATTCTATACCCACAGTAAATAATCCTAAGTGTTTCCACTTTGTTTTGCCTTGTTCCAAGTTTCCATGTAAATTTCAGAATAGTGAAACACAGTGATTTCTACACACTGGTATTTTATGATTTTAATTTGCTCATAAGCTCTGAATTTCATTATATTTTCCCATTTGGTGCATGGGATTTTTACAGTTAACAGATGTTCACTTAATAGAGTCTCCTAGTGAGCAAATCAGTTTTTTCCCTCTGGTATTCATGTAACTTTCTAGTCCTGCAGTAGCTGTTGCTGGTGCCTGCCAAGTTATCTGGCAGTGGAAGCTCAAATGGAAAAGTGCAACAGCTCTTCGGAAATGTGTGTTCTCATTTCTTCAGTCCCACTCATTCTAACTTAACTCCTTCCTCATTAATACCATGAGAGAACGCCCACAGGAGAAAACACCAGCATCCTACACCCGACAGGTTTCACTTGCAGATGCAAAAATGTTCCGCAACCACATATATATTTTCTTAGCCTACGGCCACTGCAAATACCAAAATTTTTAATTCATCCAAGATAATACAGAGTTTTCCAAACAACTATCCTAGGCCAATCTCTCAACTTGTGAGTTGTTTGGGATTTTTTACTCAAATACATCTCAGGACATTAAAATAAGTCAAAACACCAGAGGACGATCTCTATGCCAGGAATCCAAACATGTCTGCTTATACAAGAGTCCCTGCTAATCCATGGAAGATATGTCCTAAGACCCCCGTTGAGGGACGCCTGGGTAGCTCAGTTGGTTAAGCATCTGCCTTCGGCTCAGGGCATGATCCCAGGGTCCTGGGTTCGAGTCCCACAGCAGGCTCCCTGCTCAGCAGGAGGCCTGCTTCTTCCTCTGCCTGCCGCTCCCCCTGCTTGTGCTCTCTCTCTCTCTCTGGCAAATAAATAAATAAAATCTAAAAAAAAAAAAAAGACCCCCATTGAATGCCCGAAACCCCAAAGAGTACAGGCCACTATACATACCGGTTTTTCCTATACATACATACCTATCATAAATTTTAATTTATAAATTAAGGAATAATAAGAGATTACAACAATAATAACATAGAACAATTATAATAATATATTGTAATAACAGTTATGTGAAGATAGTCTCTCACTCCCTCAAAACATCTTATTCTACTGTACTCACCCTTCTTGTGATACGAGATGACAAAATGCCCATATGATGAAATGAAGTGAGATAAATGACATGGGCATTGTGACATAGCATTAGACTACTACTGACCTTCTGACAATGCATCAGAAGGAGGATCATCTACTTCCAAACCAGACTACAGCTGACTGTGGATAAATGAAACCACAGAAAGAGAAACCATAGATGAGGAGGGACAACTGTAGCTTCTTGCTTAACTAAAAAGGTTCTATGAATATCTGCAAAGGCTATTATCATGGGTCCCCTTCAGGTTACAAATACAACCTAAAAGTCTGAATATCCAATGACCCACCAAGACTCCCATTTGATTCAGGATACAAAGAATGATCTCTCTTGAGAGCCCTTTTGGAATGCCAAACTATCCAATAAGTAGCAGAAGTACAGGACAAGTTTCTTTACAAAGAAATCAAAGAACTCAACTTGCTAGAAATCCTCATGGTTATTTCTTATTAGCAACTCCTAACATTAGGTCTTGTGACAAGCGAAAGATAAGAAAACGGTATGAGAGGAATTGGGGGATGTTATCACATCTTATTCCTTGTCTCCTGATTGATGATTTTTAAACATCTGAAATGGACTTGCTCCTCCTTGGCTCCTGTCAAGAGCTGTGTGGCACCTCCATACTGTTTTCCAAAGTGGCTGCACCAGCTTGCATTCCCACCAACAGTGTAGGAGGGTTCCCCTTTCTCAGCATCCTCGCCAACATCTGTCATTTCCTGCAGCCATCAAAAAAAACAAAAACAAAAAAAAAAAAAACACAAAATCTTGCCATTTGCAATGACGTGGATGGAACTGGAGGATATGCTAAGCAAAATAAGTCAGTCAGAGAAAGACATGTATCATATGATCTCACTGATATGAGGAATTCTTAATCTCAGGAAACAAACTGAGGGTTGCTGGAGTGGTGGGGGGTGGGAGGGTTGGGGTGGCTGGGTGATAGACACTGGGGAGGGTATGTGCTATGGTGAGCGCTGTGAATTGTGTAAGACTGATGAATCACAGACCTGTACCTCTGAAACAAATAATACATTATATATTTTTAAAAAAAAAGTAGGAAGGGAAAAATGAAGGGGGGGAAATTGGAGGGGGATATGAACCATGAGAGACTATGGACTCTGAGAAACAAACGGAGGGTTCTAGAGGGGAGGGGGTGGGGGGGTGGGTTAGCCTGGTCATGGGTATTAAAGAGGGCACATACTAAATGGATCACTGGGTGTTATATGCAAACAATGAATCATGGAACACTACATCAAAAACTAATGATGTAATGTATGGTGATTAACATAACAATAAAATAAAATAAAATTAAATTAAAATAAAAAAAAAATAAAGAGCTGTGTGGCCTTCTAATGTGGTATTTTCCAATGCCCTTACCTAGAATGTTTATACTCTGACCAACTTTCAAGTCCAGCTGTGCCTCTGGGTTAGTCATCCTTCAGGACTCAGACAAATTGCCCCTCCTTCATGAAGTTCTCCCTGATCTTTACCATTTATCCTCATCTGACTATCTTTTTATTGCTGAGAAATCTTTTATTTTCCAAATGTCTTACTGAACAGGTAGGTAACCTAAGGCCTTAGGACTTAAGGTCACCTAATCTCTCATAGATGGCTAAACACAGAGGCAGAAATTTAAAAAAAAAAAAAAAAGCCAGTGTCCAGGCTCTCACCTAAAACACTTTCTACTATCTCAGTTACAAATCTCCTTTGTCTTAATTCTATTACTTTTTTACCTTCCTTGCTATCCCTGTATCCCTAAGCATTTTGAGGCTTACTAAGCATCTCTTATATGCTAGGTGCTTTAAATGAATTCTTTACTTAATCCTAGGAATGCTAAAAAGCAGATTTATTAGTCACAGTCTAGTCAGGAAAACAGAAAGCACTCTAGGTGTTTCAAACCAAGTGTATTTGACCTAGAAAATAACTTAACAGAGGTGGTAAGAGAGTTGCAAAGCCTAACAGGGATGTTAAGGCTACCAAGAATTTAGCCAAAACAGGAAGCTATTACCTTAGGGCCAGAGAGACAAGGAAGAAGGCATGTCACTAGAGTCCACGGGTCAACACCGGTGAAGGAAGCTGAAGCCATAACTGACTTGTCAGGGCGGGAACAGGAGCCCTGGAAGAGAAGCAGCAGCTGCTACAGGGACTCCAAGAAGCAGAGAGAGGTAGAAACACTCTCACTTCTCCCTTCCTCCAAACCTCTGCTCTCCCACCAGTGCTTCCCACGGGCCAACCCCAGAACAAGCCAACTAACAAGGGAGCTTGCAGGGGTCAGTCCCCACTATGACTCTGGGCAGAGCAGTGGCTGAAGAATGCCTCTGAGAGCAAATAGGCAAATATCTGGCACAGTCAGTACCATCAACCCCACTGACTTCAGGAGACTTAGGCTGGCAGCTGAGGACACTTAACCAAAGTTAGATATCTAATAAGTGATGGATTCTATATTCCAACTTCAACACCATGCAATTGATGCCAATGCCCATAACCTCTGAATATCCTGCTTTCACCCTCACACATGAATTCATGGTAGGTGCTTAATGTGCAACCAATGAGTTAGATGTAATGTTAAATAAGCAGCCTGGTTCTGTTCACATGTGAAGGTCTCCCTATGTGAATTTCTAGAGGCTACTGATTCTGTTTAGGTTTAGAAAAAGTCCTACTTATTTCCCATTTGTTGAAAAGAGAGATGCTGTTAATGGACTCACCAAATCATGAACTTTCATTGAAGATAGTTTTAGAGCCAGTCATGAGTGGCTCGTGTTTTAAATAATAGAGAATACAGTTGTATGAGCAATTTTGCAATTAGAATGAGTTGTATACAAGCCTTTCCTTTACCACTCACAGGCTGAGTGACCCTGGGCAGGTGAATTTCCCTCTCCGAGCATCAGTTTCTCAATGAGTAAAGGGAAAATAATAAAATCTACCATACCCCGTTGTTAAGAGGACCAAATTACATCAGTTATATAAAAGAGATACTATGGTGCCTACCCAGTTCAAGCACTCAATAAAGATTAAGAAAAATAATAATAATACATATTTGGAAAAACATTCCCCAGGAAGGAAACCAGCTTCACACAAACAGACTAAAGAGAAAAGCTTCTCTCGAGTACTCCGGCAAAAACTCGTGGTTCTATGGTGATTAAAGAGTAAGCTGGCAATAACAAGCCAGCAACATTGGTCATCAGCAAATCCTGGGGTCTGTACTACTACTGTGGGAGCATTTAAATGGTATTTTTGGCTCTTAATTGGCAACAAGTTAGTAACCCAAGAATTACAAAGAATTCATTTATCTGCATCCAGCTAATCAATATTCACTCAGCATGCTTCAGCTCCTAGCATCTCAGAGGAATAAAATAAATTGTCAGTCAGCAGCAGCACAATTTTGTTGTGATGGTGGTGGTACTTTTTTTTTCTTTTGCTAAATTATTCACCTTCTCGAAAAGCAATTTGATAAATGTTTATTTCTTCATAATACATTCTAACAACTGCTGATTTGTGACCCTCACTGTGGACTGAATTTAAATTGGGAAGGAGGTAAGGACTCCGTGAATATGCCAAGACAGAGCCACAGACAAGCTCAGAGGCTGTCCTTCTTGCTCTCAGAAAGCACGCTGGCCTCCCATGGCATGAGGGCACTAACTGAATTTAAGAGTGTAATAAGTGAGAAGTGCACACAAACACAAACAAGCGTATACTGTGGGCTTAGCAGGATATGCTGTGGTACAGCCAAGGGAGCAGCCCCACAGCCAGGCTGGACAGGGAGACTGGGAATTGTGCTATAGAGTGGTCTAGGTGACAAGGAGACAGAAGAAAGACAGGGAAGGCAGAATTCTGAGTACTTTCTGACCAGAAGATCATATCTAAACAACAACAGAACATATATAAGGTTATTGTCTTCCTGCTGCCTCTTCTGAATAATCTCCACTGCCCCATCCACTACTATTTAGATGCTCTCTCCGTCTGAGAAGTCAATGTTTCTTGCAGGCAGCTGGGTAGAGAGGCGGTATGCCCAGGGGCCTCTCCTCCTGGTGCTTCCCTACCATCTTGATACTCTTGATGGCAAACGACTGAAGGTTTCCACAGTCTTTTCTCCAAACATTTAGGAGGATTTAAATTAAGAAGAACCGAAGCTCAGTGTGCCAGGAGCAGCAGGACAGAGCGTTATTTTCCTCCACACAGGAAAAGTACAGAAGTTAACACATGCTGCTTGGCACTAGTCCCTGCTATGGTAATCATGTGATAGAAATTCCCTCTCAGTGAAGGCCCACCACACACCTTGACGTATGTCCTGCCTACAGCATGAGGCAGACTGCTCAGATTTAGCTCGGTTGGGACCACAAATTTCTTTATCACTCACTCACATTTCCCGTTTTCAAATTCTCTGACAGAAAATTCTGGGAAAGGACCCACACCAAATTCTGTAATGTAGCTGTTTCTGAGCATTAGGACTGTTTTTTTCCCCAACCACCAAGTTTTATACATATAACTTTTAAAATACCACAGCAGAATTTATTCCTAAGTGAGGCAGGTTCCCGAGTTTTTGTATTCATGGTCACTACGTTTTAGTGTCATTTGCCTCTGAGCATTTGGTGGAGTGGCTCATCCTTTAGATTAGGGATATAAATCCAAATACCTACAGAGGTCAAGAAAAATCAATGAGTGAAGCCAGCCAGGTCAGGGAGTATAAAGCAATGGTGGGGAGTGTAGAAAACTTGAGAGCTCAGCCACATAGGGGCATCCATAAGGGCAACCACTACTCTGCTCCAGAAAACTACCTTCGTAGGGAAATGAAGTCTCAGCATTGTCAGTTCCTCTAATTTTGCAAAAGAAATGCCAAATTCTTCTAATTCTTTAAGAAAAGCCAGAAATTTGCATTTTATAAAATTAATTGGCAAAAAATTCAATGAAAATAAAACAAACACAGTGTGTGCCAACACGTACAGCTGTAGTCTGTGATGTCAAACCGGTATTATCCCCTTCCAAAATCCAAAACACTTTGTATTAGGCTGTATTGGACTGCAGTAGGAAATTAAACAAAATGCCTAGTGTCTCAACACAACAGAAGATTATTTCATGCTCATATAACTGTCCATGGCAGATCCAAATCATGGGTGGGGACTGAGGAAGTGTGGAGAGGTCACATATCATACAGTCATTCAGAAAGCCAAGGTGCATGGCTCTGCATCTTCAGTATGTAACTTCCAAGGTCACACTGAGAGTAACTCTATCCTAGTCAAATATTAGTTCCTTTCTCCTGTTCCTTGTACATGAAGGCAAGGGGGAACAGAGGTGAAAGATGGGAGCAAAAGATAAAACCTGACTTTCTTCTAACATAACAAGTTCTATTAAGGACCCGGGGGTTTTATTCTAGCAGAATTTACAGAAAAGCTGGCACCTTTTATCAGTGTTCTGTTTTTTTTTTTTAAGTGACAGATCAAAGATTTTACAATATTTCAAAGTTTGTCAAGGCATACATATACCATTCTCCACTTTCAGATGGAAAAAAAGAAAAAGTTAACAGTGACTGGCAATAATGGATATAATTTCATGAACATCATAGAATATTAGAGTTGAAAGCATACTTAAAGATTTATCCCAGCCTCCTCAATTTCAAGACAAGTGTTTGTCAGTGGTCACACAACTCATTTAAGGCAGATGTACAATTAGAAAAATCCCAAATCACTGTTTCCTCTACTACTTTATATATTATCCAAACTAGATTGTAAATAAATTTACCACAAAGTTTAAAGGATTATTATTGTAAAATGGTCCATTTTTTTTCATAGATTTCAAAAGCCAAAAGTAAAATAAAAGGGCAGGGGGAATATGATGAACATCCTTCTGACAACAGCACCCTGATTTTCCTTTGAGGAACTACCTGTTCCCCATTCTGAATGTTATATGACTCCATCCCCTCCCCCAGCTCCAGGAAAAAGCAGATGTCCCAGCAGACCTGGCCATTCAAAGCATTCCTACTGTGGCCATGGAGTCTGATTCAGGGATAAACACATGTTCCAAGAAGGCAAATAGACTCAGTTCAGGGACTTCTGTTAGATTGCTTGGGAAGAAAAAACAAGATTTCTGCTGGATTTGAAGATTAACAAGAGGATGTGAGCCAGGAGCTAATGGGTCTATAGAGTAGAAAAAGCCCGCCTAATCATGAAGCCAATAGAAAGGAAAACAATTACTTAATGTAAAGAAAGTCCCTCTAACATCATTTGAAGCTCTGGATTAGTTGTAACAGCAATGTGTGCCACCACCCCCAACTTTTTTTTTTTTTTCCCTGCTTAAGTCAATTTGGGCTGAATGACAAAAAGTCCTGCTAACAGAAAAAAATATTACAGGGAAATCAGATACCATACCCAATGTTGAAAAGTCAAAACTGACCATTTATTTACTGTTTTCAAGTCAAGCTCTTTTTGGGAGGCAGACAGAGAGATACAAAAGATAAATAATTCACAGTGGTAAGTACTCAGTAAATGTGAGCTCTGTCAGATGCTGCCGAAAACTTTACATCTATTAAATCATTTAAACTTCACAAGCCTGTGAGGTAGGCATTATCATCACCTCCATTTCACAAAGGATTTCAGGTTTATGACCTGCCCAAGGTCATAAAATTAGGAAGTGGTTGAGCTAGGAATCAAATCTTCATTCTCTAAAATTCAAAGATGTAGTACTCATTCTTGCTGTCATAATATCTCGAAGAACATTTCCTCACTGAGGACACTGGTCCAAGAAAGTGGCAAGAGAGTTCTGTAAGATGTTACTGGGAATACAACTGGTTTTTAAACTTATCTAAAAGATAAGTGTTCCTCATTGAGGATTTTAGCTAGTCGGCTAGCCTGTATGCACCTCCGGGCAAATGCAGCCTTGTTTCAGAACTGAGAATCATAGTCATCCTCTCAGCCCAGTGCAAGCAACTCTACAACCAGAAACAGCAGCCCTAAGGAAGGCCCAAGTTAGTTTCATGAACTGCTCAAAATCAAGAGACCTGGAAAGCAACAGAGATAGAACAACAATCACAGTCTCCAAATGTCCATAACAGTATAACGGACAATTCAATCTTCTTTTCCTCACCACAGGGCTGCTCACAAACTCACAGTACTATAAATATCTGCACCATGTTTTTACCCATCAACTATGTTAAAGACCAAATTCAACTGAGTAAATTTTAAACATCTTACTGGCTTTATTCAGCAATTCATGAATCAGGCAGCATCAAATTTAGCAGATAGAAAGGAGCTCTGAAAAGGTGAGAGATTTTTAGAGACCAGGGTGACATGGAACAAGGAAGTTATATTAGGCATTTGTGCTGATTAAAGTAGGGCTACTTTCCTTATATAGAGCAAAGGGAAGTCTTGGAACCGGGTCAGGTAACTTGGGCTGAGGAGGCAAGTGTTCATTGGTTAGCCTAGGCCTTCCTTTTCTGGAAGAGCAGAGCATAGAAATTTAGTTAAATTGTGGTTTGCTGGCATGGAGTTTAGCATGAACAACTCTGTCTTGGGCCTAACCTGATTAACAACTGCAAAGAATAAAGGCAGCAACTAGTGATGGACAGACCTGGGTTTCAGTCCTTCCTGTTTCTTTTGCTATTTGTCTGGCTTTGAGCAGGATGGATAAATTTCTAAGCATCAGTCTACTCATTTATAAAGTGGAAATAGACATCTAATCCAGCAGATGGCTGGCACATTGATTGCCACATAGCAAGTACGAAACAAATGGCAGGTCTTTCTTTCCCACTTCTGCCCACACCCCAGGATCTCTGCTTAGCTAGACTTTCAAACAAGGCATATACTTTGGAAGCAGCCAGGAATGAAGGTTCCAAGAATCCCTGTTCTGATTAATGAGGAGTGTGCAAAGCTCAGTGGTGCTGTGGTAGGGTGTTTTTATATGCCAAAAGCATTCCTCCCTTTGGTCATTTATATTTTAGAAGGCCCAGATCAGATACTCCACACCTAGTCTGTTCCCACAAGACAAAGTTAACCTAGAAGTGAAAAGTGAGAATATCAGTGCTAACTGCCAGAGACGATAGCAATGATTAGTGAAAGGAGAAAAAGCACTCTGACAGTAGAGGGCAACTGAAGAGAAAATGGAATAACCAAAAATACTTTTAAAACATCCAGATAAAGTAATAAAGAAGTTCAATAATCTGATTAAATGCTATCAGTTTGTACTTAAATAGAAAAAAACGTGGCAAATAACACTTAATGCTTTCATACCAACAAAAAAGATGAAAGCAAATGTAATTCTTTCTTCAGAAAAAAATGTAAGTATTCACTATTTTTCTTTTTAGCATCGACTATGTGCTTTCTGTGATGCTACATATAACATAAACTTGTCCCCCATGAGGCTTATGCTTAGATGGTAAAAGAAGACAAACAAAAAGAGAGGATGAGTAACTCTGAGACAAATATTTTTACTTATCAGAACTCAATAAATTCAAAGACTACTAACTTTACAGGATAAAAAACCCTCTCAGATCTCCACACCTCCCTCCCCTTCATATCTATATATCCAATCAAACACCAAATCCCATCTTCTCCCCTTCTCCATCTCTCTTCAACTCATTCCCTCCAACACCACTGCCTCTCCCCTGGGTGGGGGCACCAACATCTCTAGTCTTGACTATTTCAGGCCTTTAAGCTTCCTTCCTTGCCCCCACCCCCAATACTTATCCTGGATTAGTGTTTTTTTAATACAAATCAAATCCGTGCTTAAACCACTTTGATGATGCCCCACAGACTTCAGGATAAAAATCAGACCTTAAATAATATGAGAGTCCTTCGTTCTCTGCCTGCCTCTTCAGTCTTAATCTCCTACAAATCCTCCCTGTATTCAAGGCCAAACTGAACACTTAGGTCTCCTGTCCAGTCTTTAGTATATTCTCTTCTCTCTGCTCAGAATGACCTCATGCTCATTCATTTTCTTATGCCTGGATTATTCCTGTTCATCCTTCTGCATTCAGCTTTAGATGTCATCTCTTCCATGAAGCCCTCTCTGACCCCTCACACAAACAGAAGAAAGAGATGTATACCACAAACCTAGTAGGTATTCTACCTAACTACTCCTCCGATTATTATATCTACCCTAATCATAGTATCATATTGGAATTCTGTCTGCTTCTCTGTCTCTCCATTAGACTCGGAGATCACTGAGACTGGGAGCTCTCCCACTGTAGATTTTTAGGGCCCAACAGATTCTAACAGACATCAAGCACTCAGACAATACTTATTAAATGAATGAGTGGGTAGACTTGATGAGAAAGATGTTAGGGAGGAGATGGAATTCTAAATCAGTTTCAGAGGAATTTAAACTGGTATAATGGAATGGAGGGGACTTGCGAATCATTTTTATCTTAAATAGAGCTTATTAAAATGCAAATATCCTTAATGGTTCACACCAGAAGGTATTGTTTATCACCAAGCATGTTCCAATTTAAAACCAGGCTTTATATAAATAAGATAGAATATTGGAGGGGATAAACTTTTAGAGACTAGAAGAAAACAAAACTCGGGGGTCCCTGGGTGGCTCAGTTGGTTAAGCGTTTGACTTTTAATTTTGGCTCAGATCATGATCTCAGGGTCTTGATCTCAAGCCCCTAATAGGGTTCTGTGCTCAGCGGGGAGTCTGCTTGAGATTCTCCCTCAGTCTCCCTTTGCCCCTCGCCACCACATGCTCTCTCTCTCTCTCTCTCTCTCTCCCCCTCTCCAGTTCTCTCAAATAAATAATCTTAAAAAAAAAAAAACTCATTCTCTCTAAACTAGATCCCTCCATTTTAGTCTGTTCACTCTGCCAATAAGCAAAATTTTAAATACTTCAATAGGAAAAATGCCCGAGATAATAAAAAAAAATTTTCCAAAATTTTAAGGGCTATGACTGAAATAAAATGCATGCCCCACAGAAGAATGTTCAGTAGCTCTTCACTATAGCATGAGCTCCAACTGTCTTGACACTTTACATTTCCCAATCTTCTTTTCCTTTTCTATCTCTGTCTGGTTATTATTCTGTTCTATACCCTTTGGAGTCCCGTGGGATGTTATATATTCCCAGTAAACCATAGTTTTATTTTTATATCTCTGCCTCTTCACATCTTGTAACTTTTTTCACAAGACCTTTTCCCTTTACTGAGCTGGTGAACTCACTCATTAATTCCCAATTCAAATTCTTACCTCCTCTCTGAAGCCATTTCCATCCCCTCCAAAGGCGAATTAATTCTCCCATCTCCACTCTCCCATAGCTATCTCTATTCAAATACTTTCTGAGGAGTTCTAGTCGCATGGAATATCAATATCAATAGGGACAAGGGTTTTCATTTTCATTAAGTTGTGAAATATTTAGCTAAAGAGATAGCATTTCTGTAATATTTCTGAGGTCATATATGTACTGTGAAACTTAAAAAGAGATTATAGTTTAATATATTTTCCAAATTTGTACAGTCATGAAAGTCTTGAAGCCAGGAATCCCATTCTTCACAAAATAATTTGTAAGGCCAGTGCTCTGCAGAATATTTTAGGTAATATGGCCTATTTTGTGATTATATACGTGTCGGTCTCCCCAAAGAGTCTGCGTGCTCATTAAGAGCAGAATTCTTATGGCCAGTCCCATGTATCTCTCATGACAGAAGGTAATGCATATCCCTTCCTATGCAAGCCAATTTAAAAATGACTTAGTTGCAGGTCACAGAACCTTTGCACAAGAGAAACATGTTGGTAATGTAGCTGAATACTGGAGTACATTACGAAATTAATGGAAAGGCTGCAGAAATCTAGGACCTGGAGGAAAAAATTAGCAACTCCATGCTGTTGAGATACACATGTTCTCTCTTATCCATCCTCCATCACTGCAACACTGTTTCTCTTTGCATTTATGTGTCACTTTTTCTAAAATAAGAATGGCAGAAAACATGGGAACCACAACCAAAACAAGTACCCTTATCAGAAAATGTGAGCCTCTTTGTCCCAGTGTCTGTGTACCAATAACATTTAAGAACTCTGCTGGTCTTTGCATGGTTCATGAGCCCATGCTTAGGACTAATTTCTGTTACAAGGGAGATAGATAAAAGAACCAAGTCCTGACCATAATTCCAGCCACTCCTTTATTCAAGAGCCAAGTTTGGTAAACTACCCAAAAAGGAGAGATGGAAAAGCTTGATGAACAGACCAGAAAAGAGCTACCACCATATACTCTAGGTGATTAAACACTGCTCAACTAAAAGGCTGTCCAGATACTTTATCCTTGCTAACACAGGAAAATAACATTCTGTGGTGGCGGTGGTGGTGGTGGTGGTGGAGGAGGAGGAGGAGGAGAGAGCGGTAACTCACTTTCTGTTCTGGCTTCCAGCATTCTTGCCCACTGGACTTTTCAAAAAGCAAAACAAAGGGACATGGAGAATATATACTTAGCTTATTGAAGCAGAAAGATGCTGAATTTGTCCTTAAAATGCAAATACCTGAACCCTTTTAAAACCCCTGGAAACTAGGTTACAAGAGAAACACCTCTCCGATTGGTTAACCATGTCAATTTAGGTCTTTATTTCATTTTTTCTGGTGGAGAATCACAATTTGACCTCCACACCACCCCTAAAATCTGGGTAAAAAGAAGCCGAGTTATACACAACACTGTTACAATTGACATAAATCTAACATTATTTAATACTTATCTTTCCACTTTACCAGAAAAAAATTTAGAAGAACCACTTAGATTCTACCTTTCCTATACCGCTTACCTAGAGTTTTACAGTCACCAATAGAGCAGAGTTTAATTTTTTTGAGAGATAGAAAAATGAAGAATTAAAATTGTAATTAGAAAAATTGCCTCAATCAGAATTGCACTTCAAGATGCTTGAATGGATGGGCTAAATAAGTTCAGGCATCCATTAGTTTCCAAATTGAATTAAAATATATTGAGTGCTAATTCAAAAATCTAAAGGCAGCCAGCTGGAATAGAATGGGAATCATCTGGGTCTAAAAGGGTAGTGCAGATGACACAAAGCAAGGAAAGACAATGGCATTTTTGCTGACCTGAAAGAATGAAACAGAAATCTTAAAACCACTAGTAATTTATTACAGCCCATTATACTAATATCCCTGTTTACTCCAAGCCTGCATCACGGGGGGTCCCTTTTGATTCTGCACAGCACAATAGCCCAATGCTAATCCTCCTCTCTGCTCCTTCCCACAGGAAGCCCTTTTTCTCTGCCATTTGCTGTGCGCAGCACAGATGACCTGTGGTAACTGCTGAAGACATTTTCACCCATATTTTTTAGCAAATGTAATTTCCTTTTGATGCTGCCATGTCCTTTTCCCGCCCTTCTGTGACAACGAACTCCAATAATCATGCGACTAACATAAAGATAGAGATCAAGTAATGCAGCCAGCTGTATCACAACTTTTGACTTTCAACTTTGTACTTACTTGGGTGCACATATTACCATTTGAGGAAATGAAAAGCATTTTTTTCTCTAATGAAAATTGCTTTTGGCCTGGGGTGAGGCTGGTGGTATTGTCCTGAGCTTAAAAAAAAAAACAAAAATTTCATATAACTTGGCTCTAACAAAAGTCTTTTAAAAAAAAGTGAATGCTTTTTCACAAAACACATTTTCAAAATACCCCATGACTAAAATACTCATTAATTATGGTCCTGAAGTAATACTCCTTGCTTTTAAGACTTTCAAATATTCTGAATCTTTGAAGAAATTTGTATTTTGAAGGAAGAGAAGGAGGAAGAAGAAAGAGGGGGGAGAAAGGGTTGCATAACTAGAATTACATAGCAAATTATACCAAAATTCAGTGGCCTAAAACAACCATTTGTTATGTTCATGTATTCTGTGGGTCAGAAACTTAAGACACAACATGGTTAGCTTGGCTCTGCTCCCTGTTGGCTGAAGTCTCTGCTGAAAGACTTCAGAGATGAGGTCTAGAAGCATTTGAAGACTCACTCAGATGTCTGGCTGTCAGTGGTAGCTATCAACTAGAGAAGTCAGCTGTAGTTCATGTCAGCTGGAAACACATGGCTTCTTTGTTTGGCTTGGGATTCCTCACACTTGGTCCAAACTTGGCAGTTTGGGACCAATATAATGTCGGTCCCCCCAAAAAACACTGCTCAGGTCATGATCTCAGGGTCCTGGGATAGAACCCTGTATCAGGCTCCCTGCTCAGTGGGGAACCTGCCTCTCCCTCTCCCTCTGCCCCTCTACCCTGCTTGTGCTCTCGCTGTCTCTCTCAAAATGAATAAATAAAAAACCTTAAAAGAAAAAAAAAGAAAGAAAAAGACTTGACAAGTTCCTGAACTTTGAGCTATTTACCCAAAAAGACTGTTTTATACTGGAAGAGATTAATTTTAAACATGAAGTTTAAATGTTTTCTATTGTCAACAGAAATGGGAGTCTAAGAATAAGATGAGATCAATTATATATATCATAAAGAGAGCCACTTTATTTTTATGTGTGAGTTGCAGCACACATATGTGTGGCCCTACTAGGGATCTAGGAATCTCTTTAAATTTTCAATATGTTAAAAAGAAAGCTATTCCTCAGACCATAAGCTACATGAAGTCGTGAACTGTGAGTCCTTTCATCCACTTAATCATTTTTTATTGAATACCTACCATGAGCAAGGCATTCTAGTAGGCACTAAAAATACAGAAATGAATGGTATAGTCCCTGCCTTCAGGGAGCTCAGAATTTGTAGCAGAGAAAGAAAGCAACCAATTATTTTAATAGGGGAACTCCGTAGGTCCAATCACCAAAAAAAAGGGATCCCCGTACACAGTTTAAAAACCTCAAGAGGGAGGGGCGCCTGGGTGGCTCAGTCATTAAGCAGTCTGCCTTCGGCTCAGGTCATAATCCCAGGTCCTGGGATCAAACCCTACATCGGGGTCCCTGCTCAGCAAGAAGCCTGCTTCTCCCTCTCTCACTCCCCACTGCTTGTGTTCCTGCTCTCGCTCGCTCTCTCTGCCAAATAAATAAAATCTTAAATAAATTAAATTAAAAAATAAAAACCTCAAAAGGAAATGCAAGAATCATCAAAGTTAAACACAAATTCAGAAAACATGCCAAATCCACAGATCATTTATTATCTGCTTAGCTCAGTTAGTGCAAACTAGCAACAAAGTCAAGATAGTGGATTCATTTACTTTGTGGCCCAGTTAGCTCTGCATGTGACAAACTCTGTCCCAGAGCTATAAGCTACATTCCTATTTCCAGTCAATCATCATGAAAATGCACAATTAGGAGGACTGATTCTCAAGTGTGTATGGTTAAAAGGCATCCATTCTCACTTTAAGAAAATGCCTTAATACTTAAAAGCTTCTGATGGTGGCACTATTCTATCAGGTCACTATGAAGCTAGGGAGATGAAAGGTCAACTAAATCATTTTAGAAACCTAGACATACCATATTTCACCAAACCAAAGACATCACCAATTATAAGATGCCC
The DNA here is from genome assembly GCF_009762305.2 of Zalophus californianus. Classification (NCBI taxonomy): domain Eukaryota; kingdom Metazoa; phylum Chordata; class Mammalia; order Carnivora; family Otariidae; genus Zalophus; species Zalophus californianus. The sequence continues at coordinate 100,624,113 of NC_045599.1, forward strand.
CATTATTTTATTTACCACCAGGAAAGACAAATGATATCAAATAAACTATGACACTATGCTAAGATATTCTCGATTGCTGGTCATATCCCAAAATCAGAGATATAAAAAATATTTTTAAAAATTTCATCCTACAATGAATGCAATATGGTATATGAGAAGCCCTGATAAATTTCCAAGGAGAAGTGACAATGAGACAAGTTCTGATAACTTTGGGATAGTTCTTAAACAGGAATGGTCCTCAGTAGACTTAGAATCCATACTCTTTGTCAGGACCTACAGAGCTCTATACAATCTGATTTCTTCTGGGCCAACCTGCTTGCTATTCACTCTTCTTCAGTCTCCCTGGACTTCTAGACTTACTCCTGGCTTGGTCCTATACTTTCTGCCCTCCACTTGGAACTCTATTTCCTATTTCTCCCACTGATATAAGCACTTCATTAGCACATAGAAATTATATTTTCTCAATGTTAAAAGAATACCTGGCATAAAATAGACATGACATAAATATATTTTAATAAGTTATAAAGTCATCTGAAAATAAAAATAACTAAAGTGTTTAACCCAATCCTGAGTCTCTGATTAGCATAAAGAGGGAAGGAATTTTAAATATGAAATTGGGTGAATGCTATTTGAGTTACCCTCCAACAGAGTCCCTAAAAAGATTTATTCTCAGTTTTTTTCAAGGTTGGGACAATTAGAAATTTAAAAAGCAAATCAAACACTGCAACTTTCGAAGAGCCAAATTAAAGGGGCTAATTCTTGTGAATAGAGCATTCCTCTCCTCCCCACCTCGGGGACTCAGTATCATTAGCTTTGGGAATAAAGAGGTCACCACAGATGAAGATGGTGATAACTTATAGTGTAACAGAGTGACAGGGATCCATTAAGAATCAGGAAAAGGATATGAATAAAGAAAGAAGCCTCTGAAAGGTGCCAGAACCATCTACCACCATAACAGCAATCATTTTTCTAAGTGTTTGCAGGTACACAGTACTACAGGTGTTGTAGAATGACCTGTACAGGTTAATTCCATTCATTTCCCACCTCTCTTAACTTTTCTTAGCTACCCCACACGGTTTATGCAAATTATGCAGTTTTTAAATGGGACACACACACAGAGCTCATTTATTTGCTATGTTAGAACAACGGAGAAAAAAGATGGTAATCACCAATCTCCAAGCCCCCTTCATCTATTTGTCCATCCTTGGTTTCAAGAATCATGCATGTCATGCTTTGGGATAGATGTAGCTTACAAGGTGCCTGATGTTATGATTCTTCTAGAAACATCTTTCCCATCCCTGGAGGAGCTACAGGACTTGAGTAGATTTGGGATCCAAATGATATCAAGATCCTACTAGGTCTTGGGGCTTTTTCTTGATATCATAGATGAATTTCAACAGCTCTAGTCTGTTTCTAGAGTTCAGAGAATTTAAAGATCCTCTCATAATTTATGTTCACTTGAGCAGGAGCAGCTTCTCCCCGTGCCTTTCCTCCAAGGATTACACACCAGAATGAAGGGTAAGGAAAATTCCTCATGGGGTTATTTCATGCCAAGACCTAGGAAAAAGAGAGGCTGTTATTATTGGCTCAGTTACTTTATCTTATTTAGAGATTCAGGAAAAAAACTTAAAAGCATCACTCTGGCAGTAGTCTACTGACTGACACAAAATTACTTTTAATTCATTGGTATATTATGTGCAAAGTCACCATCAAAAGCCCTGGGCCTGAAGTATAACTAATTCATTTTCTTATATCAGGAGAAAAAACAAATTATAAAAGAAATTTATCATAACATTGGGCATGGTGGGGAGGCAAAGTGAGCTTAAACAGTTTGGTTTTAGGGTGAACACCATTTGGGGAGTTGAGAGGTACATCTAATCATTGCCCAGCTTATCTCTACCTCAAAGTTCTTTTTCTTAAGGAGAAGGCGAACTAGTGCTTTGCAAATGGGTCTCTCATAAACTCTCAATTGTGATTATTCAGACACAGTGAGAAAATCAAAAATTAACCATAATAACTGACATTCTTCCCATTTTGTAGATCAAGACATGTTCTCAGGGCCACAGAGGTAGTAAAGTCCAAACTCAACAATCAGTTTGGTCTTAACCCTGAACTATCATATCAAAGGGAGACACACCAGACAGAATGAAGGCCAAGGGCAGAGAATAAAGAGGCTAACATCAGCAGCTGGTGACATGAGGGAACATGTATTACATTTCAGAGCTCTACTGGGTGATGGAAGGGACTTAGAAAGAGGGGTTTCAGTGACTCAACCAGATTTTAAATATTTCAACCAATTATAAATCTTCAATTCAAACTAGACTCCAGGGTGTTTGCTTAAGGGCCTTTAGATATGTCTTAGAGAAGAAGTAAGCATGAATTTTAACTACCACTCCCCCAGACTTATTTTAATTTGTTGGAAGGTGATAGTATTACCATTAAAAATCAACATTGTATATATAAAATATATTTTATAATATATAATGATATGTGTGTACACACACATAAATCAGGAGAATTAGACATCAAAAAATAAAGTTTTGGGGGAGGAAAAGAGTGTTATTATTATGGGTACTTTTTATTTTCCTTATTGTGTATTTCTATAATGTTTGAATTTTTGAGATTGAGCACATACTATTTTTAAATTTGGGAGAAAACAAGGTGGTTTTAATTTTTTGATCATTGCAAGAAAATGAAAGATCAGCAAAAATGTTAACAATATTAGAGTCATTTAAAAAAGGAAAAGATTTTAAAAGTTTAAAAACAGAAGTGAAGACATCTGAGCTAAGGAAAAAGAACTGGTGTTCTAATTACCAGTATTCTCTTCTTTCATTTTCAGAAAAATAGATAAGGTGCAATGCAAAGGACATAAGAGAAAACAAAGAAGTCATTTTCTTATTACTTGGAGGAAGAGGATTCAAAAAGAACAAAGATGCTCATTGACAGGTCTAACTGTAGACATGTTATTAGAAGGGGGGAAAAAGGAGAATTCAGAATCATAGGCATTTGTTTCATCTGTCACACTTCCTTCTTCACGGAGGCACAGTGAATTTGCAAGCCAGCTACTAAAGAAGAGTGGCCAAGTAAAATAGAGGAAACAGGAACCAGCTATTCCCCCTAGAAACGCAGTCAATTAAATGCAGCCTGGAAGGAATCTAATCTAATATCAAAGAGGCTGTCAGGGGATCAGTTCCCTAGAGTTTAGGGTTAATGATGTAGAGCATGGCAGCCTGGCCAGGAGCAGAGAAAAAGAAACCTCACCAAGATCAGGTGTAACTAGAAAAGACCAAAATAAAATAAAATAAGCATTTTCCAGAGTAATGGAGGACCTTGAGCAAAACCTTCTGCAGACATGTCACAATATCCTCTACTTGCAGCAGTCTTTAAAGGGTTGGGTTCTCCAAGATTAGGACGTTTCACTGTAAATCAAAGTTTTTGTAAGTAAAATCGTAATCAGCATTGACAAGTGACCTCCCTCAGTATCATTCAGAAGTCTTAGTAGACCCAAAGTAAGTCCCTCTTCCACCCAGGGTTCAGTGGAAGCATTATATTAATCCTGAAGTTTTCATACAAAAGAGCTCTAAGATGAAGGTCACTGGTAAAACTCTACCTAGAAATCTGAGTGTGAATTCATTAATTACCAGACAATTGTCCACTTGTCAAAAATCAGTGACCAACACAAATGGGGGCAAGGTGAACTACTAACTGCTGGGGCTTTACTAGCTGTGGTCAACACACCTGTCCTTTTAAAGAGCTATGAATTTGTGAAAAGGTTCTCCCATCATTTCACATTTCTCCCATTGACAGGTGAAGTTAAGAAAGAAATATTACCCATGAAAATAAACAGGCAGACAGACTACAGCCCATGTTTAGTATTTAATCTTAGTTACTAAAATTCATAAGCAACTGGCCTTTTTGTTTTCATACATTTCATTGCCAGCAATATGGCAGACTAGATATCTTGAAAATTCATTCCACCTGAAGGACAATTCCCTTCCCTTTCTCTCCTCCTCCTTCCTAATCACAATCCAGGAGTTACCCTGAAAATTGGTATTTCTTCTAGCTGTATACACTGAAAAAAAAAAAAAAATCCAACATGCCCTTTAAGCCTTTGACAGATACTATGCTTTTCATCTTATCTAATTCTTATATTTAACTATTTTATTAAACACTTTTGTGATTTAACTTTTTTATAATCAGTAAATGTTAAGTGAGATAACAGAAAGGCAATATGAGAGACAGAAAGAGGATTTTGTTAGCCTCGATGGAATTAGTCTCTTTGATGAAATCAAAGAACAAACAACCCAGTGATAGAGCTGTAGTAGGCACTTTGGAGGGAAAATAGAAAGTATATTGTATCCCTCAAAACCGTCATGGAAGCCTTACCATTACTTAGAGTTTAATGGGTCTGAAAATAGTAGTGAGAAAGGAATAAACCACTTTTTCCTTTTGGAAAAAAAGTGTTACCTCCCCTAGGATATCACTCAGATAGCCAAGAGAGCCAGTTTACTCAATGGTACATACATGGCCTCTAAAAATTAATAGACCTTTCAGGGGTTGCTATTTATTACCTGATGCTGATGTCTAGGGCTAAGCAAGTCTGAGTGGGGAAAAAAAAAAAGGTACAGAAACACAAATGCTCACATTGACAAATTAAAATGACTATGAGTTTTGCTACAGCCTATCATCTAATTCTGAGAGTACCAATGGCTTTTGTGGATGACATTTATTTAGCACTTACTAAATGCCACACATCAGACTCAGTAGGTACTACTATTATCTTTGCTTTACAGAAAGAAACTGAGCCTTAGATTAAGAAAGTGGCCCAAGAAATCCCCACAGAGGAGAATTTATGGGCACAAGGGGAAAAAATTAAATACTAAGCATTTCTGTTTCTGGACAATTGCTCAGAGGCTAAAAAGCCAGTATGCCTCTCAATATGGGACACAGCAACTCAAAAATCCATCTCAGTGCACAGTCTCAGGAACACCATGAAATCTAACCACGGAATTCAGAATAAACCACAAATAACAATGAAGAATTTAACACCAAGGGAAAACCACAAGCAATTAATATTAATAATTTCACACAGACATTATAAAATCATATTTATGAGACTCAGAATCACAGACCCTCAGGATTATAACCCCAGAAGTTTTTGTAATGGCAATAAAGCAGGATCTGATTAATATGAAACTAAACTATCACATTCGTACCCTTTTTTTTCCCCACAATCCACCATGTAATCGCAACAGAACTAAAACATAAATTTGTCAATGTTTATGGTGTTTGGCTTGGAACTTCCCTACAGACCCAACACTTATAAGATCTGGCTGAAGTTTCTAACTGCTATTAAGCTCCCAAGTCCTTGGCCCAGGTAAAATTCAGAATAAAAAGGGTAGGATAGTCATTACAGTTGATCCATTAGATTTTCACATTCACCAACAAAGGTCCTTTGAAACCACCTTGGTTTATCTTTACCCAGGCTACCACAGTACCTGCACAAGAGAGATGAAATTACTTTTCGGCAAGTGACTTAACAATAACAGGATGAAATATAAATACATACACACATATATATATACACGTCTACTCACACATGTGCATACATGGTGCTAAAGAAAATGACTAACCTCTACATGATAGTAATTTTGTCTATTAACAGAAGCAACAGGCCAAATCCTAGAAGGCATCCACGTCAAATGCCCTCGGCAGCAAACAATGTGATCCTCATCTTACTTCCCCATATGGGAACCATCTAGACAGATGAAGAGATTGCCATGTGAGCACTGCCTGCACAACCTGACTTGCTTTGCAATGCTGTAAAAGGACTTTACCAAAACTTTTTCAGTCAAAGGTATGTACAAGGTAATACAGTCATTTAATTTCAAAATGCTAAAGCAAAAAAATATATATTGAAATGTAAATGGCTTAAGTGCCTGAAAAATAAAAGCATTACTTCATACAGGATGTAATAACAGGAAAATCACTACCTCCTCCCCAACCAGAAGAAAAAAAAAACATAAATCTATTCAAGAAAAACAGATCAAGAAATATATATTAAAGAAAATGTGATGTCTATTATTTAAGTTGGGGGCGCCTGGTTTAAGTGTCCGACTCTTGGTTTTGGCTCAGGTAGTGATCTCCGGGTCCTGGGATCAGCCCTGCGACGACGGGTTCTGTGCTCAGCAGGGAGTCTGCTTGAGATTCTTTCTCTCCCTCTCCCTCTGCCCCTCCCCTTGCTTGAACTCTCTCTCTTTCAAATAAATAAATAAATCTTAAAAAAAAAAAAGTTCATGTAGGTCAAGAACACTAAGTATGTCCAACCATTCCTTGGGCTCTACTAGCAACACCACTCTAGCCTGTGAGGATTATAATATGACAGAGAACAGATTGGTAGTTCCTACAAGCAGGGAACTGGGGTGGGAGAAATGGGTGAAGGGAGCCAGAAGGTACAAAATTCCAGTTATAAAATAAATAAGTCATGGGCGCCTGGGTGGCTCAGTTCGTTGAGCGACTGCCTTCGGCTCAGGTCATGATCCTGGAGTCCCAGGATCGAGTCCCGCATCGGGCTCCCAGCTCAGCAGGGAGTCTGCTTCTCCCTCTGACCCTCTTCCCTCTCGTGCTCTCTATCTCTCATTCTCTCTCTCTCAAATAAATAAAATCTTTAAAATAAATAAATAAATAAATAAAGTCATGAGGATATAAGGTACAGCATGACAACTATAGTTAACAACACTGTATTGCACATTTGAAAGTTGTAAGAGAGTAAATCTTAAAAGTTCTCATCACAAGAAAAATATTCTGTAACTGTGTATGATGAGAGATAAGTCTAGTTGGACTTATTGTGGCAATCATTTCACAATGTATTCAAATACTGAATCAATGTGCTATATACCCAAAACTAAAATATATTAAGTATACCTTCATAAAACCATAAAAAGGGATTTTAGATCATTTACATTATGTCAAATAAAAAAATTAAAATTACTGTTTTGTTAACTATGGTACAGTGTGTTTTGAAGTCACTGAGACCTGGATCCAAAAGCTGCCTCCCTTTCTCTACCTTTCCCCATACCCATTCTTCCTGCAAACATTAATAAGCACCAACCTCTGCTAAACATTGTGCTGGGTACTGGAGATACAGCCATAAATTGAGACAACTGATAGTTTAGTTGTATGACTAGCCTAGTAGATTTGAGTCTCAGTTTCACCACTGGTGAGATAGGACACATATCATGGGGTTTTGTGAGAGTGAAACAAGATGCTTGATACAATGCCTGGTATGTGCTCAACAAATGCTAATTCTCTTTAATTTCCCTAACTGAATGAAGACTTAGGAGAGGAAGAGTTGCATTTCCCCTTCCAAATGTATAATACTTCTCTTGGATCCTTTGGTGGGTTAAGAAGAAACAAAAATTGAGAAAAGTTCAATGATTAATCAGAGATCAGTCAGTAAATAAGGACATCACTGAATAAAGAACCTAGTTTTTCCAATGCCTACTCCCACCAATACCTACCTATTTTTCATTATATTATATTTCAGACTACAGTATATGCATTATGGATGAGCTCAGAATAATCTGAAGAATATTTATTTATAAAGGGTTGATGCACAGAGATGTGGATATACAGAAGAAGAGTAGTAACCTGGATCTACTACTGGATCTAAACCTGGATCTAAAAGCAGTTGGAGATACTACCACCCTCAGGTCAAAGAAGGAGTGGGAGCAGTTGCCAAAACCTGGAAGAAAAGAGGGTGATGCAGAATCCTTCTTGAGTGACCTGTATTTGGGGGACATATCTAGCTGAAGGCAACCTTGCAAGAAGGAAACCAGAAGAACCACTCCTCAGGCCTCATTCTTCTCCAGCCCTCCAGTCTCCTACAGGAAGACTACATTAGCCTAATCCAGCTGGAAGCCAGAGGGCAAGGGATCACTACTGATATAATCTCTATAGATTAGTCTCCTAGACACAGAGGAGAGAACCTTGGAGAGTGGATTGAAAGGAGCAGATGCAAGATGTCCAGCACAAATTCCAAAGGTGCTAACTCAAATGTTCACTATTGTTTATAACTCTGAATACAAATTTTTAGTGGTGACTGTTTTTTGCAACTAAGCCACAAAAGTCTATTAAATTCAAACAAGAATTTAATACCTCAAGAATAAAACTGTAGTGGTAACCCTCTCCTCCAAAGCAGTTGGGATAAATACTGATAAATAAATCACAAAAAGTCAGTAAAGTAAAGGATTATTATGTTAACTTATAAACATACATTAATTGTGAATCTTTGGTAAAGGACCAAAGGACTTTTCTTTGGTGTGAGTCTACAAACAACTGAAATGGGGCGCCTGGGTGGCTCAGTTGGTTAAGCGACTGCCTTCGGCTCAGGTCATGATCCTGGAGTCCCGGGATCGAGTCCCGCATCGGGCTCCCTGCTCAGCAGGGAGTCTGCTTCTCCCTCTGACCCTCTTCCCTCTCATGCTTTCTATCTCTCATTCTCTCTCTCTCTCAAATAAATAAATAAAATCTTTTAAAAAAAAAAAACAACTGAAATGCACATGGTCTTTCCTTCATAAACGGCTCCCATAGCACATCATCTTTGTTTCCTTGTATTTGTTTCTTTAAAGTTGTATGAGAACTTAAAAACACTTGTGTAGCACTGCTGGTATAGAACACTTCTAGATTTTTAATAAATTTTCCCAATATTCTGTAGTCATCTTGCCCACCCAAATTTAATAGACATCTTTATATATTCTCTTCTTTGAGATTTTATAAAACATCCAATGTAGTTTTTAACTCTTACTGTCTAATTTCATTAATTTGTGTAATATTTGTTAAATTATATAATTACAATAAAATGAAAAATGTCAAACAGATTTAGAAATAAAAACAACTGTCTTTTATCATACAAAATTCAAATGGTGGGAGTAAATAGACACAAGTATAATAAAGAATGGCCAGCTTCCTGAGAGCCTTCAGGAAGCAAAAGAAACTTACAGTGAATATCACAAGAATGCAAGTCAGATTAATCTGGCAAGTCAGCTAATAGAATCAGGTTAAGAAATAGTCTACTATAATAAATAGCACTAGTTTACCCAAATCTACCATTTGCAACACTGTCTCTTAGAGTCAATGTGCTTCACTTAGCTCTATAAATATGTATTTACTGGATAAATGGGTAAATGAATGGATGGATGAGTGGATGGAGAAAAGGAAGGAAAGAAGGGAGGCAGGCGTTTGGAGATTCAACTCAAACCACCTTCAAATACATGTCCTCTGCATCAAGAAAACAGGAGGGGGGAACAGCAGGGATGATTCTTAAACCACCATGCATGTATACTGGAATTGAACAATTCAGTAAATAGATGGCACATGGTAGAAGCCAAGTCTGTCACTGTACAAATGCAAGGTTACAAAGAGAGACCAGAATGATCATGTAGTAATGGATGACAGTTGGAGACATCAGTATTAACATGTTTACCTTGACATAATATTAATAGATACATATAGAAGTATTTACAGATATGTATGTATACATAGTTAGTATATACTCATATTATTTTCTTACTCTGTCAGCTAAGAAGGCCTAGAAGCAAGAACATCCCTGTAGCAATGAGTAAATCCAAGGCTCAGATCTTTGTTTCTAATGTCATGTTCAAAAAATGGAACAAACAATCCTTAGAGAAATGACTGCCTCAAGAGCCAAAGTAGGGAATATACAAGATGAGCCTGAAGAATCTTACAGTGCCAGAAGATAAAGTGCTAAAAGCAAACAAACAAAAGAACATAATAATAAGGGCAAGTCAAAGGACAGAAGCCAACTGAAAGGGCTTCCAATGGTCAAAGCTGGAACAGTTTGAGCAACAAAATTTATAAATAAAGTCAAATAAATGGGGGAAAAGAAATAAATCTTCCATGCAGAAGAATTCTAAATACCTTATGTATGTTATTCTACCCTCATAAAGTAAAGCATAACTCCCATTTCTCAAGTGTAGACTCCTTTCCAAAGAGGACAGTATGTAAAGGGGGGAAAAGAGTAACTACACAATGGAGAAACCTGACAGACACTATTTCAGCCAGAAGCTAAAAGGTAATATCAGCAGCGAAAAGTCATGTTCAAAGTATGTGCCTTTTCATAATGTAATGAAAATGGCACTTTACATTCTCTGTACTCTTCCTCCCCAGAATCTATAACTCTAGTCCAATCAGGAGAAAAACACCAGACAAATTCCATTTGAGGGACAATCTACAAAGTACCTAATCAGTGCTTCCCCAAAACTGTCAAGGTCATCAAAACAAAAAAAGTCTGAGAAACTTTCAAAACCAGAAGGAACTAAAGAGACATAACACTAAATACAATATGGTATCCTTGATAGATACTGGAACAAGAAAAAAAAAGCATTAATAAAAACTAAGAAAATCTGAATAAACTATGGATTTAATGAATAAATAATATATCAATATTGATTTATTAATTGTAACAAATTCACCATACCAATGTATAACATGTTAATAATAGGGGAAAGTGGGTATGGGGCAGAACTCTGTACAATCTTTGCAAACTTCTACAAATCTAAAACTATTCTAAAATTTAAAACTTTTTTTGAAAAACTTATTAAAAGGGATATTTTTTGGCAACCATGAACCTGTAATCTCTACATTTGTCCAAAGCAAGGAAAAATAAAGCTTATCTTACTTACTTCCCCAAGCTCATCTCAAACAACTCTTTCTCCCTTCTAACCATATTGGACTTCTTTTCAATCTTCAAGGATGACAGTTCCAAAAATTCTGGACATGCTGTTCTACTGCCAGAAAAACTCCCCAATTTTCACTTATCTGATACTTTCTTTTCTGTCTGAAGCAATCCACAAGACCTATCTCATACATAAAAGCCATCCAGAAAGAGCAGAGTGGCATATCTAATCTTTCTTTGAATTTGGTAGGAATCAACAGAAAAATAGCCCCCATTCATAATGCAGTGAGAAATTCAACAAGAGGTAAAGAAGAGGTACTAATGTTATAAAGTGTTAACTTCCTATTCCCTCCTCAGTTTCACTTTTGATGCCAACCACGTTTTTCCTCCACCTAGAGCCCAAAAGCTCCTTTGCTCCGGTTTGCAACTAGAGAAGCAATGGAAATAACAAATTAAGAGCCTAGGGGCCATTTGAGGTGGAAGCTTCCAGTCTGCTGAAACTATGAAATTGACCCTAACAACCACAAGTAAGGACTGTTACTGGTGGCAGACACTGCAGAATCTGTATGCCCTTTTTTTGTTTAAGTGCCAGGAAGTGGATGGACACCAATACTTCTGTTTCCCACAAGTCCATAGAGGAAACATAATTCAAACTTGTCTAAAGGGATAAAATCAAGAAAAAAAAATACGAAAATTATACCTAGCCACTTGGCAAACAAGGACTTATTAAAAAAAGGGCAAGTAGTAGAAGAAAGGCGGCCATAATTTTACATGGCTTTTCTCCCTTTTAGGACTTAGAATAGGTAAGTGTCAAATCAAAAATTTTGTGGGGGCACCTGCGTGGGGCAGTCAGTTAAGCATCTGACTCTTGGTTTCGGCTCAGGTCTGATCTCAGGATTCTGAGATCAGGCCCCACATCCAGCTCTGCGTGGGTTTCTCTCTGCCCCTTCCCGCCGTGTTCTCTCTCTCACTGAAATAAATACTTTTTTAAAAAATTTGTCAACTCCCTTTTCTTCTTTGTAGCACTCATTACACTTGTAATTATTAAGATCTGTTTCCTGCTATAATTTTGCAGGGATCATTCCATTTTGTTAACTAAATCCCCACAACCTACCTTAGTGTTATTACATAGTAAATGCTCAGTTAACAGACTTCTTGAGTGATAAAATATTTATGCCTCTTGTCTAGTTTCTGAACTATTTTAATGCAACCAGATGTATATTTTTTTAACTCTACTTCCTGGTCTTAATAAAGTACTTAAAATAAATCAATTTTCCTTCAGGGGCTCAGCTATCTTACTAATGAAATTTAAAAACTGTTTTAATTATAATTTCTCAGTCTACATTATACCCAATGACACAAGAGTTTAAGCAGAAATTTATTTATAATTAATTTGTCCTTTTCCAAAAAGGCATCAAAAATGTCTGTCACTCACCTTTGAAAGACCTGGCTAAATGGCTCCTTAAACCTTCCGGTTAATCTAACCACAGGGAATATTAAATATTTAGGAGTGAAGTGGCATCTAGTTTGTCAGAACAATTCCATTTAAATTATACTCCCTTGTAACCAATTGTAACTGATGATTTAATTAGGTGGATAGAATGACTTACAATGATCATTAATAAGCTGTGTTAATGTCATCAAAATTCCTATTCTCCAGAGTTGAAAGAACAGAAAGGGAAAAAAAGGAAGAAAGAAAAACCTACCTTGTAAGGAAGATGGCCTATTTCACAAAATTCACTTTTTTTTGTCCATCCAATTATTAGCCTTGTTTTGTCTGGAATGTTCACACTAAATACAGCAACAGCTTTATTTTGCTTTGTATAAAAGACTGCTTCACTTGATAACATTTGTAGAAAAAGTATGCATTGTGTAGCTATCATAAAGTATCCAAAATGATAGTTTTGTTTTCTTTTTCTAAAGGTATTCATTCATAAAAGCTGTTCTTATTATTAAATCTGGGTCAAATAAAGTATAAGAAAACTAATATGCAAATAAAATTAGGTCTTTAGAAACTATATATATATATATATATATATATATATATATATATATATTTCATGCCTTTTAAAACATTTTATTTTGGAGCCCATATGTGGACTCCAAAAAAAAAAAATTTCAATCCATCTTGTAAACAAAAACAGACATGGAATAATGTCTATGAAGAATATCCTGAAGGACTCTGGATTTACTTCAGAGGCTAACAACATCAAGAAAACTTCCCTGAAAAACAAAACAAAACAAAAAAAAACTTCATTGAATCTTGCTCAGACAGCAGGCAGACAATGATACTGAGTTTAAAGATGGAAACCTACATCCAGTGTGGCAGGACACATTGTGATCTGCTGATCATACTGATTCCATACGACACCCACAAAGGGGAAAGAAGCTTTCACTTCTCATTTGTTATGTTGAAAGTGATCTCAGCAATGAAGAAATTCTATTTCAAACTCCCCTGCTATCTAAATGACAAACCCTATACCATTTGCTCATAGGAACAGGAGGAAAAATGAAAGTAGGCTTAGTCCCATGAATAAGAAGAACTGCAGCCATGGTGGATCCTTAAAAAAAAAAAAAAGCCCATATATCCAAAGTAACTCTCTTTAAACCCGACAAGAAACTCCCACAAAGGATTCATTATTTATAGGAGTCTCTGCAGTGAAATGGATTAAGACTTACTTGTCCTCAAAGAAACATAAGACAACTAATTCAATAGAAAGGATTAGTTTATCTCTTGAACCAACTAAAGCCACTATTACCTTAAAAAGTAAGATAACCTGAAAATTATACCATGAGGGGGCAGCTTTTATTTGAAAGGAGGAGGGGGCAACATCAAGAAAACCCCAATCAAAAAAGATAATTGCAGAACACACTGGTAAAGTCCACCAATGACAGACACAATGGGCATTCATTCACTCTTTCAACATCTTCAACCAAATATGCAATATATTCAAGGTCCTGCACTCGTATGAAGTGGCAAGAGAACAGAATGTAGCAATGTATGAACACCACTTAAGTGCCAGCACCTTTACGTGTGTTACCTTATTTCTCTCTCCTTATAGCCCTGTGAAGTAGGTTGTCATCTTCATTTTACAAAAGAGGAAACAGACACCACACAGAGCATTAAGCAGGCTGCTCAAGATCACAGACCTACCAAGTGGCAGAAGCAGCATCTAAACTTCTGCTCATACAACTCCCCACACAAGTTCTTGCAGAAGAAATAAAGACATCATCTACCCTCCAAAAACTGATCCTGAACCAGGAAGAAAGAGTACAAAGACCACAGTAATAAATATGTCTGCAACAGTGCTATAAGGAAGAGCACATGCAGCACATTAGGACTTGAGAAATAAGGGAAGATTTGCAAGAAATGAAATTTAAGTTGGGCCCATGGTAGACTGTATCATGTGACCCATGAGGCATTGCAGAAGAGTGTAAACAAAAGAATAGAAGCAAAACAGTATAATGTAGGTTTGGGACACAACAAAAGCTTGATTTGGATTTCAGAATAGGGTACAGGTAAGCAATGTGCTTGATTTACAATGCAAAGTGGTGATCTGCAGTATCATCTCTGGAGGGAGGCTATCTGGATTCAAATTACAGCTTCACCCCTTGTTAGGCTATCTGAACTTACGCAAATTAAAGCCCTCTAAACCTCAGTGTCCTCATCTATAAAATAAGGATACTGGTACATATCCCTAGATTTGTTTCAAAGATTACATGACATAATATATGTCAAGCTCTTAAGATGACACCAGGCACATAAAAAGTGCATTAACTGTTATTAATAACTATTGTTTTTATGTGGGGAAATAGTGGAAGATAAGCCTAAAAATGAAGGTTGGGCCCATACTGAAGACTGGTGTGAACGCCACAGAGAAGAGTTTAAATAATGTATTAAAGGAAAGAGAGAGGTAATACTGAAAGGTTTTGAGTCAAGCAATTTTATAATAAGAGTCTACTTCAGAAAGAATGTGTTTGTGGTGTTCAGGATGGACTGGAAAAAAGAGACTAGCATTAGTGAATAAATCAAGACAAAAGTCCAAATAAGCAAAGGTAAAGGAAGATACTCACAATCCAACACTACCACCTAAAGTGGTGGAATGGAAGTAAATATAAGTATAGACAACAAAGATAATATAGAACTAGCCCTCACATCCTACTACAGAGGCAGTCTGGGGTTACTGAGGCAAATATATTGATCCTCTAAACTTACTGCATCTGCACTAATAAGAGATGCAGTAATGAGATCCTATGGCAATAACTATGTAATTCTACAAATATTAACTGAGTTTGTCCAGTTTTTTCTGCTCTGCAACAAACGTTTGTGATACAGTATTGAATATTAGGTTACATTATTCCCATCCTCAATGCACTCAGAGTCTAGTATGCTATCTAATGGAACATATATTAGTAGCCCAATAAATAGTGAATGGTAAAATGAAGTTTGATCACATCAATGGCATTTCTGAGGTCAAACAGACCATCATTAAAATCTCAGCCTACACACTTATTAAATTTGTGATTTGGATGGATTATTTAGTATTCCCAGCCCCGGTTTCCTTATCCAGAAGTAAGAACATGGAGTGTTATAGAGTGACATAATTGTGGTGAGGATTAAATGAAAGCATACATTTGAAGACTGTCAAGACTAGAATCATGTGATCTAAAATATAAATTAAGAATATTTAGGGGCGTCTGGGTGGCCCAGTCGGTTGAACATCGGACTCTTGATTTTGGCTTAGGTCATGATCTCAGGGTCATGGGATCAAGCCCACATAAGGCTCCATGCTCAGGAGGGAGTCAGCTTGAGATTCTCTCTCTGCCCCTACCCCCATGCTCACTCACACACTCTCTTTCTCTCTCTCTCAAATAAATAAATCTTTAAAAAGAAAAGAATAATGTGTTTAGGGAACTAAAAAAAGGGAATTGGAAGCACAGAGGAAAAAAAGTATTAAAAATATCAAGAACACTTGAAAAAGAATCAAAGAGAAGTGTCAGAAATAGAAAATACAAGTAAAATTTAAAATATGTTGGATCAGTTAAACAGACATCTCTGAAGAGGTGATTTATGAACTAAAAAAGACAGAACTGAAGAACAACTCAGAATGAAGTACATAGAGTCAAAGAGAAACAAAATAAAATGTTAGAAGAGAGAAGATAAGGTGTAAATTCCAACACAAATTTGGTATTCCAGAAAAAATGGGGAAAGCAGAGGAGAGAAAACATTTAGATGAGAACATTTAAGGTTGCTTTAGGATAATAATACTTTGGTTTGAGAAACACAACAAAGACTGCTAGAGAAAAGTCTAAAATCTAAGAAGAAATGTTAAAAAAAGGGGGGGAGGTAACTATGGATAAAAATTTATTCTAAGAGGTAGTGATAATGATGATGATGTCATCTACTTGTGTGGCTGGAAAAACAACACAGAAGTAAAACATTTGATAAATAATATATTAATTGAGAGTGGGCAGTATATGTTGAAGTATCTTTAAGTCCTTGTAATGTTTGTAAAAAGACAGACTTACTTGTTAAATGAAATTGCAGAAATAAATCCAACCTCTTGTTATTCATAATAAATGCAAATGAACTCTGATAAAAAGAAACAAAAAGAATAAAGTTGGATACATCAAGTAACTAACTATAAAACTAAATAAAATCAGGGAAACAAATTTATATAAACAACACACATCTTAACCACACACCTTAAGGGGAAAAAATCCTAAGGGACAAAAAAGGGATAGTATAAACAGGCTGTAGGAGTAAAAGATTAAAACAAGAGAAAAATGTCCTACGGTGAGCGCTGTGAATTGTGTAAGACTGTTGAATCACAGACCTGTACCTCTGAAACAAATAATACATTATATGTTTAAAAAAAAAAAAAAAAGAAGAAGAAGAAGATAGTAGGAAGGGAAAAATGAATGGGGGGGAATCAGAGGGGGAGACAAACCATGAGAGACTATGAATTCTGAGAAACAAACTGAGGGTTCTAGAGGGGAGGGGTGGAGGGGTGGGTTAGCCTGGTGATGGGTATTAAAGAGGGCACGTATTGAATGGAGCGCTGGGTGTTATATGCAAACAATGAATCATGTAACGCTACATCAAACACTAAGGATGTAATGTATGGTGATTAACATAGCATAATAAAATTAAAAATAAATAAAAAATAAAACAAGAAAAAAGTCATAAAAGAAGGAAGAACAGAAGGAAAGAAATAATAAAGATAAGGATAGAAATCAATGAAATAGAGGGGTGCCTAGCTGGCTCAGTTGCGGGAGCATGCGACTCCTGATCTCAGGGTTGTGAGTTCAAGCCCCATGTTGGGTAGAGAGATTACTTAAAAATAAAATATTAAAAAAAAAAGAGATCAATGAAATAGAGATGATTGGTAAAGCCAAAAGCTAGTAAGTTAACAAACCTCTGGAAAGACAAATAAAGAAAAAGAATTAAAAATGTGTCTATTAGAATTAAAGTGGGTAAATTACAATATGACAGTATTTAAAAAATTTTAAATGCTATGGAAAACTATAGGGTAACAAATTGAAACCTAGACAAAAAAATATATTTTGGAAATATATAAAATATCAAAATAGGGAAGTTGAGCAGACCAACAGCCATCATACAACTTAAAAGTGGTAATTATGGCAGTTTATTTTATTTATTTATTTTTTTTTAAGTAGGCTTCACAACCCTGAGATCAGGAGTTCCAACGCTCTACTGAATGAGCCAGGCAGGCACCCCTATGGCAGTTTATTTCAAGTTAAGCTAAATATGATGTGTTAAGCTAGAAATAAGAGTCCCAGAATCCTCTTCCCTGAATAGTTGAGTTAAAGCTGGCCAAAAGAGAAATGTGTAAAAGATTTGGAAGGCAGAAATGAAGCAGCTGCCATTACTCTCTGAAGGTTGTCATAGTCAGATGTGGTGACAGACTAGTGGTATGCTGGAACCAGCCTGTGCCAGTTCACAGGAGCTGATTATGCATATTTCTTCACAACTTCAAATATGAAGACTTCATATTGGTAGCTTTAAATCAAACATGGTGGCAATATTTACACCACTGAAATTGGCAAACACTTAAATCAGTAAGCTCCCCCCTCCTTTGCCCCAGCCTGTTGTTAAATATTTTCAGCACAACACTGTAACAGACAGAAAAGTGTCAATGGGTTCCCTGCTAATCGAGAGTAATCGAGAGTAACCCCTCAGCCCACTGTCTGATGCTTTGAAAGCAATGATGAACTCATTCAAGAAATTCTAGGAAGTAAATACCCTGTGTGTGATTAGAGGATCATAAAGTAGTTCTATTTTTAATCTTCTGAAGAACCTCCATACTGTTTTCCACAGTGGCTGAAACTAATAGAACACGGTTGTTAACTATACTGGAATCAAAATAAAAAACTTATAAGAAAAAGAAAAGAAATTCTAGACAGTATAAAAAGAACGTAAACTCCCTGATTATACTGCAAAGCTAAGTATTAACCTAAAACCCAATCTGGATACAAGAAATGACATTATAGGATCATTTCAACATATAAACGTAGATCCTAAAATCCTAAATAAAATATAAACTAACTACTCTATATCATGACCAAACAGGGTTTATCACAGGAATGTAGCAACTATAACATCAAAAAATCTAATCACCATAATGTACATTAATGGACTAAAACAGAAAAAAAGACCTGATCATTTCAATAGATGCAGAAGAGGCATTACACAAATCTCAATAGATCATTAAAAAGGAAAAAAAAATTAGTAAACCAAAAACAGAAGAGGCCTTTCTTAACTTGATATATATCTGCCCAAATTCCACAGAAAACACATAATCAGTGGCACAAGTTTAGACATATTCCCTATAATATCAGAAACACTGTCACTCTTAAACATATATTAAAGGCCATAAATCATAAAAAAGCCATAAGTCAATGCCATAAGCCAAAGAAAAGAAACAAGTATTAGGATTTTAAAGAAAATCAAAATGTTATTTTTTACAAATAATATTATCTCTTGCATTGCCAACCCAAGAAAATCAACAAAATACTTTTATAACTAAGAGTTGAGAAAAGGTTGCAAATAAAATATTACCATGAAAATACATAGATTGGTCTGTAACAATAACTAACTAAATAATGTAAAGAAAACAAGATACTAGCAACAGCCTTTACAAAGTACCTATCAAATATCTAGGCATTACCCGAAAGTAAAAGGATATTTTCAGGAAAAAATAACAACTCTATTAAAAATGTTTAAAACTGAGTAAAAAGTCATATTATGTTCATGGATGACACAAATAGTTAAAAGATACCAATTGTCCCCCAGACTACTATACAAATTTCATGTCATTCCAAGAAATACTGAGTAAAACTGAATACAATTTGATAGGTGCTTTCTATAATTTATAATGAAAAACAGAATCGTAAGTAGATCGGACAATTTAGAAAAATAAGAAAAAAATGGAGGACTTGCTCTAGCAAATATTATAAAGCCAAAGAGATAAAGATAAATGACAGAGAGATGAGACAGATAGATAAGCAGAGAGACAGACAGGCAATAATTAATGAGTGCAAGAACAGACAATTAGGCCAGTGGAAAAGAATAGACGAGCTTTGTAATAGATATCATAAATTAGTAGGTTTGGGATGCATTCTAGGGTAAATTGTATGGGACAGTGCCTCAGTGTAAAGAGACAACAGCAATGCAAAAATATAAAGCTAGAGAAAAAAGATGTAGGATTTGGTATTTGAGACCGTGGGGGTAGAGAAGGAAATCATTTTTTTTAAATAGTCAAAATTTCATGCCATAAGAAAAAAAATTAATTTTAATGTAAATTTCATAAAATATTCCCGTTCAATGAAGAATTTCACAAATTATGAATGACAGATTGAGGGAAGGTATTCCCAATAAAGACAGTCAAGGATTAATTATAATGTACAGGGAATCCCTATAAATCATCCCCCCAAAACTGGAAATCTATAGGTAAAATGGGCAAGACTATGAATACAATTTATAAAAAGGAAAACCTTTAATGGCTAATAAGCATACAATGTTTGACCTCATTAATAATCAGAGAAATGCAAATTAAAAGGATGAGATGACATTTTAGCTACATTTGAATAGTAAAATTTAAAAGATCAGATAATACCAATTGGTAAAAGCCTCATGAACTGTTGGTGGAAGAACATTAGGTATGAATACATCCTGACACCCAACACTTGTCCTCAAGGGGACACCTACAGAGATAATTGTTGAAGCATTGTTTCTCATACCAAGATGGCAGAGGCCTCTAAGGTTTCCATCAATAAAAGAATGGGTAAATGAAATGTAATAAATGTGTATGATGGAAACAAGAAAAACAATAATATACTTTAATAACAAAATATTTTTAAATGTTGAAGGGGAAAATTAGGAGTGCACTGTATAGCATAACACGATCTACATAAACTAGAAACACACACACACACACACGAATAGCAGCACGTTTGTTACGGAACATGAACATAAAAAAGGCATATGTTGGGGCACCTGGGTGGCTCAGATGGTGAAGCGTCTGCCTTCAGCTCAGGTCATGATCTCCAGGTCCTGGGATCGAGCCCCACATTGGGCTCCCTGCTCAGCGGGGAGTCTGCTTCTCCCTCTCACTCTGCCTCTCCCTCTGCTTGTGCTCTGTCTCTCTCTCTCTCTCTCAAATGAATTTAAATCTTTTTTTAAAAAGGCATATGTTAAATTCAAAAAAATGGGTGCTTATAGACACAGTGAAATGATTGAAAGTAATGAAGATAAGGGGGGGAAATCACAAAAGAAGACAAAAGATATTAAGTAGTGATGAGATTGCCATGAATGATTAACTCAATTCTTGCACCTGAAGTTCACACTAAGAAAAACAAAATGATCTATGGGCCCCATCCTCAGGCATATATCCACATATTAGAAATGACCATCTGCATCCTATAACTAAATGCCAACTGACAGACTCCATTCCACCCAACTGATTTCCAGGTTGGACATTCTTAGGCCCAAATGATAAACTGGCACATCTAAACAGAAGGGGAGAATGTTATTTCTCCCTTCTCCCCCACCCACCACATGCAAAAGAACTGATAGTGGCTTAGAAAAAATCTGCCATCTCTAAATAGTACACAGTTTTTCAAATCATGATTGTATTATCTCTCTACTTCTGCAAACTCCCAAATCTCCAAAGAGGAATAGCTCACAGATACCAGATTCATTCAGGGGATAAGCCTAAAATAGAAGTAAAATAAGGCACAGTTTGTCTAGAGACTTTTCCTTAGAAAACATAAACTACTCTACGCAATTATGTTGAGAATTAAAAACTGCTACAGATGGCTTACTAAGACTATTAATACCCTAAAACCATTATATGCAATTCTGTCATTAATTGCTAAAATCCCATTGATTTTAATCTACAAAAGTAATAAATCCAACATACCATAATTGCTTGTATTTTTAAGCCCTAAGAGATTAGACATTTTAAATCTTGTCTCTGCCCTTAACTAGGGAATTTAAATATCAGAAAATAAATTTGAAGCTTCTGCTTTCAGGATGAAAACATAAATTTTGTCAGGAAAAACATAAAAATAAATGAATTCAGTTTGCACTACTTACCTCACTATAGGGTTTCCATAAAAACAGAAAGCAAAACATTAATACAATTTAACATCCTTGACTCAGAGCAAGATCAAACATGGTACTCAGGTCAAATAATATTGCAATCTTGCTATACTTTAAAACACATTTTCTTAATTGTGATTATAGTTACATATATTTTATTTACTTCTGTTTTAAAATATTTTCATAAAATTATTCTCAAATATACAGTCACAACAATGTAAATACCTTTTAGTAGGTTTTATTTTTATAATTTAATACTAGTCAAACAAAAGTCTTAAAAGGGTTCTAGAACACACTATATACTTAATGCTAAAGGATATATGAAAGAATAGGGATTGAGGGATGCCTGGGTGGCTCAGTCGGTTAAGCATCTGGCTTGGGCTCAGGTCATGGTCCCAGGGTCCTGGGATTGAGCCCTACATCAGGCTCCCTGCTCAGTGGAAAGCCTTCTTCTCCCTCTCCCACTCCCCCTGCTTGTGTTCCCTCTCTCACTGTCTCTGTCAGATAAATAAATAAAAATCTAAAAAAAAAAAAGAAAAAAAGAATGGGGATTGAGAAGAAAGAGCTAAACATTTTTAATGCTAAATTATCCTAAAATGTTATTTCCATATATTTATATGTATAATTTTGAAAATCAAATAGAGAAACAAAAATGCAGATTATAGTTGTGTCTGGGAAGTAAGATTACATGAGCTTATTTTCTCCTTCATACTTTTATATATTTTTCCAATTCTTTTCCATGGGAATATACTTCTTTTTTACTCAGAGGGAGAATAAACCTTAAAAGCAAAACAAAAGGACTTCAACTACTAACACCAGACCACTTAAAATTCTAGATAAAATATTTTTTTAAAAAAAAGATTGCTTTTTAAATCTTTCACCTTTTACTAAAAAAAAAGATTGCTTTTTAAAATTTATGACTAAGAATTTTTTAAAAAGAAAATAGGGACACCTGGGTGGCTCAGTCGGTTAAGCAACTGCCTTTGGCCCAGGTCATGCATGATCCCAGCTCTGTCACGGGATCAAGCCCTATGTCCAGCTCTGTCAAATAAATAAATAAATAAATCTAAAAAAAAATTAATAAACACTTGTTCCCATTTAGATTATCATCATGGCACCAGTCTTACTGAAAGTCTTACTGTCTTTGTACCTAACTTTATCAGGCACATTAATTTCTACAAATCCAGTAGATGTGAAATAGCATCAAGTCTTAGATTTAATTTGAATATCTCTAATTAGGTTTAACATCATTTTATATATTTATTGACCAGTCATGTTTGCACTTAAGTGAATTGCTTATTTTTATCTTTGCCCATTGCTTGATTGGGTTGTCTTTTTTGATTCACAGTTTTAAAATGTTCTGGATACTAATATTTTGTCACTTTATATTTCAAATATCCTTTGTTGGTTATAATTTTTCTTATTACTCTGATGTATCTTAGAAGAAATGGAGCTCATAATTTTAATGTAGTCAAATTCATTCATTTGTAATTTTTATTTCTATGATTTGTTTAAAAAATCCTTTTCTACCCAGAAAACACAGAACTATTTTCTGGTATTTTTTCCCCCAGAAAGTGTTTAATGTTTTGTCTTTAACATTTAAGTTTTTAGAGGCGCCTGGGTGGGTCAGTCGGTTATGTGTCTGCCTTCGGCTCAGGTCATGATCCCGGGGTCCTGGGATCGAGCCCTGCATTAGGCTCTGTGGGCAGTGGGGAGTCTGCTTGTCCCTCTGCCTCTCCCCGCCAGCTTGTGCACACACTCTCTCTCTCTCTCACCCATTTTCTCTAATAAATAAATAAAATCTTTAAAAAAATTTTTTTAATTCATATTAAAATTATATATACACACACCTACATACGTTTTGTTATGGAAAAATTCACATAAAAGAAAATATACCCATTTAAAGTATACAGTTTGGGTTTTGACAAAAGTGTACACTTACTTAACCACCACCATAATCAAGATGTGGAGCATTTTCATCGCCTCACAAAATTCCCTTGTGTCTCTTTGCTGTTAGTCCCTCCAGCTCAACCACAGATCTGTTCTATAACTAGAGATTAGTTTTATCTTTTCTAGAATCTCCTATAAATGGAACCCATACAGTATGTGTGATTTTGCATCTGGCTTCTTTCATGCAGCAAAATGTATCTGAGATTTATCTGTGTTGTATGTAGCAGTAGTTGGTTTCTTTTTTTCTTTTCTGCTGAGTCCTATTCCCTTCTGTTGTGTGGATATTCTACAATGTGGGTATCTACTTATCTGTTGATGAACTGTTTCCAATTCTCTGACCATTGTGGATAAAGCTGCTATGAACATTTGTATTTATGTCATTTTGTAGACATATGTTTATCTTAGGAAAATACTTAGGAGGGGTAAATTTATGTTTAACTTTACAAAAACTTCTAAACGGTTTTCAAAGTAGTTGTATATTTTTGTGTTACCACCAGCCACGTATGAGAATTCCAGTTACTTCACATTCTCATCAACACTTGGTATTGCCAGTCTTATTAATTTTAGGTATTTGAATATGTGTATAGTAACATCTCATTATGGATTCAGTTTGCATGAGACTGATTTATGTGAAAGATTCAATTTGATTCTTTTTTTCCATTTGACCAACGACAAATGGCTTTGGCACCATTTACTGAATAAGGTAAAAAATTTCCTTATTAAGGTAAAAAATTTCCTTATTAAATGCAGTGATAATCATTCTGAGATGATACTAAAATTACTTAAAAAATGGTGTGAGGGGCACCTGGGTGGCTCAGTCGTTAAGCATCTGTCTTTGGCTCAGGTCATGATCCCAGGATCCTGGGATCGAGCCCCGCATCAGGCTCCCTGCTCAGCGGGAAGCCTGCTTCTCCCTCTGCCTGCCTCCCCCTGCTTGTGTTCCCTCTCTTGCTGTGTCTCTGTCAAATAAATAGAATCTTAAAAAATATAAAAAAAATAAAAACTGGTGTGAAAAATAGGCACTCTACTTTTCTTAGAGCTTTCACTAAAATATTAAAGTTTAAATGTATATTTAACTTTATGCTTTGTTAAACAGTATTTTAATAAGCTTCCCTTGGAATTTGGAAGGCGATCAGTTATCCAACTCTACCTTACTCTCCTCTTATCCAGTGTCTTATTTGTTTTCTTTTAAAAAAAATTTATTTATTTATTTATTTGAAAGAGAGAGACAAAGAGCACAAGCAGAGGGAGGAGCAGAGAGAGAAGCAGGCTCCCTGCTAAGAAGGGAACCCCAATGCGGGGTTTGATCCCAGGACCCCAGGATCATGACCTGAGCTGAAAGCAGACACCTGACTGAGCCACCCAGGCACCCCAAAAAGTGTGTATAAAACTATTTAGCATTACCTAGTAAAGTTGAGTATGTCCATACCCTGTGACTTAGCAGTTCTACTCTCAGGAGTAAACTATTTTAAATAATTAATACAACCTAGGTAATTTGGCGACACTAAATTTACTTTAAAACAGTTCTCAAACCTTAGCATGCATCAGAATCCCTTGGGAAATTCGTAAAGCACAGACAGATCCCTGGGCTCATCCCAGAGTTTCTGATCCAGCAGATCATCTAGGAATGGAGCCCTAGAATTCACATTTCAAACCAGATTTCAGGTGATGCAGATTCTACTGATCTGAGAACCACACTTTGAGAACCACTGCTCTAAAGTAATGTGCTGTCCCAGATTTATACCTTGAATTGGCATGTAACAACAACAACAAAAAATCTTCTTTCCCTTGAAAGAGCTCTTGTGATATTTCATAGAGAAGCATTATCTTTGAGAAACAAAAACAAAATTGAAGAAACAGTGACACAAGTTTACTCCAAAAAGTAGTGTATCTAAAGAACTGGCAGGCTCTTTGATTTTGATACACAGTAGACACTCCAGGTTAAGTTATTTGCTTTATAGTCTTAGAATCTGAATATTAATGACACTAATACTGTATCAACCTTAAAAAACTAGTCAATCATTTTCTAATTGAGAGCTTTTCTGTCAACATTTCTAGTTTTTTACTAATCTGTATACAGCATTTTATAGAATATTTGGTAAATTATGCAAGAGATCTAATTATACCTATTTTTCAGGAGACGAGATGAGTAAACCATGGACTTAAATAGCAAGAAATGAACATCTGATTTTAATTTACTTGCTCTCAATGACAGAAAAGAAGAAAATTCCAATTACAGATTACATTCACAAAATCTAGTACAGACTGACAACTAAACAATTTATTTCAAAACAACTGTTTTGTAATTCCCAAAGATATTTCCCCTGGGATTTTCCATGACAGCTTTAAAATCATAAAATTATATAAAAATCGTACAAGACATATAATGTGAACCAGATTTGTCATTTTAAATTAT
Source organism: Zalophus californianus (assembly GCF_009762305.2). NCBI lineage: Eukaryota > Metazoa > Chordata > Mammalia > Carnivora > Otariidae > Zalophus > Zalophus californianus. The sequence goes on from NC_045599.1 coordinate 100,649,802, forward strand.
GGCATCATCAAGCAATTTAATAGAACCTAATAACCTTCCATGGCTCATAAAACAAGATACATAATTATTCAAAGAGGTTTGAGATTTTTTTTATGAAGAATGATTTTATCAGAAACAAAAACCTCATACATATGAGCTTTTTATGTGTCTGAATATGAATAAACTCATTCATACAGGTTGCTAGTACTAGTCAATTAAAAATTAATGTAATAATTATCATCTAAACCTAATTTCCACTAAAAAGATAAATATAATTATACAAGGTTCCATGAACAAACAGTAATTGCAATAATTGTTAATAGTGTAATAACTGAGAAAATTATTATACGTGAATAAATCAATGAGAGATAAACCTGAATAAGTATATGAGAATACATAAACAGATAATAGGAAGGAAGCAAAACTTGACAAGGAAATTCAAGGAATTGTTTAGTCAATGACTAAACCTACCGAAGTTGTTAGTGAATAAAATCCTATTGTCAAAAGCCAAGATATGCCCCCAACTATATGGCCATAAACAGGTCAATTCACTCCTCAAAGCTGACGTTTTCATATCATAAAATGGAAACAACTGACAAGGCTGACTCATCCAGATGCAAGGCTGACATACTCCATAAAGGGGTTCAGTTTAGAGGGGCTTTCTTTTTCTACTTCACACAAAGGCACCATATAGACTAGCAGCAATCCTGTTGATAGAGCCTACCCCATCCTGTTGTTTCAAGAATTAAACTATGTATGTCAAATATATATGGAGGTTAAAACAGTTAAATATGTCAAATAGTGTAGTAACTAGCACATGGAAACACTTAATAAACATTACCTATCACTATAATGTCAGCTTTCATTAAGATCTCAGGATCAGGACTATGAAAATATCATCAAGGACGGCAGGATTTTAAGACTGCCAGTTAAAAAACTGTACTCTACCTGGATCCATTAAAAAGAAACATCTTAACTTTTTGGAGTGATGTAAAGATTCTGTGTCATGATTATGGTGTTGATTACATGACTATACAAACTGTCAAAATTTAATTTTCACCCTTAAATTTGCTAAATTATAACTCAATAAAGCTGATTTTTAAAAATAAAATAACCCTGGGCGCCTGGGTGGCTCAGTCGGTTAAGCAACTGCCTTCGGCTCAGGTCATGATCCTGGAGTCCCGGGATCGAGTCCCGCGTCCGGCTCCCTGCTCAGCGGGGAGTCTGCTTCTCCCTCTGACCCTGCCCCCTCTCATGTTCTCTCTCTCTCTCATTCTCTCTCTCTCAAATAAATAAATCTAAAAAAAATAAAATAAAATAAGGGATGCCTGGGTGGCACAGTTAAGCATCCGACTCATGGTTTCGGCTCAGGTCCTGATCCCATCCAAGATGGTGGGATCAAGCCCCTCATGGGGCTTTGCACTGGGCATGGAGTCTGCATGAGACTCTCCCTCCCTCTCCCTTTGTCCCTCCTACTCGTGCTCGGTCTAAAATAAATAAATAAATCTTTAAAAATAAATAAATATTTAAAAAATAAACTAAATGTTCTAGAGTTCTCCTGAGTGTTTTGTGCCTAACAAAAAGCTCCCTTGCCATCCTGGCAGATCCTCTACTTCCTACCTTGAACGTGGTCAGGACTTTATTTCTGTACATTTGGCAGCCATTTGTGACCAGGAGGTAATACACCTCAGAAAGGAACTGGGGAATTATAGAGAAGATACAAAAAAGACATAAAGCCCCTTTACTGACATCAATGAGCTATCAAAGCAGCCTGTGTACTTTTATTAATGCAATAGGTATGCTGTTAAAATTTGAATATTCTGTGACTTGCAGAGCAAAGCATTTTTACAAGTACCAAACTCAGAAGGAAAAATTATGTAGGGAATATCAGGTGATACAATGAACATAGTCTTCCAATACAGAGTAGTGGGTATTTGCTGTTGTGTCTTCCTAGTACCCTTCCCTTCTTCCAGAAACAACATGCTTTGGCAGACTTGGTCCTCTTCCCCTGGACCAATGCCCTCACCACTGTGTAAATTAACCATTCAAACAAAGCTTTTGTGTCATCCAATTCAACTAGTTGATTGTTTCTACTGTACTTTAAGTTAATAGTTTATCTTAGTCCCTCAAAGATAAAGTGTTTTTTATTACTTGGAGAAATAAAAGGAATTTCCCTGGGTCATTCCCTCCCAACTAGAGCTGAAGCAGGCCCCCCGTCATACAAGTCTAACTAAAGCTGCCTCCCCCTGAACTTTTCAGCACTTCACTACCTATGAACTATGTGTGCAGAGCTGTATATGTATGTGAAAGTCATTCTGAATGCTGATGTTGGCATGACAGCTAATGATTAAAGTCTGAGACATAACTTGTTTTAAACAATGTGTAATTTCAAGTTAAAATAAATGATACCATGAACAATTCCTAGTGGAAACTTCATATTTATCTTTCCACTTAATCTCAAATTCTTCCCATCGTTCAGGATGTACTTGAGCCTCCTTTTTAAGGGAGTTGTCTCAAACTATGACAACCCATATGGATTTTCCCTTCTCTTAAACTCTACCTATATATCTGAGCTATACACATTAGTATTTTGATCATTTCACAATTAATTTTATTTCCCAATCTCATTTCCAAAAATAGCATAAAACACTTGACATATAGTAGATTCTGGGTAAATACTTTTAAACTATCACTCTATCATCTACCTAGATAATAGACAGCATGGTAAACACAGAATGTTAAATTTATATTTAGTACTTAAATAAATATACCAAATACTAAATTAATATCTTCTTTAAAATCTTTCTTTTTAAATTAAAATATCAAGTCTTAGAAATAACAGTTTAAAACTTGTAAAATATTGATCTTCCAAATAAACCAATGGGGTTTCTCCAGGGCCTATGCCTAACATATTAAAAATAGACCTTTATGCATTTTAAGTATTCAAAGAAATGTTTTAATTCTGATTTCTCACATATGCTTTGAGAGACACATGAGACAGAGATTATTAAGCCCGACGACATGAGAAGATACTAAAGCCACATGAATAATAACTGGGCTTTCCTAAATCTCAGCTCTCTACCTATCTCTCTAGAGACGGAGCTATAGAAATAGGATTATCTCATCATCTTAAGAAGGGTCATATTCTCAATAAAACACAAGGGATATAATAAAACTGTTAGCTGCTAATAAGTTGAAATCAGCCTAATGGATTATATAGTATGTCCCTTAAATACTTTCAGTTCTTAAAAACCTATTTTTTTCACAAAATGTGATTAAAACAATGTGTGAATAGACATAGAAAATAGAAAACCAATTCTATATATATAAGGTAATAACAATGATACATTCAGAAATAAAGCCACAAATTTCTATACTGAAGATCCTATTATCAATTAAACTGTTAAAACTTTAATGTTATAGAACATACATGCCCATCAGCATTACTGGAGAAAACTCTGAAATGTAGGTGATGTGTTCCAGTACAATATCTCCTATCCTCGTCATCTGGAACGATTACTGTTCAAAAATAAAACTAACAGCCCCCAAAATGCCTCTATCAAGTCTTAGCTCCTCCTTAAATCCTAAACATTATTTCAACCACCTCAGCATTTATCCATATCTAATCTATGTTCTTCTCACTAGTCTTAGAAGAGCTACCATTATTTTCTAAAAAGAGACTAAAGCTTTTTTTTCTCTCCCCACTTACACCTTCTCTTCCAACCTAAAGTTGTTTCTTAATCTACCTACCATGAGCCCCATCACTCAAGCCTACTTTTGCTTTCTGCCTCCCTTCCTCTCTTCACCATCCAAAAGCTTGAAAGAATAGCTCATACTTGACCCTACCACTTAATCCACAGCAATGTATGGCAACTATCATGCCCAAACCACTCCCCTGAAGGTTTCTAATGAACACTTCATCACAAAGAATCCTAAATCTATTTCTCAAACCTCCTTCTCCTCAATCCCTATACAGCCATTCATAGTCTTGATAACTTAACTTCCATAACTCTCTTATCTCATGAGACCATTATTTTCCTGTGTGTCTGATTCAATGCAGGTCCTCCTGCAGCTCCTTCACTAAATGTGAGTTCCCACAGAAATACCCTGATGCTCTTCTCTGTTCTCTTCACTTCTCCACCTACCCTCTTTCCGTTTCTTGATATTTTAATCCAGTCTCATAGCTTTAAATACCATCACATATAGAAAACTCTCTGATCCATATCTCACTTCTCTCTTCCCAGCCCATACTCCTCTACCATATTCTAGTTTCTTTCCTGATCTATTCAACTTTCATTCAGTCACTGTGTACTATGGTAAGTAAAAGTATACTCTGAGAAATATATACAACCATGTTTCTGCTTCCAAAAATCTCTATTAATATAACTACAGAATACCATTTTTTGATAAATACCAAACATGTCAACTTGGTAAGTCTAAAGATGAAACCATCTTCCTATTGCCCCGACCTGTCACCTTTCTCTTCTCCCTCCTTCTGGACTCATCACTTTGGTTAATGACACTGCTCTTCTTGCTAGTTTAGACTTTGCAAAACAATTTCCTCTCCTTTGCTTCCCACTAATACTTAGTTTTGGAATACACTCCTCTACTCTACTCCCACTACAGCCTGATTCAGGTCATCACTATTTCAGGGAGGCAGTGCAGGACAGACGTTAAAAGTCTAGGCACTGCAATCAAAATGCCCAAATTCCTCACCTGACAGAGGAGCACAGCAGGAAAGCAGCAGCAATGAGGAACCCACAGGAAGAGAAGGAGCAACATTCATGGCCAGTCTCTTGAAGCTTAGGACAAAGAGAAAAATGACAGGTAGAGATAATTCTTATCAAATAAGGGCTCTGATGGACACTAAGAAGAGTGTTTTAGTTATCAGAGTACTCACCAGTGAAAAGGCAGGGAGTAGGGGAGGAAAAGAAAGAAGGGACAGCACCTTCTCCAATGACTGAGGCTCAGAGTGATACTGTTTCATTATCTTTTTTTTTTAGTAGTATACACAATATTTGCCTTGCACCATAATTTCTCTTCCCAGTACCTAGCCCATACATAAGTATTCAAACATCAGTTGAGTGAAAATTAGCAAACAGCAACCATTTATTAAGCACCTATCAAACACTAAACAGAAAAAGTCACTTCACATACATTAGAAATTATGTCACGCTACTAAGATTATAAAAATGAGGCTCCCGTGACTGAAATATTTTGCCCAGCATCCCACATTTTGTAAATGACCGAGTGAGAATTAAAACCCAAGTCTATCCAACATGAAAGTTGTTTTCTTTCCACTGCATCATACTTAATTCTTTGAAGATATTAAAAAGTATTCTGAACATCCTCTAAGGCCTTTGACTATAATTTAATGTTTGCATGACATTTCATCATAAAAAGTAGAATCCCTCTTGAAATACATAAAAGTAAAGTTATTGTGTGGAAAGAAAGGGTTAAATTTAAGTCATTTTTACTCATTTTGTTTGTAGAAAAAAAAACAGGGAAAGGGTTGTATGAGTAAGTAAAAAGAGGCTGAGAAGATAGTACAAGACTGAGAATATCTAAGATTCCTAACTCAACATACTTTACAATTTTGCCTAAGGCCGGCCCTGAATTATCACCTCCACATATCCTAGAAATAAGACCTATCTCAAAGAACAAGACTTCATTAAATATAGATGAACAGGAAAGAGAATATGTGAGAATGGAATAACCCAAGTCCTACTTGCCCAAGGCAAAAACTTGGGAGAAAAACAATGCAAAACCATTTTTTTTTTCTCTGACCTGTGACATAATTCTGGATACATGCATTTTGGCTCCTAAAAATTTAAGATCAATATGCTGAATCTTATCATTTTAAGTAGTGATGGTGAATTGCTCATACCAGCAACCCCCTTCATCTCCAATACTTCATGTAGAAAACAACACTAAAGCACAGTGGTTCTCTTTGGACTAAAGCCCTACCATGTCCTAACTCCGCATTCTAGCAAGTAACTTACTCTCTCTGTATCTTAACTTTATTCTCTGTAAAATGTGGATAATAATAGGATTATTATTACTGAATGATTTGTTAACTGTAGTCAAAGAAGAGGGTTTAGCACATGGTAAGCATTCAATAAGTATTAATTTCATTATCCCCACCCCTGGAAAGGTTAGTCTCCTTTTTTGTTTTGCTTTGTTTTGTTTTAGGGAGGAGGGGGGCAGAGGGAGAGATAGAGTCTTAACCAGGCTCCGTGCCCAGTATGGAGCCCAACATGGGGCTTGATCTCACAACCCTGAGATCATGACCTGAGCCAAAATCAGAACTTGGACACTTAATCAACTGAGCAACCCAGGTGCCCCACATTCTTCTCTTTTATACACTGCTCTATCCCTTCGAGCCTGTGAAATGTCTGTCATAGAGGATATATCAATAAATTTGTCACTGAGTGAAGTTTTAAAAAAAGAAAATAAAAAGTTGAATGAACAAGTCAGTCAAGTAATCCTACTATTACTCTACCAGATTACTGAGTACTGCTTTAAAGTCCTCTTGGGTAACAGTCCTCTGTTCCATAATTAGAAGTGTTTAAGGCAACTTCAGCCCACCTCATTTATCCTCTTGGTACTTAATATCTCCCATCTGTTCAACAAGTTTGTGATATCAGTTCTGATCTCTAGGGAAAGAAAACACCTCTTTCATTTGGGGCTCTGACTTTTATGAGGAGAACGCTGCAGGTACTAAAATAATAATAATTAATGGAGATAAGTCATCATCATTACTTGTATTATGACTCCCTCTATCCCTGACTGGCCAGGTGTTTGATGGGCAGTCACTTCACTGCTCAAACCCCCACTGCCTGGAAACTCCTACAATGAATGCAAATATGTCTCTACCTGCCTCCTTGGGTAATACGGAAAGCAATTAACAAATGTTCACAAAGTACTTGGAAAGAGATAATGGCACCATATAAATGTTACAGATTATTGCATCATGAAGCTTAAAATCATAATCAACTCTAAGATGGGTTAATTGGAAAGGTAACAAAAAGTCTCTCAAAAAGAGCCTCCTTCCAGAAGAATTTCAAAAAGGTATCACCTTCCTGTGGTTGAGAAATCACCTTCTGACCGTTTGACCCTCACCCACATCCTTTACAGAAGAAGCAGCAGCAGCAGCTACTTAGTTGTGACTGGGAGTGGGGGGCATATTAATAAAACCAAAACTAAACACAGAATCACTTCCAGTTCAGACTTAAGCAAGAGATACAATTTGAGAGGCCTGGCTTTACCCCAGGTTACAATTCTAGGGTACTACAAACATAATTTTTATGCAAATCACAAACTGCACAGCACAGAAGGCAGTGTGCACAAAAGTGGAGAGAACACATAATCTGGCTCTCATTGCTCCCAAATTTATGCCTCCAACCTGAGCCACCCATTCCCAGTATCTTGCTTATCATCTCTATTGGATATCTAATAGGCAAGCATCTCAAACCCAATATATACAAAACCAAGCTCCTGATCCTCCCCCAAAACCTGCACCCTTGCCAGCCACCATCCTCCCACTCTCTGCAAATAGCAACTTTATCCTTCCAATTGCTCCAGTCAAAAACCTTGGACTCATCCACAACTCTTCACATTATCTTACACCCCTCATTCATCCCAACAGTAAAACCTGTTAGCTCTAATTTTAAAACATCAAGAATCAGACTTTTCACTACCTTTACAGCTACTGCTCTAGTCCAAACCACCATCTCCTCTTAGCCTGAATTATTGAAACGGTCTCCTAATTGGTCTAGACTCTACTTCCTCCCTTGCTCTATTTTAGTGTGTTCTTGTGAGGTCAAATCACAATATTCCTGTGGTCACAATTCTGAAATAACTCCTCCCTTGATTCCAACTAAAAGCCAAAGAGTCTTTATAATGGATTATAACAATCTATGTGATCTGGTTCTCTAATCTTCTCTCAGCCTATCTCCTATAACTCTTCCTTCCTCTCCCCTTACTCTAGCTACAATGGTTTCCCTACTGCTCCTAGACCATGCTAAGTATGCACATGCCTCAGGGCCTTTGCACTTGCTGTTCTCACCTACTCAGATACTCACATTGGCTTGCTCTCTCACCTCCTTCCCCTCTATACTCAAAAGTTACCAGCTCAGTGAGAATTTTCCCAAGCCAATCTTTTTTCTTTCTAAAATTGTAAGCCTCACCCCCACCCTGACTGTCCCTTTATCCCTTCTCTGCAATTCTTCTTAGTATCTATCACCATCTGGCATTATTTGTTTATGGACAGTCTAACACCTCTCCCCATCTGAATGTACTCTACATGACGGCAGCAATTCCTGCCTATTTCTTTTCTCTTCTTATTTACTACTGTTTCTCCATCCCCTAAAACAGTTTCTGACATATAACAATGCTGAATACATATTTGTTAATTTTTTCCCATTTTATTGGTCCTTGAAATCCCAGACGTCAGATTTATTGCACTAATAATCTGTTCTAAAGAACCACTTGGTACCATCAAGTAAAGATCCCAGGAATGTGGTCAACTTTCTCAAATTCCTAATTATACAATTTCTGGGCATGAAGGTACTAAAGGGTAATGCTGGAATTTGATTCTTTCCATAGTTATTAATATTGAACACTAGCCTTCTAATCATAAAATGCAAGGCTGGTTTTTACTCATGTATCAGGCTGGAGGGGAAGAAATCAAACCAAGATGCGCATTTCATACTCTGGCACCATCCCTTGTATATAAGAGACAGTTTTGTTCCACAGCTAAAACAATGTTTTGAATGAGTAAATTCTAAAAGAAAATTAAAACTGGCAGCTACTTGATATTTAGGGAAAAAAAAAAAAGAGCTCCTGTTCAGCAACCATTAAGATCTGGAGCTGCAGTAATTCCCTCTAATAAAAAATAATTTACGATTTTCTTGGAGCTGGGAAAATGACGGCACACCTGAGCCTCTGATTTATAAAAAAATGCATTTCCAGCTTTTTTTAACTGCATGTTTATTTCAGTTTTACAGTTCTTCAAAGCAAATCATAATAGTAAAGCCCTCTACAAGAAGGTAAAGGACACAGAAAGAGGAAAGACAGATACTCCAAACTGCAGGAAGAAAGGAGCAGGCTTGCAGAATTATCTTGGAAGGCCCTCTCAAATGTGGCACAGAGGACTTCCCTGACCACTCAACCTGAAATGTGCCCCCCACCATGTCCCAATCACCTAATTTTAATTGTTGGCAGGGCACTCATCTCTCTCCTGCTATGTATTACCCTTCCCCCAATTTTAGAAGATCCCAAAGATAAGGACCTGTCTGCTTTACCAATGTACTCAACAGTGGCAGAAGCAACACCTGGCAAAGATTAGGTGTGTAATACAAATCTGCCACATGAATGATTACATTAAACATTTGAATTTTCTCCCTCGCGCTAGATCCAAGTAGGAGGTATGATTCCAACTTTTGCCAATTAATGAATTAATCTCAACAGCTAAGAAGATTTGAGAGAAATACATTCTTTTATAAGGTCTAAGTCCTCCCCATAAGATTAGTGCCATATAAAAAAAGTCCTGTAAGAGTAAGCCCATTCCTGCTCCCCTCCCCAATTCCCAATACAATAAATGAAATGTACATTTCCGTTAGCTTCTATTTGCTGGTGACATTTAGTTTTAATTCAAACCAGTCTTCATAAATTCTGATACTGTGCACAACATCTTAAATGGCTCTATTCTTTATTCAAAATCATCCTTCTCATTCCCAGAATTGTGGTAAATAGATCTTCTAAACGGGAAATAAAACTATTTCAACAACAGGCCTATTTCAGCAGTTTTTCAAAGGCATTTCTTTCATTCCCTTGGCTAGAGTTTTCTTTTTATGCTTGGAAAGTTGTGTTATATATACATGTAGTTTAGTCCAAATGGATGTGGCTTTTTGTTGTTGTTGTTATTGTTGTTGATTCCAGCTTTTCTATTTTCCACTTCAGTATTTTTGCAAAAGGAAAACTTCATATTTCTCTTATCCCTCCATTTGTGAGTCTCCATTATTGAACCATGTTCTCCTTTAAAGAAAGAATACTCAAGATACTCTGTGATTCCTATTTTCCCCAATGGAAAAAAAAAAACAAATTTACAGATCAGAATATTTATAGCATATAATAATCTCAAGTAACCTTTCATTCTTCTACATTTTTAAGGAGTGACCTATATGCGTAAGAATCTTTCCTTTTTCTTCCCATATACCCCAAATATCAACTAGGGGCCCTCAGAACCATAATCAAGCCAGAACCGATTCCCTGCATCCCCACACAGCTGGGAGAGTTTACTAGAAGGGAAGAAAATACTTAAAGAGCCATGGCTTCTGCCCTCCTCCAACCAATAGCTTCAATATCCCCAAATCCCAATCTCCAGCCCCATCCCCCATGGTGACTTTAAAACTTCAGAGGAATTTAACGTACTCTTAATTCATCCTAAGGAAACAATCAAAACTGTATAGAAAATGTATGTACAGAAGGGTTTATCACAGCATTATTCTATTATAGTAGTAAAAATACACATACACGTACCCATGATGGAAAGAAAAAAAAAAAAAAAGACTGGAATTAAATAAAACTATTTAACATTGACATATCTCTGATTGGGGGACATGTCGGTTATTCTTGTTTTTACTTTATTTGTATTTCCAATTTTTTTCAATCAACATGCACTGCATACAAAATTCAGAGTTTAGAAATCGTTAAAGAAAAATTAAACAATTCCAACAATAAGGAAACAGACTACATAAATTACAAATAAAATTGAGATTTAGGGGGAAAAAATGCTTAAGAAAAATCCTTTTAACAAGAAAAAATAAAGTCCTCTGACCAAAACCGTTTTGTGTTTTTGTATCTGCCTTAAAATGATCTGATCACAGATCTGAAACAAATAACGCAACATATTTTAAGAAAAAAGAAAAAGAAGAAGATAGCAGGAGAGGAAGAATGAAGGGGAGCAAATCAGAGGGGGAGACGAACCAGGAGAGATGATGGACTCTGAAAAACAAACTGAGGTTTCTAGAGGGGAGGAGGGTAGGGGGATGGGTTAGCCTGGTGATGGGTATGATGGGTATTAAAGAGGGCACATTCTGCATGGAGCACTGGGTGTTATGAACAAACAATGAATCATGGAACACTACACCAAAACAAATTATGTAATATATGGTGATTAACATAACAATAAAAAAATTAAAAAAAAAAAAGAAGGAATAGGGTGTTGGCCTAAGAGATAGTGAGAGATCCCATATCATATGAAAACATACCCCATAAAGGCCAACTACCAACAAGCCTGTGGATACAAACAGAAGGGAAGAGGAGGAATGCTAGAGAACAAATCATTTTACAACCTTCACTCACTGTTTCTTTCCTTTTGTCTTAGAAGCCTATGGAACAACCTGTGATTTCTGATTGATTACATTTTATCAGTCAATATGATAAATGACTACTTTGCAGCCAAATTTTTTGATAGATGAGCATCAACTCAGTTTTTTTGAAGCATTCAAAAAAAGATCTTCCCTAAAGTCCTCTTTTCCTCCATTTTTATTTATTCTTTCCTAAAAACATGCATCAACTTTACCATCTAACAAATCAACTGCTTTCATTTTTGTTTCTTTTCAATCCTCATCAACAGACATTTCCAACTCATGGGGTTGTAAATATGTTAAAAGATTGTGCATTCTGCTCTCCTCATTTAAATTTATAGAGGAGATTCTTATTTTAAACTATTGTAGTTTTTAATTCAAAGAGAAAATAATTCTATGAGATTTTGACTAGAGATATCTTCCCACCAAAGTATAAACCCTAAAAATAAATACAGCTATTAAAATTAATTACACCAAATTGCTTGAGCAAGGTAAACAGCAAACCCAGGGCCAAGTGCTAAAAACTTAAGAGAGTCAATTATCAAGCTATCTAGTAAAAGCCTCCAAAATTCGATAATCCTCCAGCCTTACTTTTATGATGACATTAGAAATAACATTTAATTTTTTATATATAAGAAACGATCTCATGGAAACTCAGTCTATGCTAATCTTTTAAACCTATTACCAACATGTTATGCATCATAATCCTCACTAAACCAGAGTATATATATCTCTTTAGGTTCTCTCAACAACAGCACTTTCTAAAAGGGGCCCTGCCAGGCAGTAACACCATTCATTTACTAAATATTGCTTGGGGACCTAGCCATGCGTGACTCTTATTAATGCAGATGGGAGTTTCAGTCATATCCAAGGTCTGTGGAACAAATGGAGTAACCCATTATTGGTTCTTCTCCCCTCATAACTATTTAACATAGATAATAAAAAGAATTTGGTCTGCTATGCCTTACTCAATTACCAAATACCAACAGGTTAATATTTTTAGAGTTTGTTTTTTAGAGTTTGTTTCTCTTTGAATCCACATATCATTTATGAGTTCACAGGTGGAAAGAAACCTACACCTAAAGCCATTATCTTAAGAATATTTCTTGATTAGCCTCCTTTCTTATTTTATCGGCATAATTACAAGTACAGGACATATGATACAGAAGTACAGGACATATGATACAGAAGTTATTATATAGGATATAAGTCTGTAGTCTAATAATAGCAAATACTGCATATATTCACACAACAGAGGATGACTGTTTTATAAGACAGAAGGATATCAATTTGACTTCCTAATATTAATATTGCTTACGCAAATTTACCACAAAGATACAAATGTAGGGATCCGAAGGGGTACGTGCACCCTAATGTTTATAGCAGCAATGTCCACAATAGCCAAACTGTGGAAAGAGCCAAGATGTCCATCTTGGCTCAGATGAATGGATAAAGAAGAAGTGGTATATATACACAATGGAATATTATGCAGCCATCAAAAGGAATGAGATCTTGCCATTTGCAATGATGTGGTTGGAACTGGAGGGTGTTATGCTGAGTGAAATAAGTCAATCAGAGAAAGACATGTATCATATGACCTCACTGATAAGAGGAATTCTTAATCTCAGGAAACAAACGGAGGGTTGCTGGAGTGGTGGGGGGTGGGAGGGATGGGGTGGCTGGGTGACAGACATTGGGGAGGGTATGTGCTATGGTGAGCGCTGTGAATTGTGCAAGACTGTTGAATCACAGATCTGTACTTCTGAAACAAATAATGCAATATATGTTAAGAAAAAAAAAAGAAGAAGAAGATAGGAGGGGAAGAATGAAGGGGAATAAGTCAGAGGGGGAGACAAACCATGAGAGACGATGGACTCTGAAAGACAAACTGAGGGTTCTAGAGGGGAGGGGGGTGGGAGATGGGTTAGCCTGGTGATGGGTATTAAAGAGGGCACATTCTGCATGGAGCACTGGGTGTTATGCACAAACAATGCATCATGGAACACTACATCAAAGACTAATGATGTAATGTATGGTGATTAACGTAACAATAAAAAAAATTTTTTAAAAAATATTACTTACCCAAGTAATAATGTTCATTTAGGGCATACAAACAATTAAATAAAAGAAACGTTTTAAGTTTCTAAGCCTTCAACAATATGATAAAGTACAACCTATCTATCCACCAGGATATGTCAAAGCCATTAAATATGACATCTATTTATTATCCAGGACATATTACCAATGAAAAAATAAATAATAGGTCAGCATGTATGTGATCCAATTTTATGTCTTTACACACATGTTAAAATGAATCATAGAAGAGTATACACTAAAATCTTATCAGTGGTTATTTCTGGGTGATAAGACTGCAGATGAGGTGTTTGCTTCTTTTTACCTGTCAGTATTTTCTATAATGATAAATATAATTCTATATGCTAAAAGGCTCAGAAAAAGTGCTTTAAAGAGGAGGGGTGGATGGGATCAAGAGACAATCAATTTGCCCTTCAGTTTAGTATCAGACATGTAAATGCTACTTTATATAAATGATAACTTCACAGATTTGGGTTATGAGTCCAGAATTTAAAAATCAGTGTGCAACCACCAGGATACACACAGTTAAACCTTAGCATGCCAGAGTGTCTTTGCCATTCTTTGTCCTGTGCCTCAGACTAGTTCAATTTCCTTACCCACATGTCCTCCATTAATTGCCTTTTCAATGGATTACTAATAAGTTTTTGATGTTAAGCAAACATCAATGCTCCTATTAAAGTGAGACCAAACACTGTGACTATTTGTTTAATAACACAGTCTGAATGAAGGACGAAGTTCAATTAGCACTGGAGCTGATACAGGCTTCATTAGGAAGGAGAGGCAATTAAAAAGTAGAAGGCTGCAGGAGGCACTGATGTGCACATCCTGCAGCAAGCAGAAAAGGACAAGCAGCACAGAGTTCCTTTGAAAAAACTGTAACCTGAAGACTTCAGACAGAAAGAAGGATCATTAGCACAAAATTAAGCACCCTAATAGGGTGATCCTTACCCCACTAGCTCCAGAAGAAATATGAGGCTAAATCACATAATCTAAATAAACTGCAGGGTGTCAGGACAATTGGAAGGAACAGGAATTATCTATTGGGTAGAACTTCATTTAGCACAGAGCTTGGTTCAGAGACACTGTCCAAAGGATGCTACTGAGCACTATTTGGGGAGTCAGAAGACCCACCTGTACCATTAACTAGCTGTGTGACCTTAAGTAAGACACCCAACCTCTATAGACTTGTTTTCCTTTTCATAAAATTAGGGGATTAAACAAATGAGCTCTTCTAATTCAAAAGGTCCATAATTTTATGATTTCAATTACTCATGTTACCCTTGTTATCCTAGTGACACAGGAGACAATGCAAATCACAAATTATTTGACAATTGACAGTATTCATACTATTTTCTTAAAAGGAAGGTAGTAAATATAAGCAAAAGTGCTTATCTTTTTTAAAGATATGCATGGACAGGGATTTTATTTCACAACTAAAATCATAGGATATCTGATTATCCCAATTTCAATATACTAGAAATTTTAAAGCCATACAATAAATCGATCTTTTTTGTAACTTTTCTTTGCGGTATTGAGTATTTACAACTTAGTACCAGACATTTGGGGAAAAATAAATGTGGCTGAAGGATGAAGAGGAAATTCTTTCATCTATTAAATTGTTTAATGACAACTCAGTCATACCCCAAGGTCACTCCTGAAATCACAGTCTTATGAAGAGGCCCATGGGGATCAGACCAGCTGCCTAGTGCCTGCTTTTCCTCCAGAGCTCCCAGGAGGGAGAGAAAGCAGGCCAGCCTTCCACAGTAGAAATAGCAGCAACAGACCCACAGAACCACTCTGAAGAGGGGCATGAGAATACTAAAATAAATAGACATGGGTATGGAGGGGGGAGTCTAATAAAGGATTTTTTAAAAAGAACTTCACTCAGTGCAAAAGTAAGCAATCTCAGTTCTAGAAATTTATTCTATGCAAGCATTTATTCAAGTTGATAAACATATGTTCATGTATCATATGATCTCACTGATATGAGGAATTCTTAACCTCAGGAAACAAACTGAGGGTTGCTGGAGTGGTGGGGGGTGGGAGGGATGGGGTGGCTGGGTGATAGACATTGGGGAAGGTAAGTGCTATGGTGAGTGCTGTGAATTGTGTAAGACTGTTGAATCACAGACCTGTACCTCTGAAACAAATAATACATTATATGTTAAAAAAAAAAAAAAAAGATAGTAGGAAGGGAAAAATGAAGGGGGGGAATCAGAGGGGGAGACGAACCATGAGAGACTATGGACTCTGAGAAACAAACTGAGGGTTCTAGAGGGGTGGGGGTGGGGGGATGGGTTAACCTGGTGATGGGTATTAAAGAGGGCATGTACTGAATGGAGCACTGGGTGTTATATGCAAACAGTGAATCATGGAACACTATATCAAAAACTAATGATGTAATGTATGGTGATTAACATAACATAGTAAAATTTAAAAAAATTTTAAAATTTTAAAAAAAGATATGTTCATTCAACACTCATTTGACAAATATGATAAGGCAACATTTGAACTGACGCCTAAAGAAGAAATGCAGGAGTAAGTCAGACAAATATGGGTAAGGAGGGAAGGTCTGAAGGTTTTTAGGCAGTGAAAACAAACATAAAAACCCTAAGGAGAAATTTTGCTTATTACATTCAAGAGATAGCAAATATTTTAATATGGCTAGTGTGCAGTGAATAGGAAAGAGAGTAGTAGAGGTCGAGGTCAGAAAAATAGAAAGATGCTGGCTCATGGGGCAGGGGGTGGTCTTAAAGACCACGGCAAACACTTTGGATTATAGTGAGTTAGAGGCGGAGTCACTGAAGAGCTTTGAACAGAGTAATTTTTACCTGCGTTTTAAAAGATTACTTTTAGAAGAGGCGGAGCAAGATGGCAGAGGAGTAGGAGACCTGGATTTCGACTGGTCTCAGGAATTCAGCTGAATGGGGATCAAACCATTCTGAACACCTACGAGCTCAACAGGAGATTGAAGAAGAGAGTAGCAACAACTCTCTGAACAGAGAAGCGACCACTTACTGGAAGGTAGGACATGCGGAGAAGTGAATCCGAGGCGATACTCGGGAGGATAGACGGCGGGGGAGGGGGCCTCCCTCGGCAGCTTCTGGCACGTGATAGAGCCGTGGAGCACAAAATCGGACCTTTTAGAAGTTGGCTCCACTGAGGGACGTCACTCCAGTGGCTAAGCTGGAGGTGGAACCCTCGCGGGACAGTGTGGTCTCAGGACCCTCGGGGTCACAGAAAGACCGGGGGTGACTGAGTGCAGCAGAGCTCCCAGGTATCGGAGCGGGGAACCCGGCTGCAGAGACGGAGCCGAGGCACGGGCTCTCAGCTCGGGGTTGCCATAAACCGTGATCCGCAGCACAGTCAGGCCACTGCTCCTCCAGAAGGGACCCAACAAGCGGCAGAGCTGGGGAGACTGCCCTTCCTCCCCCGGGAGGAGCAGCGCGGGAGCGCACCACTGGGATCTGCTGGGTTTGGAGACTCCACACGGGGTCGGGTGCCAGAGATAGAAACGCTCGGTCACAGGCCGGGTGAGCACAGAGTGCGGCCAGAGACCGGGGAGATGGCAGTGATTGACTGCTTTTCTCTGGGGTCGCACTGAGGAGCAGGTCCCCAAGTTCTCGGCTCCTCCGGGCGGAGATTGGGAGGCCACCATTTTCAATCCGGTCCTCCAAAGCTGTGCCAGAAGCTTGCAGGGAACAAAAGCTCCTGAGAGCAAACCCGAGCAGATTGCTTAGTCCAGACCGACAAGGGCGGGTAAATTCCGCCTCCGGCAAAGACATTTGGGAACCACGACAACTGTCCCCTTCCCCAGAAGATCAGCACAAACAGCCAGCAAGCCTAGACCAAGTTTACCAATCAAGGAGAATGGGAGAACTCCAGCGCTAGGGGAACACTGCACATAGAATTCATGGCTTTTTTAACCACGACTCATTAGTTTTTCAAAGTTAATTTTTTTAACTTGTTTTTTGAATTTTTTTTTCCTTTTTTCAACCAAAATCTTATCAATCCCTTTTTTAAAAAAACATTTTTTTATTTTTCGTTTTTAGAGTCATATTTTATCCCTTCATAGTAGTTACCCTTATTTTTGGCATATATATATAATTTGTTCTCCCTTTAAAATTTTGAGATACAGTTTCTTCTAACAGATCAAAATATACCCTAAATCGCTAGTGTATGGCTTTGTTCCAGTCTCCTTCCTGATCACGTTCTCTCCCTTTTTTTTTTGTTTTTTTTTAAATCTTCTTCTTTCTTTTTTCAAATAACATCAATTCCTTTTATAAAATCTTTTATAATTTTCATCTTTACAGTCATCTTGCATCCCTTCATTGTATCAACCCTTATTTTGTACAAATATAAGTCTTTCTTCCTTTAAAATTTTAGGAAGCACTGTCTTCTAACAGACCAAAATACACCCAAAATCTAGTGTATGGCACTGATCTCTGCACTAGCCTGATCATATTTGATCATATTGTGTTTTTTTTGTTTTGTTCTGTTTTTGTTTGTTTTTATCTTTTTCTTTTCTTTTTTTTTCTTCCTCTTTCTTTTTTCTTTCTTTCCCTTTCTTTTCCCCTGGTTTCAGGTCTTTTCTGATTTGCTGGGGACGTTGTTAACCTGTTAGCATTTTGTTCTCTCATTCATCTATTCTCCTCTGGACAAAATGACAAGATGAAAAAAATCACCTCAGCAAAAAGAACAAGAGGTAGTACCGTCTGCCAGGGAAATACTCAATACGGACATTAGTACGATGTCGGACCTAGAGTTCAGAATCATGACTTTAAAGATACTAGCTGGGCTTCAAAAAAGCGTGGAAGTTATTAGACACACCCTTTCTGGAGAAATAAAAGAACTAAAATCTAACCAAGTCGAAATCAAAACGGCTATAGATGAGGTACAATCAAAAATGGGGGCACAAACTGCTAGGATAAATGAGGCAGAAGAGAGAATCAGCGATATAGAAGACCAAATGATGGAAAATAAAGAGGCTGAGAAAAAGAGATAAACAACTACAGGATCACGAGGGCAGAATTCGAGAGATAAGTGATACAATAAGATAAAACAACCTTAGAATAATTGGGATCCCAGAAGAAGAAGAGAGAGAGAGAGGGGCAGAAGGTATATTGGAGCAAATTAGAGCAGAGAACTTCCCTAATGTGGGGAAGGAAACAGGCATCAAAATCCAGGAGGCACAGAGAACCCCTCTCAAAAATCAATAAAAATAGGTCAACACCCCAACATCTAATATTAAAACTTACGAGTCTCAGAGACAAAGAGAAAATTCTGAAAGCAGCTCGGGAGAAGAGATATGTAACCTACAATGGTAGAAACATTAGATTGGCAACAGACCTATCCACAGAGACCTGGCAGGCCACAAAAGACTGGCAAGATATCTTCAGAGCACTAAACGAGAAAAATATGCAGCCAAGAATACTATATCCAGCTAGGCTGTCATTGAAAATAGAAGGAGAGATAAAAAGCTTCCAGGACAAACAAAAACTAAAGGAATTTGCAAACATGAAACCAGCCCGACAAGAAATATTGAAAGGGGTCCTCTAAGCAAAGAGGGAGCCTAAAAGCAGCATAGATCAGAAAGGAACACAGACAATATACAGTAACAGTCACCTTACAGGCAATACAATGGCACTAAATTCATACCTTTATCAATAGTTACCCTGAATGTAAATGGGCTAAATGCCCCAATCAAAAGACACAGGCTATCAGATTGGATTAAAAAACAAGACCCATCAATATGCTGTCTGCAAGAGACTCATGTTAGACCCAAAGACACCCCCACATTGAAAGTGAGGGGGTGGAAAACTATTTAACATGATAATGGACACCAAAAGAAAGCTGGGGTGGCAATCCTTATATCACACAAATTAGATTTTAAACCAAAGACTGTAATGAGAGATGAAGAAGGACACTATATCCTACTTAAAGGGTCTATCCAACAAGAAGATCTAACAATTGTAAATATCTATGCCCCTAACATGGGAGCAGCCAATTACATAAGCCAATTAATAACAAAAGCAAAGAAACACATCGACAACAATACAATAATAGTGGGGGACTTTAACACCCCCCTGACTGAAATGGACAGATCATCTAAGCAAAAGATCAACAAGGAAATAAAGACTTTAAATGACACACTGGACCAAATGGACTTCACAGACATATTCAGACATTTCATTCCAAAGCAACAGAATACACATTCTTCTCTAGTGCCCATGGAACATTCTCCAGAACTGATCACATCCTAGGTCACAAATCAGGTCTCAACCGGTACCAAAAGATTGGGATCATTCCCTGCATATTTTCAGACTACAATGCTTTGAAACTAGAACTCAATCACAAGAGGAAAATCGGAAAGAACTCAAATACATGGAGGCTAAAGAGCATCCTACTAAAGAATGAATGGGTCAACCAGGAAATTAAAGAAGAATTAAAAAAATTCATGGAAACCAATGAAAATGAAAACACAACTGTTCAAAATCTTTGGGATTCAGCAAAAGCAGTCCTGAGAGGAAAGTATATAGCAATACAAGCCTTTCTCAAGAAACAAGAAAGGTCTCAAATACACAACCTAACCCTACACCTAAAGGAGCTGGAGAAAGAACAGCAAATAAAGCCTAAACCCAGCAGGAGAAGAGAAATAATAAAGATCAGAGCAGAAATCAATGAAGTACAAACCAAAAGAACAGTAGAACACATCAACGAAACTAGGAGCTGGTTCTTTGAAAGAATTAATAGATTGATAAACCCCTGGCCAGACTTATCAAAAAGAAAAGAGAAATGACCCAAATCAACAAAATCATGAATGAAAGAGGAGAGATCACAACCAACACCAAAGAAATACAAACAATTATAAGAACATATTATGAGTAACTCTATGCCAGCAAATTAGATAACCTGGAAGAAATGGGTGCATTCCTAGAGATGTATCAACTACCAAAACTGAACCAGGAAGAAATAGAAAACCTGAACAGACCTATAACCACTAAGGAAATTGAAGCCGTCATCAAAAATCTCCCAAGAAACAAAAGCCCAGGGCCAGATGGCTTCCCAGGGGAATTCTATCAGACATTTAAAGAAGAATTAATACCTATTCTCCTGAAACTGTTCCAAAAAATAGAAATGGAAGGGAAACTTCCAAACTCATTTTATGAGGCCACCATTACCTTGATCCCAAAACCAGACAAAGACCCCATCAAAAAGGAGAATTACAGACCAATATCCTTGATGAACATGGATGCAAAAATTCTCACCAAAATACTAGCCAATAGGATCCAACAGTACGTTAAAAGGATTATTCACCACGACCAAGTGGGATTTATTCCTGGGTTGCAAGGCTGATTCAACATCCGCAAAATCAATCAACGTGATACAATACATTAACAAAAGAAAGAACAAGAATCATATGATCCTCTCAATAGATGCAGAAAAAGCATTTGACAAAGTACAGCATCCTTTCTTGATCAAAACTCTTCAGAGTATAGGGATAGAGGGTACATACCTCAACATCATAAAAGCCATCTATGAAAAACCTACAGCGAATATCATTCTCAACGGGAAAAGGCTGAGAGCTTTCCCCCTAAGGTCAGGAATGCGGCAGGGATGTCCACTCTCACCACTGTTATTCAACATAGTATTAGAAGTCCTAGCCACAGCAATCAGACAACAAAAAGAAATCAAAGGCATCCAAATCGGCAAAGAGGAAGTCAAACTCTCACTCTTTGCAGATGATATGATACTGTATGTGGAAAACCCAAAAGACTCCACCCCAAAACTGCTAGAACTCATACATGAATTCAGTCAAGTAGCAGGCTATAAAATCAATGCACAGAAATCAGTGGCATTCCTATACACCAACAACAAGAGAGAAGAGAGACAAATCAAGGAGTCGATCCCATTTACAATTGCACACAAAACCATAAGATACCTAGAAATAAATTTAACCAAAGAGGCAAAGAATCTGTACTCAGAAAACTATAAAATACTCATGAAAGAAATTGAAGAAGACACAAAGAAATGGAAAAATGTTCCATGCTCATGGATTGGGAGAACCAACATTGTGAAGATGTCAATGCTACCTAGAGCAATCTACACATTCAATGCAATCCCCATCAAAATACCATCCACTTTTTTCAAAGAAATGGAACAAATAATCCTAAAATTTGTATGGAACCAGAAGAGACCCCGAATAGCCAGAGGAATATTAAAAAAGAAAAGCAAAGCTGGCAGCATCACAATTCCGGTCTTCCAGCTCTATTACAAAGCTGTCATCATCAAGACAGTATGGTACTGGCACAAAAACAGACACATAGATCAATGGAAAAGAATCAAGAGCCCAGAAATGGACCCTCAACTCTATGGTCAACTTATCTTTGATAAAGCAGGAAAGAATGTCCAATGGAAAAAAGACAGTCTCTTCAACAAATGGTATTGGGAAAATTGGACAGCCACATGCAGAAGAATGAAACTGGACCATTTCCTTACACCACACACAAAAATAGACTCCAAACGGTTGAAAGACCTAAACATGAGACAGGAGTCCATCAAAATCCTAAAGGAGAACACAGGTAGCAACCTCTTTGACCTCAGCCGCAGCAACTTCTTCCTAGAAACATCGCCAAAGGCACGGGAAGCCAGGGCAAAAATGAACTATTGGGATTTCTTCAAGATAAAAAGGTTTTGCACAGCAAAAGAAACAGTCCACAAAACCAAAAGACAACTGACAGAATGGGAGAAAATATTTGCAAATGACATATCAGATAAAGGGCTAGTATCCAAAATCTATAAAGAACTTATCAAACTCAACACCCAAAGAACAAATAATCCAATCAAGAAATGGGCAGAAGACATGAACAGACATTTTTCCAAAGCAGACATCCAAATAGCCAACAGACACATGAAAAAGTGCTCAACATCGCTCGGCATCAGGGAAATCCAAATCAAAACCTCAATGAGATACCACCTCACACCCGTCAGAATGGCTAAAATTAACAAGTCAGGAAATGACAGATGTTGGCGGGGATATGGAGAAAGGGGAACCCTCCTACACTGTTGGTGGGAATGCAAGCTGGTGCAACCACTCTGGAAAACAGTATGGAGGTTCCTCAAACAGTTGAAATTAGAGCTACCATTCGATCCAGCAATTGCACTACTGGGTATTTACCACAAAGATACAAATGTAGGGACCCGAAGGGGTACATGCACTCCAATGTTTATAGCAGCAATGTCCACAATAGCCAAACTGTGGAAAGAGCCAAGATGTCCATCGACAGATGAATGGATAAAGAAGATGTGGTATACATACACAATGGAATATTATGCAGCCATCAAAAGGAATGAGATCTTGTCATTTGCAACGACATGGATGGAACTGGAGGGTGTTATGCTGAGTGAAATAAGTCAATCAGAGAAAGACATGTATCATATGACCTCACTGATATGAGGAATTCTTAATCTCAGGAAACAAACTGAGGGTTACTGGAGTGGTTGGGAGTGGGAGGGATGGGGTGGCTGGGTGATAGACATTGGGGAGGGTATGTGCTACGGTGAGCACTGTGAATTGTGCAAGACTGTTGAATCACAGATCTGTACTTCTGAAACAATGCAACATATTTTAAGAAAAAAGAAAAAGAAGAAGATAGCAGGAGAGGAAGAATGAAGGGGAGTAAGTCAGAGGGGGAGACGAACCATGAGAGATGATGGACTCTGAAAAACAAACTGAGGGTTCTAGAGGGGAGGAGGGTAGGGGGATGGGTTAGCCTGGTGATGGGTATTAAAGAGGGCACATTCTGCATGGAGCACTGGGTATTATGAACAAACAATGAATCGTGGAACACTACATCAAAAACTAATGATGTAATATATGGTGATTAACATAACAATAAAAAAATTTAAAAAAAAAGAGAGGTATCAAGGATAACACCTAGGTTTCATGCCTCAATTGAAAAATGCAAAATGAGACAGGAAAGACTAGAATACTCAATTCCATATAGATTCCTATTTTCCCACAATTACAAATAATCTAAATATCAATGATTTAAAATTGTCAAGTAAATTATGGTATGTTCGTACTATGTAGCCAGTAAAATAAATTAAGATAGACAAACATCCTTTTATGGAAAGACATCCATAACACATAATTTAGTCACAAGTTACAAAATATGTTTTTTACTGTGATGTCACTATATATATACATATTATCTGAAATAATATATAACAAACTTTAATGGTAGCTATCTCTATGGAAACTGGTAGGTGAGGGGAGATTATCATTATCAATTTTATCAATCTTATCATTGTTGGAGGTTCTAACAACTTAATATATTTTTGTTGTCATTAATGATCAGCAGGTATTACTTTTTTATATTAAAAAAATTATTTTCTTTAGGTAAGCATAAACAAGAGCACCTAGCCAGTGCAGGGCTATATCAAAGTCGTTATAGGCCTGAACTCTGAAGTCACACTCAGAGTTCAAATTCTGACTCTGCAGCTTATTAGCTATGTGACCTAGAGAAAACTGTTCAACTACTCAGTGCCTCAGTTGTTCATCTTTAAAAAGGAGTTACAGTAATATCTATCTCAGAAAGCAGTTGTGAGGATTATATGGGATAACGACTGTATGGTTTTTAAAACAGTACTTGGCACATGCTAAACAGAATTATGAATAAAACTCTACCGTGAGATAAATCATCATGAATTGTTTTTTTTTTATTTTACAATATGAAGGGGTACGTGTGTGTATAATTATGTTTGTTTGTACTTAACATTGGCAGGTTAAAATGGGAAGAAAATGAACATTGAGAGTTTTAATTTCAGTCACAGTCTGTGTTTTGAGGAAGACATCACTGTAGACTCTAGTGCCCAAGGAAGAAGATGTGATTTAAGAACTTAAAAGATCAATAGAATGGGTAATGGTAAATTAAGAGAAAAAAAAGTCCTTGTAGGGACAAAAAAAACTGAATGAACTATTTCAAATTATCAAGTTGATTACTTTAAGATCAGGTCTTTTAAAAAAAATATTGTTACTGATATTATTATGGCTTATTTTAGAACTCATTACCATATCTATCAAAATAGATGGTGATGCAGCATAGAATTTCCCCCATTTTCTCAATAAAAAGATTCATAAAATGATTTTAGCCAATTTGAGTATATAAACTTTTCCGCTAAGACAGAAGACTTAAGTCTATACTTCTAATGACTGATTTTCAAAATTTTTATACTCAGACTTAAAATCACATATTATATGAAATATATTAATTCAGAATAACTCCACTTTACTACCTTGATGTTACTTGAAATAATTTTATTAAAGTTCTTCAAATGCATCCTTGTCATCACATCTTTATTAACGATGAATTCACATTCTGAGATGCCCTAACAGTCTTGTAGAGCTCATGATGTTCACTTCTGCCTAAACTGTCTAAATTTGTATATATGCAAACAATAACAATACTACCCATGCCTGCAGTACTCATCAACATTACATTAGGGCACTTACACTTATCATCCTGTAGGAATATATTCCTAATGTCCACAAACCCAAATACAGAATTTTCCTCCCTTCAAGACTCTTCAAAAGTTTTGTTTACAGTGATATACAGTAAAGTTCTGAGGCCAAACCTCTGGGAACAATTCCTACGGCTGTGTTAAATTTTTCTGCTCCTCTTTTAAAGCTATCATGGCAGATGATCTTTTTAAGTAACTAGCATTCACTGAGGTCATCAGGGCTTACATGTTTTTCACAAACTTCGACACTATTTTAGAATGCATTCCTTATGACAGGCTTCATAAGGACTTTTTATTAAATGCCATTCAATCTTCTAGAGGATACTGTTTTGGGGAAAAGAAAGCCTTTGTGTTTAAACATCAGTCAGACAGTATGCTAAGAATCTTATATGCAGTGTCTTTTATATAAAATCCTCAGGATAACCCTGTAGGGTAGATAATATTATTTTTGCCATTTTCCAGATAAGAAAACTGAGGCAATTATGTAACTTGCCCAAGGCAGTTACATAACTTGCCCAAGCTCACAGAGCTAAAAAGTGATGGGTATTTGAAACTCCAAAATCTGGAGCTCTCAGCCACTACTTTCTGTGGCACTCCCAGTCAAGATTACTGGCATAACAAACATTTTGAAGAAAGGCTAAGAAAAGTGAAAGGGAAAAGCATGACTCTTTTTATTATAAAACACCAAGAATTCAACAGGAAAGGAAAATCTGGTCAAAGCTACTATTTTTAAAAATTAACTTAAAAATTAATCCTTCACAGACCAAAGAAGAGAACAATTTTTTCAAAGACAAAGAGCCACAGCTGTTTCAAGATATTTTTCTTCAGAGGACATTACAGAACCACGAGGGATTAAAGTGGGGTAAAATTTTTCTAAAAGTGCAACTTGTTAGAGCCTGGAAGCTTTATGTAAGTATGGGAATTTATTCTTTCTGATTTCTTTTAAAACGGTAAAGGGCAGGGCTAGGAAATGTGATTTTTCTTAAGACTAGAATTGGTCCATAACAGACTTTGACATCAGTGGGTAAAAAACTTCATATTGGACAGTCAGCTGTGTAAGAAGAAAAGGGGAAGCTGAATTAAACAGGCAAGTCAAGAAAATATGATTCAACTCCTCTGTTAAGTTTATTCAATGGTATTTTTGTGGAATGCACTTGATTATTCAATAAAGGTACCTTGAGTATTTATTGACTAGCACTTTGTTAAGCACTTTAAGTTTATAAAAAAAAAGTCTCTGTCCTCAGTCTATTTAAAATTTAAGAGTACGTAGTCATCGTTGGATGATAGGATTATATTTTTATTTTCCCTTTTGGACTATATTTTCCAGCTATAACAACATAGGCAAATTAATCTCCATTTTCTCATTTATAAAGCATGAATAATAATAGTATCCATCTCATAAAGTTCATATGAAAAACAGATGAAATAATGATCCACAGTAAATGTTTTCAATAAATATTAGCTATTATTTCAGTTTTATTGTTATTTTAAATGCTTACTATTTTTTAATGGGACCTCTACAATCCAATCGTGGTTGAGGAACAGTATAATACTTATCCAATTTTAAATAGCTTATTTAGATAATTTATTGCTACCATAAAGCAATATGTAATTAAGTACCTAATAAATGTCAAACAGAATCATGAACTGAGAGGAGAGATCACTGTTGCCTAGACTAGTCAGAAATAACTTGAAAGACAATTCAAGTTTCTATAAATGAAGAGAAAGCAGGAGAGAGCACAGGCAACCAATGTCAGAAGCCAGGAAAAAATGAAGCTCAAATCATGGAACCTGGAATAGAAGCAACCCAGTGTTAATAAGGAAGCAGCAAAGAGCACTGAGGCCACTTGTTCGTCCAAATCTAAGATCATCAAAGCCTTTCCCTCCTAAGTTTTTTCCATCCCGATATTCAAACATCCACTTCTTAGTTGAAGAGAAAAGCTATCCTCCCTTCTCCAATGGCTCATGCTCTGGGAATTCTCTCTTCATTCTTTTACTACCTGCAAGTCTTCTAAGAATCAGTAAGCTCACCTACATCACTAAGTGTAGGAGTAATAGGTAATCACATCCAGCCAGAAACAAATGTAAAGAAGTTTCTCTGTTTCATCTAATATAGGGGCACCTGGGTGGCTCAGTCGGTTAAGCATCTGCCTTCCTCTCAGGTCGTGATCCCAGGGTCTTGGGATCCACTGAGTCCCGCCTCGGGCTCCCTGCGGAGTGCAGAGTCTGCCTCTCTCTCTCCCTCTGCCTATCGCTCCCCCTGCTTGTGCATTCTCTATCAAATGAATAAATAAATCTTTAAAAATAATTTCATATAATACAAATCACTCATTTCAGTGTAGAGTGCTACAGTAGAAAGATCAAGCCTGAAAAATCAGCCTTAACTTCTAGTCCTGGCATTGCTTATGTTACTTAAATTTCACAGTCTTAGTCTTTCCATCTGTAAAATGGGTGATAACAACATGGTTGTTAAGAATATTAATTTGATAAACTTGATAAGGTGCTTAGTACAGCTGGCATAGAGTTAGAAGTCAAATAAGAGATGGGATGGTTACGAAAATAGAAGACAAAGAAGAAAAGGAGACTAAGTGAATATAAGGCAGAATTTCATTACAGATTTTTTTTGGGGGGGCAACCCTTGGTTTGAAGAGAATAAAAAAAAAAAAAGAATGGATCATTAGGAAACCAAAGGAGACAAAAAGTGTCTCAAAACTGATCTATACTGGCTTCTGGTCTGTCTAAACATTTTTGGCAGTAGATATTTACATTATGTTTCACAGCTTGAAATACAGAATCTGTTAACAACTATACTAATTTAATTGCCCTTATATTTTAGTGAGAGGCCCCTATTCTCCTTATACTTAATGATATGAAAAGTGCTTGTACGGACCTTAAATTTTTTTCCTGTACACAAACGTCCATAGCCACTTTCTTTGTAAAAGCAAAAACTGGAAACAACCTAAATGTTTATCAACAGGTAGGTATATTCATACAATGGAATACTACTCAGCAATAAAAAGAACAAAATAGTAATAGCCACCACATGGACAAATCTCTGTAACATAATGCTAAGTGAAAAAAGTCAAACACAAACTACACACTGTGGGTGTCCACTTAGTGCTGTCATTCTAAATAAAATTATAGTGATAAAAATCAGATCAGTGGTTACCTGGGGATGGGGATCAGGGTCAACTTGCAGAGTCCTAAGAAAACTAAGGGTGACGGAATGTTCCTACATCTTGATTGTGGTGGTAGTTACACCACAGTATCCAGTTACCAAAATTCAAACTCTACACTCAAATGGGTGATTTGTATTATATGAAATTATTTTTAAAGATTTATTTATTCATTTGACAGAGAGAGAAAGCACAAGCAGGGGGAGCGGTAGGCAGAGGGAGAGAGAGAGGCTGACTCTCCACTCCGCAGGGAGCCCGAGGCAGGACTCGATGGATCCCAGGACCCCGGGATCACGACCTGAGGGGAAGGCAGACGCTTAACCGAATGAGCCACCCAGGCGCCCCCATGTTAGATGAAATTATACCTCAATAGGCTGAGAATAAAAAAACCTATAAGGTAACTACTGCTTTCTAACAAGTAAAAAGAACCTTCTCATACACAGTTTTAAATAAGCAATGATGCAATTCCAGCAAAACAAAATAAGGCCCTGGTATTTTTTCATTCAAAAAGTTTACACTCTATTCCAAAAAACACTTGCATACTGGAAATGTGAGAAAAACACTCTATTCACCTGTGTCTGACTTCAAGGGCCTTGAGTTTCCAGCATTTGTATAAACTCTGCTGCTTTCCATACATTGGGTTTCTTCTTCTCCTACTACCATTTCGCCACATACGTGAACTCAATAAAACGACGAAAGGCCATTTTACTAACACCTTCTAACTCCGCCAAAGGTTCCCGAGTAAACTTCTGAAAGAATTTTAGAACTTACTTTAAGCAACCCAAACAGCCTGATGGGCCTTAAAACGGTGTCCCTTGACAATCACGATGATACAGTAACCTGGTCCCGCTCTTCCTCTTGATGCAGTAAATCCAGGAGCATCTCATGATGTGCAGGGACCTCCTGAAGGGAGCCCATTGTCTCTTCGGCCTCCACAGCTGTGGAGATGCGGAGGATACCCTGCTTTACTGCCCCAGGGCCCACGTGATGCGGCCGCTTACGGGGCGTGGACAAGGAAGGGTACAGGCCACGCCCACACGCCCGCGCCTTCCTGGATGCTGGGCGGAGCCAACTCAGGGGATTTCGTGCTCCGCAGGACAAACCGCATTGCTGGGAGGAGGAAATTGGGCAGCTGAGTGATTGTGCACACGCAGAGCCTGGCTTTGCTGGGAGTGGGAGTTCTAAATTCCCACCCTTACCTTCCTCCCATCCCCACCTGACTCCAGGTGTGAGTGCTTCTGAGCCGGACCTCAGAATTGACCCTTAATTTTCTTACGATCTAATCTTTGTCTCAAAAAGTAAAATGTCCTCACATTTATGTTGTATCAGACAACATGTCAAATCAAACTGTTCTTATTCATTCATTATTTTTGCATTGACCCATTCATATTTGTTTATACACCCAATATTTTTTAGCAAGTTCTGAGCCAGAAACTGTGCAAGTTGCTAGGACTTCCAACAAGGACCATTGGAGACGCAGGTCCTGTCCCTCCCCGGCCTTACAGCCTAGTGTAATCGCACATGGTGCACTGTCTTCAGGGACAGCAGCAAAGGGAACATCACTGAACACCTACCATACGCCAGACTGCAGGAGGCACTTAATCTGCCTCCTCATTTAACCCCACAACAATCAGGTGAAATAAGATTCTCATCATTGCCCAAACGTACAAACAAGGACCGTGAAGCCAGAGATTAAGTAATTTTTTTTTAACATATGCATAGGGTGAGCCCTAGCCAAAAAAATAAAGGTGACTGTGATGTAGCTGATCCACGGTACTATCTTGCCCTCACCTCACCACACAAAGCCTCAGACTGGCCTTTTTCTATTTTCCTTAAATGCCACTGTATGAAGGATTATCCACTCAGCCAAATTAGTGCTCATTAAAATTTTAAACCAATGAGCAACATTTCCCTAAAGTCCAGTGACTCTCAGACTACTGCAGCATTAAAACTGTTTGAGTGGCTGATTAAAACAGCTTGCTGGACTCCACCCCAGCATTTGATTTAGTAGGTCTTGGGTAAGGCCCAAGAATTGACATTTCTACAAGATTCCTCCAGGGATGCTGATACTGCTGACTTAGGGACATTTTGAGAATCATTACTCTAAACGAAAAGAACAAGTAGGGCTTCTAGCCCATATAATCTAAAGAGTTCAAAGTTAACAACAAGAATAATCTACAAAACTTGTCTTGTTACCTACTTAAAACTTGGAGACAGGAACATCCAAGCACATGAGAGAAGTTTCTCAATTATACCATTTTACAGGTGAAGCAAATGAGGTTCAAAAAAGTTATGTGGGGGCACCTGGGTGGCTCAGTTGGTTAAGTGTCTGTCTTTGGCTCTGGTCATGATCCCAGGGTCTTAGGATCAAGCCTTCATGGGGGGGAGCCCCCCCCTCCCTGCTCAGCAGGGAGTCTGCTTCTCCCTCTCCCTCTGCCCCTCCCCCTGCTCAGGCTCTCTCTTTCTCTCTCAATTGAATAAATTTTTAAAAAATCTTTAAAAAAAAGTTATGTGGATTCCAAGGTAAACTATGGACTTTCAGTGTAATGATATGTCAATGTAGGTTCATCCATTTTAACAAATGTACTACTCTGGTGGTAGATGTTGGTAATGGGACAGGCTGTGCATGTGCCCAGCAAGGGGTATGTGAAAAATCTCTGAACCTTCCCCTCAATTTTGCTGTGAACCTAAAACTGCTCTAATAACAACAACAACAAAAAGTTACGTGGTCCTTGGTTATGCAAGAAGTGGCAAGGCTAAGGCCGGGAGTCAAAGGCTGCAGGATATATAGATCAAAGAATGAGTTCTGCACATGGAGAGCAGTAAATACATTACAGTTATCAGCTATGGCTCCCCTTAGTGCCCAGAATGGCAGAGTGGGGATAACTTGGGATGGCCTGGACCTCATCATGAACCGCTTTTTCCAGACAAAATTCAACTGAATCACCTGATTTTCTCTTGCACCCTGCTTCACACCTGCTTGCAATATGTAGATCTGATCTGGAGTAGGACGCAGAAATCTGCATTTCTCCTATTACATTGAATTTTGAGAAAAATTAGACAGTTCTGAATGCCCCCAGGAAATATTAACTATGTCCAAAACAACCCTTCCATTGTCACTTCTTAAAATGTTCTGACTAGGCATTAAATATTAGGGTCAACAACAAAGCCCAGCAGGCAGCAACTTGCTTTCCATCGCTCAATTTCCCACATGGTCAATAAACTCTGCAAATCAGGCTCGTATTGGGTCAGTGGATCTTTAATCTCCTAGATGATCTGAACTAGAAAGATGGCCGCAGCAGCAAGCCAATACGGAATTAATTTCCCTTAAAAATCTGTATTCCATATATTTGGTCATCCCTAATTTTCAGTTAATATGACCTAGTTTCATCAGAGTGTCTGCTCCCCCAAAATGATTCTATTACTCAAAGAACCTGAATCTGATTAAGCTTTAAGTATGTGTGTGAATTTGAACAGGAGAAAAGGGGGAGGTTAATTAGTATGTGTTAGAGGTTAAGAAACCGATCTCCTACCCAACTCATGTCCTCATTAACCAGATGCCTACCCTATACATGTGCTCTGTACTAGACCCTAAAGCCCTAAAGGAGCATGAAATCATGGTGTCTACCCTTGTAGAGCCTACAGTCTAGTGAACAAGAGTCTGCTAACCAGCAGAAGCAGAGGGGGAATAATCCCTGCCTCAATTACACACATGTGGATACCCAAAACAAAACCAAGCTGGGAAAAAGTGACAAATTACAGTAGTAAAGTAGATGGATTTAGCAGCTTCACTTTAGAACAAAGGCGCTGTATATTTTACCTCAGCAACCTCAGCATTTATCCTGAATAAATGGTCCACGTTTTCCATTCTGCGTAGGATTCAGGACAGCCCTGATCAAATCTCTCCCCAGCTAAACCCAGGGTCCTTCAGTTACTCATCCCCTCCTTTCGGTTATGCTATTTCCCCTGATACCTTCCTGATGTCAGTTACTCTTCAGAAGATTTATTCCTTAAGCCGGGAATTCTCAGAGGCTTTGTGAGTGTAAGAGGTCTCTTAAAAGTACAGATTCCTGGGCCTTTCCCTCAAGATTCTGAGTCAGTTGTCTAGAATAATATTCAGAAAACTTCATTTTTAACAAGCACCTTAAAGGCTTGACTCTTCTGGTGCCAGACACAGAGCTTTATAAGTGGTGTGTCATTTATTGCTCAAAATAGCCCTACTTAGAGATGGGGACATGAAATGCAAGAAAGTTAAATAATTTGCCCAAATTTACACAACAAGGAAATGGCAGAATCGAGATCTTAACAGAGCTCCCAGACTCCCAAACCCAAGGACAACCCAAAGTTGGTAAGCCAAATGCCAGAGGCAGTTAAATTAAAAACTAATAAGGTTTAAGGGGAAATATTAAGAAGTTTTAGGTTCAGAGAAGAGAAAAATAAGCAATGAAATCAGAAGGGGCTCAGAAAGAGACTGCCAGCCACTCAATTTTGCCTAGGGCCAGCTCCACTCATGCTAAAGCCACAGTAGTACCCTGACATAAACAAGGCAAAGCACCTTCTATAACTGTGTCAGAAAAAAAAAAAAAAAACTTGAGATTTTACATGCAATTAATTGCAAAGACATTTCTTAATGGCAGCCTTCTCTTGCCTTTCCAAATTAATGAGTCAGAAAAGCACTGCTCTCAATAGCATCTTTAGAAGTGGGCAAGCCCCCCTCCTGGGCTCCCATTAAAACAGAACACAAGACCTTCAGCTAAATGCTGCAATGTCCTCCAATTCAGAAAGTCACCTCAAAGCTGTAAATGCCTTTGCACAGATTCCTTCCTCAAATTCTTTTTGGTCCCAGAAGAAAAAAAGAGATGGGGAAATAGATGAAGATATGTAACTTGGATAACATGTCATTTGGGTAACATTTTGAATAACACTACAGGCAGTTAACTTATGTGAAAGATGATTCTTTCTGTAAAGGAAAATGTCCTTTTTATTGATAAATAAAAAGTTATGCAAGTAAAGAGGGTGGAGATGGACAAAAAAACCTAAACTATCATTATGTCAGGAAGCATACTTAACAGCATTTTCAAGTCCTTTCTATTTTCCCTATAGGTGTGTGTGTGTGTGTGTGTGTGTGTGTGTGTGTAACATATATCAGGAGGAACTAATATTGAACACATTTTCTTTTTATAACGTCCAATCTATAGATAGACTAGGTGTGATGGGCGCCAGCCTATTCCCAAATTAAACTCCAAGTTAAAGGCCTGGGTGGCTACCTGGTGGTTTGCATTCTGCAGAGCCTTGCCTTTTTAATGAACCAACAAGGGCCCACCTGTGTTTGCTACATGTCCCTTGGATAATTAATGCTGGTAATAACACCTAAGTGTTAGCACACAAAGCACCTGGAATGCAACTCGCTGTACACATTCTAATCACATCAGCCATCGAGCTCTCCAAATGACCTTCTTCAAAACAATGACTGTCTTTGAAACCACAGAAGCCAACCTAGGAGAAAGCGGTTTCCCAGGATTTGGCAGCGGCTGAGCAGTTCTTAAAGCTAGAGTGGCACCAAGTGGTCAGGAAGGGAATTGGGCTGCCAGTTCGTATTCAAATCCTCTGGCCAGGCTGCAGGCATGCCAATCCAACAGTTTCCAGGCAGCCAGAGGTTGCAGTCCATCTTCTCAGAGCCGGTGACCAAGGCTGAGGAGGAAAACGGAGCCCCACGTACCTCTGACATTTCGATCTGATTCTGAAACTCACATAAGCCTTAAATTATCCTAATTTTAAGGAGGTTTATGTTTTCATGAACACACATACCGGGAATGGGGGTGGGAGGATAGGGAACAGCAATGAGGACCTAGTCCTTATCATTGTTTATAATATTTACATGGCATTTTCGCTTCTTAGTAACGTCTGTGTCGTTGTGCCCCACAAAGACGGTGAGAAATTCTATCTCTGTATTACAGATTTAAAAAGAGGGTGACATGATAGGAACAATAGGAGGATAATTACTCAGAGAACACGTAAGTGTTCTATGGCTTTATAGTGGCTTGTTTAACCGCTAAGACGATATCTCCTCCTGTAATTAGCTTTTCATGGCCAAACCCAATTTTTTTTTCCTTTCTCATGCACAGTCTTTGCCTAAACCTTTATCACTACTACATATTCTGATTTTCTCTTTTCTTATATTTGTCTTATTTTTTCGACTTGTTTTTCCCCCCTAATGGCTCAAACTCAGATAACTTGGGTGGCTTCAAAGACCAGTATCAGAAAGGCTTTCTCCCTCCTGTGGTTTCATATAATTATAGACATATCATTTTCCCATAATGCTGCAGCATCGTTAATCACTTCAAATACAGAGAGAGCCAGGCAAGCTTTTCTGTGAACAGAGAGCTCAGGGTCCCATTTCAATTTGTGATTATATCAATAATCTTGAGACTGTTTTATGTGAACTAACCCATTATTTCTGGAGAAACTGGAGGGAAACTGCTGAAATCATATAGGGCATACCCTTGCAGACACAGGGAGTATATGTTTGTATGATCTAAAATTCCAGATGACATTTGTCAGCTGCTTTGTCCTGCATTTCTAAGTGGCAAAAAGGCAATTTTGTCTTTTCTGTCAGTACATTCACGTAAAGAATTGTGAGAACTTTTATCATTAAAAGCACAAATTATCTGTGGATCTCTCCCACACACAGCAGAGGCTAGTATGAATTTAAACTGCTTATAGATCAGAACAAAAACAACAACAAATTAATCCCGATGTACTTCTCTAAAATACTCTAGTGTAATTTTCATGCTGAAGTCCCTACACCCTGAGACCACAAGCAAATCTTGTAGCAATTTCACAGATAATCTTATGGCAGATTGGAAAGATTAAAGGAAGCAAAATTTCTAAAGAAATTATTTCACGGGGAAAAAAAAGAGCTTAACACAAATATTGTCATTTGTATTGATTATTTCTCATAAATACATCTCTAACCAGGAGATCTCCAAGTAGACAATAAATATATCACACATCATCTCCAATCAGAAAAATATTTTATTTGGGATAATAAATGGGGAATAACATACACTGCTATGGTCAAACAGTAGAACCACAAGACTGCAGGAAGGAATGTTGAGATATAATTTGCTATTCAGGGCGCCTGGGTGGCTCAGTCGGTTAAGTGTCTGCCTTCAGCTCAGGTCATGATCCTGGAGTCCTGGGATCGAGCCCCGCATCGGGCTCCCTGCTCAGCGGGAAGCCTGCTTCTCCCTCTCCCACTCCCCCTGCTTGTGTTCCCTCTCTCGCTGTGTCTCTCTCTGTCAAATAAATAAAACCTTAAAAAAAAAAGAAAAGAAAATGTATTCATTTGTTTAAAAAAAAATGTTTACTGAGCACCTACTGTGTGTCAGGTACAATCCTCAGGACAGGACACAAGGCTCCCGCCCTGCGGACAGCCCTCGCAGATATTACATTCTAGGAGGGGAACTGTGAAAATTGTTCTGTGTAGAAACAAATAATATAATATCAGGTAAGGATAAACGAAATAAGTATGAAACAAAGTATACCATTTGAGAACTACGTTACAAAAGCTGCAGCTGTAGATTGGGTGGTTGAGGAAGGCCTCTCTAAGTATATAAATTTGAGGCAATGAGGATCCATAAACAGATGCGCACTTTAGGATTTAGCCTTAGTAGCAGCCAATAGAAGTACCAAAGGGAGAAAAGAGTGGAGGCCCCCAGTAGCTGGGGCACGCCTTTAATTCCATGGGGACTTGGGTAAAGAATAACCAACCATCAGGCATATTAAATGCCTATTCCTAAACTTCTTAGAATCTAAGTGTTTATCCAATGTCTTCTACTTTGGCAAGGGAAAAGACCCAGGGTCACACTATAAACAGATCATCCTTGACATTTCACAGTGGTTGGAATTAATTACCATGGGATAATAGCATCAAGACTTAAGCTTATAACAAATGTTACTTTCAAATCAGTTATGCAAATGCAGCTTTAAGAAGCCTAATATATGTAGATTTATGACTAGTTCCTTAAAGGTAATGATTTAAAAAAAATTTTTTTCAACACCCCTAAATTCTAAGAGGACTTTATGATATAAAATAAAAAGAAAAGAAAAACAAACAATGGACCTCTCTTTAATAAACAAAGAAATGTAGCCTTTTCTACTAGAAATAATAATATAAACCCACTGATTTCTTTTCTCACATCGCATATTTTACTGAGCTTTCGCATATATCAGAAGGCAAAGGCAGCCAGCAATCTGGAGCTCTGGCACATAGTAGATTCCATCTCATTTTGCATATATAGGGCCTCATGCTGTGGAATTAACAACTTTTAGATTGTTCTAGTGTAACCATTGAGCTGTTGCATTTGAATATGATGTATATTTTTTAATTTAAATAAAATGCATTTAATATTGATTTTTTTCATCCATATTCAGTATGCTAGCCAAACTACAAAATATACTGATGATATAAAAAGTCCTTTCCGGAGCTTAAGATATCTTCTATGATTCTGTATGATGTTTCATTTGTACTTAGTACAAATTTGCCACTCCAGAATTCCTCAACCTTCTCTAGTCCAATCAATAAATGTTGATAGTTTATAACGTGAAAAGTTTTCCTCCACATACTAGTAAAGTATAGTACACAATGGCTTTTTGAGATTCTATAAAGATATGGAATTAATGTATTAGATATGAGGCTATCAAATTAACAAAGCACTGGTATACTACCAAAACAGCAAATTTTATGAGGAGACACAATAAAAATCATGTTAGTCTATATGTTAAGCTTAATTAAAGATGAATATCTTCAAGACAGCCTTCCTGTCCACATTAAAACCATGGGATGGCAATTCCCCAGAAATGCTTGAAGGACCTAGTACATTGGAAAGTTTTCAAAACAACTCCTGAATGGTATGGGAAAGCAATTTAAGAATTTATTTATTATTAATTTATTATTAATTTATTAGACATTAAAATATATTAAATATAGTAATAAAAATAAATTATATTAAATTATAATACATAAATAGAATAATACAAATATATTTTATACATTATATTAAATATATAATATAAATAATATTGATATGAATATATTAATTATAATATATTAAAATAAATATATTAAATTGTAATGTATTAATTAAAATATATTAAAATATATTCATTGTTGATGTTTATGGAATTTTACATAATCCCATCCAGATTGCAGATGAGAAAACTAGCAGACAACTATATGAACAGCACGATTGTGTCACGTAGGTCATGGGTAGATTTTGTTTGTTTGAGGTGGTGATATTCTATACAATGACCAAGAGAAGAAAGATAAATAATTTAACAGTTACAGTTCAGTTGAGACCATCGACCATCTCTATTTTTTTGCACCAGAGATTAAAATTTTTTTCAAGTTTTTCAATTTAGTAAAAGTACAAGAAATAATACACACACTCTTATTTATAACTATAGCTTCTTTCTGAGTTTTATGTGAGCTCAAGTGAAAACTTTTATTAAAATGCAGAAAAGTCAGATCATACAGTACAGAGAAGCAAAAACCATTTACTTTAAAATGAATCCCACAAAAAATTTATAATTTCCTGATAGATCTTCTCCTGTCATCTTCAAAGACTGTCAGTGAAAGTTTTATTTTCATCATTTTTAAGCAGAAAATCCTTAATCATTATCAAAAGAATTTAAATTTGAGGTATCCATCTGTTGCATTTTTTCAAGGCGCCAAACACCCTTTGCAGAGAGAAACCTTGGTTTTGAACTTCAGTGATTAAACAGTGGTCTCCTTTGTACAATCTGCTTATACTGCTGTTAGATAGCAAGTATTTTAATGCCAACCTTCAGTCAAGAGCCTCTTGTCCTACAAGACACTCATTATTCAAGAAAAAAAATATCATCTACATTTAAAAAATAAAAGGAGGGAATCTGTGTTCACACAAGTATTTTATGTTTTTTGTTTTTTTTTTTTTAATCTCTAATTCGGAGACTTTGCAATCACCAGAATTGTGAACTATTTTTCCTCTCTGAAATAATAAAGGTACCACTTAATTATCATCTCATGGTCATTTTGCCTGCTATATGCAGATTGCAAAACTCAGTAACAAGTCTAATGAAAAGCATGTCTTCATGGCCACAACCTCTTTATACCTGGACTGAAGCTTTCAGAAGATGATTATATGGTTGCTGCAAGAAAGTCACCACACAAGGCCAGAGGAACAATCCAGATGCCTGAACTCCTCCTAAGCACCTTACTAGCACACTGCCCACTGAACAGCCCCAACCAATGGAGTGGCTTATAAAAGAGACCATTTTTAAATATCCTAATAAAAATGCTTTGAAAAGACAATTTTAAATAAACATAATAGTACAACGAGGTTAAGATAATGGGCTGGCTTTATTAAAAAAAATAACCAACTTGTAGTTTGAATTAAGAATAATGCCAAAAGGAGATAAAAACTGATATTTTACAGTAATTTTCACCAAATGAATGAAACAGTGCTTAGATAGGAGAACCTAGAAAGAATGCAGAATTCTATCCATCAATTTGTTATAAACGACAGCATATGTTGTGTTTTATTTTGAATTCTCTGATAAATGAATGTTTATCCTGGGATCAATGGCTCTGGGTGAATGGCAGATTGCAGCAGCAATTGCTTTCTTACCAAGAGAATTATCTTAAATCAGATCTCCTTTGTTTGATGAAACCTAAATTGCAGGGGGAATATTTAAACATCTAAGGAGAAAATCCATAGATAAGCTAATACATGGCTCCAAGATGCATTTAGCAGAACTAATTGTCTCTATTATTCTTTTATTCTAAATGCTACAGATAGAACATACAATTCAAATAACAAAATACTGTATCATTATAGGTGCCCTGATAAGGGACAGTAGGCCACCAAAATAGTATATTTATGGCAAGTGATATTGGAAGGTTGGAACAAATTAGACAATTATGTGATAGTAAGTCTAGCTTAATAAGTGGATTAAGAACATAAACTCCTTCCCTGTGTTGTGACATATTTTTTCGAGGCGAGCAAAACACAGCAGCTATCTCTTCTGTATCTGTGGCCACAAATGTATTCAACAAGCCCTGGGACCAAGACGGCTCTCTATTCCATAGGTAACCACATACCCATGGCCCTGATGAAAGTGGTAGAAAAATTAACTGCAGTTAAGAGTACAGTGCTGCAGGGCAGACATTTATATGTTTGAATCCTGTGTCTGTCACTCATTAGACGTATAATCCCATTTAAAGTACTGAACCTTGGGGTGCCTGGGTGGCTCAGTCGGTTAAGCGTCTGCCTTTGGCTCAGGTCATGATCCTGGGGTCCTGGGATCGAGTCCCGAATTGGGCTCCCTGCTCAGTGGAGAGTCTGCTTCTCCGTCTCCCTCTGCCACTCCCCCTGCTTGTGCTCTCTTTCTCGAATAAAAAAATAATCTTTAAAAATAAATAAATAAAGTACTGAAACTTTCTGAAGCCCTTTTAACCTAGTTGGTTAGCTATGGAATAATAAGCATATGTAAAGTATCAAATAGATGACTCACCACCATATTCTTACCTCTCACACACTTCTCAACCCACTCCATCATGGCTTATTGCCTCCCCACTCCACTGAAAGAGCTCTCCTTAAGGTCACCATTGTCACTAAGCCCAAAGGCCATTTACATAGCCTCCATTGTTCTGCTACAATGCCTCAGAAGCATTCTCCTTTCTAGAAATATCTCCTTTTCTCTGTAGGGGGAGAGAGAGAGAGAGAGAGAGGCAGACACACAGAAGAGAAGCCACCATGTTCAGAGAGAAAACAGCCACCTGTGCTTCTTCTGGCTCTTGGAACCTGACCTTCCTAAGTATGAGTTCTGTGACACTGCCATGAATCTTTACTGTGACTGTCCCTTTGGGGCACCTTAAAAGACCAAGGACACTATGCAAATGGAAGACAGGATCACCTTTAAATCTATTTTAAGCTTTCTCTTCAATATCCAGCACCGTGTGCCTTCCCCACCTGGATTTCTTAAACTTTGGCAACAGATAAGCATACAACACATTCATTTGACAGGTACTGAGAAGCAGTGAAAAGAAACGTGAAGGTCCATGGCTCAATGTGATCCATTCTTAAGCCCCTTCACCAATTAAGTGGTGTCCCTGGAGGGTTCTTCCAGGTCAGGTGTTGGAAAGGTTTCCTAGAATTTAGAAGAAGCTAACATAGGACAGCCCCAGGCCTGTGATTTTTCTTCACCCCTTAAGAGACTTATTTAAAATAAATAGCCAAGGCTTTGTCTCTTTGCCATAGCCTTCATTATTATGAACTGAGGTCAGGACAAATAGCTCATGTCCCTGACTCAAAGCTAAGGATGAAATGGCTCCTTTGAGGAATCAGTAAATCACAAAATCCTCCTGGCAAAGGACAAATGGAGTTTGCCCTTCGCCACCGGCTCAAACAGGTATCAACAGGACTTGGAACCGAGGCTCTTATGTTTCTGCTTTGCTTGAGGCCCTTCTAACTGCCCCTTGAATGGGTCACTCCATCTCTCCCCCATCCCATCAGTACCTAGGTAGAGAGATTCAGGGCTATATTACTGTCAATGTTCTGTGACTGTCAGTGATGCGTTTGCTAAGACAAAGACTGACAAATTGCACTCTTCACATTAATTTTCAAGTACATTTTTAAAGCACATGCCTCTGATGAAGTATTTTGAATAGTTCTGTGGATGTCAAGGAGACATTTAAAATATCTCACTCATAATTTTTGAAAATCTTCCTCATTCAAAGTTGTCACAGCTTGACAGCTTAGCTCTGTTTTGAGTATATTCTTTTACAATGTACTACAAACTGATTGAAGAGCTGACAAATCTGACTTAACCCAAACAAGAATCTTTAATATATCTGATTGAAAAGAATGTTTAATGAAAATGCATATACAGACATTACATCTAGCATCCTATTTTTAAAAAGTCAAATTACACAATTAAAATCTTTACTGAAAATATGCCTCTATCCCCCCACTAGAAAAAAGAAAATCACTCCACCATCTATTGAGACAAAATGCTGAAATTATTAGAAATCACCATGATTGAATATTCATGTATTTTTTTGTCTAAAGAAATTTCAAGATTTTATTTCCTACATGTACCTTTAAACAATGTTTAATATAGTTATTTTCCAATTTATCCATTCCTTTGAATCCAATGACTGATCCTGGCTTGTACAAACAACTTATAAGAAAGAGAGTAAAACACTGAAATAGGGTTATTATAATTCTTCTCTAATCCAGGCTGGAAAAGTAACCTTATGATTATTAAGTACAAAAAAGGAAGAGAAGAACAAAAGGAATCTGTAGCTAGATAAAAGGAGAAATTGCCTGTGTAATTGAGTTAAGGTTCTTAGTGCAGTGAGGGTTCTACCCAAACATCCATAAGCAAAGTAAGTCCATAAAATTCTACTGATAGCAGAACAAGAAACAGCCATAAGATAATCTCTCTAAATATTTTTTTGGTTTCGCTAAAATACACTTGGTTCCCTGCATCCTTTTCTTGCATTAAGATTATGCCACTAATAAGGAGTAGAAAAATAATACACCATAACACAAGGCACAAATTCCTGCCAGACAGGAGGATGAACAGAGAACCTTTCCAGTGCTGGGAAGAAAGGAAGAAATAAAGGAAAGAAAGAGAAAGATGGGAATATCCCAGCCACTTACATCCTTCAGGGTGGAAAAGTCACAGAAATATCCACATAGTGTTGTTGGAATTTAAGAACACTGGGAGCGGGTGCCCCATTTCCACAGGTATAGCTGAGGAAGCCAGAAGCATCTCAGAAGAGCCAAAGTAAGTGCACATCACAGCAGTACATCCCACATAGCATGAAAGTCATAGAGCAACATCATGCCCTCTGCGCCTGGCAGATATTTAAACTATGTACTTTTGCGGGCCTTTCAGAGCCTCCTTCCCTTCTGGGCAGTTCCAATGACATGGATGAGATTTCTCCTTCCGTGTGGTTCTCCAGTGGCCACTCTACCAGACTTTCACAGTTAGAAGCCCTTTGCCTTCCTCCTGGGTAGAACCGAAAGCAGTTCAGAGACAGGTCTGTTCTGGATGTGGCCCACATTTGTTCCATGGAAAAGATGCATTATCTGTTTGGCTGTTAGTGGACATGTAGTTATTCCCTAAATGCAGTCTTCCAGTGGCTCTCTCTGCTTTTACTTAGGCTTCTGTAGCTCTTTCTGACATGATTGAGCTCCCAAAGTCCACAGAGGTCCCCGCTGTAGGTTCTCCTAACAACCCTCCCAATTGCATGAGCCAGTTTCTTAAAATAAATCTCTTCATACACATGCACACATACACACACACTCACACACACACATGCATACACAAACACACATCCTCTTGGTTTTGTTTACCTGGAGAAACCTGACTAATACAGGGTTTAGCATAATATTCTCTAAAGGAAATCTCTTCACCAAATCCTCTCTTGTCAGCATTTTGACACCTTTCTACAATTTTGATTTGACTGAAAGGTTCCTGTCCTTTAAAGAGCT
Source organism: Zalophus californianus (assembly GCF_009762305.2). NCBI lineage: Eukaryota > Metazoa > Chordata > Mammalia > Carnivora > Otariidae > Zalophus > Zalophus californianus. The sequence continues at coordinate 100,692,492 of NC_045599.1, forward strand.
ATTTTAATCTGACACCTTACTTAGTTAAGGAGCATCTATAACATCCTTGTGCCTTTGAAAAATCCTATTGCAACATTCTGTTCTAGGTATTAATAGGTCTAGGGGAACAAAAGAGCAGTGCTCAGGACAAGGAGACTTCACAGAGGAGGGACCTCACAACCAGAGACAAGGATAGGATTCATGGTGATCAAGGCCGGATGCCAGCATTTGGGGGACCAAAGCAGCAATTCAACACCATGGCAATCAGCCCGGGACAAATAGCCCTGAGAGGTTAGTGCCAACACTGAATTGACTCCTTTGTATCTACAAGAGATGGTTTCAAACTAGAAGAGTCCCAGTTAACGTGTGACTGGCAAGTTTGTGGAGTTTTTTTCTTCTACTAGAGGGAATAACTAAACGAAAAACATGAGCGCAGTATGAAATTGGTTTTGGAAAACAAAAAAAGCTACATGTTTATTCACATCTGAGTCAAAATGAGAATTCTGACTTTTCTGATTTTATTTCAGAGGGAAGGTTGAGCAACTGCAGGCTACTCGATATTTTTAACTGTCATAAATCAACCCTGATATAATATGATATGCATGAGTGTATCATGATACACTCGATATAATATGATATGCATGAGTGTATCATGGATTTGCATAGAATATGGAAAAGCAGGGAACACAGAGATGATCAGCACCCAAAGGTGAAGCAGGACAAAAAGTAATAACTACAAAATGATGAGGACTGGGACATTTCCATTAGCATATTATGGGATTATCTGGAAATGCCCAAATCTTTGGAGAGGACAAATTATAAGGAAATGCCAAAACTATAACATAGTTAGAACTGTATTTTTATTGTAGTGTGTGTGTGTGTGTATGTGACATGCATAAATGCATACTTATAAAATATTCATTATATAGTCCTGAGGTAAGAGAGATAGGTCATAAAATTCATTTATTTCTAGATATTAATAGCCCCAAACAGTGATGGGTCCTGGAAGTTGACATTTTGAACGCTTCTTTCATTCAACCAAGACTGACAGCATAGTATAATAGTTGAAAGCACATAATCTGGGGGTTTCAAATCACAATTCTTTCATTTAATAGTATTGTGACCTTGGGAAAGTTATATAACTTCTCTGTGTCTCATTTCCTGATGGGTAAAAGAGGAATAACAGTAACTGCTTCATAGGGGTGTTACAAGAATTAATGAAGAGACTTAATATCTATGTAGCCCTTAGAATAGTGCCTGGAATATAGTGAGCTCTACATAAATATTTGTTAAATAAAAATAGTATGGTAATACACATTAAGATCACAATAATAAATTGTATAAATTGTATATTTAGGGGTTTTTTTTGGATATTTCACTTGTTTTTCCTCTCCTAAACCAATCATTTTTATTTTCTTTATCACATTCAAAAAGGGGGGAAGAAACCTCAATTACATTTTTATTTTTTAATTTTTTATTGTTATGTTAAGCACCATACATTACATCATTAGTTTTTGATGTAGTGTTCCATGATTCATTGTTTCTGTATAACACCCAGTGCTCCACGCAGAACGTGCCCTCTTTAATACCCATCACCAGGCTAACCCATCCCCCCACCCCCTCCCCTCTAGAACCCTCCGTTTGTTTCTCAGAGTCCATCGTCTCTCATGGTTTGTCTTCCCCTCCGATTTCCCCCCCTTCATTCTTCCCCTCCTGCTATCTTCTTCAATTACATTTTAAAGTTGCTTAAATCAAATGAGCCAATGTAACAACTACAATTAAAGTTGAGGGTCCAGTATACTTTTAGAAGTTTGGGAACAGCACTAAAATCAAGGTATTATAAGATTGTGGAGATATTAAATTGATATTTAAAAAGAAAGGAAGGGAACTGAGAAATATAAATCTTTCATGAAGAAAATATAAAAATACAGTGGAGTTTTGAAATTCAAACTACCAAACTTTCCACTCACTAGGGTTTTCCCATTTGACTGAAAGAGTCCTCTCCTTTAAATAGGCTATTTTAATCTGGCACCTTACTTGTTAAGGAGCATCTGTAACATCCTTGTGCCTTCGAAAAACCCTATTTATAAAGGTGACTTTTAAGAATTCTAGATATGGTTTGTAATCAACCAATGTTTAGGCCAGTCTTCTATCTACAATAATCAATGAAAATTGATAAATTGGAAAGGTTTACCTAGTGCACTATTAGATTTTTAATTAAAAGTGGCTCTCATTTGGTTTAATATACTGTTTTTAATAACAGGGGAGTGAACTCAAACATTATTCAAGATTTCCAGAGTTGCGGGAAAAAAAAAAAAGTTGCCTAACTCTCAGCTAACCAAGAAATTTTTTGAATTTAATTATCCAGAATAACCCAGCATTCAAGTTTATCCAAGTCTTACTACTATGTCCTGAGTTTGCTTTTGCCATATTGCTTATTACGTCCTCAGTTCTAATTTTTTATGTTGGCAAAATCATTGAAAATGCATATAATTGAGTAATGTGCTTGTTAACAAAAACAAGACACATTTCGACAACTGGTAACACAAAAAATAACCACTCACGGACATACTCATAATAAAAGTTCACAAAGAAGTTCAGCAGCTTAGTTCTTTCTGTGAGGAAAGTGTCTGGTTTTCCATACAAACTAACCCAGAATTGAGAAATAGGAAGGAAATTTAATATAATGGCACTCACCAAAAGCATTCAACCTGAGGTAGATCAGGACATGTGCAAAAAGATATCAGGACATCTGCACACCTGGCTTTAGGGAGCTGGAGTCTGTGGTCGTTACCACTTGTAAACTTTGGGATTTCCCACAGTTATTTATACAAATATAGCCTCACATCATTAAATCTCATCAGGGCTGCCACTCTCTGCCTCTGTCCACACAGAATGCTAAATAAGGAAATGGTGTTTCAGAGCTTCATCTTCAGGAGACTGAGATGTTACAATTTTCCTTCCTAGAGGACCCTGGCTAGAGGTTGAGACTCTCCTGGATATTTGTCTTCAGTTTCTCTCATTTGTCCTTTGTCCAGAAAGGTCATCATGTGCTCCTCAGAAGCATCATGCCAAGCCTCTTCTTTGAGACATATATATATAAATTCTCTTGTGAAACCCGCAAAAGAGGCAACCTTGAGCATAAATGCTCAGAGAACATTCTTGGCTTAAGTTGGGTTGCTACAACAGAATACAATAGACTCGGTGGCTTCAACGACAAACATTATTTCTCACATTCTGGAGGCTGGGAAAATCCAAAATCATGGTATAGGCAGATTTGGTTCCTGGTGAAAGCCCTCTTGCAGATTGCTGCCTTCTTGCTGTTTCTTCACATTGGAGAGAGAGAGAGAGAGGGTGAGAGAGAGGTCACTCGGTTTGGTCTCTTCTTATAAGAGCTCTTAATCTCATATAAGGACTCTACCCTCCTGACCTCATCTAAACCTAAGTACCTCCCAAAGGTCCTACCTCCTACTACTGTCATATCAGGGTTAAGGTTTCAACATAGGAATTTTGGCAGGACACAAATATTTAGCCCATAACAATTTTTCTATCTGTTCCCACTTTCAATATCACTAGATGCTATCCACACCATCACTCTCTCTTTGTATTATACTCTCTGGCCTGGCAAAAGGACAGTTTTGTTAACAAAGGTAAGTAGTATTTTCTGATCTTTCTCTTCAGCATATATGATTCAGGGAAAATCAAAGATTAAAATGGGACAAAATGGTTTAAGTAAAAAGATCATATTTTGAAATCAGTATCTTTTTTATTTTATATACAATGCTTAATCTTGTTTCCTCCCCTGTCAAATGAGGTAACAATAATACCTACTTCTCAGATTGTGCCGTGGATACTAAATAAGAGCCATTTGGTGATTCCTCCCAGTACTTCTTGAGGGCCTAGTCTGTGCAGATACCGTACTATACACTCAGGATAGCACAGTGAAGAAGACTGTCAAAATCTCCACATCACTGAGCTTCCATTCTAATCGGTGTGATAAGCAAATATGTACACTTTACAGTTAGGCAGTGCAGAGAACTTTGTAGAGAAACAAAAGCAGTGTGGAAGGCTAGAGAGTGACAAAAGGTACTATTGGGGATAGGGTGGTCAGGCCAGACCTCTCTTTGGAGATTAATATGAGTGGAAACCTATTAAAGTGACAGAACAAGCCATGCGCAGACATGCAGAGAATTCTAGACAAAGAATAGGAAGTACAAATTCCAGAGAGATGGCAACTTCTTGGGGTCTTCAAGGAATAATGAGGAAGTCATTGTGGCCGGTACACAGCGGTCAGTGGGGAGATTGGGGGGGGGGAATGAAATCTAAGAAATAAGGGGAAAGGAATGGAAGCAGATCATAGAGAGTCTGGCAGAGTGAGTAATCAAAACATAGCTATTCCTGACACATTTCAACCCTGTATTGTTGATGCAGGTTGGGATAGATAGTTCCCTTCATATTGTCAATAAGTCCTCTTTCAAAAGAAGACATTTGCTGAATAGATGATGGTCCTGTCACTTTCCCCCAATGCTATCAGTACCATATTTGGGTTCTCATTGACCCTGGGCTTTCAGCAAATGACAATTGCTTTTCCTCTATCCAAAGCCCTGTTCATCCTAATGAAGATGCATCATTGGCACTTGCTTCCTCCATAGCTGGGAAAGAGCAGTAGAACCAAAAAGCCCCATACAGATGGAGGAGCTCAGTAGAACATCTGCCTTGCGTGTCTGTCACCTCCCTACCTTCTGCTCCTGTGTTAGCTGCCAGCCATTGCAGCAGTTCCTGAATCAAGGGACCCTCCTCTTCTGGTGTTTTCTTAGAGCTTTGACAGATTATCTGTACTGTTATTCCCAACAGCATCATGCCATCTTTCTTAAAACTATAGGAAGATCCTGATGGAAATCTCAGTCCTTAAAAAAAAAAAAAAAAAAACTGCACCCAGACAGATCCATTAAACCATAGCCACACCTGCAAGTGTCCTATCAACTGACATTAGGCAGTTAATCCATTGCATCAATTACATGGATGACCTATACTGGTCCATATGACATTAAAGAAACAAGACAGCTATGGAGAATGTATTTGTCCCTCTCCAACTCCTGCACAACTACTCTAGTCCAAATCACCCTCATCTCCTGCCTAGATTACTATAGTAGCCTCCTGACTGATCTAGTGGAAACCGCTTTAATCCAAACTATCACTCACCTGATTATTACTAATACTAAATAGGCCTCCTAACTAACCTATTTCCAGTTCAGTTCCCTTTACCCCAGTTGATTTTCCACATTTGGGCATATGAAGTGACATTCTGAAACTGAATTCTAAACACCTGAGTTTTGTATAAAACCTTTTTATGATTTCCCAAAGCTGTTAGAAACTATTTAGTATAGGTCAAGATTCCTATTGGCACCTTAAGGTGATGCCTGATCTAGCCTTTGCCTAGCTCTTATCTAAGAACAGTGTTCCTCCACCCTACCCCATTCTCCATACTTTAGTCCTAGTGGTCTTTATTCTGTTCTGCCAACATGCCATGGTCCTTTCTGCCTTGGGGAATTTTTTAAAACTGTTGTCTCAAACTGGAAATTCTTCCCAACCACATCTCACTTCACCTACTAAACCTGCAGCTTTCACATACAACTCAAACATCTAGGGTTACATGCCTTGTGCTTCTCAGACAGGTCCACCACTCTCTAATCCTCACTACAGTTCCTTTTACTCTAGTTTTGAAGCTCTTCTAGTTTGTAGTTACATGTCACTGAGATTGATTATTTTATTAAATACCCATCTCCCTCCACTAGGCTGTACTCACTAGGAAGCCAGGGAATTTGCTTTTTTCACTTCTTGAATCCCAGCACTTTCTGGTTCCAAAGCTAGTGCTCATTCTACTGCTTTCTGGACCAATTTGTCAAAGAACAGATAACCATTTAAACTGAGACAGCTCTTAATATAAAGACTGCCTGTATAGGTTTTTTAAACCTATGCCATTTGTTTCATTTTATACAGGAGAAATAATAACATCAGTTCTTTCAGGCATGAGTTTGAGCTAAGAACTGAACGAAGAGCTGAGACATCCATAATACGTGTTTTGAGCAACACTTTGCGAAACCAAAACCTTTGATCTTTCTTCTCATTGAAGGGATATCCAAAAAGCTTGACTGTGGACATAGTGAACATAAACAAAAGGTAAAAATGCGGAGCGCCTGGGTGGCTCAGTCTCTAAGCGTCTTCCTTCGGCTCAGGTCATGATCCTAGGGTCCTGGGTATCCAGCTCCCTGCTCAGTGGGAAGCCTGCTTCTCCCTCTCCCTCTGCCTGCTGCTTGTGTTCCCTCTCTTGCTGTCTCTCTCTGTCAAATAAATAAATAAAATCTTTTTAAAAAAAGGTAAAAATGGAACTAGTCAATCTACTGCTTCCATGAGCATACCTAGTTTGTTCAGTGAAAGTGAATATCTACTTGTTTACTTGTGACAGGTTCTACTTGGCTTCCTTGGTACCAATTCCATATTTTAAGTGAATAAAAAGGCAAATGACAGAGTTGCAACATCATGCCTTCCTACAAAAAAATAAACTATTTTTATAAATGTATTTAATAACACTACCATAAACTCCTGAGCTTTTAAAAAAGCATTACTTCATACTTGAAGAAAAAGAATAAAAGAATATCACCAATCTACCCAAATTATAAATTCCCATGAAAAAAATAACAAGAAAGAAGGAAAGACAGAAAGATATAGAAAGCAAAAAAAGGAAACCAAAAAAAAGAGAAAGATACAGAAAGATAGAGAGACAAAGCAACATTGAGAAAGCACTCAGTCGTAAGTCTTAGAACTAGGGATTCTCTGTGAAATCATCATGTCATTCTAATGCAGATGCAGGAAAATGTAATAGTATTATACATATATATACATATATAGTTATATACCCTATAACTAACCTCTCAATTAATAAGGAAATCGGAGGGGGAGACAAACCATGAGAGGACTATGGACTCTGAGTAACAAACTGAGGGTTCTAGAGGGGAGGGGGTGAGGGAATGGGTTATCCTGGTGATGGGTATTAAAGAGGGCATGTACTGCCTGGAGCACTGGGTGTTGTACGCAGACTATGAATCATGGCATGAAACACTACATCAAAAACTAACAATGTAATGTATGGTGATTAACATAAGATAATAAAAAAATAAAGCACATAAAAATGATGTTTGATATTCAAATCACAGTATCAAAATTCCATCAAATGGTGGGCAACAACTTTATTTCTTTAATAAAAGCAATACATATTTATTGTTAATCTACTGTATGCAAGCCACTGGAATCCCTGTCTCCATAAAATTTAGATGTTAGTAGATAAAGGTAATCAATAAATAATAAATATAATCAGTACATTATATGATCTGTTGGAAGATGACAAATGCTATGAAAGAGTAAAATAGAAAGGAGTTCAGAGTGCAGGGACAGGGAATTGCAATTTAGACACGATGGAGATAGTAAACCTCATTAGGGTGGTGACATTTAGCAGAGTTTAAAAAAGTTGAGAGAGCTAGCATTGTGAATATTTGGGGGGAAGTGCATTTCAGGTAGAGGTCAGGACTGTATCTGGGACATTCTAGAAACAGCAAAGATATGTGTGTGGCTTGATGTGGAGCAAGTGAGGCAGGAAAACATGGGAGAGGAACTCAGAGAAGTATTAAGGAGCCAGACCACATATTTTCATTTCCCTGCTGGTTAATGGTGTTGAACATCTTTTCATGTGCCATTTGTATATATTCTTTGTGAAGTACCTAAATATTTCCCAATTTTTAAATTTGTTCGCTTGTTTCTTCACTAGGGAGTTTTGAGAGTTTTTATATTTTTTTGGATACAAGTCCTTTGTTGGACATGTGGTTTGCAAATGTTTTCTCCCAGTCTGCAGTTTGTCTTTTTATTCCCTTAATAGTCTGTTGCAGGGCAAAGGTATTCAATTTTGATGAATTCCAATTTATCAACTTCTTTTATGGATCTTGCTCTTGGAATTCCATCTAAAAATACTCTGGCTTAACCCCAGGTCATGAATATTTTCCTCTAAAAGTTTTATAATTTTAAAATTAGATTTGCAATTCATTTTGAGTTGATTTTTATATAAGGTGTAAGGATAAGATTGAGTGTCATGTTTTGTAAATGGGCTCAAATAGTGCCAACACTGTCAAAATGACTACACTTTTTCCATTGAATTGCTCAGGTGCCTTTGTAAAAATCAAATGGCAATTATATAATGGAATATTATTTAGGAGCAAAAAGGAATGGGCTATCGAGTCATGAAAAGATATGGATGAATCATAAATGCATATCTTTAAGTGAAAGAAGCCAGTCCAAAAGGACTACATACTCTCTGATTACAATTATATGGCATTCTGGGCAAGACAAAACTATAGACACAGTAAAAAGATCAGGGGTTGCCAGGGGTTCAGAAGGGAGAAGTTGAAGCATGGGGGATTTTTAGGGAGGGGTGTAACTATGCTGTATGATACATAATTCCTGACATATGACACTACGCATCTGTCAAAGCTATTCAATTTATAAAAATTTACAAGGGACCTTAATGTATGCAAAATTTTAAAAATTACTTAGGATGACATGGGATCCCACGATGGAATACAGAATGTGACTGTATTACGGATGTATAAAAAAACCTCACTGGAAGAGGTGATGCTGACCCAAGTAACTTTGGAAATTGGTGGAGTTTATAAAATTAAATGTAAAAGAAACTCTATTGAAATGCTATGCTCAATCACTTCTCATCATTTTGGTTAAGATTAAGTGTAAACACTATGTTCTAGTTGATAAAGTTTTTCCCATACAAGATTAAGAAATCTAACTCAGCTATACATGTATACTGGAATTAAACAATTAAGTATATAAATGGTGAATGATGGGAGCCAGAGTCTCATTATTGGCGTGGGAGTTTACAGATAAGCAAGAGACGGAGCTAGAATGATCCATATGGTAATGGAATTAGAGTTGAAGACATCATTATTAACTCATGTTTAGCTTAATATAAATTAAAATGATCACATGCTGAAATATTTACAGACACATGTATAGACACAGGATACACACATATATTTCCTTGATCCATCAACCTAGAGGGCCTAGAGTCAGTGACATCTCAGTAGCAGTGAACAAACCTAATGCCCAGGTCTTGGTTTCTAACACTATTATCCAAGAAAAAGAACCAGGTCTTCTTGGAGAATGGGGGAAAGGGGCATTCTAGGACGGGAATAGAAAATATAGAAGAGGTGCCTAACAGGAAATACACAAGATATGCCAGGAGTATCTTGTAGTGCCAGGAATTAAGGAAATACTTTCAAAAACAAAAAACACCATCAGGGCACATGAAAGTGAAACAGGAGCCAACTGAAAGAGATCCCAATGTTCCAACTTGGAAGAATTTGAGCAACAAAATAAAATAGTATTGGATTATAACCCATAAAATAAATATCCATGGGCCCATACTGATCAAAATAAATTAATTAATTAATAAATAGGGAGAAGAGCTAAATCTTCCACACAGAAGAATTTCAAATGATTTATTTGCATATTCTTCCCTCAAGGAGGGGGGAACATAACTCAACTTGGGTTGATCTATTTCTGGACTCTCTTCCAGTCGATTGAGCTATGTATTTATACTTTTGGCAAAGGAAAAAGAAACTGTATAAAATTTATGTTAATTATTCTTTACATGTTTACTAGAATTCACCAATGAAACCACCTGGGCCATAGATTCCTTTTACAGATTTTTAACTACGTATTCAGCTTCTTAATAGTGATAGGACTATCCAAGTTACCTATTTCATCTTCAATGAGTTTGGTAATTTGTATTTTTTAAGGAATTAGTACATCTTACCTATTTTTGAATATTGAATTCGGCATGCATAGAGTTGTGTGTAGGATTTCTTTAATGTCCTTTTAATGTTTGTGGAGTCTGTAGTGATACCCACTTTTTTTTTTTTAGTTTCAGAGGTAGAATTTAGCGATTCATCAGTTGCCTACAACACCCAGTGCTCATTACTTCACATGCCCTCCTTAATGCCCATCACCCAATTACCCTATCTCCCTACCCACCTCCCCTCCAGCTACCCTCAGTTTGTTTCTTATAGTTAAGTCTCTTATGATTTGCCTCCTTCTCTGTTTTCATCTTATTTTATTTTTCCTTCCTTTCCCCTATGTTCATCTGTGATACCCACTTATTTTATTCTTGATATTGGTAATTGGTATCTTTTCTATATTTTTGTTTGGTCAGTCTTACTAACAACAACTGTATACTTTTTTTTAATTTTTTTATTGTTATGTTAATCAACAACTGTATACTTTTGATACTTCAGAGATTTCCTACAATAAACATTTGTCATTTTATAATTAGAAAATATACCATTTTAAAATTACTTGTTTCTTCATTTAAATTGTGGATAATAATGTTTACAACATGGGACTGATATGTGAGTTAAAGTGGTAATGCATATAAAAGTTCTGTGCAATTTATAGACAGATGCTAACTATTATGATTATAAGATAAGCAAAGGAAGAAAGTTGCATGACTAAATTAGAAGAATATTGTTATCCAACCTAGGAATAGATGGCAATATTTATATTATCATTTTATGGATTTGAAAGAATCCACATTTTCAAACATGGTTTCCCACAACATTTCGGGTAAGATTGTTCACAATTATACGTGTGACATTTATTTACTTAAAAATTTTTTTTAAAGATTTATTTATTTATTTGACAGAGAAAGACACAGCGAGAGAGGGAACACAAGCAGGGGGAGTGGGAGAGGGAGAAGCAGGCTTCCCGCGGAGCAGGGAGCCCGATGCGGGGCTCGATCCCAGGATTCTGGGATCATGTCCTGAGCCGAAGGCAGATGCTTAACTGACTGAGCCACCCAGGTGCCCCATTTACTTAAAATTTTTAATCACTTTTGAAAATGACTAGTCACAACTAAAAATTCAAATATCTTTGTAAACAAGTATAAAAGAACAGGAGAAGATAGGCAATTGTCTCATTAATTCTGCAGCATCCAATGTATTTCTTTGAAGACCAGTCACCTAAACTCCCATATACTTAGATGATTCATATTGCTTAGGGCCCCAGGTAGATTACCTGTGGGCCTAGAGCATGCTGGCTTATTCATCCTATGTTTCAGATTAAAAAACAAAATAAAATAAAACTAATATAATCCTTCCCTGAAAAAAAAAAACTAGTTCAGGTAATATAATACTTTTAAACCTCACCTTTTATATTAGCATAGAGTTTAGAGGCAAATAGGAGGGTGAGAGAATGATATCTTCCTTTAAAGCACTTAGGTGAGATGGTACAAATATTCTATCCCACAAAAAAAATTTGCTAAATTCCCTCCCTGTGAAGACCAGAAACACTCTATCTGGCATTTGGAAGATGCCACGCTATGAAGAAGTGGTCTCTTAAATACTGAGCTCTCAAAGCCCCACGAATTTGCAGGTAGGAATGAGGAGAGAGAAATGACAAGATAAGAAGGATTCCAATTGTAGGAGAAAGAAGAACATTAGATGAAGCCAACACATTCAGCTATGATTTATGCAATACCTAAGTACTAACTCAAGCCAACAGCATACTTCCAGGCTATATGCAACTACCAAATTACCATAAATTAAGCTCAGGCAAAAATAAGGCCATAAAGTGGACATTTTACAGTGGCTATTGACTACGATGTTCAGTTCGCATTAAATCTTCTGAAACATTGTTACTTTGTCAACTGAATTAGTAATTGGTGTCTTCTTGGGAGGGAAATATATAATACTTCAAACTCCATATATATTACTCACCACAATTAAAGTCACTCGCTGTAAGAAGCTGCTATCTATATGCATCAGACTAATTATTTTGTGCTTTTTTACTAAGATAATGGGACACTGCTGCCAGTGGGCAAATCCTGATCATACATTATACCACACTTCCTAGCAATTTTTGATGAAAACTACAGGTAGAGACAGATTATAATGGAAACATCTAATTGAAATTCATCTCCATTTTGCTTCAGATGGAAGACATGCTGCTTGAGCCCTGAAACATATTCAATTTCATTCAAATTGGATGCAGATTTTTCCAGCAAAACTAAATTCAAAAAACATATATTTCAAAGGGTCCTGGAAGTACCCAACATTTGAGGAGTACCACAAATGTTGACCACTCAGGTTTATTAAGCTACTGCTTTCCAAGGTAGGAATAGAAAACTGAACTTCTGATAAAGGCTATTATCTTTGTGATACCACATTGCACTGGCAGTTAGGAAGTTCAAAGCTTCACAAAGACCCTGAGAAATACTGTCCAATCCTTTAGTAAATTTCTCTAATGCTCCACAGTCAGGTCTCTTCATTCATGTGCAGGACCTCGCTGTCTCCTTTTTCCATGTCTGCCTCTGGCATCATCTCCTAGGCAGAAGATGGAGATTTTCCAGTGAGATATTGAGTAGTAAGCCGTCTCCTTCCTGGGCCAAAAAAATTTTATATACAAACACACTCATACTCGTACATACACATACACACACACACACACACATTCTTCTACACACTCATACACTCATACACATACGAGCATACACACTCATATATATATTCACATTCATGTATATATGTGTGTGTGTGTGTATGTGTGATATGCATATTTCCCTCCTTTGCAGTAAACCAAAACATCCTTCCATTGGCAATAAGGCTGATAAAATGCTTATCAGATGAGTACTCAATACAATATTACTTAAAATGAAAATTTTATGAGTTATTTTTGCTAAATGCTGGATCATACACTTCTTAAGAATAACTGATTTACTCATAAATCCACTCATTTATTTACCAATATTTGATGAGCACCATCTATGTGCTGTGTACTAAAATAGAGGTCAGAGATACAGCAGTGAACTCCATGATCTTGGCCCTTAAAAGCTTTCATTCTCATGGGGATGAAACAAACATGTAAATATGTCAGGTGGTGATATGTGCGAAGAGGAAAAATAAAGCAGTGAAGAGAGTGATGGTGGGCCATATATATATATATATATATATATGGTGTTCGGTGAAGGCTTCTCTTAGAGGGTCATGTTTTAAGAGACCTGAATGAAATGAGAGCATAAGCCAGGCAAAAAACTGGAGCAAGAACATAGTAGGCAGAAGCAACGGCATATGTAAATGCTGGGAAGCAGGAGCATGCTGTCGCTGGAATATAATGAGAGAAGGGGAGAGTGAAAGGAGATGAGGTCAGAGAGAGAGCTGAGGAGAAGAGATGATTCAGCCTTCTAAAGCTTTGGTAATGGCTTTGGCTTTTCCTCTGAGCAAGATGGAAGCCACTGGAGGGTTATAAATAGAGGAGCTACATGATCTGATCTTTTACAGGGCTTTCTCTGCTAGCTCTATTAAAAAAAAAAAAAGATGGAAGGGAGAAGGGAGAGCAGGCAAAGCATTTAGGAGGTGACTACACTAATCCAGGGGAGAGATGATGGTGACTTGAACCAATGCCCTGCACTGCAGGTGGTGAGAAGTGGCCAGATTCTGGACATATTTTGAAAGTAGTGACTTCCAGAGTTTTTGACAGATTTATGTAGATATGTGGGAGGAAAGGACTCAAAGTTTACTCCAAGCTTTCTGCCTGAGCAACTGGAAGGACTAATATGGCATGTAATGTGCTTAGGATGCAGTAGGTACTAAAAGATGCTGGCAATTGGTATGCACATTACTCCCTTGGTGGGAGACCAGGACTGTCCTCTTTACCATGCCCAGGTGGTCTAATGAATCTCTGTAATGCAAATCTTCGTTTTTGAGCTGTTAGTTCCTATCATGAAGGGGGACTCTAAATGCCAAAACTTCTCCACTGGGGGAAGGGGCTGGAGTCTTAAAACAGAAGCTACAGAAAAAATCTCCAGAGATTCCATGAACAGTTTCTATAAAGTTTCTTTTACTGCTATATTTTAAAATGTGCTCAAATCTTCATAGGCAACATACTAAAATCAAAATTAATCCAGTCCTTCTGATGTGGAGTTATAATTACAAATGAGCATTAAATGTATGCTTCAAATACAGTGAAATAAATGTTTGACATAAAACCAAAAGAAAGCAATGCAACTGAATTCAGTCTTTTAGGAAGTATACAATGTGGTTTCTTTAAAGAGATATACTCAGCATGAAGATCTTGTTGGTTACAAATATAAACAGCTTCCTATAAAGTATAAGTAACTTCAAGAATATGGAATGATAGATACATAATTACTTAACAATAGAAAATAGAGCATCCTTAAACTATATTACTAAATGTAAAGTTGACAACCAGGTAGACAGTTATGATCTTCCAAAAGATTCTCCTTGCAACCCTTTCCAGAGAAGGAATATGAACTGGCTGAACCATGGGCAAAGTACAGGAAGATAAATCTAAAGATGTCACCTCTGTTCTTTAAGAGTTTCCAGTCTCCATGATGGAACTGTGGAGGAGGCAATTTTATACAAAGAGAAAAAGCATGCCTGCAAAACAAAACATATCTTCATATTTGCCATTCACATATTGACACAAATGTGTAACTAGAAAATGTCATCTGTACCAGCATGTGCTAGATACTCTTTATTTGCCCCTCCAGGTCCACTCTCCAGCCTTCTCCATCTTGTTTGGTGTCTCAGGAGTCCAACTTTTATAGACCACATTGCCTAGACTCCCTGGTCCTTCTGGTTTGTCCAAAAGCACAAGGAAGAGATCAAGGGGCAAAAGGAGAGAGAGGTTTTATTCTCCCTGCTGGATCACGGACTGACAACGGCTGTCCACTGTTCCCGTCCAGAGGTCCTCTCTTACACCTACAAGTCTCACCAGGTTCTGATAACTACTTCCTCCTCTTGCACCTATTTCCCATGACTGCTAGCTGTGGATGCCTCGCTATCCCTTAAAAGTTCCTCTTAAACTTGCCCACACATTTGTAAATAAGCCATTATTAAAATTTTGTTAATAACCCCTTTGAGTTTACTGTTTCCTTCTACCCAACTGATACACTGATCTCCAAACTTAATTCATAATCATTTGGAGAGCTAGTTAGAAACTGATTCTCAGATCCTGTCCAAGACCTAATGAATCAGAATCTCTATGCTTGGAGCTAAAGAGCAAATAGCTTCAATAAACAACACAGGTGATTTTGATGCAGCCAACCTGGCAACAATCCCCAAACCAGCATTTGGGAACCCCTGCTCTGAAGACCCTTCCATGCCAAACTGAGGCATTTGAAAACAAATGTGACACTTCCAGAATACAACCTCAGCTACACTTCCCTCTGACACTGGAGCAATCAGTACACAGAAAAAAGTGGATTTTCTACGGGGACATCAAAAGCCAAGGAAAACAAGCGAATGGTCTGAAGTGAAAGGAGGTACTCCTGAGCACATTCAGTAAATGCTCAACGACCCCCTTCGCATTTTATTAGATCCTCAATTGAAAATCACTTTTCAACCATTTTATAGGAAATGAAATGCATTTACACCTCCATCTGGTGCCAAAGTGAACAAAGTGGAAAACGCTGACTAGCTTCGGCCTGCCCAACTTTAGTTTAGAGAGGACACTGGAGCACCCAGTGCCCTTCAGCTTTGGGGAAACAGGGCCTGTTTATTCCTGAACACCATGAACCTCTGGTAGGACTGGCAAATAAACAGAATCAAGAGCCTAACCTGCTCCAGTCTCATGAGATCTACTCTCCATTCTGAAGCCAAAGGCATCAGGAGATGGGCTAAGCTGACCATCTGTTCTTCTCTCTGATAATATGTAATTAAGTAATTTATTTATTCAGCACTTGAACCCCCTCCTCACACCTCCCATTACTCAGGGATGATTATGCCAGACCCAGCTGTAGGTAACATATTGCACACTTAGACAAGCTCTGTGCTACAAAGCACTCTGCTAGCCTCCTGGCTATCGCCACCTCTCAGACCTGACCATAGGAGTGACTGCAGGAGGCTTGCTGCTCTGCTGCATTGCTTTCTTCCCCAACTCTTAGGCACCACTTTCCTGCTGTGCGTTAAACCATTTACAGTGCATATTTAGTTCATTTGTTCAAAGACGAATTTACCCACATCCTCTGATCACTTCCACCAGGCCAGCTAGGCAACACCAATGGATTTCTCCCATCTGGTAAATTTTATCTAAAATATAAACAAACACAAATGTACACAGAGCCTGACACACAGCTATAGAGCACTGGGATTGATTCCATAAGCCTCCAGCAAAACGTACAGCTGAAACTATGATTACATATAGCATATGTAATGTTTTGCATATTACATGTGATGTTTTACAGTACGTCTGTTTTTGTAGCCTGACCAACAAGTGTTTCCTTTTTGCTGATAGTGGCTTTTTAAATATTTCATGAGAGACTCCTTACTCTATATCCCTGCAGTGTCATTGGGGCTGGTTTGATTCAAGGTTGGGCCAGCCCAATGAATGAAAATTCTAGAAATTATTTTTTTTAATGGAGCTCTTTCCATTGATATCTAAGAAGATAGAAAGGTTGCCCAGGTCGTTGGTAATCATCTTGTCATCCTAGCATTAGCTTGCTAAATAAAATAAATAAAAAAAAAAAAAAACAGAACTAAGAGATGGAGAGACCAACTTCTGAGCAACCAAGACACCATCTGCGTACCTGGATCCCGCTGAAGCTACATTTATTACAGGATTTCTCTGGTATATAAGCCAGTAAATTCCTGTCACTGCTTTAGTCAGTTATTTTTTTAGCACTTGCAAACATAAAATTTTGATTAATATACTTTCCTTATTTTAAATGTTATAGGTCACTATGAAACCTCAATAACTGTTCAGGCATGGATTGGGTAAATTCACCTGAACTTAGCACACTCTTTTTTTTTTTTATATAGATTGCACAAATGGAAAGTAAGCAAACATAAATGAGATTGCAAAAGGAGTAAAAATCAAAACTCCAAAACCATGGATTCTTGAAAATAGGAAAGGGTTAAAAGTTATTTAGTACAATCTAATGGCTGATGATATTAGTTCTCTCACACTGACATTACTCAAGGGGAGGCTGGAGGACACTTGCCCAAGATGTTGTAGAAAGTGTTCTTAGAGCAAAGAAGATAGTTTGATGTTCACAAAGATTGCTGTGGTAGGCTGAATAACAGACCTCCAAAGATATCCCGCCCTAATCCCTGGAATCTGTGAATATTATCTTATATGGCAAAATAGAACTTTGCAGATATGATTACATTAAGGATCTTGAGATAGTGAGATTGTCCTGGATTATCCAGGTGGGTTCTAAATGCAATCACAAGTATCCTTATAAGAGGATGTTTTGCCATGCTAACTGTCCCTGTCATAACACACCACAAGTCTATTACTCTGGAAAGTGCAATATCTAGAACACAATGCCATGTTCTAGTTAGGTCTTATCCTCACAGAATAGAAACTATTACCTCTACTGGTCTGGTCTCAAATTCCATTAGGCCACTTTAAAAATATATTCTTTAACATGAAAGGCACTCAATATCACTAATCATCACAGAAACACAAATCAAAACCACAGTGAAATATCATCTCACACCTGTTAGAATGGATAGCCTCAAAACAACAAGCTAGAACAAGTGTTGGCAAGGATGTGGAAAAAAGGGAAACTCTGAACACTGTTGGTGGAAATGTAAATTGGTGCAGCAACTACAGAAAACAGTATGAAGATTCCTCAAAAAAAATTGAAAATGTAACTACCACATGATCCAGCAAGTTCATTCTGAGTATTTATCCAAAAGAATTGAAGAGATATCTACCCTCCCATGATGAATGCAGCATTATTCACAAGAGGCAAGATATGGAAACAACCTAAACATCTATCAATGGATGAATGGATAAAAAAGATGTGGTACACATACAATGGAGTATTATTCACCCATGAGAAAGAAGGAAACCCTGCCTTTTGCAACAACATGGAAGGACCTTATTATGCTAAGTGTAATAAATCACACAGAAAAAAATATATATTATATATTACTTATAAGTGGAATCTAAAAAAGGTAAGCTCATAGAAACAGAGACTCTAATGGTGGTTACCAGAGCCTGGGTGGTAGGGCAATGGGGAGATGTTGGTAAAAAGTATAAACTTTGAGTTATAAGATGAATAAGTTCTGGGGATCTACTATCCAGCATAGTGATTACAGTTAATAATACTGTGTTACATACTTGAAAGTTGCCAAGAGAGTAGATCTTAAATGTTCTCACGACAAAAGACATGGTAATTATGTGATGTGATGGGTGTGTTAGCTAACACTATAGTGGTTGGTGATCATTTTGCAATTTATAAATGTATCAATTTGACACATATGCACCTTAAATTTACACAATGTTATATGTCAATTATATCCCAATAAAGCTGGGGAAAATACTTGATTTAGCAGCGATGCCATGGGGAAAATTACATATACTTTCAAAGTGAGGATAACATTCATGGAGTATACATGAAATAATTCAGCAAGAAAAGTTAATTTTAGGACTTCAGGCAACAATATTAGATCAGATAATATGAAACTTTCTGCTATAAAACATATAGATATTCTGATTTAAATATCACAAGTATCCTTCTAAACACATGTTTGAACTCAAATAAAAGTAAGAGAAATCCCCAGGGGTCAAAAATGAAGATGAAAGGAAACTCAGTGAGATATTATCATGTTGTCCTAGTTTGGTGATTGAGGAAGGGATTAGTCTGGTCTCAGCCTAGGGGCTTTAATTTTAATAGCTACACACATACTACATAAGACCTGGAACCTATGAGAAGCAGAGAGTTGGAAATGAGACCCTCATCCTTAATCCAGGATCTTTGGAGGACTGCATTTTTAGTGAAATGGTGTTCTATATGCTCACTGGCACAGAAAGGTAACAAGGAGGCTGGTGTAGTCCTACATTTCAGGCATGAGGAGAGGGGGGAAACTCCCCTAAAACTTCTTAACTGGAAACCCATCTTCCCATGAGTTTCGGTTTTATTTTACACTCTCTTTGCAGAGTCCTGTATTCCTAAGGCATGAAATTAACATAAAAAGACATCCTGGAGCACCTGGCAGGAGAAAATGAGAAACTTCCAAATGGAGAAAAACTCAGCCCAAACCACACAGAAACCCCATAGATAAAGCTTCCACTGAGGATGTACATGCAAAACAAAATTATAGAGCTGAATAGGAAAAATCTAGTATTCATGTTAAATCAGCAGATAAACAGAAGGAAGACCTCCAAGAACTTCACATAACAGATTTAAATATATATACATATATTAATATATATATGTGTAGATATATATATATATATTAAAAGGGCAGTGTAGTAAAAGCATGCATTCAGTTCTGGTTCTTCCCAAAGCCCTACTAAGATGATAGTAAAACTTTTACCTCTGAGGCATAAACTCACAGATGCAAAAAGAAAAAAAAATGAGAACAAAAACAGAAAAAAAAATTGGAGGATAAAATCTAATGGACTACAACATCGGGCTCCCTGCTCCACAGGAAGTCTGCTTCTCCCTCTCCCACTCCCCCTGCTGTGTTCCCTCTCTTGTGTTCTCTCTCTCTGTGTCAAATAAATAAAATAAAAGCTTAAAAAAAAAAAAACTAATGGACTAGTGATAACTGACTAGCAGACAAGTAAAATCTAGCAATAGAAAGTAGCAATGAGAAAAGCCAAGAAGCATCCAATTTACTCCACAGGTGACAGCCACACAGTCAACAAAGCCCACCCATATGATCAAAATGTTCACAATTCCACTGGTACATAGAAGCAGATAACCCAAGGATGAGTTATTTGAGAAAGAAGGTGTAGAAGTCAGACTACATTGAATTCCAACTCTGAAATTTTATACTCTGTAACTTTAGGCAAGCTATTTACCGTCTTTATACCTCAGCTTCTCATCTGTAAAAGTGAGGAAATGACAATAGTCACCTGTGATATTTAATGTGAGAAGAATGAAATAAGGTAATACATATTAAATAATATGTATAATCCACTAGAAGAGTGATGACCACATAGTCGTAGGTGCTCAATAAATGTTTGCTACTAAATTTGCCATTGTTGTCTGAAGAGAGTTCTAACATAGAAGAGAGGACAAAATGAAGAAATTAAAACAAATTGGAAGAAATGGAGATAATGTAGGGCAAAAAAATTTTTAACTTTTAATACTCTCCTCAGAGAGATAAAATATCCTGGCTATTGTGTCCAAGAAACAAGAGCACACATTTATTAAAAAAAAAAAAAAAAATAGTACTCAGGGAATAAATTTGGCCAAAAGAAAGAATGGAAAATAGACTTCAAGAAATCTCCAAAGGCACTTCTGTAATGGTGGAAAAAGGATACCTGATAATCTGCTCCCCCATAAAAAGCAATGGAACACTAGCAAAAATTCTCAAAATAAACTTATTCTGAACTTTGGAAATTAACCAATGACACAAAACTATTCAAGGAGTGTTTATTCAGGGAAAACATCTGGGTCTCATAGGACAATGAGGTTTGTGGTATTCTAACTTAGCTTATTCCCAACACTCTCTACCTAGTTCTGCAATAGCTTTAAAAACCAACAGTTTAACAAACACAGTAGCTATGGAAACCAGCAGCGTAGGGAGTTCAAATGGTATACTAGGAAATATCTACTTAACACAAAGCAAAACTGCAGTGGAGGAATAGAGAAAGAAAAAGACAAAAGACATAGAGATATAAATAGCAAACTTGCAGACATAAATCCTACCTTAGCAGTGATTGCATTAAATATAAACATATTAAACACTCCAATCAAAAGGCAGAGATTGACAGATAAAGAGATAAAAGAGATACACTTTAGAATCAAAGACACAAATAGGTGGAAAGTAAAAGGACAGTAAAAGATATACCATGCAAAGAGTAACCAAAAGAAGTTAGAGTGATACTCATATCAAACAAATAAAACTTAAGACAAAATTGTTACTAAAGACAAAGACATTTTATAATGATAAAAAAGTCAACCCATCAAGAAAACATGATTATAAACACATTCAACTAACAAAACCCCAAAATAAATATAATCAAAACTTACATAATTAAAATGAGAAATACACAATTCAACAAAAATACCTGCAGACTTCAAAACCCAACCTTCAGTAATGGGTATGATAACAAGACAAAATATCAACAAAAAAACAGCAGAGATGAACAACATTATAAACCAGCTAGACCTCGCTGAGATCTATAGAACTCTCCACTCAACAAGAGAAAAATATAATTATTAAGGGCAGGTGGAACATTCTCCAGGATATACCATGTGTTAGGCCATAAAAGAAGTTTCAGTATATTTATAAGGATTTATATCATACAAAATGTGTTCTCCAACCACACAGAAATGTAATTAGAAATCAATAACAGAAGGACATTGGAGAAATTGACAAATATGTGGAAATCACACAATAAAGTCCTAAATAACAAATGGGTTAAGAGAAATCACAAGAAAAATGAGAAAATATATTAAAATGAATGAAAACAAAAACACAACATACTAAAATTTATGGGATGAAGCTAAAGTATTCCTGGGAAGGAAATTTATAACTGTAAAAACCTATATTAAAACAGAAGAAAGATCTTAAGTCAGCAACCTAACTTTCCACTTTAAGAAACTAGAAAATAAAAGAGCAAACTAAACTCAAAGCGAGCATAAGAGGAGAGAAGGGAAGGGAAGAGAAGAGACCTCTCAGAAAATCAGAACATAAAGATGCAAAAATTGAAAATAGGAGAGAAAAGATAATAACATTAGAGATATAGTCCAGGAGATCCAATATCATAAGACGAATTAGAGAGTGAAGGAAATAAATATAAACGAACCATCCAAACAAGAACTATTATTATTATTATTATAAGCTCCAAATTTAAAAGGCACATTAAAAGGCAAAATGGATGAAAATATATATACACTAAAACACATCAATGTGAAATTTCAGAACGTTAGAAAAAATACATAATAGCATACTTCATGACTTGATTGTGAATAGTGCTAATAAAGCCATAATAATAAAGACACTGACTATAGGAATATCAATCTAACAAATTTCAATTAAACAGGGAAATGGGAAGATTTTGTTTTGTGGTAGGGATCAAGCATGAAATAGAGCTAAATCCTTTCTTATCTGAAATTGCATAGAGAACACTTAAAATTTTTAAATCTACAAAAAGCAGTAAAAGCATCTTATGTAGAGGCATGATGTTAAATTCTAAAATAAGTTAAAATAATTAAAGTGGTTTCCCTGGAAGAGTAAAACAAGGAGAGAAGAAGAGAGGGAAGCAGAATAAAGTAAAAGAACATGCCCCACTTTAAAAGAACAGGAAAATTTGAAAAATCCAGGGACAAGAAATATAGTTGCAGTAGGAAAGTAGACACATTTACAATGAAAGGTGGGGCATGATCATTGAAGAACAGACATTTGAGCCTTAGCAACATTCTAGAAGACATTCTTTTTTCTACATAGAAATCATGGAGGCTCATCAAATCTCTTTCCAAGGGAGTATCAAATGGGGACATTTAGAGGCATTCAAACATTGACTGTGAGGGGGCTTTACCTCCCTATATCACATCCTGAAAGAGCTGCTAGGAACAAAAATTGTTAAAGAAATAAAAACTCAACTAAACTCTGTGCGGATGTAAACTTCAAGAGATGCAGCAGAAGATAGAGTATTCTGTGATTATCGTAACAACACTTAAGTCAAAAGAGACTAGACTACCCTGGCCGGTGACAAAGACAACACAGGCTTGTGACCTGGATCAGGATAACAATAGATAGAAAGGGCCAAGAGGAAGAACAAGAGACTACTCTAGCTGCTTCTGACAAAGGGCATCATCTACATACTCATAATGGGCAACTAGTAATTAACACCAAAGCTATATGTGATTACATATGCATGCCATTTGTAATTTCTTGTGGGAGAGTGCATATATTTGTATAAAATACTTAGAAAATCATGGATAGTTCAGTATGCAGCATCAGTTCACAGCTCAATAAATGTTTTTGCTATTTTCATGAAGTTCTAGATCAGAACTTCATATCAAGTGGAATAAAATAATAACCATCTTCATTCACTAGCTGGGCTCCACACTGAAGGGTAGATAGGTAAGTACTTCTTTTTTTTTTTTATTTATTTATTTGACAGAGAGAGAGAGACAGTGAGAGAGGGAACACAAGCAGGGGGAGTGGGAGAGGGAGAAGCAGGCCTCCTGCCGAGCAGGGAGCCCGAGCAGGGAGCCTGAGCAGGGAGCCTGACGTGGGGCTCAATCCCGGGACCCTGGGATCATGACCTGAGCCGAAGGCAGATGCTTAATGACTGAGCCACCCAGGCGCCCCTAGGTAAGTACTTCTTAATAAGTAGTATCCATAAACATTTTACATACCAACAAAAGAGTGAACTATTAATGACAGCTCTCTAAATTTTTCTTGACAGGCAGTATTTTACATCATTTGGGATTACAATACATACTTGGGGAAAAAGAGTTGCAACTTTTTAAAACAACAGCTAGAAACTTCCTCTGTGGCCTTTTAATACAACAGCTAGAAACTTCCTCTGTGGCCTAAATCTCGCCCACAGACCTATATTAACTTTTATAAGTATTATTATTAAATTGGTGCCAAAATATAAAACGTGGAAGATTTTGCAACCCCCCCAAAAAAGTGCAGATTTTTGGATTCTCTGTTTCTAAAAATGTTGTTTAATAGTTGGCTAAAAGTAAGTAGAGGCTGCCCACTTCTTTACTCCAACCCCTTCCCACCCTCAGCATGCTTCCCTGTCTACCTGGCCCATGGGCATCTAAGATTGGGATCTTGGCTCTAACTACAGTCGCAGCCCATCCTCATGAAATCAGCTTTAGGCCAGATGGATCCAGTTTAGAACCACGGGTCTAGTTGACTCTACTGATGGTGAGTAATGCACTTACTATTTTAAGCCGCAGTTTCTCCATTTTTGGGAAAATGGGAATAATTTTGTCTTTCTCAATAGGACTATTGTGAAGATTAACAGGAAAAGTGCAAGTATTTAAAATGCTTGACAAATTTATTCAGTAAGTGATAGTTCTTCCCTTCTTCTAGTTGAACTCTTAACCAATTCAAACACATTCACATCTTCAATCTTTTGGCACACTTCTGAGTGACTTTACATGCAAGTGATTACACAAGGAGTGGTTGAGGGTAAAAAGACATGCATATCCCTTGCCTTCAAGAAGCATGTATGCTAGCAGAGAAGGTAAAATGTAAGAGCAAAATGAGTTAGAACATGATACCACCACACACCTATTTAACATGGTCAAAATCCAGAACACTGACAGCAGATGCTTAACGACTAAGCCACCCAGGCGTCCCTACTGTTTGTTTTTTTTTAATTGACTTTGTTTTTAGCGCTGTTTAAGGTTCACTGCAAAATAGAGGGGATGATACAGAGTTTTCCTGTATACCCCCTGCCACAAACCTGCATAGCCTCCTCATTATCAGCATCTCCCATGAGAGTGCTACATTTGTTATAATTGATAAACCTACATTGATTGACACATTGTAGCTGCCCAAAGCCCATAGTTTACCTTAGGGTTCACTCTTGATGTTGTATCATTCTATGGGCTTGGACAAATGTATAGTGACTTGTTCATTATGGTATCACACAGAATATTTTCACTGCCCTATGAATCTGTGCTCTATCTATTCATCCCTCCCTGCCCACGTTAAGCTTGGCAACTGCTGATTTTTTTCCTGTGTATGTAGTTTTTGCCTTTTCCAGAATGTCATATAGTTAGAATCACAGAGTATGTAGCATTTTCAGATTGACTTCTTTCACTTAGTAATACGTACTTTAAGGTTCCTTCATGTTTTTTCATGGCTTGGTACCTCATTTCTTTTTGCTACTGCATAATATCCCATTGTCTCAGTATATCATAGTTTATCCATTTACTCACTGAGGGACATCTTGGTTGCTTGCAAGTTTTGGCGATTACGAATAAAGCTTCTATAAGCATTCATGTGTAGGTGTTTGTGTGGACATAAGTTTCAACTCCTTTGGGTAAATACCAAGGAAAGCAATTGCTGAATTGTGTGGTAAGAGTAGATTTAGTTTTGTAGGAAACCACCAACCATCAGGGCGCCTGGGTGGCTCAGTCAGTTAAGAGTCTGCCTTCAGCCCAGGTCATGATTCCAGGGTCCTGGGACCGAGCCCCACATCGGGCTCCCTGCTCCACAGGAAACCTGCTTCTCCCCCTCCCACTCCCCCTGCTTGTGTTCCCTCTCTCGCTATCTCTCTCTCTGTCAAATAAATAAATAAAATCTTTAAATTTTTTTTGTGGTATAGATCTTCATTTATTTAAGTTTTCTTTATTTTTTCTCATCAGTGTTTTTTTATTATGTTATGTTAATCACCATACATTGCATTAAAAAAAAAAACAATAAAGGTGCAAGCAGGAGGGAAAACAAAAGGATAGAACATGATGAATGCAGAAGTAAAAACAAAATGCAATGACTCTACTGAGATCACATGTGATTAGGCAAGTGTTACTGTATTTTGTACAAACCTTGGTGGTACCTTTCCATGTGTTACCACTTTCCTCACCCTCACTTCCAACTCTACCAGTACAGTGCGGGGGAGGTGGGTGGGGGGGGGATAAAGTCAAGGCTTCACTTAAAGAACTGAAAAATCACCGGTCTTCACAGGTCCACTTGCTGTACATCCAGCCGTGTTCTCTACAAACAGAAACAACAGCCACAGCCGCTGTTTTAAGATAGGCTGTCATACCTAGCTGTGGAGGGACACTTAGAAGACTCTACTTTAGATCCGAGTATACATGCGGGGAGGGAGAAGGAGGCCAATTTTTAAGAACAATCGTACTTGTCTGATGGGATTCACCCTTCATCTCAAACACAAATGCGCTATTAAGTGAATCTAAAATAACTGATACAAATCTCTCCTCTGAGCCAGTGGGAAATTCCAACCTTTATACGTTGGGAAGTGCTAAAACAACAACCCTTTAGAAAAGAGTATCTATCTTTTTGAGCTGTTTCTGGGGAATTGCATATAAAGCATTCTGAAAACAAAAATACTTCCTTATTTTTCCAAGATCTGTTTTGCCAGCTTGATACAAGGCTGCCCAGGACAGATATCGTCATGGCTCAAAGTGTTTTCAGAATTATATTCACAGTTTAAATGTTTTCCAATATGGTGTTGGAACATCAAAACCAAAACAGCCCTTGAGGAGATGGGGTGAAAAAAAAAAGCATTCCTTAATTCTTTAGTTTCTATAAGATGTCTAAAGGAATTTATTTTCTCTACCAACATTCTTATCACTTAATAATTTGACAGAGCTTTCTGAAAAAATGTCTTTAGGAGATTTACATTTAGAAGAACTAGGCACAGTATTTTGATTGACTATAGTAAGCCACAAAGTGACACTCTGATTGATTTTATATGGAAAAGAAAAACCATATGCTAAATGTTTCTGTCTTCTTATGGATCAGAAGAGTAATTGTTGGTCAGGTCGCAGGACTTTCAGAAATGGTTAAGCACCCAAGCTTCATTTTCTAGTTAAATCTTTGAGTCATTCGTCTGAGGATTAATTCGGTTTTGTAAAAACGATACTCCTGTGGCAACTTAACTTAGAGTAAGAAGTCAATGACAAAATCTTAACTTTATTGGGTTTATATTTTGGCACGACTGTCAAAAGATAACTAGATTTTAGGTAAAGATTAATTTATACATAAGAAATCCAAGAAAGACTACTAAAAGAGATTAAGAATGGAGCATATCCCTAATATTTGGGGGCTGTTATGGACTAAATGTTTGTGTTCCCTCAAAATTCACATGTTGAAGCCCTAACCCCAATGTGAAGATGGGGAGGTAATCAGGGTTGGATGAGGTCATGAGAGTGGGGCCCTCGTGATAGGATTATAAGAAGGAGACACCAGAAAGGTAGCCTTCTCTATCTCTCCCCCCACATTTTCGCACACACGGAAGGCCATGTGAGGACACAGTGAGAAGGCAGTCATCTGTAAGCCAGGAGGACAGTCTCTTGCAGAATCTGACCATGTCGGCACCCTGATCTCAGACTTCTACCTAGCCTATGGTATTTTGCTATGGCAAACTCCTAATACAGAGTCCATATCCCAGAAGAAAGTATCATGCTCTAACATCATTTAGAGACATCTTTTGGGATATGCCTGCCTGGCCCACATCCCTACTGCTGACAAGTGACTCCTCCACCCACAGGGTATTGATGGGACGCGCTCCCCTCTCCCCTGTCCCTAACCGACTGGCTCACGGGTAGACACCTAGTGAACTGCACTGCTCTGAGCCATACTGGAGCTTGAGGCAAAAGGAAAAGTCAGTAATAGTGACCCTGTCTATACTTATAATTTTGTGTTTTGTTCATTGTGGAATTTTTTGTATTAATTTTTATTTTTTTAAAACATTGCGTTGAAGTATTATTTATCCGGATTAACTGATATTTTTAGGCATTGCCTTAAACTTTGCACCTGAGGCTTTATCACCTCACCTTAGTCTCATCCTTGCTGACAAAGCTAGGTGTCCCCTGAATTTGGGAAATGGTCTAAGAAAGACTGGTCAAGGTAGCCTCAACACTACATTTGGCCATAGCACACTATGGCTATGTTTAGTTTTGCCATTAATAATGTTTAATTTAAAAGCTTTTAAGCAAGAAATGCATTCTGCATATTGGCACTGCCCCACCACTCACTGTTAATCAAAATGTGGCCCAGCTCCTGAAGGCCTTTGGGCCTGACTCTGGCTGGTGAGTGGGAATGGTCACTGGGATTAAGAATGTGCAGTCTGGGACCTGCTAATGTCACATATTCTGCACCAGGGCAGAGAGGCAGAAAAACGTAGAAAGAAAAACGAAGCAGATGTGCAAAGAGGAGCGAAAAAGAGACCTCTAAGAGAGATTGGAGTGTAAGCTTGACTGTGTTGACTTTGAACTTCCTGTTCCTGTCACCCACGAACAGCTCTAATTCTACCTTTAGTCTGAACCAAAAACCCATGCCCCTTCTCAGTCACCCAGCCCTCCCGCCTCCTTCCTGAGCAATGGCTCCTGATCCTGATCCATGGAAGCTACCAACCCGATCCAATGGGGAGAAATCATTTTCCTTTCTTACCTACTATATATTTACTGTGAAATGAGTACATAACCAAATCACCAAGCAAATTCTGATCTGCACAGAGTCCCCAGCCTGGAAAAACGCAGCCATTCGGGAGGAGGAATGATCCTCCACTCTAGTCTTTGTTGTGCAGTTCATAACCCCGTTGTGCAGTGAATATAGTTAATGCTGAAAAACTGGCAAGCACAGAGACGCTGGATGAAGACAGCCTCCAGGAGCTATAAAGAACTCTGCCCAGGCTCCTGCTGTGAATTACTGTTGTTATAATTATTCAGAATCAATTTTAATCAGGAAACAACACACCCATTTAAATAAAATGAAAATAAAACCACCAGGAAGAAAACCAGAGTTTGATTCCAAGCAAAACTGAAGACTTCAGCCTCTGCAAAGAAAATCTAATCCTGCCAAAATTTTGTACATTTTACGTTTAATTTTTTTCTGATTTACAACTGAATTTCCTGGGTACCCAATGGCATATAAAAAACCATTAACTCTGTGGAGGCAATTGTTAGTTTTTATAATAAAAAATGCATACTGCTTATACCCTTATTGCTTAGGAAATTAGGGAACAGAGCTTCTAATACCCTGAGTGTGGAATACTGTAGCAAACCACTTAACTTGCAATAATAGAGTATTGACTAGGTACAGTGATCTGTGAGACACGGCCACAGTCAGATTAAGCTACCATCACACTGGGCTCAATAGAGCTTCTCCTAGAATACATTTATTCCACCTTAGCCAAAGAATTCCCAACAAATTAGCTACGAAAAAGCTTTCCAAAAGGTTTTTCCTGTAAACTATATATCATTTTCCCTTTTTCACTTTGTTTTCAAATACTTAATTAAAATACTGACTTCTTTCCCCTCCTATCGACAAAATCTTTCAGACTTTGTAATACTGAGCCCTTGATTTCAACAATATCTGAATTAAGAAGAGGTGTTTCTAAGGCTAATTTCATGTTTACCAAAGAAAATTACCATACAAAATGCATGGGGTTAGCATTTGCAGGCCTTGAAAGTATGAAAGAATAAGTTTAAGAGCTTTATGATGCCTTTCACATGAATTACACCCGTCCAATGGTGTCAAAACACACAAGTGCACATGCTCTTTCTGAATACAGGCTGCAATCCATACCCCTCTCCCTCTTCTTCTCCCTCTCTTTTCCCCTCTCCCCCTCTCCACCTCTCCCTTCTTCCTTCTCCTTCTCACGCACACATCACATACAGTCACTCACTCACACACAGACTTTTCATTATTCCCCAGTAAATCGGCTGAAGCCATCTAGCATATTATACAGTGACGGGATATGGTAAGATATCTTCTGGTCCCTGTCACTATTGTTTAATGGACACTGGAACATTTAATCTGAAGTCTCTCTTTTGCATCCCAATGCTGAAACCTATTAGCACCAAGGGCAGATCCTAAGCACCTGTGCCAGATGAGTTTAGGTAACAAGAAAAGAGAGATCTCCCTGGAAAATGTATCAAAGTTACAGGTCACAGGAGAAAAGCCTCAGTGGATATAACTTAAGAAACATAAAGGGCACCTGGGTGGCTCAGCCAGTTAAGCATCTGCCTTCGGCTCAGGTCATGATCCCAGTGTCCTGGGATCGAGCCCCATGTCGGACTCCCCACTCAATGCGGAGCCTGCTTCTCCCTCTCCCTCTGCTCCTCCCCCTGCTCATGCTCACTCACTCTCTCAAATAAATAAATAAAATCTTTAAAAAAGGGGGAAACAAAAAACTAGCATGCCCCCCAAAAGATTCCTCTTGTTTTGCCATAACTGGTTTTATTCCTTTGACTTCAGGCATTACCTACCTCCAAAAATTATAAAAATGTGAGTCTTTGGAACATATTATTTGGGGAGAACTCTTCATGAGTCTCTCACATTCCTGCAAGTTTTCTGAGCAGAGGCACTGACAGTTTTTTCCCTAGACTATCTTGTCATGGATATTTGAATAGCAAACAGCCTTGGAAGATAGAGTCAGTTTTCCTCTGGGGCAGAAGACAGATTTGTTTCCTGACCACTTTAAGAAAGATAATGTCTCCCTCCAAGGCAAAGGTTAGTCAGGTTTCCGAATAGTCATTTTAAAAAACTGGGGTTTCCTAAGCTTGGCATTTCTCAACTGTGACACAAGCCCAGTGCATGGATAACATTCCCCTAAGACCTCCTCTGCATCATCCTATTGGACACGAGGTCTGGGGGGAACCAATGAGACCCTGGTGCTCTGCCTGCTGAGCTATAAGTAATTAAGTCTTTCGTCTCCACCCAGGAGTTTCATGTCTTTGGCCAACATCTATGAAACTGTGATGGGCTGACTTGTTAGTTTGCATGTAGGGTAAAATTTCAGACCATCACACCTCTTCATGAACTAACATGTAGTTAGTGAATTAACATGTCACTTGCATATAACCAATTCTACCCTCATAAGATTAACAAATTTCTTGACTCCTAAATTTTAATTAGTATAAGGGGTGTTTAAAATACTCCCCCAGCATTGTTGTTGCCAAGGCAATGCCTCACACATGCCCGTGAACTGATATGTCAACTGCAGCACTTACACAAAATTGCCATGTTCTTCCTGTCTGCGCCAAGCGCCTCCATAGGTGTTTTGGGCTTCCCTTCAGGAACTGCTGACTACATCCACCCTGTGAGTGGCAGTGTCCATGCAAGAGCGCAATCTCCAGAGAATTCTCCAAGATGCCAATTCCAAAGGTGCCACAACAGTGCCTAGAGACTCCCCTCTCTTCTATTCTGTGCCATACTCTGACATGTAGACCTGAAATACCACTGCTGGGCATGGAATCCCTGAAGCATTTCATAAGGGAAAAAAAAATTATAGCAACTTCTGACCATTGACTATTAACCAGTGAACTCAAACCCATTCCACTGTACAAGGCAGAAAGACAAAACAACACCCTCAACATTTTGCCTCTCTCCTCTGTGTAACCTTTATTGTAACCAAACTCCTCCCTTCAATCAAATGAACAATCCAACGTTCTTAAATCAAAGGGTAAAGACAGATTCTGGGCAAGTATCTAAACCCTCCATTCATCCTATTAATAGTCTTATTACAAACCCTTTTAGTTTATAAAAATATCTGCCAACCAAGGAGCAGAGAATTATACCAGAAAAAATGAGGGTGCCTGGCTGGCTCAGTTGGTAGAGCATGTGACTCTTGATCTCAGGATCATGAGTTCAAGCCCCACATTCGGTGTGGAGCCTACTTAAAAAAAATAAATAAATAAGAAAAAGAAAATGGAACACAAGTTGGGTAACGTTGCAAAAGAAACAGAAAGAATTTAAAAAGGCAAAAAGAAATGGTCCAGACTTTACTAATACATGGAAAGAATGCTCCTAAGCATTGAATGAGCTCCTGGCAGAAAGGACAACATCGTCAAGATCATCTTCAGCCTTGAGCACCTCTATCTAGGGCAATAGTTTTTGCACATGTACCCCAAGCTTTGAAACTGGTCATGCTTTTATCTAGGTTGTGATGCTCATTTGTAAATTCAAATATGCTAACCGGTGAATATGAAAAGCAGTACATGTGAAACATAGGTGGAATAGAGTAATTGCTCAATATGAAGCTAACCCAAACCTGAGTTTTGTTATCTCTCGTTTTCTGTCTTTGTCCTTAGGAAAAGAAGAAAATGTAGACTTTCAAGGAAATAAGAGAACCATCTGGATCAGAACACCTCCCAAATTTCACATTCAGTCCTGACATCCCAACAAGGATTTAGAAGCACTTTTCCTAAACCAATAATTGAGTGGTGCCTGCCAATTTCCCCCAGAACTTGGCTTTTCTTAACAAGCCATTCTCCCAACTTTGTCCCTTTTGTTTTTTGCAATGAGAATAAGAGAAACTGGATGAATTGTAAACAATCACCAGGATATCATGGGGGTAAAAGGTATGTTAATGAAGTGTAAAAAATAAAAAATAAAATACTGTTCAAGTATGGGATTTTCTGAGAAAAATCCACAAATAAAAAAATACCATCTAGAAAGCTGACAGTTTTATAAATTGGCCCATAAGACAGTAATGCTCAATTTTTTTTACTAGCCTAGAAACTGTTTAGTTTTGACAGAAATGACCCAAGTAGCAAGGACGATATTTCTATAAGGAAAGTGATAAATACGGAAAAGTTAGCCAGGACAAATTTTTACCAAAAAATCAAAGGAACTAATTAACTTCCAGAGAAGAATGGACTGACATCTAACACAACTTAGTGATTTCCTTGACAGAGATTTCTCAGGAAGGAGGTACCATCACCCAGACTTCTGGATCTTTCCACTATCCTGGCCCATTTCCACAACTCCTAGTTTGAGCCTAGATTAATCACTGAAACAATGTTCAGACTACACACTCTTTGAGAAGATCTAAGAATAAGAAAATTTCCATCTGAATCTTGATCCTGAAAGAGGAGTGTTAAGAAAATCTCTCATCCTTATAAAACAGATTCTCCCCAGGCTGCATCTTCTTCCCGGAAGTAAGTTAAACTACTACAGATGTGCCAAATACTCTGCAGGATTATGTATCATGAAGTCAACAGCACAGTTTGGTGGAGGCCAGTCTCAGGTTCAAATCCCAGCTCTGCTGTTACCGCCCAGGTGACCTTAGGAAAGTTCTAAGATAGCCCTTAAGCCTACTTTCGGTATCTCTAAAAATATGGATAATAATATTACCAAACATGTCCTCCATGAAATAAAACTGGGATGATCAACCATAGATCACCTAGTTCTGAACTAGAATTTAGCTATAGGGCAGAATCCCCACAGGTCTCAGACAACTTTAACACCAGCTGAAAGAAGAGCACCACCGTGGAATAACAGCTGTTTTGTGATGAGATACAAAAATCCTTGCGGAAGGAAAAAGAAGCATTAAAGAAGAAAACAATTATTCACAACTTCTCCTTCTGGATCTGTTTTACTTCTCCAAACTCTAGAAGCTGTTGAGGCTTCAACTCCTACAAACAGGAGCTGACAGGTGATGAAAACGGGCTCAGAGCAGCAGCTGCGGGTCATGTAATCAGCACCAGCTGAGAAGCCCTAAAACCTTGCCCTGGCTCCCTGCTGATCGGCTGTGCCTGGGGCACCCACTTAACCTCCCTGAGACCCTGAATCCTCAATTGCAAAATCAGAGATTGAGCGGCATAGGTTCTAGAAGGTCCATTGGAGTTGATGAAAAACATTCTCAATTTCCACAATTCTACTAAATCAAAAACACAGATGATCCAAAAAGATTGCAAGTCAGGTTACCTTTCCCCCCAGAGAAATCGAGCTTGCGTTACAGGGAGCTCATGCCTTGTTTGGTAATGAGCATCCAGATCCACTGGGCTGGGCATCCAGGTGACCCACATTTCTGTATAAATGCTTCTGCAGGTGCCAAGGGCTGCATGCAGCCTGGAACTAGAAAGGAAGAGATTAAACTGAAGGCACAAACACCTGCCTCAAAGCCTATAGGGAGCTCTAACCATCCTGACCGGCCAGTTGTGGTAATTGTCCTGTCTTATCCAATAAACCAGCTATTCAAGCACTGAAAGGTTGATGCCTCCTGTCAGTTGACCATAATTCCAATCACTTCCACTGCACATATATGTTTTATTTGCATCACACCTGTGCCACCACAGACCAGGAGAGACCAATTAAACTATGATTAGCCCATATGCCACCTAAATCTGACAAAGGGCTGTTCTCAATGAAATCAAAGAACTGTGTTACAGAAAGCCAGATGATCACTTAGGTGTGAGAGGGTGGTACCAATGACATTGAGAATATGAGACACCCCGAAATAGATCTAAAAGAAATTAGACTTGTTAGTTACGTTTTCTATTGCTATTGAGAGATGAAGATTTTGATGGCGCATGTTCAGACAAAGGAGAACATTTCATTTTAAACCCTTGTTAGTAAATAAAGTAGCAAAGGGATAGGATCATGTAGTTTCACTTATATAAGTACATCAACTGACGGGTTATCTGGATACAACATCATCTGGACTACCAAAAGGCAAAACACAAATACAGGCAAGGTCATTACCCTGACTGATACACTGTCCCAACTCCCCTCCCCAGATGTATTAGTTAGGGCAATGCCACTTGCTCTTAAAAATAAAACTGTTACATCCAGTGAAAGTGTTCCTGGTGAGTAGGCCATTCTCCTCCACATGGAGATTGAGAGAACCAGGGTCCTTCCAACTTGTGACTCCGTCAACTCCCAGGCCTCTGGAGTCTCCTGTATCCAGACAGACAGAGGAAAGACGATTAAAAGAGATATTGACATCTTACAAGTCCAGCTCAGGAAATAATACTTCTGCTCCTTTGCCAAAATGGTAACATGGCCACATGTGCATGCAAGGAGGACCAGGAAATGTAGTCCCTTAGGTGGGCAATTTCCTCCCAAGGTTGATCCTGTACCATGGAAAGCACAGCGCTAAATTTTGGTGGAGAGCTCTCCTCTCCCTATAATCACAGACTCTTGTGTAAACAGTTCTATTTAGGAGCTGGTTTTAGATCTCAATTATTTCAACTTATATTTTATCATTGACTAAAAGTGTTACATCATATCTTCCTGCTTCCTCATCATCGGTAATTTTATGTAGTATCATGCTGAATGTGTTTTTTCAAGATATTGGAGTTTATCCAACCAGATAATAAAAATACCTCACAGGTGTACTATTAGGCCCAGGCATATTATTAGGAGCAGGAATACAGGACAGTTGCCTTTCTCATGAGGAAAGAGAAACTACTGATTTGTCTTTACTTTTTTGGTTACTCTGGCTTTACATAGTATGGTGACAGACTGGTTAAAGTGTCTAACTTTGCCTCAGGAACGTGGATCATCACATGAGTCCAAACCAACTCTGCCATCAACATGCCAAAATCAGGGTTACAACTCATGGCTATGTTATCTGTGGGGGGTGGGGGGTGGGGAGTGTAGATGATACTCAGAGACTGTGGTCCAAGATAATAGATGGCATGTGAGAGAAGAAAGAGATGAATTGAGAATGCCCTACTTGGCGTATCACTTAAAATCTCAAACTCCTGGGTGCCTGGGTGGCTCAGTTGGTTAAGCGACTGCCTTCGGCTCAGGTCATGATCCTGGAGTCCCGGGATCGAGTCCCGCATCGGGCTCCCTCCTCAGCAAGGAGTCTGCTTCTCCCTCTAACCCTCCCACCTCCCATGTACTCTCTCCCTCTCTCTCTCTCTCGCTCATTCTCACTCTCTCAAAATAAAAATAAATAAATCTTTAAAAAAAAAAAATCTCAAACTCCTGGGGCACCTGGGTTGCTCAGTTGGTTGAGTGTTTGACTCTTGATTTCGGCTCAGGTCATGATCTCAGGATCGTGAGCTCAAGCCCTAGGTCGGGCTCTGAGTTCAGCACAGAATCTGCTTGTCCCTCTTCCTCTGCTCCTCAACCCCCACCTTGTGCTCTCGCTCTCTCCCTTTCTCTCTCTCAAATAAATAAATAAATAAATAAAATCTTTGAAAAAAAATCTCAAACTCCTGCTTGGCTTACATTTCTTATTCGAATTCCATCTTTTGTATCACCTTTATGAGTGATGGAGCATCCAGGGATGGCTAGACTTTGAGGGGAAAAGACCATAGTCTGATAAATGTAAAAACAAATCCCAAAACATGTCATTCATAGGCACGGCACTGAAGGAAGCGAGAGAATGTTCACAGACCAGGTGATAAAAACTACCACTCCCCAGTTTATTAACACATTGTAATGGCAGTGTCCCTTTTGTCCCTGAGTATAGCTAAGATCACCACCAACATGTGTCTCATGGACAGCAGGCTGAAGTAGCTTATGTCACTCAAGCAGGGAAGATGAGACCATGTGACATTCAGGAGAGGGGGAAAAGGCAGATCCTGCAATCATAAGTTATCACACTTAAAAAAAAACTATTTAAAAGGAGTATTCTGATAACATTTGTTTTGATGAGATCATAATATTTGTGCCAAAAAGGACAGACTCTCTGAGCTGCAGCTTTTGTCCAGGGTAGTAAATCATTAAAGATCTCTGAGCTTAGATTTTTAACTTCTAAAACACATGATGTAAAGTTCTGTTGATTATAGAGAATCTGATTTTCTAGTCAGCATCCACCAAAAGCAGCAACAGAAAATGCCTCTCTAGCACAGTTCTGCTGACTTATGATCCCTACTTCGCCGACTCTCATCTGCTTCTAGGCACAGCTGTTTCCAAGTGGAACAGCACTTTATGCAAACAGTACCAGCCTGGCCTCAGAGCAAGGAAGCCCAGAGAATAGGAGTTGGGGAAATCAGTATTTTATAGTTGGAGCCAAGAATTTGGACCATCACCTGCGACTTCAGATACCTGTGATCGTCCATGGCTTGCTCTTGGCTGAAATGCACTGCCTGAGGCAGATCTTAAAGAGTTGTTGTGGCAAACCCAGTTCTCTGAGTCCTTGTGAACTTTTAAGAGCCTGCCAAGGAAATGAGCAAACCGAAGGATGATGAAGAAGGCTGTGCTATGCACAGCACCTCCTCTATCTTTGCTCAACCTCATGGGGAAAACTGCAACCAAGCTGATCATTACAAGATTAGGATCCATGGAGTTTGTTTTTCTATAGAGTTCAACAGTGCATGGTTTCTATTAAAAACAACAACAACAACAACAACAACAACTAAACAAAATGAATACACTCTGTAGGATACTTGGAAGAGAGTGGGATATCAGAGCCAACAAAATATGAGTCATCAACAAGAGTAGGACCTTTGGAAAACTAAGAGAAGCAGACTGCTTAAAGAACAGCACTCCCTTTGGGACCCAACAGAATGTTTCACAACAGTTGTCAACCTCCTCCACTCCGCTCCTGGCTGCTGGCTTCGAACTGCCATAATCCTACATCTTCCAAGACTTCCTAAGGCCAGGATTTGATCTGTAAGGCAAAGTATAAATTGTAGTGTTTAAGAGCAAAGCTTTGGAATAAGTTTGCCTTGTTCCATATAATGGCTTCACTACTTACTGTATGATTGTCAGTAAGTAACCTAGTTTCTATTAAGCCTAATTCACACATGGGAGAAAAAGAGCTAAAGATACATATATTTTTAAAGTTAACAGTAGTTATTTCTGGTTAGAAGGATTAAGCATTAAATTAGTTTTATTTAAGGGTGCCTGGGTGGCTCAGTGCGTTAAGTGTCTGCCTTTGGCTGGGGTCATGATCCCAAGGTCCTTGGATGGAGCCCCGCATTGGGCTCCCTGCTCAGTGGAGAGCCTGCTTCTCCCTCTGCCTTTACCGCTCCCCCCCACCCGCTCATGCTCTCTCTCTCGCTCTATCTCAAATAAATAAAATCTTTTTTTAAATTCGTTTAATTTATCTGCATTTTCTAAAAATATTTGTAATTGAGCATATATTATTTTTGTAATAAGAAAAGCAAACGTTATATAATAATAAAGGTAACTAAGGAAATTAGAACTTAAGTGAAGTAATAGTTTTAATAGAGTAATTCTTGATGAATCCAAACAAGAGTCAGATTCCAACTTTGTTCCTCTAAGTGTTATAAAAAATGCCAAAACTCAATTCGAAAATCAGTTGATGGGCTTAATTTTAAATAAAGGCAAACAAAACCACAACACCAAAATAATAAATTAAAATACAAGACCTCCCCCATCTCCCAACTTGGTCACTGGATTCCAGTCCTCCAGGCTTTAGCCGGCATCATAACTGGCTCCCATGACAGCCCCATGATGTCTCGTGTACCAAACTCTGTGCTATTTTCCAGATATATACCTCCCAGGCTTACCACAAAACTGCCCTTCCAAAAGATTCCAGCAAAATAAAACATTCTGTTGGAATATTTTTAAACAGGTTATTGAAACACAGAAAGGACATTGCTTTCAAAGTTTTAGCCTGTTCCAAGAACCCTGTTGAAATTCTTGGCTCATTCTCCAATAGCTCTGGCACAAAATTGTCTCTGTTCATGCTAGTTGATGGAGCACAAGAGGGTGCATCGGCCAACCTGATCATCAAGGAATTTCATCAAGGAAAAAACATATGTCATATGATAGACAGTGAACTCCCAAAGAACTGAGATACCTACAGTCCCATGCACACAAAAGAGGAGACCAACAGAATTACAGAATAATTCCCAAATAAGAGAATCAGGTTAAGTGGGCAAGCCCTGGCGGAGACAACATATCTTGTGATTGTCCATGAGAAAATCAATTAAAGTGCTGGAAAACAACTGCATTAGTCCCTGCTTTCAAGGTGACTTCAATATATTTTGAATGACAAGCCTCAAATATATCATTCTAAATTGAGTGGAGGATATGTCCCCAAAGACAACTCAAGTGAGCATGGGAACAATGGTGGTGTTGCATGAAACCACTGCTCATGCAACTAAAGAAAAGGCTCCACAGACAAATGTTGCTCTGTTCTTCTGCCCCGCATAGCTGTAGAGCCACTCATCCCATAATCATAACTCAATTATCTACCAGGAGAATTATTATTTTCACTTGTGTTGAAGAAATCCACTCCAACTACTGGTACTTCTCAATCTAAACTCCAAATTAGGGGTGCTTGGGCGGTTCAGTTGGTTGAGCATATGACTCTTGGTTTCAGCTCAGGTCATGATCTCAGGTTCATGGGAGGAAGGTCCCCCCATCCCCCGTCAGAATCCCTGCTCAGTGGGGAGTCTGCTTCTCTCCTTCTCCCTCTGCCCCTCCCCCTGCTTATGTGCTTTCTCTCTCTATCTCTCTCTCCCCAAAATAAATAAACAAATCTTTTTTTAAAAAAGTTAACTCCAAATTATAAATATAAGCAAGGACGCCAAAATAACAAAACTTATGAGGAAAACTAACAAATGAAAGAGACTAGGCTGAAAGGTAAAATAACCAATCCCTATAAACAGAGCTTATAAACAATACTGAATAGAAATTTAAATATATAAAAATTATCCTCAAGAGATTTGATACGATTTATCAAAAGAGCTCTGTGGAAAGCAATCATCAGTCTGCAAATTAAAAATATGATTGCTAAGATTTTTTTAAACTAAATCAGCCAAATACCAAAATGGAGATCAACTAAAACTGAATTAACAACTGAAAATCTACCAAAGAGACAGAAATTATAAGACAAATGACAAGAATCATGATAGAACTTATATCTTACTTCTTTCAAAATAGGCCTTAGAAAGCCAATATCTGTCTACCATGAATTCTAGAAAAATGACAAACTTGGAGAGGGAATATAATGAAAGAAATAAAAGTCAATTTTCCTTGAGCTAAGGAAATTTTCCACAGGACATGGCCCACTGTGGAAAAGACAGCTAGTTGTCCACCGATACCCATTCTCGTTGTCTTTGAATAGAAACCTCCAAGAATTTTAGCTAATCACAGAAGACTTGGTGAAATAATTTCTCACTCTCTCTTGCAAATTGGTCTTGTGACAAAATTCTAACCAATAAGATGTGGATTAAAGCGATATATGCAGGGCGCCAGGGTGGCTCAGTTGGTTAAGCGACTGCCTTCGGCTCAGGTCATGATCCCAGGGTCCTGGGATCGAGTCCCACATCGGGCTCCCTGCTCAGTGGGGAGCCTGCTTCTCCCTCTGACCCTCTCCCCTCTCATGCTGTTTCTCTCTCTCTCAAATAAATAAATAAAATCTTTAAAAAAAAATAAAGCGATATATGCAATTGTAAGTCATTCTCTTAAAGAAAAGAAGATTGCCACTTCGCCACCCCTCTATTGGCTGAAATACAAATTGTGATGGACATGGATGTCTTAGACCAAAGATCACCAAAAATAGCCATGTCCATTTGTTTACTTATTGTCAACAGCTGCTTTTCCAGTTCAGTGGTAGAGCTGCAAGGTTACAATAGGAGCCTTATGGGCAATAAAGTCCAAAGTACTTACTATTTGTCCAATTACAGAAAAAATTTGCCAACTCCCAGTTAAAATTTAAAGATTGACAACATATGTGTTGGTAAAGGATAAGAAGCAACTAGAATGCTCAGGCATTGTCAGTTAGAGTGTAAAGTATTTACAAGCACTTTCCAATACTGCTGGAACACAGTGTTAATAAAGTTAAATACACAGCTACCTTATTATACAGCAATTCCAAATCTGTGTATATTCTCAAGATAAATGAAAATATACATATATTCTCTCACAAAAGACATATTCAAGACTGCTCAGAGCAGTTTTATTCATTATAATCAAGAGTGGATAAACAAACTGTGATATATCCATGCAATGAAAAACTACACAGCACTAAAAAGGAAGACATTACTGCTACACCAATGACAAAAATGGAACCCAAAACATACTGATGAGTAGAGAACAGACACCAGACAGAATTTACTGTCTGATTTCACTTATATGAAGTTCAAGAAAAGGAAAAATTAACCTATGAGGATAGAAATCAGAATGGTCGGTATCTGCAGATGGTGTGTATTGACTGGAAAGGGCACGAGGAAGCTTTTGGGGTGTTAAAAAGCTGTATAACTTGATCCTAGTGGTGATTACCAGGCATCTACATTTGTAAAAATTCAGCGAGCTTTGCAACTTAAAATTTGTGTACTTTTTTGTATACATGTTATACCTGAATAAAAATAAAATAAAAAAAGCTGAGGTAAACAAACAAGAAAGAATCAATGTATCTTATACTTAATACAAGAAAGTTATTGTTGATGATTTTTTGTCAAAGCAATAGACCAAAGCAGCAGATTGAACACATTTCCTGAAAATGTAGACTTAAAAACGTAACAGGCTAGAATAAGAGGTGAACACTTCTAAATCATGAATAAAAATAAATCCACCACAGCAATACTCAACAAATATTACAATGTTTAGTGAAAAGAATAAGACACCAAAAATGCACACAGAATGAGTCCATTCATATAACATTCAAGAACAAACAGATTTAAAGTATGGACATCGGGAACGCATGCTTAGGTGGTAAAGCTGTAGGAACACAGGGAAGCAAGTCTCATTAAGTCAGGAGGGTAATTACCTTAGGCAGTAATAGAATAGAACTTCCCCGTGATAAGGAGGTGATGGAGGAGAGGGGCTTCTGGCATGGTGGTAATGTTATTTCTTGATCTACATGATGAGGACACCCATGTTCGTGTTATTACTATGTTAAATCATACATGTGTTTAAGCACATCTCTCAATGCATGTTTTATTTCACATAACCAAAGGTTTAAAACAAAGTAAAGATACAGAGGATTTGAATAACAAAAAGGTTCATTCGGTATTACATATATGTTCTTTCTTCATATATAAGTATGAATATTATATTCATAGACACAGTATTATAGATATAAACGCATATGAATTATATAATATACATTTATATGCATGTATGTGTATGTGTGTATGTATGGACCAAACAGAGAAGATGCAACGTATTCAAACGCCTATAAAACTGTTTTCAAAAGTCCATCATGTACTTCACCAGGGATGATTTCATCTTTGCTGCGGATTAGGGGCTGGCTGTGAGTTTCCCATGCTTTCAGTTTCCAAGATGAAGCTCATTTGTGTGTGTGTGGTTATACTGTCATTATTGGGTGTATGGTAGGGGTTGGGAAGACAATTCAGCTTTTGGTTCATATGTTGCCAGGCACAAGGAATCACATCCATCCACACTTGACATAAGACCACACATTACTCTGAAAGCCTGTACTTTGACCTGGATTCAGTAAGTGAATGGGACTCTGGAGGGTCTTTCTTAGGGAACAGTATGAGAAGAAAGGTGCTCTGAAATATTTGGTAGCCAGAGGAAAGAAGTAGAGCAAAGATGGCTAAGAGATCACCAAAAATCTGTGTTCCACTCCCCCCCGCCCCAATGGGTAGAGTTATCTCCAAGAGCTGGCTGGTCAGCCAGGAACTACATTTCCCAGTTCCTCTCACCCTTAGTGGTAGTCCTGTGACTAAGCTCTAGTCAATTAAATGTGAACCGAATTGATCACCATACCTTCCAGACCTGATATATAAAGACCCCCACACAGTACTCTATCTATATTCTTTTCACTTCTCAGTTGGCTGGAATGGAGGTGATCCCCCAGGGTGACCTTAAAAATTACTTGTTGAAGAGAGAAAAGCTCCTTACAGCCCAGGTTCCTGAATAACTGTATGGATGCAGGTGACGCCCTCTAAACTTTTCACCTACACAGTACTCTTATGTGAGCCATAGTATCCGAGCCATCATTCATTTTGGGTCTATTTGTTAGCATAGGTAGGCTACACTAATTAGTGCAGGGAACAATTATAGTACCTACCCCACAGTGTGGTTGCAGAGCTTAAATGAAATCATGAAAAAAAGAAACTTAGCACAGTGCCTCACACATCATAAGTGCTGTGTGTGTGTGTTAGCTTAGTAAGTACCCAGGAAATTATGACAAGGACTTTAGGGTCTTCAAAATGATTAAGTTTCAGGACATGAGCTCTTGAAAATAAAGGAAAGTGATTGATGACAATCTACTCAGTCCATTTCTTCCAGGTAATCACTCCTTCCTCCTAAGAATCCTCTGGGCCTGGGCATATGAGTAGCACAGTAGGGCGATCCAAGCACATTTGAGCAAGAAAGCTGTGAAACAAGCTCAATATGCTAACCATCAGGGACAATGATGAACCAGCTGGAGGCTCTGAGATGAGCCCCTAACATAAGTGAACAGAAAGAAGGGACTCATATGTAAATACGTGTGCAAAGGTAAGGTTTTTTCCTGCATTTTCCTTTTTTGCTTGCAGCGAGCACATGTGTGCACACACATACACACACACACTGACATACAGATAGATTGCTGCACTGCAAAGAGTATTGGTGATTTTATCGATGGGTCTCTCAAATCATCACTAAAACAAAAATAAGCTGTTCCCTTCACAGCTGGAGTCAAATGGAGTGATGACAGTTGTCTCACCCTTCTTTGATGATAAATGAGCCCTCCCCTGCTTACTCGGGTCCTTGACCCAAATTCACAGTTATTCCAGTGACCCAGGCAGATCTTTGGGAAGAAAAAAAGCCACACTCACAAAGGCCTAATGAAGCTTGTCTCAACTATTACTATTGTACCCTGTCATTCTAACTATAATTGATTTGCTAAGGTAGCTTTTTTTTTATAATCAGCCTAGCAGACAAAAATACCTAATATAAATTAAACACATCTCTCTCTCTCTGTCTTGGTCTCTCTCTCTCTGTTTTTCACATTTCACCAGCCCTACTACCCCATGTTTATTTTAAACTTTCTATGAGACTTCACATTCTCCTCTTTTATCTTGGAAGTAAGCAAATAAGTGTCTGGCCTTTAAGAAGGTCTTTGGTAAAAGGATCTTAGAATCATGTAAAGAGGACTTCATTCCCTCAACAATCTTTGTCATAAGGCACAAATTTTGGTTGATTGACGGTGACTGTCTAGAATCCTCTCTGAAAATGGTTTGGAAACCACATCAGAGCTTAGTAGGAAAGAATACCATGATGAAGTAAGCGAGTGCGGTGGCGTGTTAGAATATATTCCATGTATTTATCCTCCCTAGGAGTTAAAGTAGAATAATAGAAAATTTCCAGAAAGCAAGATACCTAGCCTATTGTGTAGATACAGATACAAATACAGGAATAGCTATGTAGATATTTAGAATCTGAATCCTTTAAGGAAGATAATACAACCACATTTCAAAGCACGTTCCCTGAAACTGCTTATACTTATTGGTTGTTTCCCACAACAATCCACTTTAAATTCCTTGTGTTGCAAGACACAGGGATAAAATTAAACAACTTACTCAGGGAAAAAGGGAACAAGAGCTCTGAGAAGTAAGGGCCCAAGATTTCTAGGTTCTTTTCAAGATCCAAACTCCCTGAGAGATCCTCGAGCCTGAGATTCTCCTGGAAGCCATGTGCTTTGTGGTTCCCTAGATGTCTTTCTTCCACAATGGAAGGCTGTGTGTTAACAGCCTGTAGTAACAAGACTCCATTATTGCCAGAACATAACATCTCAAAGGGACTCCTAGCTACCCAGAGGTTGCAGAGAGTTCCATTTAGCACCATCTTTGTGAGGCGTGAACACCTGACACAGGATGAAAGTGGAGGAACCGGCCCTGGGGAGGAAGGGCTTTTTCCCTTTCAAGTTTCTGAACTCTTCTAGGTCTGTGGAGGTCCAAACCACAGAACCAAGGAAACTCAAAAGGAAAGCAACAAAAGGAGCTACAAATCAAAAGCGCCCTATCCAATGTACAGCTCCCGCTGTTCTGCTTTCATTACACACCAGCGTCGTGTGAATGGATAACAGCACCTCAGCCTCCTCATACAAAGTCAACACACTGTATTGAGGAGTGTGTACAACTTGCAAAGGAGCAGACTGGCTGCTGGCTAAATTCTCCAGTCCTTTTCAATCTCTCTCCAAGCTTTTTTTTCTCTGTGGGGCTGGAAGCTGGGGAGTTTTCTTTGTCTGGTTACTATTAGGTTCCTTTGGGATCTTTAGGAATACCATAGACCCCATTGCTGCCACCACCCATCCCCATATGGCCATGCACTCCCTGAGAACTGTCCTATA
The DNA here is from genome assembly GCF_009762305.2 of Zalophus californianus. Classification (NCBI taxonomy): domain Eukaryota; kingdom Metazoa; phylum Chordata; class Mammalia; order Carnivora; family Otariidae; genus Zalophus; species Zalophus californianus. Next base: position 100,737,138 of record NC_045599.1, read on the forward strand.
ATTGGGACTTTTCTTTGCCCACCTACCACACATGTCCTCTTCCTTCCTCTGGGTCCCACCCTGCCACTAATTCTTTAAAGGTATTTATGTTAGCCAAAGCTCTCTGGGTTGTAGGAAACAGAAACTCACTCCAACTAATAGAAGGAACTTCCAGACATCATGTAACGAAGTTAGCTCAGAAAAATAAAGCAGGATCCAGGTTTTCTAGGGCCCAGAGCTTCAATAATAGAGAAAGGGTGTCTCTTTAATTTCTTTAATTTCAAATGCAAAATTAGGTATGAAAGTGAGTATCAAAAAGAGAAATCACAGCAAACTGCAAACTTTTAAATGTTGACAAATGTCACAAATATGACAAAACCCAGAAAAAATATCCTAATGTTTTTGTTAATTAACTGGCTGATAACACTTCTGTAATAACTTTTATTGGCTTGCTCTTTGATCACCTCCCCATATGACAATAATTTTTTACTATAACTTTCAAGGGAATAAAAAGGTAGTTCAAGTCTTTCTTCTAGCATAGCAATCAAAATTCATTACTGAAGGTGGGATGCAGAAAACAATCAACATCACACACAGGTGTACTCCGGTCTGTCCTGACTCTTTTAAGACAGAAACTCTGACAAATTATAGTTTGCATGATTCACAAAAGGAAAAAAAAAATATGGTGCATTTAAATTGTCTAAATTACATAATCAAACATATTCCACCACACTTCCATTTTGATTAAACATCAATAAGAACTGAATCCTCTTCTTATAATTTTCTATTTCTGATAACTTAAATGTACAAAATTCTTTCAAGCCTTCCTTCTCCTCCACTCCCCACATATATTGGATGCTAGGAGCTATCCAGTATGTTCCTATAATAACCAGGTCACACTTTCCCACTGTGTCTTCCCTGCAGGAAATTATGGATGGAGGGGGTAGGGAGAAGAAGTGCAGAGTGGAAGCAGAGAGAGCAGTGTGGAGGCTCTTGAAACCATCTACGCAGCAGACGATGTGATGCAGACTAAGGCAGTGGTGGTAGAGATAGTAAGTGATCAGACTCAGACTTACTTTGACAGTAGAGCCAGTGTGATTTGCCACTTTGGTATGGGAGACAAGAAAATGAAGTTCACGGGCATCTGGCAGGCTGTCAGTGGAGCATGTGACTCTTGATCTCAGGGTTGTGAGTCCAAGCCCCACATTGGGTAGAGAGATTACTTAACAATAAAATCTTCAATGGGACGCCTGGATACCTCAGTCAGTTGGGTAACCCACTCTTGGTTTTGGCTCGGGTCATGATCTCGGGGTTCTGGGATGAAGCCCCATGGTAGGCTCCATGCTCAGCACAGAGTATGCTTGGGATTCTCTCTCCCTCTCCCTCTGCTCCTCCTCCTTCTTATATGATCTCTCTCTCTCTCTCTTTCTCAAATAAGTGAATAAAACCATTTGTAATAAATAAATAAAATCTTGAAGAAAATAAAATGAAGTTTAGGATAATGTCAAGTAGATGACCTGACCACTTCCACACAGAATTATTCTGAGCACTAACTGAATGAATGCTTGTAATCATGTCTAGCATGATGCATGGAACAAAACTGGAGCTCAGTAAACATTAGTTAAATCTGAACATTGTTTATATTACTTAAAAAAAAAACCTGAGGAGAATAAATTGTACAGCAGGCCCTATATCACTACTAACTTGACTATTAATGATGACAGCAAGGATCTCTGAAAATTTGCCTCAATGGCCCCTGCAAATCTGCTGAAGACAAGACAGGATAACAACCCAGGCAAATATTTAAAATAAGATATTGCCCCAAAAAGCGCATAGAGCACAATCCTGTATTTACCTGGGTAAACACAACTTACACAAAAGAGGATATCTAGGGTGGTCACTTCAATGCAAATGAGGAGCTACCAAAGTCTAATTCTGACAAAACACGCTGGGGATTTTGGATTACCATCCACGGTGACCTCAACCCTCAGCCCTACACCTTTTTTAATTCCTATTGGCTATCCAGCTTTGAAATTATACACTTGTAGGCTATGATTTTTAATTTGAGAAATTATTTTTATTAATTTACTATATTTTGATTATTAATATTTTTTAAGTAAGCTCCATGCCAAATGTGGGACTTGAACTCATGACCCTGAGATTAAGAGTTGCATATCTACTGGGGCACCTGGGTGGCTCAGTAGTTAAGCGTCTGCCTTTGGCTCAGGTCATGATCCCAGAGTCCTGGGATCGAGCCCCACATCAGGCTCCCTGCTCTGTGGGAAGCCTGCTTCTCCCTCTCCCTCTCCCACTCCCCCTGCTTGTGTTCCCTCTCTCACTATGTCTCTGTCTGTCAAATAAATAAATAAAATCTTTTAAAAAAAAAAAGAGTTGCATATCTACTGACTGAGCCAGTCAGGAGCCCCTAATTTGAGAAATTCTCATTTCAAATCCATACATTAAATGGAACATTAATGGGGCCTGTGGGGGTGTCTGGGTGGCTCAGTGGGTTAAGGTCATGATCTCAGGGTCCTGGGACCGAACCCAGCACCAGGCTCCCTGCTCAGTGGAAAGCCTGTTTCTGTTTCCCTCTGCTCCTCCCATCTGCTTCTCTCTCTCTCTCTCTTTCTCTCTCATTCTCTCTCAAATAAATAAATAATCTTTGAAAACAAAAAAAAATTAAAAAAATAGGGGGCACCTGGGTGGCTCAGTCGGTTAGGCATCTAACTTGATCTCAGCTCAGGTCATAATCTCAGTGTTGTGAGATCAAACCCCACATTGAGCCCTACATCAGGCTCCACACTGGGCATGGAGCCTGCTTAAGATTCTCTCTCTCCCTCTGCCTCTGCCCCTCTCCACTGCCCCCTCTAAAATAAATAATACATAAACAATGAAACATTAATATTTGTACTATATCATTTCACCATTTACTTAAAATTTGCACAATATAAGATCTTATTATACAACAAAATATTTCAAGCGGGTAAGGATTTGAAAAAAGCCAACCAGCTTTGCCATAATAGAGGGTACTGAGTGTTTGAAACGGGAAAAGGTCACTAATTCCTAACTTAGAGGTTTTTTCATCTAGTCCGTGGCCGAGAGAGTAGCTGCACCCCCCAAAAAAGAAGAGTACAGGAGAGATGGAGCCCATGAAAAGGTAATGGGCAGAAGACAATCGTACCAAGATTACATTCCATAAAACAGAATTGGCAACATCTGCTCAATCTACTGTAGATAAACAATGAACTATTTTCCATCTCATTAACTAAGAGGATGAGGTATTAAATAAACCCCAGGGGCCTCATGCTTTGTTATCACGGTTAAGGCTTGGCCCAGACTTGCTGCATTAGCTAATCTTTGTAATGGTTTACAATCTAAAATCTTACACAATTTCTCTCTCTCTCTCTTTCTCTCTTTCTTTCTCTCTCTCTCTCTGACACATACACACACAAATCCCAAATGGCTTAAAACCAAAAGTTCCTGCTTAATCTGACTGTCTAATTACTAGTCACTTAGCTTAAATTATTAACCATGTCTTCAACTGTGATATATGATACCTGTAGGTCTCCAAACAGGATTCTAATAGAATTATCTAATTCTATTAAACTGCAAACAACTGCCCATTAAATATTTATTAGCCAGCTTGCATTCATTGAAGATAGATTGGAGTGTCAGCAAACCTCTGGGTTCCCTCTTTCTGGAGCTTTGTCACACAGAAGGTTCAGCCAAACCAGCTCATCAGAATGATGCCTATTGATCAACTGCCAATTACCTATTTAATTGAAATCAGTGGGGAAAAAAAAAGTTTAGAAGAACTTACAAGGTACGGTACGGATTTTTTTTTTAATACTTGGTTAAATAAGTACATTGGTTAAAATCTAGCTAACTTGATTGTAAACACTTAAGGTTTATTTTACCAAGGGGAAAACTGCTAGGACTTAAATAATTAGATTTTCTTTTTCAGATTGGTGAATCGTATTTTTAATGAAGGAGTTGAAGAACTGTCAATTTTATCTACCCAGGAGAGATGCTTTTTGATGCCAGGCTTTCAGGCTAAAATGTCTTCTTTCTTAAAGCCATATGAAAGATAACCTGACACCTTTGGCAGACAGCACTCCTTCAGATGGTAAGCATGTGGGCAGTTTTAGACAATTAGATTATGCAAGATGGCAAGTGTTCATTCACTAAAAATGCAAGAACCATCTGGATTTTCCCAGAGGATCTGGAGAAAATGAACAAGGAAAGTCACTCCTCTAAACGAACCTCTTTAACATGAATTGTTCAAAACCCAAACTGTAAATCAATTCTTAATAGCAAAAGGCCATCATAAAGAATAAGAAGGAGAGGAATGTCATCTGACTCTTGTTCAACTAACTTCTCAATAGTCAGAGAAAGGCCAAAGAAAAACAGGAATTGCCGTAGCATATAATCAGTAGTGGTATATATTTTTGCTTCCTGGTTGCTGTAATTAAGGATTCAACTTCAGACAACCACCTTATAGGTTGATCTTGAGAAGATACTACTGTCTGGAAGCAAAATAATTAAGACAGACATGAAAATCAGCGCTAGGAACCTCTAGTCATTAAAAACAAAGCAATGGGGGGAAAAATAAATCGTGTTACATTCACACACTGGTATAAAGTATTGCAATGCAAATGGATAGACTATAGCAACATAGAAAATGGATTAATTTTGTAGACATCATGTTGAATGAAAAAGCCAGACACCCCCCAAAAACAGAACATATTCTGTATGATTAAATTTATATAAAATTCAAAAACAGGCAACATTAAGCTATGTTTTAAGTAAAATAATAGTTACCTTTTGGAGTAGGGAAAAGGGTAGTGATTGGGGAGAATTTTGGAGTGCTTTCTATACCTGACCTACAAGTTAGTTACAGAAATCTAGTCCCTTTGGAAAAATGTTTGCACTTTTCTTAATGTATGTTATTCTTCAATAAAAAGTTTACTTGCAAAAAGTAAAGCAACAGAGCAATTTATTTGTGTGTCCTTAGGCAAGTCACTTATCTCTGAACCTCCAACTTTCCATCATGTGTAAAATAAGCAGTTGGACAAGATAGTCTTCAGATTTCTTTAGATTTCTTCAGATTGCAAAAATGCTTTGATACTACAAAAGATCACTTGTCTCACAAGGACAAATTGGATCAATAAATCTACACTGATATCAACCTCATTTTGGCAGTTGAATATATCCCTCCTCCCTTACCCAGTTCTTCAATCTTTACTTCAATAGTAAAAAGCAAGTTTTTTGGTAGCATATGTACATAGAGAATCCTCCCTCTAGATAAATAGATAGATATATATAATGAGAGAGAATTTTTTTAATAAAATAAAGCTAGACAAAAGGAGAGATGGGGAACTATCTCACTCTCAAAAACCTGCCCCTCGAGTTTCTTTCAGCTCCTCATTCACATAGAAATATTTAATCTTTGAGATATTTTATCCCAAGAGAGTCTGTAGTTCTGAAATCAGACAGGAATGGACTTTATAGGAACGTAAAAAAAAAAAAAAAATCTGCCCTAAAATGTCTTTAGCACAACTACCTAAGAACCCAATGTTCCCACCATTAGAGGATCTTCTTAGGTTGATCAGCCCTTTACCTCACAGAGAACTGGCTTCTAAAGACATGAGATGTAGAAAACAAGCTTTGTGCTTCATAAAGAGATCACAAGCCTAGCACGTCTCTAGAAGAGAGGATGCTGACATTTGGTACCCAGACGGCACTTCCTGACCAGCCCAGAACCAAAAATCAAGAGAACATGGTAAGGGCATGGGGGCCAGGGATCCTTCCACTACTCATTCCCACAACTAACACCAACTTATTGCCGATTCTCCTCATGTTTACACACACACACACACACACACACACACACACACACACACAAATCCTTGTGAATTTCACCAAACAATAAGAAAATAAAATTCCACTAAAGGCCTCCTTTCCCTAAACAACCATAAGTCAACCAAATAAACTGTTCACTTTTTAAACTATTAGTTATATATAGAATACTATAGGAGGACTGCTGAAAATTGCCTTCACTCACTGTAGAAACCAAAGCATAGATCTCTCTGCTCGTGGAGTTCTATAAGGAAATATTGGAGATTCATCAGGGAATGAACAAATGTCACCAATTCACAACCAAAATAATGGGCAGAAAAAACCTAAATCCCCCATGTATGAAATATTACAACTTTTAAATTCCCTAGTAGCGTATATCTTAAAAGGACAAAATAAAGTACAAATCAGGACTTGTTCTTGGAGGAATATTCCTAGATCATATTGTCAGGAAACAGATAATATGTCATTTCTCCTTAGCTCTGAGGGAGAGTAGAAGTGTCTAGAGAATATGCAATGAGCAAGTTACCTGCTGCTGTCTTTTACAAATCTTAAACAGAAACCAAAAGCAGTTTGGTTGGTTTTTCTTAATAAGGCACATGCATCTCCAGAGAACACATCCTCACCAGGCAAAAGCTGCCTCAAAATGTCTTTTCATGCCTTCCCAGCTGGGACCAGGGTTTTGCTCTCTCCTTTAAAGGCAAAGGGCTCTGCTACACAACTGGGGAAAAGGGCAGAATTACATTTGAAGGAATTAGTTTAGGTGTCAATATGCTTCTCTGAACTGTAAAAACATAAGCAATTGTGCAAATACTACTTAACTTGTAAAAAACACCACTGACCTCAGCCCAGTACAGAAAGATGCTGTGGTAAAACAGGCTTTTCCACCCCTACAAAGTAGGAGCAAGTTGGGAGAAGAGACAAGAACACAAACAAGGAAGTATAAGAGCAGAACTAGAGTTGTGACTGCGGCCAGAATCATTCCCTGAAGAATTCAGAGCTGCACAGATGCTGAGGTTCACCAAGATGCTACTCCTGTGGCCATCCCTGAGGACTACTGTGCCTGAGATTTCTAGTGTCCCACCCCACAACTATTTTTCTATAATAATACAAGTCTTTTCTGCATACGAATGCCAGGTTAAAGACTACGCTTCTCCGTTTTCCTTAAAGTTAGGCGTGGCATGTGACCAGGTACTAGCCAACGGGAAGTATGAATAGAAAGAAGTGGCTTGTGCAACTTTCTGGTCACATCCTTAAAAAATAAGACACATGAAGTTCTACTGTTCTTTCTTTCTTTCTTCCCCCTTGCTGGAAATCAGACATAGTGAAGGCGCATGCTAAGAATGGAAGAGCTGCTGAAGGTGCTCAGAAGCTGCTTGGTCCTCACACCATGGATCCACTGTGTAAGTCCTTACACTTACTCGGCAGCCAAACCAATATCCTAAAATTCACAACACCAATTGCTACTGGGATCATTTCTTCACCATCCTCTGTCCCATTGGAGTGATGATTATTTCTGCCCCAGAGGTTGCCCAGTGCCCTCATTAAGCATGGATGATCCCCCACTTAACAATCCGGCACAATGGCAATCTCACCCCACAATTACTACCAAGAATGTGGGGTTAACACAGACAACTTGCAAGGTCATGGTAGTTTGAATCAAGAGCCCTGTCCTAATCAAAGTGGGGCCATGATGAACCAGTTTCAAATCACCCACAGAACCTGGGCAGCAGGGCTATAATACCTCTGATGACAGCTCAATAGCCTTTTTTCTCCAGCTAGGAAATTTGAGGGGTGAGCCTGAGCAGGGTCACCTAAATAGATTGCACCTGCCAAGACCGGGTGATGGAATAAATGAGTGCATGTGGAATGGAAATTAGGGGGCTAGACCTAAAATAAATTTAACAGATTGCCTCCTCTTTAAGTGCTCCTTTTAATCAGCTGATTTCATGAGACTTTTCTTTGCAGAGGAGGAGATGTGACTCATGAGCATGCTTGCCAGAGACAGATGCTTTGTGGGTTTTGTTGTTTTTTGTTTTTTGTTTTTTTAAAATTCTATCAGACAGGGATCTGCAAGAAATTTAGATGAAGAGAAAGGCCAATGATAAACATGATTTGAATCAAAGCAGATTTGGGGGTAAGATATACAAAATTTTTATAGACTCACAGTTCCTAAAACTATGTTCAAAGACATAAAAATAAAAGGCGAATCAGAGTTTTACAAATAAAGGACCTTAGAGATCACCTAGTTCAACTCCGTTTTCCCAAATAAACACTTAACATAGTATATAACACACAGTTGGCTATCAAATATATTTTTTCTAGTTGTTGAGTAAATGATTGCCTTACTAGAAAATAAGAGAGAACAGTGATTCATCCAAGATTACACAAGAAATAATCAGGTAAACTAAGATGTCTCAACACCAAGCTCAACACATTTTCTATGCTGCTTTCTCTCATTATGTAGCATAGTCCTTTTCATTTTTTAAATTAACCCCAAATTCCATGCACACACTTTCCTTTTCCTGGTGTCTCTATCAGTTAGGATAATTCTAGCTGTAGGTAACAGAAAACTTAGCAAAAGTAGCTTAAGTTAGAAGAGTATTTTACTTTACAGAAACCCAGAGGTGAGTTGTCCCAGGGTTGATGCTGATGGCTCAGCATCATCAAGGACCTAAGAATTTTCCATCTTTCTACTTTCCCATGTTCATGTGTTGCCTTCATTTAGGGCCCTATTTTCTCATGGTTGCCAAATAGTTGTAGCATTTCTTTTTATCTTCTATGAAAGCATTCAAGCCAAAAAAAAAGGGACAAGGGTAAAAATGTCTTCCTTTTCACACCACTCTATTAATAAAAAGAAAAATTGTTCCCCAAGGTGCCTGGGTGACTCAGTCGATTGATTAAGTCATGCTCCTGGGGTCCTGGGATCGAGCACCGCATTGGGTTTCCTGCTCAGAGGAGAACCTGCTTCTCCCTCTCCCTCTGCAGCTTGCCCTGCCTGTGTGCTCTCTCTCTGTCAAATAAATAAAGAAAATCTCTAAACAAAAGAAAAAAGAAAAATGATTCCCCAAACCTTCAACATACTTCCCTTTGTCTCACTACCAGAAATAGATCACATGCTCACCAATCACTGGCATAAAGATGTGAGATAGAGATAACTGGCTTAGGCCAATCATGATTCATCTATGGGAGCTGGGCACATTCTATCCCAAACAAATATATTCACAAGGAAGAAGAGTAAGTGGCTACCTCAAGACATCTATGATATTTTGCCACATCCACAGATTGCCTTGGCAGGTCTACTCAAGACTAAGCCCGAAGGTATTATATCCCACCAATGTTAGATATAGGAGTATAAATTCAACTCAACAAACATTTGTCAATCACTTTCCATTTACCAGTCTCCACGCAGACCCTGCAACTAAAGCAACAAATAGAACTGTTACTTTTCTTACCCTCAGGGAGCCCACTGAAGAATGGCAGATGAAGACCACTAAATAGGCTATTACAATCCAATATGATGTGTGTTCTCATGGGGAAAGTGCCCACACATATGGAATAATAAAGAAGACATAACTAGCCCACATACGGATGGTCAGGGAAGGCTTCCAAGAGCAGGTGTCATCAACAGAATAAGTAAAAGCTAGCATGGAGATGTTATGGGACAATCAGAGTTTGTTCCAGATAGAAGTTTCAGAATAAGCCAGGTGCAAGAGACAAATGAGAATATGATGAATCTGGAGGCTGGAGGGAAAAAAAATTCAGTATGACTAAACCACTGAACATAAGGCAGAGAGATCAACTGAGACTAAAGAGGTAAGAGTTGGTATTCGAATTAGCCTATTTCAAGTTTTTGCCAGTTTGCTAAAGGATTTGCCATGACAGCTGTAGGTGGAGTCACAGGTGTAAAAACAACTAAAAGGCAGCAAGCACAGAGGCGACCTCCCCAGAGGAAATGGATCACGACACTGCTACTTGGTGACTCGCAATTCCCTTTGCCGATTTTCCATCTATTGAGGCTATTACAGACCAGGCTGAAAATAATGTACCAGTTCAGAGTGTCAACAGCTCTCCAGCAGAAGGACTAGTGTAGGTAATGAGTGTGCTTTGACAGCCCAAGGTCAGATATTTAACAATATTCCAGAGTTTAAGTATGATACACTAAGCGCTGTTTTAGCTCCTAACTTGAAAGGCTCACAGCTGCTAATATTTACAGAAATAGGAAGCAATTACAGTTCGCTGCCACAGGAGGAACTTAAATAATTTAAGACTCATAATGCCTCTGATTCTTTTCAAGCCATCTCTTCTCCAGAACCAGCTGCTTCTAGCACTCAGAAAGACCTCTGTTCAGAAGGCAGAGTCGTCCTGATGCACAGCACTGCTTTTGCTTGCCCAAAAACTCAAGCACACAGCTTTTTGGCATCCACAACATTTCTCCCACATTTGTACTTCATCTCTGGAAAGGGCCCCCTTTCTCACCAGCAATGAAACTCCACAGCCATCTGCCTGGGCTAATCTGGGTAAACTGGCATGATCAGAGAGAACCATAATGTAATTTCACAAATTAAACTAATTTATTTCAGTAGCCATTTTCATGACATGGATGTGGTAGGACAAGAATAGAGAAGAAAGGGGAATGGGGGAGAAATTGAACACGTTCAATGCCAAACAGAAGAAAGTCAAATTTCAAGTGCCTAAAGTTAACATGTGAACTACCCCCAAGAGTCTCTTCTTCTGATTCCATTGTGAATTCAGCACTTTCCCCCAGGGGTCAACAAGCTGATGAGTGGCATAAGAAAATGTAGACAATTGTAAAATTTTTTTTCGTTGAAGTTTAGATTGAAGAGCTTCTGATATCAACCTCTCGAATGATCTTTGCAAGAATTAGAGAATACAGAGGTGTCTGCTCCCATTATAAAATTCTAAAATATGACCAAGAACATTGGGTTCCACAATCTTACATTTAACATCACAGATTTTCCTGGAAGGACATCAGGCTAGAAGGGAAGGAACGTATTTTCTGGCGCCCAATATATTAGCTTTTAAATCTCAGCTCTACCCATTTGTGGCTCCCAACTCTGGCTGGTTAGTCCATGTTTCTGAGCCTCAGTTTCTGCATCTGCAACATGGAGATGATCTTATAAATAAGTATTAATCAGAATTAAATTATGGTAAATGAAATAACTTGGACAAAGAACCTAATGGTGTCTAGGCTATAGAAAGCATCCAATGAAGCCTGGCGCTATCCCTTCTCTCCCAATACCTGCTCTTCCATTTCTCTCATCAGGATAATATATATACCTTTCCAGTGTCTGTAGTGTTTAGGAGAAATGCTAATCAGTTCCTCCTGTCTGTTCCTTGAAAAATACAATAAAGAAACACTTTTTTTAATGTGTTGAATTGTGTTCCCCACAAAATTCGTGTGTTAAAGTCTCCACCTCAGTACCTCACGATGTGTCCTTATTTGGAAGTAGAGTTGTTACAAATGTAATTAGTTAATTTAAGGTCATTCTAGAGTAGGGTAGGCCCCTAATCAATACACCTGGTATCCTTTTTTTTAAAAGATTTATTTATTGGGCGCCTGGGTGGCTCAGATGGTTGAGCGTCTGCCTTCGGCTCAGGTCATGATCCCAGGGTCCTGGGATCGAGTCCCGCATCGGGCTCCCTGCTCCTTGGGAGGCTGCTTCTCCCTCTGCTTCTCTCTCTCTCTCTCTCTCTCCCTCTCTCTCTCCCTCTGTCTCTCATGAATAAATAAATAAAATCTTTAAAAAAAAAAAAGATTTATTTATTTATTATTTGTTTGTTTGTTTGTTTGGTGGGGGAGGGGCAGAGGGAGAGAGAATCCTGAAGCAGTCTCCCTGCTGAGCATGGAGTCCCACGGGGCTTGATCTCAGGACCCTGAGATCATGACCTGAGCCAAAATCAAGACAGTACCCCCATCCGGTATCCATATAAAGAGAACACCATGTGAAGAGACAGGCAGGCCCCCAAGGAGAACATCATGTGAAGCTGTAGGCAGAGATCTCAGTGATGCAGCAAAAGCCAAGAAATACCAAAGATTGCCAGCAACCCACCAGAAGCTAGGAGAAAGGCATGGAATAGATCCTTCCTCATGGCCCTCAGAAGGAATCAACCCTGCTGACATAGGTTTCTAACCTCTAGAACTGTGAGATAATGAGTTTCTGTCATTTAAGCTGCCCAGTTGGTGGTACTTTGTTATAACAGCCCTAGTACTAATACAGACTCACTGCTAAAGTTATTTTCTGTCAATGTACACATTAATAGCTTTCACCACCACAACATTTTTTATAGGTTGTCAATGACTTTAGGTCTTTTGGGTAAACATTCAGTTATATACTGTGTAAATAACATGGCTGACTTGGACAATTCTGGCTGGCTGAGAACACAGAGGTCCTTAATACATTGCTTCCTTAGTCCTAAAGCACTTTGAATAAGAGGATTCATTGGCTCCGTCTACCTGTTTTTCTTTCCCCTAGATGTCAAGCTCTTTGAAAGCGGTGAAACTGTGTCTCATTCACCTTCATATCCCCAGCAGAGAGATGTGGAAGAGGCATAACATTCGTTGAACACCTTACTTTTTCCTAAGTACTTAAAACAGTTCCACAAACTGATCTGAGCGACTGCCATGTGCCAGACCACTTCCTCAAACCCGGAGAGAAAGGCATCAATGTCCCCATCTTATAAAAGAAGAAATTCAGTTCAGAAAATTAAGATTAGGGCACCTGGGTGGCACAGTCAGTTAAGCCTTTGACTCTTGGTTTTGGCTCAGGTTGTGATCTCAGGGTCATGAGACTGAGTCTCGCATCAGGCTCCGCGCTAAGCACAGAGTTCGCTAAAGTTTCTCTCTCCCTCTCCTCCTCCCAGCCTTGTGTGTTCTCTCTCTCTCTAAAATAAATAAATAAATCGAAAGAAAGAGAGAGAGAGAGAGAGAAAGAAAGAAAGAAAGAAAGAAAGAAAGAAAGAAAGAAAGAAAAGAAAGAAAGAAAGAAAGAAAGAAAGAAAGAAAGAAAGAAAGAAAGAAAGAAAGAAAGAAAAAATTAAGATTAAAAAATAGAAAAGAAAATTAAGATGAAAATGGCAAAACCTTTTTTTCTTTTTTATTGTATTTTGTGACATGATTTCAAGAAATCCAAAATATGAATCTAATGTACATCCTATCTTGGAGCTTGGACTCAGAGAAGGCAAGAAAGAATGAGAAAAATTGTCATCTCCCCAAAAAATTTATTGTTGTCATCTCCCCAATAAATTCCCATAAATAAACCATACATTGTAAATAAACCACAGTGAGGACCCAGTGCTGACCCTGAGCAAATGTGAGTAAAATCTAAACTACAGTTACTTCTTAGAAGAAAAGTCTGACCCAGAAAGACTCAACCCCCTTCTAAATTATTTAACATCTATTAATTGTATCCTGTGAACTAAAATATTAAATTAAAATGATGCCCTACCTTTTCCTCTTTAACATATGAGAGTGTAGCAGATAACTATGCTAAAACCAAATAGCTGGATCAAATTCATATGTATATGTAGATCAAATCCAGATAGATGATAGAAAGATAGATCAAATCTATATACGAATGCAGATATTACGGGAAAATATTAAATCCCTTCAAAAATCTGAATACTTTCTCTCAAAACAGTGTATTAAGGGAAAGTATTTTTCTGTAACCTTTGACAGGTTTCTGGCAAGATTTTTTTCACTTTTTTTAGAAGTTTGGTGTTGTGATATTTTCCTCTCAAGACACATACACAACAAACATATTCGCTGTAAGAAATAAGGAGCAACCCTGAATATCAAGACTACTTGCATCCCCACCCCCTACTAATTTTCTGATCCATAAAGATCCAAACTTTTCTGATAACTTGGGACCAATCTGGACCCATGAGTGCTTGATGGCTATGGTGTAAATATTTGTATCCTTCCCCCCAAATTCATATGTTGAAATCTTAACCCCCTACAATGATATTGGGAGGTGAGGCTTTCGGAGGTGCTTAAACCATGAGGGTGGAGAACCCATGAATAGGATTAATGCCTTATAAAATAGGCTCCAGAGAGATCCCTGACCCCTTCTACCATGTGAGAACACAGCAAGAAGGCACTGGCTATAAACCAGGAAGGGGACTCTCACCAGAATATACCCATGTTGGTGTTTGGATCTTGAACTTCCCAGCCTCCAGGACTTTGAAAAACAAATTTCTGTTGTTTATAAGTTACCCAGTCTGTGTTACTTTGTGATAGCAGCCCAAATGAACTAAAACACTGACAAACCTTGACAAATGCCCTCTGAGTTTGACATTTCTTTCGCTCATTTCCCTGACTATTAGTTGGTTTTCAACTCTTTCAAGCTCCTTTTTTAAGGTATTATTCCATGAAGGGGGACAAAGAACCAACTTGACAGGATCCCACAGAAACTTTAAAAAGTCCCTCCGTATCAGGCCCTTGAACCAAATCAAACACTTGCGCTCTTGCCTGCAGCTTTCCAAATCCATTCTCGAGGAACTCAAAGAAAATCTCAACTCTGAACATTCATAGAGAATTGTTGCTAAATTAGCACCAAACTAGATGTTTAATGATTAACTACATGGCCCTTGATAAAATATTCAATCACCGGATCAACCTGGCAGTTATGCCTCGTTTTAGAACACCTCTCAGAAGGGTTGGCAAAGCATAACCAATTTTAGAAACTATCTCCTTCTCTATGGGAAAACACATGTAAGCAATGAAATTCAATATTTATGCTGGGTTCTTTTTCAAAGCAACTGTGAGCTTCTTGAGGAACCCTGTATTTTTTTTTATCCTAAATACCCGTCACAAGGTTTGGCACACCATAGGCTTCCAACAGATGTTGGACAAGACTGACTGACAGAGAAGGTACTGAGATAAGACTAAGGCTAACATCACAGGTGAGCAAAAGTCATCACAAGTATATCTGTTTGCATATCAATTCCCAAAGCTAGTAGAGGTGTTGTTAATGCTTGCCTTGAATAATAAGGCTCTAAGAATATGAAAGTAGTGACTTACCAAGCCCAATTCCTCCATGCCAAGATGTAAGGACCTCAATCATTGGGGCAAAACACAAGCACAGTTCAATTTAAAGCAACAACTATAGGAAACTTAAAGCTTAAGCATGTCAACGGAACAATTCACTTCTTTATTTGAAACATACAACATATTTTAATTATTTGCTAATCACTCAATCCTCTCACATATTAGAAGCTTTTGAGTTATGCCAGCATCATCAATAATGCCTGTGCTTTTAAACTTTTCTAAATATGAAAAAATTACACGTGCCCTAGTATAGGGAGGAATGACAGAATGTCCTTGTGACCTGGATTATCTCTCTGCTCTCTGATACTTTTTCTTCCATATCTTTTCATTCAAGATCATATACAACTTTGTTCAAAAATGGGAGTCTATATACTGTTTTATAGTTTTTTTCACCTTTCTTTGTCTTTCTCTAATGCCTGTGGTTTTTAAAATCAGATTAAAATATTAAGTGATTAGCTAGCAAACATATACTGACAACCACATACTACTTATTTTTCATAAGTAAGGAACAACTGCATGATTTGTACATTTCAACACCCCAGTCAAGCTGAGACAATGTAAGTAGAGACCAATCTCTGTTAGGAAATATATCAAAACCTAAAAGTCAGGTATTATACCAGAGCTCAAGAGATTGTCAACAAAATGTTGAAATTTCTAATATAGGCTGACCCTGGGTGACTCTGATTAACCCAAACCTTTCGCTTACAAGATAAAGAAGAATCTCTATTACTATATCAGCTCAACCAGTTGGGATGTTGACTATCTGACATCAGGGCTGAGAGTGGGGGGAGGAATGAAAGAAAACACTACACATTCAGACACTGTTGTATATCACCAGCAGATTCCCAGACATACTACGGCATACAAGCCCATCAATTATATAAACTCCCAGCAAGTTCAAATAAAACAATAAACAAAGAAAAGGTCATCATATAACAGCAAAGCAAGTCAGGGAAAACGACCACCAGTGTCAGCCAATGCTTGATCCAATCTAAGGCAGAAAATATCAGGAGAGGCGAAGAGTGCTTACTGGCTTTAAATCTTCAGATGGTGCATTTCCTCTGATAGGTGCAGTGTCTAGAAAGACAGTAATCAAAAGTAGTAACCCAGTGGCCCTTTCAACCATGGCTCTCCCTCCCCAAAATGGGTTGTCAATCCTATATGTGAGCTCAGAAGCCTGGAGTTCGTGTTATGGTTTGTGAAACATTAGAATGGGCTCCTAAAACACATACAAAATGTAAATCTGTGATTTACAAATTCTCCATGAGGCCCCCTTTTAGGAAAAAGCAATTTGATCGAAAGCTCAGACCCAGGGGCGCCTGGGTGGCTCAGTCGTTAAGTGTCTGCCTTCGGCTCAGGTCATGATCCCGGGGTCCTGGGATCGAGCCCTGCATCGGGCTCTCTGCTCAGCAGGAAGCCTGCTTCTCCCTCTCCCACTCCCTCTGCTTGTGTTCTTGCTCTGGCTGTGTGTGTCTCTCTCTCTGTCAAATAAATAAATAAAATCTTTAAAATAAATAAATAAAGCTCAGATCCAGAATGAGTCTCTATCTCAGGTGACATGGCCTGTCTGAAACCCAGGTAAATGATCAAGGCATTAGCAGATTTCAGTTCCAGGTATGAGTCTAACCTCTTCATTAGAAGAGCTTTGACTAGAAAGAAGCAAGGCTTTAAAAGTTGAAGTTATCATATCTTTAAATATTGAGATAAATAATGTATGCTATTAAAATGTTTTTAAGTTGAGGTTGTCAAACTGCTGCTACTAACATATTTTGAGGGCTTTAACTCATATCCCTGAAACCTAGACTTTTGCCTAATTTCCCATGTATACCTTAGTGATAAAAAGTGATGGGATCATCTCATTTCCCTATTTAAAATCTTTCAGTGACACCAAGTCCAAACTTACCATGCACAAATAGGTCCTTCTGATCTGGGCAACGCTCCCCAACAACCCTCAATACACAGGCACATTCAGCCATATGCTGCCACTTACAAATCCCCAATATTGTTTCTCACCTCTTTGACTTGGTCCATGCTGCTCAGTTGGCCAGGTAAAAACCTTCCGAAGTCCCCAGACTTCCCTCTACCTCAGCCCGACCTCTTCTGGGCAAACCCTTACTCAGCACTGCTTCGGTAAAACAGAACCACAAAACGGGACTAGCTTTGGAGCTAGCCAACTTGGATTTGCATCCGGCTTCTACTATGCAGTGGTTATTTAACTCTCTGTGCCTTTGTTTCTTCATCACCAAGATGTGAAAAGGAATAATACCTAGAGGTTTGGGGAGGTTTAAATGAAGTGAGACTTTAATCAGGTTGCTTTCCAGAACATACTAAGTGTTCAAAACTATTAGCTATTATCACCATGATCACTATCCTTTAAGATTCCCATTAAAGCTCTTTTTTTTTTTTTGGTAAAAACCCTTTGCCAAACACAACCTCTCCTCACAAACATATAATTACTTGCTTTTTTTGTTTCATCCACGAAACCTGAACATGCAGTAGTCTGCCCTTATCTGTGGGGGCTACATTCCAAGACCTCCAGAGGATGCCTGAAACAACAGATGGTACCAAACCTTATTATATATACTACTTTTTTTTTCCGATACATACATAATTATGATAAAGTTTAATTTATAAATTATGCATAGTAAGAGATTAGCAACAATAACTTATAATAAAATAGGACAATTATAACAATATACTATAATAAAAGTTATGTGAATATGGTGCCTCTCTCAAAGTACCCATTGTGCTGTAACTCACCCTTCTTCTTGTGATGATGGGAGATGATAAAGTGCTTGTGTGATGAGATTAAGTACGGTGAATGACGTAGGCATTGTGATGTAGTGTTCGTCTATGATATGTCAGAAGAATCATCTGCTTCCAGACCATGGCTGAGCCACAGGGAACTGGAACCCTGTAAGCAAAACCATGGATGGGGGGCGGGAGGGGCACTACCTCTAATGTAGCTCTCAGACTGGATCAAAAGTGTGGGTTTTTTGCATATCTGTTCCCTCCCTGAAAGCTTCTCAAGAACAGGAACCACATCTCATTAATCTTGTATTCTCAGCACCCAGCAGTGCCTGACACACGGGAGATACAAAAATAAATATTAGCTGAATGAATCAATAATTGAATGAGTTCCTAAAAAACCAAGTGGAAACCAAATACCAATCAATCAAATCATGTTTAACTGCACTAAGGAAATCTGATATTCAGAGAAATAAGAAAACTTCAAGGACCAGTAAAATAATGGAAAGCACATGGATTTAGGAGCCAGGCCTACCTGAACTGGAATCCCAACGGCTCCTCCTACAGGCTTTATGACACAGGCCAAGTTATTTAACCTCTGGGAGCCTCTGTTTCCACATCTTTAAGAAAATAACATCACGGGGCACCTGGCTGGCTCAGTCGGAGGACTGTGGGACTCTTGATCTTGGGGTTGTGAGTTTGAGCCCCATTTGGGTGTAGAGATTGCTTGAATAAATAAATAAACTTAAAAAAAAAGACAACCACAACTACTCATTAGGTAAACAATAAATAAGAAGACATAAAACAAAGTAGCAGGGCCTATAAGCAAGGGTTCATTAATTTATTATTTTCCATGATCTTTTATGAAGAACTATTTTTGTAAATGTAATTATTATTCCATTAATCTTTGTGTTAAATGTGTACCTGCTAAAATGGATCACACAACTATACCATCATAGGAGTCAAGTTTTTGTTTTCTTGTTCTGTATTATGTTCTTAAATACCTGGACATACATACACCATCTGCTGTCTACCAGGGGACCAAATTCATGTATGCATATACTATGGGCAAGTGTTCTTTGTTTTATGTCAATTGCTGTATTTGGCTTCTGCTCAAACCATTATTTTTAACCTCAGAATTTAAAGGGTACATTAGTAGTCTTTATCTGAGTTTCCAGGAAGACAGGTTTTGTTAGACACAGACCTGAGAGTTCTAACAAATATATTCTTTAACATTGCATTACAAATGAATTCACCAGCTCCATATATCTAGGGGAGATAGAGCTGCAAAAAGAGAAGACAGAGCTAAAGGAAATGCACCAGACAAATCTCAACTCTTTTGTTCATTTGACTAGGTCTGACCATGATGATATAAACCCTCCATAGTCATTCAGCTTAAAAAAAAAAAAAAAGATTGACCATTTTTCCTACCAATCAACCTAGAGAATTTACATATAAATGTCAAGATTACCAGATAATCTTATTTATTCCTATAGAAAGAGCATAAATTACTCATGAATTCCAACCAAGTGCACAGGTTTGGTGAGAAAGTTAAAAAAAAAAACAGGGTGTGGTAGGGAATAACAGAGTTTCTGATTTCACAAGTCCAGAGCAGCATTCCCAGTTTATCCCTAAGTATTCTTATCTTTCATTGTTGGCACAAGAACAAAGGGTATCAATGTTACTATTCATAAGCAGAGAAATTGTATTAAAACCACCCCAAATCTTGAGACCTACTGGACAGACCTGAATCACATGTAGATATCAATCTGTTCTTTTAACCCCTAAAACCAAATTTTAATAGAACTGCAGGGGTAGCGGAATGGGAAACTGCTACGCTGAGAATGGACAGAGAGTGTCCTCTACCTTGTGATGTCATGTAGCAGCATCCATTGTGTCCATAACAGATGCAGATGTCATTAAAATTAGAAAACACACAATCCTCTGTCAGCTTCCTCCAAACTTAAAAATTCATGATTACTAAGAATGAACAGCCTATCTTTACTACATTCCAAATCATGAGGGCACCAAGAAACACACAGGCTAAGATCTGTGTTTGGCTCATGGGAGGCACAAAAAAGAGGAAAAGCAACTTTGTAAAAGTATCTAAAACTACAGTAGTGTGGCTATTAACAAACGCCCCCAAAATAGAACTGAGGTCCAAAGAAATGCAAATTTATTTAAAGCATAAGCCACAAAATAAGAGAGTTGGCATGTCAACACTACGTACTGAAATTTAATCAAACTAAAAAGAACAGTTGATCTGTCTTCAAGAGAAAGGGAGGGGGTAGTGTGTAATATCTTTAATATATGGATGGCTGGGTAGAGTAAATGACTGTCGTACAGAAGGTTTATCTGTAAACAATGCAGTGAGTCTGGGGTTTTTAACCACAATAAATAGCTGGTTTCAATCAGCTGCAGCTAGCAGGAAATCCATGGCCCATAGGAGCAATTACCCATCTCTTGACTGAAGCACAGGGCAATTACAAGCTACCGAAGTACGCTCACAGTACTGGAGCACTTGACTGTGGTGCTAATGGAACCGGGACAAGAAAGAGTGGTGTGTGGCTACACGTCTCAGCTTCAGCCCCTCGCCAAACCTTTCATACTTCTCTTATCGCACAACACGGCAGCAGAGACAGAGAAACTGTGTTCTGCAAAAGCAATATCATCTACACCCAAAACACAGACATCAGGGTTTTCTCTGCCCTGCATCCCTTATAAGCCCCTCAATTTATTACACTCATCCTAACTTTTCAAAATATATCACGCCTTCATCTGTGGTTTTGTAGATGACGCCTTACCTGAGTCTCCTAGTCAGCATTTGGTGCTCATTATCGACTAGATCAGTTAGCCAAATTAGAACTTTTCATCTTAAGGAAGTGAAGAGGAACCTGTCAGGGAAATACATGGGAAAATAATTACTCTTTTATTTCACCATGAAAAATACGTCAACTAGGCATCCTTAGAGAAGTAACCTCTGTAAGATTAGAGAAAGAAAAATAAAAAGATAGTAAGTGGTCTATCAAGTTAACCTTCCAGTCTCATTACATTTATTTCTAACAGGTAACGTTTACCAAAGACCTAATGTGCCAAGCATTGTATCATGTGCTTTAAATGCACTGTCACATTTAAGCCTCAAAGTAACCCAAGGTGAATACTGTGATCATCCTCACTTAAAGAATGAGACAATGGAGACTCAGTTTGAGTAATTTCCTCAAGACATCCCACTTAAACACAATGTGGATTCAGGACTTGAATCTGGTCTGTAGCAGTGCAAACATAGCTCTTAAATATCCTATCATCCCACCCCTAATGCTGGCTGACTCGGGGAGAGAAGGTGAATAATTGGCAAAGCCACCCTACTCGGCTCCCAAGATAGACATTAACAATGAATCCCAATATCCTTTCCCACTGGGTGTAGACAAGACCACAGATTCTCTCCTCATCACAGTATTTCAGAAAGCCAACTCAGTTTGATGCCAACTCCATGTCAGAATTCCTCAGCATAGCAGCCTTGGCACAGTGCTTGAGCCATCGGGAGGCATTCAATAAATGTTAGATTTTAAGAGATTGTTGTGTAAAAGGAATATAGACACTTCCTTTCACCCCAAAGAGAGTAGTATTTAACTTCTGGCTCCACCATTTACTAATTACATGATTCAAGAAACTTATCTAACTATTAATCTTACTTTCCTCAGAGTAAGATAGGGTCAGACCAACCTACTTTGCCAAGCCGAAGAAGGGTAAAGTGAGATGGTCTCTGGAGTTAGGAGGCACTACTCCCCCAGGAATACCAGGCCACTCGATAATCATCATTAGTTTCGCATGCACCTGCTGGCATCCCCAAAGCCTGAAATAGATCAGAGCCATGCTCCTCAGAAGGAAAAGTGGGATCCCAAGTAACTGAGTATAGTGGGAATCCTGGAAATGGGACTCAGGACCAAACAGAACCTATATCCCAGGAAGGACAGATAACATGAAATAACAAATTAAGAATAGTTAAAAAAAAAAAAAAAAAGACATATGAGGTCCTGAATTGATATAAAGAAGCAAAAAAGACAACCCCTCAGGAATGGGTGATGGGTTAAGATACCTATATTTTAACAGGGCAAGTGACCGAGAGAAAGAAAACCCAAGGAAAATAATCAGTCTCTTGTTTCTATGTCTTGGACCCAACTAGTAAAATTGAATCTTTGTCCTCATCCATTGGGAAATTCCTAAGGAACCATAATAATATATAGTATAAATAATAATAAATAAATAACATGGCACATACACAGTGGCATTAATTGATCCTCCCCAGAATACTGGTGACTGTGTCTTACTGCGAAATGGGATACAGGCCCAACCACACACAATATGGAGCATCAAGCACAATGCTTGACTCATAGTAAGTGCTCAATGCATGGTAATTCTCATCCTTGTTTTCCCTAAGAAAGAAGAAAACTGGGCTTAGATTTACCTCTCCAATGTAACTTAGGTTCCTGCCTATATAGAAATGTACCACTTCCGGGGAAGTAGCAAGATGGTGAAGGAGTAGGAGACTTAAATTTTGTCTGGTCCCAGGAATTCAGCTAGATGGGGATCAAACCATTCTGAACACCTACGAACTCAACAGATCAAAGAAAAGAATAGCAGCAACTCTCTGAACAGAAAAGTGACCACTTACTGGAAGTTAGGATGTGCGGAGAAGTGAATCCGAGGTGATATTCGGGAGGATAGACAGCGGGGGAGGGGGCCTCTGTCAGCCGCTACTGGCAAGTGATAGAGCCACGGAGCACAAAATCGGAACTTTTAGAAGTCGGCTCCGCTGAGGGACGTTGCTCCACTGGCTAAGCAGGGGGTGGAACCCTCGCTGGGACAGTTTGGTCTCAGGACCCTCGGGGTCACAGAAAGACCGATGGTGCCTGAGTGCGGCAGAGTTCCCACTCAAAATCCAGGAGGCACAGAGAACCCCCCTCAAAATCAATAAAAATAGGTCAACACCCCAACATCTAATAGTAAAACTTATGAGTCTCAGAGATAAAGAGAAAATCCTGAAAGCAACTCAAGATAAGAGATCTGTAACCTACAATGGTAGAAACATTAGATTGGCAACAGACGTCTCCACAGAGACCTGGCAGGCCAGAAAGGACTGGCATGATATATTCAGAGCACTAAATGAGAAAAATATGCAGCCAAGAATACTATATCCAGCTACGCTGTCATTGAAAATAGAAGGAGTGATAAAAAGCTTCCAGGACAAACAAAAACTAAAGGAATTTGCAAACATAAAACCAGCCCTACAAGAAATATTGAAAGGGGTCCTCTAAGCAGAGAGAGAGCCTAAAAGTAACAAAGACCAGAAAGGAACACAGACAATATAGAGTAACAGTCACCTTACAGGCAATACAATGGCACTAAATTCATATCTTTCAATAGTTACCCTGAATGTAAATGGGCTAAATGCCCCAATCAAAAGACACAGGTATCAGATTGGATAAAAATACAAGACCCATAGATATGCTGTCTGCAAGAGACTCATTTTAGACCCAAAGACACCCCCAGATTGAAAGTGAGGGGATGGAAAACCATTTACCATGCTAATGGACACCAAAAGAAAGCTGGGGTGGCAATCCTTATATCAGATAAATTAGATTTTAAACCAAAGATAATAAGAGATGAGGAAAGACACTATATTATACTTAAAGGGTCTACCCAAGAAGAAGATCTAACAATTGTAAATATCTATGCCCCTAACATGAGAGCAGCCAATTATATAAGCCAATTAATAACAAAAGCAAAGAAACACATCGACAACAATACAATAATAGTGGGGGACTTTAACACGCCCCTCAATAAAATGGACAGATCATCTAAGCAAAAGATCAACAGGGGAATAAAGACTTTAAATGACACACTGGACCAAATGGACTTCACAGATATATTCAGAACATTCCATCCCAAAGCAACAGAATACACATTCTTCTCTAGTACGCATGGAACATTCTCCAGAATAGATCACATCCTAGGTCACAAATCAGGTCTCAACCAGTACCAAAAGGATTGGAATCATTCACTACATATCTTTGGACCACAATGCTTTGAAACTAGAACTCAATCACAAGAGGAAAGTCAGAAAGAATTCAAATACATGCAGGCTAAAGAGCATCCTACTAAGAATGAATGGGTCAACCAGGAAATTAAAGAAGAGTTAAAAAAATTCATGGAAACAAACGAAAATGGAAACTGTTCAAAATCTTTGGGATACAGTAAAGGCAGTCCTAAGAGAAAAGTATACAGCAATACAAACCTTTCTCAAGAAACAAGAAAGGTCTCAAATACACAACCTAACCCTACACCTAAAGGAGCTGGAGAAAGAACAGCAAGTAAAGCCTAAACCCAGCAGGAGAAGAGAAATAATAAAGATCAGAGCAGAAATCAACGAAATAGAAACCAAAAGAACAGTAGAACAGATCAACGAAACTAGGAGCTGGTTCTTTGAAAGAATTAACAAGACTGATAAACCCCTGGCCAGACTTATCAAAAAGAAAAAAGAAATGACCCAAATAAAATCATGAATTAAAGAGGAGAGATCACAACCAACACCAAAGAAATACAATTATAAGAACATATTATGAGCAACTCTATGCCAGCAAATTAGATAGTCTGGAAGAAATGGATGCATTCCTACAGATGTATAAACTACCAAAACTGAACCAGGAAGAAATAGAAAACCTGAACAGACCTATAACCACTAAGAAAATTGAAGCAGTCATCAAAAATCTCCCAACAAACAAAAGCTCAGGGCCAGATGGCTTCCCAGGGAAATTCTACCAAACATTTCAAGAAGAATTAATACATATTCTTCTGAAACTGTTCCAAAAAATAGAAATGGAAGGAAAACTTCCAAACTCGTTTTATGAGGCCACCATTACCTTGATCCCAAAACCAGACAAAGACCGCATCAAAAAGGAGAATTACAGACCAATATCCTTGATGAATATGGATGTAAAAATTCTCACCAAAATACTAGCCAATAGGATCCAACAGTATATTAAAAGGATTATTCACCACAACCAAGTGGGATTTATCCCTGGGCTGCAAGTTTGGTTCAACATCCACAAATCAATCAATGTGATACAATACATTAATAAAAAAAAGGACAAAAACCATATGATTCTCTCAATAGATGCAGAAAAAGCATTTGACAAAGTACAGCATCCTTTCTTGATCAAAACTCTTCAGCGTGTAGGGATAGAGGGTACATACCTCAATATCATAAAAACTATCTATGAAAAACCCACAGCGAATATCATTCTCAATGGGGAAAAACTGAGAGCTTTCCCCCTAAGGTCAGGAACACGCAGGGATGTCCACTATCACCACTGCTCTTCAACGTAGTACTAGAAGTCCTAGCCACAGCAATCAGACAACAAAAAGAAATAAAAGGCATCCAAATTGGCAAAGAAGAAGTCAAACTTTCACTCTTTGCAGATGATATACTTTATGTGGAAAACCCAAAAGACTCCACCCCAAAACTGCTAGAACTCATACAGGAATTCAGTAAAGTGGCAGGATATAAATCAATGCACAGAAATCAGTGGCATTCCTATACACCAACAAGACAGAAGAAAGAGAAATTAAGGAGTTGATCCCATTTACAACTGCACCCAAAACCATAAGATACCTAGGAATAAATCTAACCAAAGAGACAAAGAATATGTACTCAGAAAACTGTAAAATACTCATGAAAGAAATTGAGGAAGACACAAAGAAATGGAAAAACGTTCCATGCTCATGGACTGGAAGAAAAAATATTGTGAAGATGTCAATGCTACCTAGAGCAATCTACACATTCAAAGCAATCCCTATCAAAATACCACCCACTTTTTTCAAAGAAATGGAGCAAATAATCCTAAAATATGTATGGAAACAGAAAAGACCCCGAATAGCCAGAGGAATGTTGAAAAAGAAAAGCAAAGCTGGCGGCATCACAATTCCGGACTTCCAGCTCTATTACAAAGCTGTCATCATCAAGACAGTATGGTACTGGCACAAAAACAGACACATAGATCAACGGAACAGAATAGAGAGGCTAGAAATGGACCCTCAACTCTATGGTCAACTAATCTTTGACAAAGCAGGAAAGAATGTCCAATGGAAAAAAGACAGTTTCTTCAACAAAGGTGTTGGGAAAATAGGACAGCCACATGCCGAAAAATGAAACTGGACCATTTCCTTACACCACACACAAAAATAGATTCAAAATGGTTGAAAGACCTCAGTGTGAGACAGGAGTCCATCAAAATCCTAACAGAGAACACAGGCAGCAACCTCTTCGATCTCAGCTGCAGCAATTTCTTCCTAGAAACATCGTCAAAGACAAGGGAACCAAGGGCAAAAATGAACTATTGGGACCTCATCAAGATAAAAAGCTTTTGCACACAAAAGAAACAGTCAACAAAACCAAAAGACAACCAAAACAATGGGAGAAGATATTTGCAAATGACATATCAGATAAAAGGCTAGTATCCAAAATCTATAAAGAACTTCTTAAACTCAACACCCAAAGAACAAATAATCCAATCAAGAAATGGGCAGAAGACATGAACAGACACTTTTCCAAAGAAGACATCCAAATGGCCAACAGACACATGAAAAAGTGTTCAACATCGCTCGGCATCAGGGAAATCCAAATCAAAACCTCAATGAGATACCACCTCACACCAGTCCAAATGGCTAAAATTAACAAGTCAGGAAATGACAGATGTTGGCGAGGATGCGAAGAAAGGGGAACCCTCCTACACTGTTGGTGGGAATGCAAGCTGGTGCAGCCACTCTGGAAAACAGTATGGAGGTTTCTCAAAAAGTTGAAAATAGAGCTACCCTATGACCCAGCAATTGCACTACTGGGTATTTACCCCAAAGATACAAATGTAGGGATCCGAAGGGGTACGTGCACCCCGATGTTTATAGCAGCAATGTCCACAATAGCCAAACTATGGAAAAAGCCAAGATGTCCATCAACAGATGAATGGATAAAGAAGATGTGGTATATATATACAATGGAATATTATGCAGCCATCAAAAGGAATGAAACCTTGCCATTTGCAATGACATGGATGGAATTGGAGGGTATTATGCTGAGCTAAATAAGTCAATCAAAGAAAGACATGTATCATATGACCTCACTGATATGAGGCATTCTTAATCTCAGGAAACAAACTGAGGGTTGCTGGAGTGGTGGGGGGTCGGAGGAATGGGGTGGTCGGGTGATAGACATTGGGGAGGGTATGTGCTATGGTGAGCACTGTGAATTGTGTAAGACTGTTGTATCACAGACCTGTAACTCTGAAACAAATAATACAGTATATGTTTAAAAAAAAGGGGGGGGGTAGCAGGAAGGGGAAAATGAAGGGGGAAAAATTGGAGGGGGAGATGAACCATGAGAGATGATGGACTCTGAGAAACAAACTGAGGGTTCTAGAGGGCGGGGTGGGGTGGGGGGATGGGTTAGCCTGGTGATGGCTATTAAAGAGGGCACGTACTGCATGGAGCACTGGGTGTTATACGCAAACAATGAATCATGGAACACTATATCAAAACCTAATGATGTAATGTATGGTGATTAACATAACATAATAAAAAAATACATTAAAAAAAATGTACCACTTCCACCCTGGCCCTCAAGAGCGAAGAAGCCTCAAGGCAGGTGGAAGGAAAAGCTCACCTGATAGTTTCCCAGGAGTACCTAGTACTGCAACAGAGGCTTGGTGTTCCCTTCCCCTGCCTCTTTTTATTCATGTATTTCCTATTTTCTCAAGCAACTAGAAAAGCAGAGATGTTCTATTAGACAAATCTTCATTCATCCATCAGGTCAAATCCCATAAACTCTACAAAGTTCACGGCAGAGTCCTCTTCTGGGCTTTTTTTTTTTTTATCAGAGAGAGAGAGAGAGAGAGAGACAGAGGCAGGCAGAGGGAGATGCAGGTTCCTTGCTCAGCGAGGAGCCCGATGTGGGACTCGATCCCAAGACCCCGGGATCATGACCTGAGCCGAAGGCAGACGCCTAACCGACGGAGCCACCCAGGCATCCCTTCTGGGCTTTAGTGAATACAGAGAAAAGTAGATGCAAAGGAGCAAAAAACATCCATACAACTGAGTCATAAAATAGCTGATGGACTACAATTACTTTCACAGAACAGGTTTGGAGAAAAAATGACAAGTATATATGGGAAAAAACATACACTATAATGTAAGGAGCCCAAAACTATTAGGTTTACTGTGATGGTCAACACCTCTGATTCTCTTTCACGTTCTCTTTTTCCCTTTATTATCTTTCCTTTTCTGTAGTTTGTGACTCAAGACTTAAATTTCGGTGTTAGAAGGGCATACCATGCCACTTTGCAGTTACGGATTCTCAATGATGTCTACACTCCCCATCCCACCATTGAAGATCTTCCTTTGCTGAGATCACCTAGTTCTACTCCCCATTAGGTTTATTCCAATAAGTCAGAAATGTTTCCTGCTAAAGAGTCCAATGATGCAGATTTTACAGAAATCTGAAGACATTCTTACTCCAATGTTTATAGGGGATTCTTTGGAGAAAACAAGATCTGGGATCTTTAAGACACTAAACTGCTCAAAAGGTATTCAACTATGATATGACTTTACTTGAGTTTTTGAAAACAAAACAAATAGAAATGTGCTCTGATGGATTTGAAAAGGGCAAATAACTTTGATGATACCAGATATTCAACAGTGTGACAGTTAACCTCATTTTTATGAGGTTAGTTTTTTTCCCTTGGTTCACAGCGACTCTCTTTATCCCACATTATACCCTCACAAAGCATTGTGTTTATGACATTCACTCTAGTCTCCTTCGCCTCCTGGCTCCCTACCCCTTCCCATTACCTTCCAAAAAAGTAGCCACAAAATTAAGGGAAAATATCCAGCTTAAAGGGCAAAGATTTCTAGTAGGGGAAAAGGAGTGGGAAATGAATTATTTCAGACCAAAAGCAATTATATTTTGAAGGCAGAAGCAGACATCTTCTGGCACAACTGTCAAGATGTTACAAAAAGATTAAAGGAGGGGTTTTTTTTGTCATTTAAAACCTGTTTCTGGTTCTCAAAAAAAGGGGGATCTGTTGTTCAGTTTGTGATTTTTAGTAAGATTTCTCAATAGACTCCCTGCTTTTAAAAAAAAACTATAAGGGAGAAAGAAGCAAAAAATTGAAGGCTATGTAACAACTACAGCCATGACTTTGATGCAGTATCATTCATTTTCACCATTTTGGTGGATTTAGACAAGGTTTTTGTGGGAGGTTATACCCTATTCAATAACCTGTCAACAAAATATACTTATTGCACGGACTTTTCAGGATTTAGGCTTCTATTTGGGTTAAAGTAGAAACATCAGATTAATTGCTTTCAAAACTCGGGGAACTTTTGCTCAGGAGGCAAAGGATGGCATTTTCCACTGCTGACAGGGTGTAAATCTCTCCCTAAGCTTCAAATGTCCACTCCTATTTTGTCCCTATTCTTCAGGGTATGGGCTCCCTCAATTCTCCATTAAGTGTTGCTTATCAAGTTCCTGCTTGAGAGACCAAGAGGTTATATCGAACACCTAACTAAAGTTATTCAGTCAAAGGGGGGTCATGATTTCTAATATATCCTCTACCCTGTTCTCCACCTTTATGACATGGAAGCCACACTGGAACTTGTTCACACTCCAGACTCTCTCCATAGAAGCTGAGCAATCACCAGTTTTCTTCCATCTCTCACATTCCCTCCATCTGCAGTTCATTCTTCATCTCTTTCCATTGTTGGAGTTCAGCATACTCATTTCAAAGTCTTCTCTTCTGGACTTCACCTATTCCTCTCTCCTGTACAACCATTTCTGTTGATGAGCATGGTGGCTCATAGCCTTGGCCTTCACACCTTCATAAAGTGAGGGGTACCGCGGATGGAAGATAGGTTCATGGTTTCATTTTCTCTCATTCTGCCTCCAGTTTGCAAGGATTCCTTTCTTGCTTAACGCATATATAGGATGGGGCTAGAAGCTGTGGGAAGCCACATCAAGTATGTGAGGTGATCTACCCCCTCAAGTATTCTGCAATATTTTGGAAAAAACAAGACTTTTACTTGGAAAACACTTAGAGGACAGTGTGTGATGGTAATCAATGAAGGCTAAATCACCTGCCAAATGGTATGATACATGTATTAAGATCTATAGACTTTCTGGAAGGAGGGGAGAGAAAGGGGTGCCTCTACTCGATCTAGTCTTTGCATTCATTTCTCATCCTATGAACTTATTCAGATGTCAACCTGCTATGACAAATTTAATTTTGAAAAGGAATAACTTCTCAACTCTCCTCCTCTGATTTACAATACTGGTGACCTTTCTCTTTCTTTTATTTCCCCCTTAAAACTCTCTTTTGAGCACTACTGTTGTATTTCATACAGAATCCATTTAAAACATATTTCAGCTTCCCCTAAAATATTTACAAACCCAAGTACACCTTAACTTCCTACTTTTTTCACTTAAAAAAAGATGTGAAAATTAAACCTTCCAAGTTAGGTCAGCAAATTAAAAATTTTAACATGACATTTTATTGATATATTTTTCTTATTTTAATGCTCCCCAAATGGAAAAACTAAAATCTGAAAGAGGTTATTTTTTTAAATTTTTTTTATTAACATGGAATGTATTATTTGTTTCAGGGGTACAGGTTTGTGATTCATCAGTCTTACACAATTCACAGTGCTCACCATAGTACTTACCCTCCCCAATGTCCATCACCCAGTCACCCCATCCCTCCCACCCTGCTCCACTCCAGCAACCCTCAGTTTGTTTCCTGAGATTAAGAGTCTCTTATGGTTTGTCTCCCTCTCTGGTTTTGTCTTGTTTCATTTTTCTCTCCCTTCCCCTATGATCTTCTGTCTTGTTTCTTAAATTTCTCGTATCAGTGAGATCATATGATACTTGTCTTTCTCTGAATGACTTATTTTGCTTAGCATAATACACTCTAGTTCCATCCACGTCATTGAAAATGGCGAGATTTCATTTTCGATGGCTGCATAATATTCCCGTGTGTGTGTGTGTGTGTGTGTGTGTGTGTGTGTGTGTGTGTGTATCACATCTTCTTTATCCACTGAAAGAGGTTATTTTTGAAGTGATAAAATACAATGATGCTTTTAGGGATTTAGGGTTAGAAAAATACTTAATTTCTCATTTAACTCAATTTATGCCTTTGGCCAGTCATCTTTACTAGATATTGATAGGGGAGGGGAAAGAAGATGAAACTTAAATCGGCATTTACTAATTGCTAGAATGTGTCTTTTAAAAATAAACTTTGTAGGGAAAGAGATTGAAAGTACTGAGTAATTTGCCTGAAATTTTAAAATATTTTACATTTGCTTTCTTTTTTTTAAGATTTTATTTATTTGAGAGAGAGAGCATGGGGGGGAGGGTCAGAAGGAGAAGCAGACTCCCTGCTGAGCAAGGAGCCAGAAGTGGGGACTCCATCCTGGGACCCCAGGATCATGACCTGAGCCTAAGGCAGTCACTTAACCAACTGAGCCACCCAGGTGCCCTATTTTACATTTTCTGATATCCGATTGCAAAATACAATAAAACAGAAAGAAAAGGAAAAGGAAGACTAAGATGAGGAAGGGGAAGAATTTACAAAGGAAAGGAAGGACACAATTGCTGAGCACCAACAATGTGCCAGACACTTGTCTAGGTCTTCCCTATACCTTATCTTATGTAATCCTCATAATAATACTCACACACAGGGTTGTTATGATCTTTGTTGTACAGATGAAGCATTTGGGGATAAGGGAGGTTAAGTAACTGGTCAAGACCACACAGCTGAAAGCACAGAGCTAGGCTTTGACCCTAGATCTAACGTAGACTCTTGTTTGCTCTACACCGCACTGCCTCTGCAGACAACCAATCATTCTTCCGGGGGTCTTTCCAGAATAGTCACACCCAACATATTTTGTAGACAATCTTCTAATGGAGAACTTGTAGGCTCAGCTAACCAGGGATGCAATGAACAGAGGGAAATGTATTTGCTTCTGTGGTCTCCCTGCACATCCACAGGCAAAAGCCTAACAACCTGGAATGTCAAGGAAATTGAAAGCTTAACCCATCAAGGTGGATAGAGATCAGGAGGAAAAGCATGGGATCATCAATCAATCTCCAATTCAGCACAAACCTATCATGACCCAGTAACCATGTGACAGACAGAATTCCCACCAGACGCCTGACCACAACAACCAAATGGTCATAATTCCCCAGGGCAAAGGTACCTACTCAGTTTATCTAATTGAGAGGAAAGGTTGACAAAGGTACTACTAACAAGAGAAAAAAATGTGCTCAGAGTACTTTGTATTTGTCAGTGTGCAGTTGGCACCGGGGTGACCTGCTATATTGAAATGGGACTGGATGGGGGGGTGTGGGGAGCTGCTGAGAAGAGAGGAGAATGCGGGGGATGAAAATGAGACAGACAACTCAGAATTTTTTCCTTTTGAATTTCAACCTGTTGGATAAAAACAATAGCAAATGAGGCACTGAATATGCATGAGACAGGGAAGGTATTTTAAGTTTTTCAGGAGACAGCTCGCTGAACGGAATTGCTAATTATGTCTCACATTGCTCTGTCCAATTCAGTTAGCTTGATTATGGCTGAGTTGTCAACTCCCCTGCACTTGAGGTTCCACAGTTGCAGCCCATTCTGAGGCTTAATACAAAATTAGAAGTATCTTTTTCCCAGAAAAAATGTTTTCCCTCACTGAAGAGCTAGCTTTACCCATTGTGACAACATAACCTTTCTCAACAAAAATAAAATTAAAACCACCGAGGGTTCAGATTCAAGGGTTTTTGGAGTTGGTGGAACATTGGGAATGCAATCGCAGCTGTGACAATTGCAAATTAAGATTGAACAATGAGCCAAATTAAAAGGGTGAGAAAGAGCAGAACACCATATGGAGTATCTCGTTGCTACCCCCACAGGATATCTTTGATTTCTTAGGATAAGGAGGATTTGCCAACTGAGGGATGGACTA
The DNA here is from genome assembly GCF_009762305.2 of Zalophus californianus. Classification (NCBI taxonomy): domain Eukaryota; kingdom Metazoa; phylum Chordata; class Mammalia; order Carnivora; family Otariidae; genus Zalophus; species Zalophus californianus. Next base: position 100,769,848 of record NC_045599.1, read on the forward strand.
AATAGAGCCCTGGAATCTTGCTTTTTTTCCCCCTAGCCTACAGTGGCTGCCTAAGTCAAGGGAGTTGAATTTCCCATTTCCTTTACTTAGTTTCTTCACCTCTAAAATGGGACAAATCTCATTTGACAATGGTGCTAGTTCAAGAAAGGGATGATGGCTGAAATGGTATGGGGGGGTGGTCCTAGCTGGACAGGAAGATGGCTATCTAGAGAGTCAGGGCCTTGGGAGAATTTACCCTAAAAATAGAAAGAATGGGGCACAATAGTTTTAATCAAGTAAAATGCCATTAGATTAATTCCAAATTGTGCCATGGTCCAATCCATTCATTCCCAGTCAAGCCCATGCTGGATTCATGTCTTAAACAGAGGAAGAACAACAGAGGACGGAGAAAGGTGGACAAAGAGTCCTGCTTGGGGCCCCTCTAAAATAGTAGACCAGAGGGGAAAGAAGCAGTGTTCCCACCTTGCCCCAGAGAGCCCCTGGGGCCATTAGGGTCAGATGCGTGGATGAAGGTATGCAGTAAGAGAAAGATGTAATGGCAACTGGGCCATGCTGGAATGCACACATGGAGGGATAAGCAAAAACTGAAGCAGCTGGCTGAGCAGGACAGTTTCAGTGGGAGTGTCTTTTCTGAGAATATTTGTGACACATCCCCAGGAAATACAGGAAATGGTACAGAGAAGGAGGTGAACTGTTTCGTAAGGGGGATGAGTTTGATGCTATGTAGTTGGGAAGCTGTTAGTGCAATGAAGAAGCCCAGGATATCTTGCTAAGGAGGCATGCAAAGGAGAACCAAGCCCCCCAGCCAATTGCTGGGCATGTCAAAGAGGTTGTGGAAACTATCCAGTTGACCACAAACACTGCATGAAGCAGAGATGAGCCAGCCCAGCTGAGCCCTACCCAAATGGCAAAAGTAAGAGTAAAGAAATGGGTGTTGTGGAAGCCATTATGTCACATAGTATTAGATAGCTGATACAATCTGTGCATAACATATAGTTCCCTCTGGTATCCTCCATTTTCAAGACAGAAACCATTTTTTTTTTTAATTTCTTCCCCTGTGTCATTTGCCCACAAAAGCAATCTTAGTTCCCAAGTAATGTCTGCTGCTGACCTTAATCAGAGGCATTAGAGAAGTAACAATTATCCTACTTGCTAAAATTCAAGTTTTAGTTACAGTATATCATTCTGCAGGAGCAGAAAAATCTTCCAATAATAGCAGCTTTGATGCCCACATCTGTCTGCCCTGAATAGTATCAGAACAGGGTGAAGAACATGTATTTCAGCCTCAGGAACGCAGTGAGCCCCCAATGGGTTGTGAGTTCAGGAAATGACTGCAGTATCACTGGCTTGGTTATTTGCCCAACAGAGTTGCTTTCATAACTGCTCCCTTGGTCCGCCAAACATCACCATTAGGAAAAGAGAAGATAAAAATCACATCTATAAATAAAGCAGCCAAGCTCCAGAGAGAAGGGAAAGCGAGTCAGCTGCAAAAAGGCACGGCAAACAAAAACATACAATATTATTGATCGGCACTATTTTCCAGTATGGCAGATATCTCCATTATTCACCAGCTTCGAGAACATAACCAGAAGATTTCCTGAGGAACATGCAGGATTACTTCATATTAAACCTAACTGAGTGGAGAAGTTACCAGGGGGTGGGGAAGAGCTATTTTTAAAAAAAAAAAGTTTGAAAGCTTCTTTCTTTCTGTTTCTCATCTCCTGTCCTCCTTCCTCCTAAACTCGTGTCTTTTGGTGGGGCAAAGACTGTTTCTGAAGAATTTCCTTTTGATTAAATCTGCTCTGTTCTCACGCAGTTCTATTGCTTCAGTTCTGATAAGCCTCAGGTCAGTTCTATCTGAGTTTACAATCCAATTTGAACTTTCAATGATCATGGAAATATAGATATCTCTTATTTTCAGTGATATCAGATTAAGCTGTTATCCCTAAGCAGCCAAGGTGGAGGAATTAAAATCACATCATGAAATGCAGGATCTATTTATTCAGTTGGACTCTTTCTCATCGATGTTATAGAGACAAGTACATCAAAATGTTGTTTATAATCAAGGGAAATTACCCCCAAAATACATTGTGGTGCACATGATTTTTTATGTGCTCCTGATGTCTGTCTTTAAGAAAAAATTGGGTTTATTTCATGGGCTTCCAATGTCTGTCTTTAAGAAAAAATTGGGTTTATTTCAAAAGATTTGCCTGCTTGCTGTGATGATCTATGCCAGGTGGAAACCTCAACTCTAAGTTGATGGTGCTCAAATAAGAAGAGTGTTTCCATGGGTCTAAGTCAAAAGGTTCAACCTTTTCTTTTTCTTTTTTTTAGTCTCAACAATGCAACACATACAAGAAAGCTAAACTAAATTCTATTTTTCTCATTACATATTAATATTGGGCTCTATCTGTATGTGACCAGAGTCAGACTAAAGGAAAAAGTCAAAACTAAGATAAATCCAAGTCTGAGGAGACAAAAGGGCAAAATGTAGTGGTAACAGACTAACCAGTAGGAAGGGAATAAAAAGGAAAAAAACCAGAGGAGCCATAATCTTATGGCACTTTAATCGTTTTTAAGCCTGATTATTTGACTCTGAAGAGCGGTTGGGAATGGCAGTAGAGACTCAAGGTTAGTATATTCCTACAGGTACCACTGAAAATGAGCATTTATTATGAGGACCTGCCCATCAGAAAAGACAGGCTTCTTCCCCCTGCTCTAAGCCCCAGTGCCCTTCCCTGGGTTCATTTCTGTGAAGAGTCATAATGGCTGCCTTTCGATTCCCCTCTTATCACATGACCTCCTACAACTTTTGCCTAGATGTTTGCATTAAACCTAGTCAGAGGCAGTTTAACTGCAACAGTTCAGGTGACTGATATCTGCAAGATGCCTAGAAACAAGTATCCTTCCAGTGAATAATAATACTAGTAAAAACTAAATTTTTCCTTTTTTTTTCTTTATGTGAGCACTTGCTATATACCAATGGTACAAAAATTTCTATCACTGAATTCTTACAACAGTCCTATGAGGAAACTAGTAGACATGGGTTATTTTTGTGTTTTAACACACCCTACACAACCCCTTTCCTCTGGGGAACTGCTTCTTCCAATCTCCAAACATATGATGACGGTGGGGCTGACAGTCCTAGAACCCTACATGACCACAGCCATAATAGGGCAAAGACACCAGGTCTAAACGCAATCAAAGCAACCCACTCACCAGACCACATGGTGAGTTCAGGGTGAGAATATGACCAAACTAGAACCAATTAAGACTATTTTATGGCCTGGGTGGCTCACTTGGTTAAGCGTTGGATTCTTGATTTCAGCTCAGGTCATGGTTGTGAGATTAAGCCCTATGTTGGACCTGTGTTGGGCTCTGCTGGGCATGGAGCCTGCTTAAGATTCTCTCTCTGCCTCTCCCCCCTCTCCCTGGCTTGCATGTGTGAACGCTCTCTAAGGAAAAAAAAAAAAAAAAAAGACTATTTTATTACGATTTTTAAAAAGCTGTGACTTGTTAAATTTCAAATTGGAGAACTTGATACATTTATTTGTGTTAATGAGGGGCTATGACACCTTCTCTGCTGTGTGGACAAATCCTATTTGCAAAAAAAAAGGTTGAGGCTAAAAGAAAAAGCAAATCAAAAGAGGGTGACAAGACCATAGCTTAACTAACCACTCCTGGAGAGTATACCTGGATAGAAACAGAGACAGAGACAAAGGGACCTACACACGCACATGCACACGCACATACAGATTAGCTACCTAACTCCCTTTACTGCTTCAGCAACCATAGTTTGGATTAGTGACATAAGCAGAGCCTTGACGTATCAAGAAGGCACTATTTTTATCTTCTTTTCAAAGATGGGAAAACCGAAACAGAGACAGATTACACAACTTGCTCAAGGTCACACCAGTACAAACAACAGGGCCTGGATTCAAATCAAGCTCAGTAGGACCCCAGTCCGAGCTCTTCATCACTGCAGAGTATGATCTTTAAGAAAAGCCATCATGCCAAGCATTTTCAGAGTGCAGGGAGGAACAAACTTGCTCTTAAAGAAATAGTTTTGCAGGAGAGATAGATGGGAACATAAAGAGCAGCAATATAAAACACATTGTGTTATTATTACATACAGCACTCTTCAGTAATAATAGTGCCCATTTATGGTACCTGATTTGAACTCCCCAACAACTCTGTGAAGTGGACAGAACAGAGATTTTTGTTATTCATTTTACAGATAAAGAGAATGCCTAAGAAAAACTTCTCCCCAGATGACCTAACTATGTGATGAGTAATGAGATAGCCAGGACTCTGCCTTCTAACTGCAAGTGAGGGCAGGGCCTTTCTCCACCACACTGTTTACTTACCCTGGCTTAATTTAACAGAAATGTTGTTGTGGAGCTCAAAAAAGTACGTGGTATTTAGAGACCAAGGTTAGAATCTCCCTCTCAACATGGAACTACTTGGGAGATCTCTGATCAAAATTTCTAACCAAAACTTTAAACAATGGGAAATTATTTTTCATCCAAAGTAATTCTTATACTCTGACAAATTTGAGTACTCAAATAACACAGATAAGTGGTACTCACCAATATTTTCTTCCAATTCTTTTATACTTTTAAAAATTTGACTTGGGGACGGCTGGGTGGCTCAGTCGGTTGAGCGTCTGCCTTCGGCTCAGGTCATGATCCCGGAGTCTTGGGATCGAGTCCCGTATCAGGCCCCTTGCTCAACAGGGAGCCTGCTTCTCCCTCTGCCTCCACTCCCCCTGCTTGTGCTCACTCTCCCTCTGACAAATAAATAAATAAATCTTTCCAAAAATAAAAATTAAAAATTAAAATTTGATTTGAATCCATCTTGAGAATACTTTCATGTAAGATGTTAGATGAGACTAACTTTTTCCCTTCCATATAACTGATCAATTCACCAGCTTCATTTATAGATTAATCCAGTCCTCTCCCTCTATATACTCATATATACACCCTTAGCTTGTTTTTTTCACAGCTATTATTTCTATAATCTTAGTGTGGGAAAAGCTTTATAAGGATAAAAAAAACAAAAGCAACAAAGGAAAAAGATGGAAAGTTTTGCATCTGTACAAATAAACACACACACATCAACTGATAGATAAAAAAAGATTTAAGTCAACAAACAGACTATGTGATACATGGCCAAGAATCTTAATTCACAGGATTGTTATAAATACAGAAAGATAGATATCCAAGTAGAAAAACAGACAGATTAGGAATAGTCAATTTGCAGGAAAAACAATTACAAATTAGAAAAAAAAATTAAAGGGCTGCCTGGGTGGCTCAGTCGGTTGTATCTGCCTTCAGCTCAAGTCATGATCCCGGGGTCCTGGGATCCAGCCCCGCATCAGGCTCCCTGCTCAGTGGGGAGTCTGCTTCTCCCTGTTCCTCTGTCCACCCCCCTGCTTGTGCTCTATCTCACACACATTCTCTCTCTATCTCAAATAAATAAATAAAATTTAAAAAAAGAAAAAAGAAAAATTAAAGTATGACAACATGGGGAAATAGGTATTCTTTTCTCTTACTAGAGACTGTGTAATAATTGACATGTTTCTGGAGGTATGTATCTAAGGCACTAAAGTGTCCCATACTCTGGAGTCTTTTAATTCTACTCCTAGGAATCTTTCTAAAGAAATAACTAAGGATAGTGGCACCTGGGTAGCTCAGTTGGTTAAGCATCCGACTCTTGGTTTTGGCTCAGGTTGTATCTCAGGGTCTTAATCTCAGGGTGGTGGGACTGAGTCCTGCATTGGGCTCTGTGCTCAGCATGGAGTCTGCTTGAGATTCTCTCTCCCTCCCCCTCTTCCCCTCCCCCTACTTGCACACACTCTCTTTTTCTCTCTAATAAATAAATAAAATCTTTTTTTAAAAAAGAAATAACTAAGGGCATGGGCAAGGCTGTTTCATACAATGATGCCTATTTTCCCATTTATAATAGTCAATAAACAACCTCAAAGTTAAATGATAGCTGGAGAAGTATGGAGTGTCTGAAAGTTTATCTTTCATTCATCCAAACCAAAGTTCTTGAAGCACCTATCGTGTGTCCAGCACTGTGTTGGGCCTTGAGAATATACAACCCCTATCCTTATGAGGCTTTAGATCAAGCAAACCTTCAACAGCTTAAAAAAACTCTCTTTAAATCCAAGAGGTTCACTTCAAAGGAAGACCTATGGGTGTTCTCAACCCAACTGACAGGTCAATTTAGTCATTTGTAACTAAAGATATGCAAGTGAGAGGCTTAAAACCAAGTGGAAGAGAAAAAACAATAAAAAAATCCCACAGGAATAAAAAATTACAACTGTAATCAGCACCCACAAGAAGACCACTAAGCAAAGAAAGTATCCAGTGGAGAATAGATAGGTCAGGGGGTTCAAAATGGCTCCCAAGGGTAAGATCATCCAGAGTGGGGCTCTGAAGGAAAAGGAGCAGTTCCTTGGGTAAAAGAAGGACAGGCCAGGCAAAGACAAGAGCACACACACAGTTACCCTTCACACGAAGAAAGTATATGGATGTGGAAGAAAGAATGACTATAAAAGCATATGCACTTCATACTCCTCTGTACACACACATGCAAACACATGAGCTACAGGACTATCAAATTAATAGTGGTTACCTCTGGTTGTGTGATATTTGTCCCTACCAACCCTGACTCCTTGTTTTCCTGTTTTCCCTTTTATTTCTTTTTGTATTAATTTTGCAAATAGAAATATAAAGTATGAGGGGCACCTGGGTGGCTCAGTCGTTAAGTGTCTGCCTTCGGCTCAGGTCATGGTCCCAGGGTCCTGGGATCCAGCCCCGCATCGGGCTCCCTGCTCAGCAGGAAGCCTGCTTCTCCCTCTGTCCCATCCCCCTGTGTGTGCGCTCTCTCTTTCTCTCTCAAATAAATAAATAAAATCTTAAAAAAAAAAAAAAAAAGGAGGAGCGCCTGGGTGGCTCAGTCGGTTAAGCGGCTGCCTTTGCTCAGGTCATGATCCTGGGGTCCTGGGATCGAGCCCCACATCAGGCTCCCTGCTCCGCGGGGAGTCTGCTTCTCCTTCTCCCTCTGTCCCTCACCACCCCACTCCCTGCCCCCGTTCATGCACTCTCGCTCTCTCTCTCTCTCGTTCTCTCTATCTTAAATAAATAAAACCTTAAAAAAAAAAAAGGAATACGACGTAGGAAATAGGACAAAAAGCTGTATGGCTGCTTACTGACACTACCCCATCTCCAGGTGCACAGGGTCATGTTATCCAAGCCAAACCCGTCTCGCAGGCAGCTCTAAGTTGTCCTTTTTTCTTAAGTTGTCCTTTTAACCGGAGAAAAAGTTAAGAAAAGCTATAAACTCCAGCATAAGCCGTGTTTTCTCACTTGCATATCTCTAGCTACAAATGACTATTTACCTGTCAGTTGGGTTGAGAACACCCATAGGTCTTCCTTTGAAGTGAACCTCTTGGATTTAAAGAGATTTTTTTTAAGCTGTTGAAGGTTTGCTTGATCTAAAGTCTCAGAGACGTTTGAAGTTGTGACTTAATGGAAGATTATTTTTATTCATAGTGATCAAGCAGTTAATGAGATAAAGTAGTGAGGAGACAAGCTTAATAGAATATGTGGTTGCACCGCATGTTAATCTTTATAAAGGCAGAATGAAAATAACAGGAAACCAGGAAGAAATTGGGACAGATGGCTGAACAGCTCAAAGATAGGAAAAACAACTCGTCCCTGCATAGGGCTTTCAAAAGCAAACCCCTCTCATGTTGAGTTCAATAGATAAAAAGGTGACGAAGAATAGGAGGATGGAAAGCCAGGACTAAAATTTTTCTGGTGGCTGTTCTCTTGAGACCTTCCCCTAACCCTTCCTCAATCCCTTCCCCAACCCTCCACTGAAGGGCAAAATGCATCTGGAGCAGCTACAACTTTTCAGTATGGGAGGAACACAAACAGTAAAGTCACCATATGCCTCAGTGGTCCACTATGCACCATTTTAACCTCCCTAAATTATAACAAGATGAGGGGCATTTCCAGCCTGGGCAGGCTCAGCAGCAATGTACTAGGGAGGCCACCAGGGAAGCAGATGGCAAAAGAGGGGGAGAGAATGTCACTCCCATTCACTCTCCATGTTAGTTTGGTATCATTATTTGTTGTTTGCTTGTTTTTCAGGCCAGAGGAGAAAAATTCTGACTACCTAATTATCCATTTAATCAGAAAACTGATAAAGCCTAATTAACCACAGAGGAAAAAAGGAAATTTGTCATTAAAAGGTATTCCTTTTGAGGCACCTGGGTGGCTTAGTCAGTTAAACATCTGCCTTTGACATCAGGGAAATCCAAATCAAAACCTCAATGAGATACCACCTCACACCCGTCAGAATGGCTAAAATTAACAAGTCAGGAAATGACAGATGTTGGCGGGGATGTGGAGAAAGGGGAACCCTCCTACACTGTTGGTGGGAATGCAAGCTGGTGCAACCACTCTGGAAAACAGTACGGAGGTTCCTCAAACAGTTGAAAATAGAGCTACTATACGATCCAGCAATTGCACTACAGGGTATTTACCCCAAAGATACAAATGTAGGGATCCAAAGGGGTACGTGCACCCCAATGTTTATAGCAGCAATGTCCACAATAGCCAAACTGCGGAAAGAGCCAAGATGTCCATCGACAGATGAATGGATAAAGAAGAAGTGGTATATATACACAATGGAATATTATGCAGCCATCAAAAGGAATGAGATCTTGCCATTTGCAATGACATGGTTGGAACTGGAGGGTGTTATGCTGAGTGAAATAAGTCAATCAGAGAAAGACATGTATCATATGACCTCACTGATGAGGCATTCTTAATCTCAGGAAACAAACTGAGGGTTGCTGGAGTGGTGGGGGGTGGGAGGGATGGGGTGGCTGGATGATAGACATTGGGGAGAGTATGTGCTATGGTGAGCGCTGTGAATTGTACAAGACTGATGAATCACGGATCTGTACTTCTGAAACAAATAATGCAATATATGTTAAGAAAAAAAAAAGAAGATAGCAGGAGGGGAAGAATGAAGGGGAGTAAGTCAGAGGGGGAGATGAACCATTAGAGACAATGGACTCTGAAAAACAAACTGAGGGTTCTAGAGGGGAGGGGGGTGGGGGGATGGGTTAGCCTAGTGATGGGTATTAAAGAGGGCACATTCTGCGTGGAGCACTGGGTGTTATGCACAAACAATGAATCATGGAACACTGTATAAAAAACTAATGATGTAATGTATGGTGATTAACATAACAATAAAAAATTATAAAAAAAATCTGCCTTTGACTCAGGTCATGATCCCAGGACCCACATCAGACTTCTGCTTCTCCCTCTTCCACTGCCTGCCCCTCCACCTGCTTGTGCACTCTCTCTCTCTCTCTCTCTCTCTCTCTCTCTCTGTTAAATAAATAAATAAAGTCTTTTTAAAAAATCTTATTACTTTTAACCCACTAACATGGAAGTGGAGCCAAGTGTGAATACTTTTAGTATTTGAAGTGGTCAGTGGAATACATTTTAGGAAATTGGCACAGCTACATTTCCCAGAGGGTATCTTCTGGAAGATACCTGCATCTTACACTTTGAGGATGCCTTCTTCAAGTGCAGGTTCTTAGGCGCACCCCAGCTATCAATTCAATGGGACCCAGGAATCTGCACTTTTCAAACATTATAGACATACTTACATTCTGTATCTTATATCCAATGTCTGAAGTCCTTGGGTGTCTATATTTCTGCGAGGTCTTATTACAAAAGGATTTGGGAACTGCAGTTAATGTCAGACTGGGCTTTATTTATAGAATCCATAGACCCTTGGGCAGAGGGGACATACCTGCAAGGAAAAATACTTTGGCTTTTGCCCTCTGTGCATTGGTTCCACCAACCCAGGAACTTAGAGTTAGTGTCAGGACTGGGGTCTTTGTAAACTGCTAAGAGGGTTAGACTCCTCGTCCCTTCCCTTTGTCGATGGTAGATTGGTCTTTTGGTCTGCCTTTTTAATGAGGAAAAACACTCTTTAGGAGAGATGGATATACAGGAGGTCTCAATTCTCACTCCATGCCTTGGCTGAGCCTCAGATCTTGTCTTCTGTCCTACTGTAGCCTAAAATATACTACTATAGATTATTGTCCCTCAAGACAGCTGTGCCTTTAGCACCCAATTACCTCTCTGAGTCACTTCTCTCCCTTCCAGTTTTTGGCCCTAGAAATTTTCCTTTCTTGATCACATGCTTAGTTATGCATTTATAATGATGTTGGATATACTTTATCCAACATTTCTAGGAGTTGTGTAGTGGGAGGGTTTTTCGGGCTCTGTTGCCTTATGTATTGCTGGAAATAGAAGTGACATTCTCGAAACTGCATTCTTAGCAAGCACCGCAAATGACTCTTATCTACACACTAAAATTTGAGGATATTGTAATCTCGGCAAGTAATGAGACTTTATAGTTGTATAACAGTGGTTTATAAAATGTGTTCACATTCATTTATTTCATTTCATCCTTGCAACAGCCTTGCAAAATAAGCGGGACTGGTATTTTTATTCCCAACTTCCTGATGATAAAGCCTAATCAGGCTAAGTTTCTCACGCAAAGATATAAAAGTAGTTAAAGAGCAAAAATGAGGACTAGACCCCAGATATTCTAGTCAATTTTTATATCATATTACATTGTTCCCAAGGTGATAATTTAAAGAGATCATTATCTATCACATGACACAAACCACATCTTCCCACATCAGTATGAAGGAAGTAGGATCAAATATTCTTTGGAGTCTTTGGGTCTATGTTTTCCTTCTCTGTGTATGTCAAACACTGAAGCTCTAATTTGTGGCAACAGACTTCTTTAAGAGCAATTTCTCCAATTAAAAACATGTCACCTGAAACTAATGTAACATTGTATGTCAATTTTACTCCAATAATAAATTTTAAAAATAAATTAAAAACAAAATGTATGGCAATTACTTTTTAAATGATCTCTGTAGTAGATTAACATTATTTATAAGAGCATCATCATTTTTAATAATCATCTTCAACTTTGAATGAATTATATTGTTGTGTCAATGCATGGTCCCTAGAAGGTCTCTTCGGCAGTGGGAGCCTCTCCTAACTTCTGCCAGCTCCCAAGGGGTTCAAGAGCTTGGTTGAAATACTTTTCCTATTCCCCATTCTCCAGATCATGGGCATTAGTTGAATTTTAGCATAACTATACTGGCCTTCAGAGAGAGTCAGTGGAGGGGTCATGGTCCATGCAATGGTGGGCCCACCACGAGACCTCAGTCACATCACTGCTTCTGGATCTGCCTTTGGTCATTCCTCTCACAACCACATTCATTCCACAAACATTTAAGCACCTACAATGTGCCTGAAAACAAACTAGAGACTGTCTCATACCAGCCTATTTTGTAATACTCTGTGGGGAAATTTTACGATAGAATTAACACTGCAATTCCAGATTGCTTCAAAGGGCCTTTTAACAATCATACAACTTAAATATTTTTTGGCTCTGTCCAGTGTTAACGGAGTCTTCCATTTCTACTTGGAGTTATCGCTTTTCCTCCTGTCTTCAGGGTTTTCAGAGAATAAGTGTCTTCCCTATAGAAAACATGCCAAGAATTTTTTTCACAAGCACAAATTGCCATGAAAACTTAAAAGAATTTGTTTAAAGGGAAGTTAATTAATTTTATTTTAGAATTGTTGTTCAAATGTCTTTGAAATTGCTGCCTTTTTCCCTTTAGGGCCAAGCTGATTTTCTTTAGTCCCTTCAGCACATGGTAATTTGCATGCATGTGAAAACATTTTATCTGCATTAATATTCTAGAACATGACTAGTCTCTATAGTCAGGAAGACAATCAGGTTGGCCAGGAAGCTTACGTATCCATCAGCGAGAGAGTAGAACCCACAACTGCACATCTATTCAACAGAAAACTCAACTACCATCCAAAAAATGAGGTGAACTTATGTTGACTATACCAAGTGGAAAGCTCAAGTCGTATCATTAAATGAAAAAAGTTAAATTAGAGAACAGGCGATAAGTTTTGATCCCATTCATATAAATGCTTAGAAAGAGGTTAATTTTGAGAAAGGAAAAGGAAAATCAAGCATTCAGGCATAATATTTTTATTTATTTATTCGAGAGAGAGAGAGAGAGAGAGAATGCGATAGTGTATGCCTACAAGAGGGAGAGAAGCTCAAGCAGACTCCCCACTGAGTACAGAGCCTGCCTTGGGGCTCAATTTCACAACTCAGGCATATTTTGTATCTAAGCCACCAAATACTCCCTAAGTGATTATCATTGTGATTGCCCTCTAAAATTACAAGATAAGGAGACAATTCCACAATTCTTGTAAAAATGCTTGAGTTGTCTTTCTCCACATAAGAAATCAAAGAATAATTTTAGTAACTGTTAAAATGTATTGAGCTCTTACAAGGACCCAATCACAGTGCTAGCTGTAAAAGTGTTAGCCAAAAAGAGAAAGAAAAAGAAGAGCGCTAGAATCCAAAATCTATAGGTCCTCACTGTCCCAGAATTTCTATACAGACAGGGACTAGAGGCAGCAAGCGATCCAAAAGAGCACTGGGTTTGAGCTCTATTTGCATAGAATTTATAAATCAAGAAAATACAAATGGACCATATTTTTAAATTGGTGAGAGGGTGAAAGACTAATTGAATTGAGATAGACCAACCCCCTTGATATTTCTGATGTCCTGTGATAAGAAAATCCCCAATGGAAAAGAAACTACCTCTGGCTCTAGCTCTGAGAGAGAAAATTGGATTTTGTCTGATGGAAAATTCTAGAAACTGAACAAGGTTTCAAAAATTTATATGCGGGACGCCTGGGTGGCTCAGTCGTTAAGCGTCTGCCTTTGGCTCAGGTCATGATCCCAGGGTCCTGGGATTGAGCCCTGCATCAGGCTCCCTGCTCAGCAGGAAGCCTGCTTCTCCGTCTCTCACTCCCCCTGCTTCTGTTCCCTCTCTCACAGTCTCTCTCTGTCAAATAAATAAAATCTTTTAAAAAAAACTTTTATACGGAAGCATTTTCAGTGGTATAAGAGTTTCAATGACTTTGGATATAGCAACAACCTGATTGCTTCCTTTTAAAAGTATATACATATATATGTATATATCATATCTAATTACACACGACCAACAGCTTAATTATCCTCTCCTGTAGTACTTCTCAACCTGTCTATGGTAAAGGACAAGTTTGGTTTTGTTTCTTTGTTTATTAATGTCCATTTCATTGGAGGTTGATGACAATAAGTAGCTTGAACTATATGAGATTCATCATATGCGTATGACATCACCCAACTGGACCAGACCCTGATTAACAAAAAGAATCCACTGATCATTTGATTGGATGTCACAGCAGTGACAAATGGCTATAAAAATTTCTAAATACTAATTCCTAATTTCTATTCTTTTCTTGACTGAGACCAGTAACAAACAGTGCTGGTCTACACACAACTTAAGCAGCACTGGTAAAAAACATATAGATCCTATCTCAATCCATAGTACAAAATACCTTCAAATCAGGCACTGATCAAAAAAGAGACATATTTAAACAAAAAACATAAACAATTTAAGCACAGACGATAAAAAAGACAATTGAAGCAAAAATGTCCTATTGTTCCTCTTTTACACTTTTTGCTCAGTTTAATTGACAAGTATCTTGACACAGCAAAGCAATCTGTTTCTAAAAACTGCCACCCTTTGCAACTACTTATCTTTGTGAATTATAATTTTCTCAATATTGTGCAATCAAAATAAGATAAATTGGATACTGAGACTGGAAAAATACTAGCCAACACTCCTACAGAGATGCTCCTTGGAAAAATTTAAATTCCACTATAAAACACATGACGCTGGGGGAGCCTGGGTGTCTCAGTTGGTTCAGTGTCTGCCTTCAGCTCAGGTCATGATCCCAGGGTCCTGGGATTGAGCCCCACATAGGGCTCCCTGCTCCACAGGAAGCCTGCTTCTCCCTCTCCCACTCCCCCTGCTTGTGTTCCCTCTCTCTCGCTGTGTCTCTCTCTGTCAAATAAATAAATAAAATCTTAAAAAAAATAAACAAAAAAAACATGATCCCAGTAGAGAGTCACAATATACAATGGACCTGAAACATCTTGTAGAAATAAGTTGGATTAACCTTTCAGGGGTTTGTGAGTTATTTAAACCATCACTCCCATTCTCTATGTTATGTCAAGGAACATGCTGATTTACATATTTTGAAAAATGCTGGAGAAGACCCCCTGTAAAGTACCTTGTCATTTCTAATGCCTCAAACTTCCTGAATCTCTATATTGCTAATTCAGATGCTTTAACATTTCATTACCCATCCCATCCCTGCCCAACACGCACACTTTTCTTTTAAGATTTTATTTATTTGAGAGAGAGAGAGAGAGAGATCGAGAGAGTGAGCAAGAGAGAGAGAGCATGAGCAGGGGCAGGGAAGAGGTGCATAGGGAGAGGGAGAAGCAGACTCCCCACTGAGCAGGGAGCCTGATGTGGGGCTCCATCCCAGGACCCTGGAATCATGACCTGAGCCAAAGGCAGATGCTTAACCAACTGAGCCACCCAGGCACCCCTACACACTTTTTAAATGCATCCACAATCTTTATTTTATGCCTGGGAATGAAAGATATCTAAGGCCTTCCCTTTCCACTATTGACACTCAGAGCTTTGTTTGGAGCATAATTTACCAGTTCCAAGACAACTAGCCATTGTGCTTACAAATAAAAATACATAAAAGCTGTTTTAAGATATGGATGCTAGAGAGTTGACTAGAATCACACATTAGCTGAGGGACTCAGTCTTATAGCCAATGATCCAGTGAGCAGAATTCAGATCTGTACTTTGGCCAAATTGTAGTGCATTATGGGCTCATATCATCAACTGAGGATACTGAAAGCAAAACTGTTAAATCTATCATTGCCAAGGTTGTATGGAACAATGGTGAACTCCCTCCTGCCCAAAGACCGATGTAACAACAATAAAGCTCAAAGCAAATTGGGTGAAGTTCATGTAATCCATTTGATCCTGTCAAACAGGTTTTCTCAACTTGAGAGCCCAAACTATTTCATAGGAAGTCCCTTGTTAAAAATGCAGTTTCCTTTGGATTGTGGTGATAATAAGGCAACTGCATAAGTGACTAAAAAAAATCATTGAAATGTACACTTTCATTGAATTAACTGAATGGTATGTAAATTATACTTTAATGAATAGGTTAAAAGTGAAAAAAAAAATTTTAAACTCAGCTCCTGTGTCCCATCCTTGGAGATTCAGAGGTGGTAGATGTGTGAGAGAGTTTAGGAATTCACACTTTGTTGCAAAGAACCTAGTAATTCTGAGAACCAATGTTTAGGCTACATGTTCTGAATTACATCTTGGAGTTAAGCTGGACCATCAGAAAGCAGCATTTGCCTGGATTACATATGAAATTTTTTGAGTTGCTGTCATCAGGAATGCCACTAGAAGAGAATGCTATTCATTTGCTTTAGGATATTACTGTATCACTCAATACACCTCATAGAGGGGAAGAAGAATTATGTCATCTGATCATAGCTCTCAATCAGCTTTCAACTGATAGCAATAAGACAGACCGTTTTTAAGAAGCCCCTATGAAAATATATTTTAAATATGACTAAAAAAAACCATAGAAAATATAAATAGAATAATAGCAATTTAAAAATTAAATCACTAAGGGGCGCCTGGGTGGCCCAGTCAGTTAAGCAATTGCCTTCAGCTCAGGTCATGATCTCAGGGTCCTGGGATCAAGCCCCACATCTCGGGCTTCCTGCTCCGTGGGGAGCCTGCTTCTCCCCCTCTCTCTGCCTCTCTCTCTCTCTCTCTCTCTCTCTCTCTCTCTCTCTCGCTCTCTCTCTGTCTCTCATGAATAAATAAAATATTTTTAAAAAATTAAATCACTACACACACACACACACAAACAGAAAGCCAAGACTGTTTAAAAGGTAGATTCTCCCAAATTTTAAGGAATAAATAACCCTAATCTTATACAAACTATTGCAGAGAATTGAGAAAGGCAGAAAACTCCCTAATTCATTTTATAAGCCTAGAACAACCATACCTCAAACACAAATAAAGAATGTGTGTGAAGAAAAAAAAAAATACTGCTAACTCACCTGAGCTTAGTTGTAAAAATAACTTTTAAAAAAGAGTTCACAAACTAAATCCAGTAACATCAGTTCCCTACTTCACACCATACAAAAATAGTAATTCAAAACAGATCATAGACCTATATATAAAACTTAAAATTACAAAGCTTCTAGGAGAAAATAAGAGAAAATCTCTACAACCATAAGGTGGACAGAAGTGTTTAGATAGATAGAACATATAAGACACCAGTCATAAAAGGACAAAAAAAAAAGATAAATTAGGCTTCAGAATTAGACAACTTTGCTTTTCAAAGACATTTTTAAAAGTTAAAAGGTAAGTCACATACTAGGAGGGAATATTCCAAAAACATATATCAGATAAAGGACTTGGTAGCCAGAATATGCATAAGAAACACCACAACTCAATTGTAAGAAAAGAACCTAATTTTTAAAATAGGTCAAAACTTTAAACATACACTTTATAAAGAAGAGGTACAAATAGCTGAGAAGCACAAGAAAGATAGAAAACATCATTACTCATCAGGAAAATGCTAATTAAAACCATAATGAGCTATCACTATACATAGATGAGAATGGCTAAAATTTCAAAAATAATCATACCAAGTAGAGGCAAGGATGTGAAGTAACTGGAACTCTCTTAGATTGCTGATAGGAATAGAAAATAGTACATCCACTTTAGAAAACAACTTGGTAGTTTGTTATTTTTTTAAATTAAACATTCACCTATCCAGCCATGGACAGGAGAAGGAAGAAAGGCAAACAGATCCCTTATGATCCAGCCATTCTATTCCTAGTTATTCACTCAAGAAAAATAAAAATATATGTCCATACAAAGATTTATACATGGATATTCATAAGTTTTTTTTTTTAATAGTCAACTGCAACAACCCAAATGTCCATCAACAAGTAAGTGGATAAACAAACTGTAATATATCTATAAATAGAATACTACTCAGCCATAAAAAAGAGTGAAGGGTGGTTTTAACTATAGAAACCTATCATTCATCATAGTAATAATTAAAGAAGAGGATTATGATCATCAGTTAATGCAGAAAAATTCCCTCCTAAAGTTCAAGATACATTTGGGCATTAAAAATAAACAAGGAAAGAAAAAGAGACCAGGTTAAGCTGATAAATAGTATCTTCAAACAAAAACCTATGGCAAAGAGAATACTTAATGATGAAAAGCCAGAAACGTTTCCATTCAAGTCAGAAACTGACCAAGGCTGCCCAACCACTGTTCTATTGAACATTGAACTAGAGGGCAGACAACTCAATAAGAAATTCTTGTGGCCTGATTGCATGCCAGATTTTTTTGTCCTGTTTTGAACACTAGCTGTTTTAAGAGGTGACATGTGATAGCACCAGGACAGCTGAGAGTGGAGGGGCAGATGGCCATAAATGTTTTGATTCTCCTCCCATTGAGAGGCAAAATCTATGTCCCTTCTCCTTTCATCTGAGCAGGCTCTGAGACTTCTTTGATCAACAGGACATAGCTGACTCTCTAACAGTTTTTAGACCCAGACTAAGTCACCAAGCGGCCTCTACTTCTTCCATCTTGGTTTACTGAGCTGCCATGTAAAGTGTCCATCCTGCCCTGTGGCTACCATACTGTTAGGAAGCCCAAGCTAGCCTAAGGGAATGGCCTTGTGGAGAGAAAGAAGTCAGCCAATCTCAAGCTCTTCCAGGCCCCAGCCATTCAAATCATCCCAGACCAGAGCCAGACATGTGAGTGATGAATCCATTTTGGACAGTCAGCCCAAGCCTAGCCAACCCCACTCACAATTTGATTGCAACCACTTGAGAGATTTAAGCAAGAACCAACTGACTGAGATATAACAATAATATAACCATGATTTTATATATTATTATATCATATATATTAATATAATAAAAAGTGGGTTTCCTCATTAAGTTTGTTACACAGTAAAGAACTGAAACATGAGGCTCCTCTCTCACCAGCCATTCCCTGCCATGGGAGGAATGACTAAAGGAACAACATATATTTAGCCTGGAGAAGGAAATACTTCAGAAAAGTATAACCACCCACAAAGACTTGAAACTCACATGTGAGGCTAGAGAACGGCTTCATTCTCCAAAGCACAGATCTAAGACCAAGACCAGATGTCACAGGGAAGTGGCAAACATCAAGGTTCCTAGAAAGAAGAATGTCCCAATAATCAGTGTGGTACAAGAATAAAAACAGAATCATTGTGATATCAGAAACAATTTCTCTGGACATGTTCAAATGGGCACATGGGATGTCTGGTCAGGCTGGGTGTTAAAAAGGAGCCTAAAATAAGATAAAAGACTAGAAGTATGGCCAGGTTGCTGTGATCCTACTGTGTGTTTCAGAAAGCTAACAACAGACCTTGCAGGTTTGGGTCTGAACTAAAAGTAGCCTAGACGTGTTCAATTTCTCCTCTGAAAATACTGACTTGGGAGGCAGTCAAATTCATGCCCTTGACTCCAGTTTACACTATGCTTCAACACAACAAATTTCTTAGGAATTATGCATGTATTGCATTTGTAAGATGTTCATTGCACAAATGCTACTAGAAACCTCTTCCAGCACTTAAAAAAACAACTTTGTGGAAATGCTTTGAGACTAGAAGCGATGATCCTCCACCACCGCTGCTGTCTCCTATGTTTGATAACTTCTTCCCTACATTTGATAATCCGGAAACTGCGCCTGTCATTTTATAGTATTTTTTATGCCACTCTGTAAGATAAAGTCTTATCATTGTTTCACAAATGAAGAAACTGAGGCACAGAGAGGTTAAGTAAACTGCCCAAACACACGGCCAATAAATCCTAAACTCTTACCCAGCTGGCCAGGTAGATTGAAGAATCCTTCATACAGAAAGCAGTGACTTTGTTTTTACTGAGAAATTCCTTGGAAGCTCCAGCCACACCTGTTCCTTTGTTTCCAGGAATGCCCTTACCTGATTATCAAATGGGATGTCAATTCGTTGTGTTAGAGAAACCAGGAGAGAAAACAGATTGAGGATAGGTAGCTCTCTTTAGGCAGAGATGCAGTTATTTGGCGGCTCCTGGGTAGAGTTGAAGAAGTGCTATCACATGTTACCACCTTCCCAGGTCTTCTTCCCCAAAATATAGGTTACTTCACAAATCAGACAAATACTATATAGCACAGTGCCACCTCGGTGAAAACTGGAAAATAAATTGTGTTGACCCAAGGAGAACAAAGAATAATTAGAGTTAATCATTATTGTTCCTCTCCATTAAAAAAATAATAACAACAGTAAAAACTTTAAAAAGAACCTTCCCTAGAAATCAGATAAACAAAATACACTGTTGCTATTTTCAAGAGTTGGTCTACCAAATAAGGTAGCCTCTGCAAATCTATTCAGAAAGCTATAAAAGTTCATTCACTTGGGGCCCCAATTTAGGCTTATCATCAGCATACTGATATTAAAAATACTGAGAGAGCAATAAATTGAAATGCTTAATGTATTTATTTACAAACCGTCTCTGGATTTTTCTTGATTTCTGGGGGCCCGGGGCAGGGGGTAAGGGGAAGTTTGGTGGTTGGATACACAGCTATTTGTGGGGGTGTCTTCTGGAGGGGCTTGGACCAAATGACCCTTCAAGGTGGTTTGGTGTCTTTCGAGTCCATGAGCTGTGTTTATATCCAATCCCAGATCAGACAAGCTTCACTAACCACAGAAGTTTGGGACAAAAGCCAGTTTGCAACCCACACATCCCTGTGGTCCTCCTGCCTTCTGGCAAACTCCAGGACCAGATTGGAAAATCTGTGCTCGGTTTGGGGGCCAAGTTTGGTACGATCTGGGGATGATTTATATGGCTTTGGTTGGAGTCCACATGATATGTGCTACTTTGGCCAAGTTCAGCTTTGGGGTTTCTGACTCATTTGAAATAAAATGTATCAGGTGGAGACAGATGGGCTCCCCAACAGGGATCAGAAGGGTCTCCTCCAAATCCTGTGGGACACCAAGAAAACCAAATTTCCCACCTTTCTACTCAAAAGTCCAAAACAACATGCAATACAGGTGGTGTCAGGGTGAAGGAGTTGGACATACAAGTGTTTCCCAGGATTTGCCAAAAATAAAAATAAATTGCTTTTAATTTCTGAAGGGAGAAAGGCTGGATTGGTTTTACAGACTCTCCTCTAAACAGCAATTTACATGCTGAAACTGTAAAGCTGAGGGTAAAATATCCCTTCCTGGTGATTTGAAATCCGTTGATTAATTTCAAGTTGATGACCTTGTTCCCCCACAACAATAGAACTTTAATTCATCTCACTCAGGCTGCCTCTAACTAGTTTTCAACAATCATGAAACAACCAGCAAGTAGTGGCTGTTTGGTGGCTAGAATCCCTATTAATAAATACAAATTAAATGAAGCATATCAAAAGAACCTGATCCCAATACCAGACCAAGTAGGATTTTCTCTGAATTTAAGGGCAAAATACATCCCCATAGGAAGAATCTCAGATACTCTAAGTGAACTCTGTCCAATAAAAACAAAATGCAAGCCATAAATTCAAGCCACTCAGTAATTTTTAAATTTTATAGTAGTCACATTAAAACATAAGAACAAGCAAAATTAATTTTTAGTCTATTTAACACAACCTATCAAAAATATTACCATTTCAACAAGCAATCAGTATAAAAGGACAGATGAGATTTTTTTTTTTTTTTTACGTTCTTTTTCTATATAAGTCTTTGAATTCCGGTGTGTATTTTACACATAACAGCATCTCAGTTTGGACTTTCCACATTTCAAGTGCTCAATCGGCTTATGTGACTAGGGGCTCCTGATAATGGGCAGTGCCGATGGAAGGTAACAGCCACACTAGGGTCTTTCAGTAAGCAAATATTATAGCTAGTCCTGACACAAACTCAAAAGGATGAAGACTGGTTTTGATCTCACAGAAATGGCAACATGTGGGAAGTAGTATTGTAGCAGGCTATCAGGACTCTGGGGAAAGCTTGCCTAAGTTTTCACCACCACGTGCCTCAGTTTCCCCATCTGTAAAATCTAGCTAGCTCATATGGTTTAGCAGGTGAATTTAGTGAATACAAGCAGAGTACTTGGAATTACATCTGCCATGTCATACTGATCAACAAATCAGAGGAGTCTGATCAGAAATACCTCAAGGCAAGGACTGTTCCTCATTCACCACTGTAAGTCCCAAGACCTAGCACAGCTCTGGTACACGGAAAGTGGTCAATAAACATTTTCCTTTAAGACGTTAGGAGTGGTGGACACTGTGATGTGTGGTCCAGATCCAGTTTTCAGAAATAAAAGGAATTTTATGGGGCACCTGGGTAGCTCAGTCATTAAGCGTCTGCCTTCGGCTCAGGTCATGATCCTAGAGTCCTGGGATCGAGCCCCGCATCGGGCTCCCTGCTCCAAGGGAAGCCTGCTTCTCCCTCTCCCACTGTCCCTGCTTGTGTTCCCTCTCTCGCTGTCTCTCTCTCTGTCAAATAAATAAATAAAAATCTTAAAAAAAAAAAAAGAAATAAAAGGAATTTTACCCAGGCTGCTAGGAGCGCTGCCAGCAAACAGTCCTCAACTATCATCTCCCTTTGGGGATTGCCCCAACAAAAGACTGAAGGCTTGCTAAAATCAAGCACCTTTCCAAGGTTGTTTGTTTATATTACAGGGCAGGCTCCCTCCAGCTCAGGAAAGACAGCACCAAAAGGCCACTCTTGTTCCAGAGCCCCTCCTCCTTAAGTCTGTGTCTTGGGCGTAGGGTGTGAATCCTCCCCCTCCCTCTCCGTTCCTACCTCCCTCCCCTCCCTTCCACAGGTGTTGACCCCAAGAGCACTGCTTAATAAACATCCTACCTGCTAATACACAACCCACAGCACCCAACTGGTGATAAAAAGAAACAAGAACTGTCTGTTAAGAGTTAAGACAATGAGTAAATAATATTTACCAGTGTTTTCCTAACAACTTCTATTAACCAGGTGAATATAAGTGTTGCCTGTATATGGCACACCAGGGCCAATGACTTTGAGTCTTCCCACGAGCGGCTCATTTTTTCCAAGACACACAACCACGCCGTGACAGAAGAAATGAGCATAGCTGCAAGCACTGAGACTCTTTCCAGAAAGCCTCTTTCTTTTGGAGGTTATCCAAGACCCATGCGCTACAACCAGATGCATGCAAGCCGGAGTGCGCCCAAACCAGAGTTCTCTCGCATCTCGGACTTTCAAATTCTTAAATTTGCCCTTTACTTAAAAAAGTCAATGATTTCACCAAGAAAGTTTGATTAGTTTCTTTTACTTTCTGTAATGAAGTGCCATCCTTTTTACACTTGAAAGGATCTTTGTAATAATGCAACATTGATCTTTTGAATACAGATGAGCTAACCTAGATAATAGGATTTAGAATGAAAAAGACCAGACTTGTTCTGATATTTAAGGCTCCAGTGCCATCAAGAGGAATCGTGGCAAAAAACATGTTTCCAGAGACATTGTCTGATGCCACATTAATAAATGTAGGATCTTATTTACTCCTTCACGTTGCCTTATTTTGCTCAACATCTTGAGAGAAGTCAATATGCTGTGTCCCCGATGTCAATCACCCAGTGCAAAAAAAAAAAAAAAAAGCGAGGGATGGGGGGGTGCTGTGGAGATTTAGCTCTGAGATCTGTTCTTCTCAAGTCTGCTGCTTTAAGCCACAAAGGTCGAGAACTAGGATTCAAACCTGATACAAGAAAGCAGTTGTTCTGATAAAACTTTAGGAAAAAATGGAAAGTCACCAATTCAAAGGTTATTTTGCACCAGGCTCAGTTGAAGAACTGACGAGGAGAGGTGGGATAGTTTCCCTCTGGAAAATGAGGTATAGTCTCTAGGAAGTCGGTTGCTATTTTTCCATCTCTCCACCCCTTAATAAAAAAGAGGGAAAAGAGAGACTTTCTGGGGGTCCCGTCCTCCAAGAGAGACTGAGCAGAGACATCCTTATGCACAGCCATCCTTATGCACAAGGAGTGACTTATTCTCAGTCACAGCCGATGTCAACGTCTCCTGTGTATGGAACCATGTGAGATTTAATGTCAGAACAGAAGGAGAAAGAACTGTCACAAAAGACCCAATCTAGGGCGCCTGGGTGGCTCAGTTGGTTAAGCGACTGCTTCGGCTCAGGTCATGATCCTGGAGTCCCAGGATCGAGTCCCGCATCGGGCTCCCTGCTCAGCAGGGAGTCTGCTTCTCCCTCTGACCCTCCCCCCTCTCATGTGCTCTCTCTCACTCACTCTCTCTGTCAAATAAATAAATAAAATATTTAAAAAAAACGACCCAATCCAGTGACAAGTACAAAAGGATCCTACAAAAAGATGCTATTATTCTACTTACAGCATGTTTGAAATTATCCATTTTTTTTTTAAATTAAGTCCAAATCTAGTGTGGGTAGCTATCACTAAGTCACAAACAAAATCAAGTGCTAAGTCTGTGACACTAATTATAAAGTATTTGGAGATGAGAGAGCTCAGTATGGGCTAAATTGATCAAAGAAGCCCTTGGGACTTGGATAATGTAGTAGCTGATAATTACTGATCTCTTACTATACACCAGGTGGTATGAGAAGCACTTCACATGGGCTATCTCATTTAATCCTCAACAACAGGACCGTATAAGGGAATTACATTGGCTTTGCTGAGGCCCAAGGTTAAATAACTCCCCCAAGAGTTCACAGTTATCAGAAGTCAGTTTATCAGACCCTAGAGCCTGAACTCTTCAACACCTAAATCTTATCAAAGTCGGCAAAGAGCAAGGAAGATTAGAGGGGCACAGGACCAAGAAGGAAGACCAAGATATCCTAACAGTTCCTGAGGGAAAGACAAATGGAAAGAAAACAGGTATAGATACGAGTGGGCGTTGTGTGGGGGGACAAGCAATATAGAATCAAGTTTGGGGACAGAGTAGGATGCCAGACTTTGGAATCACAAATAAGAGGGGTGCCTCGGTGGCTCAGTCAGTTAGTCAAGCCTCCAACTCTTGATTTCA
Source organism: Zalophus californianus (assembly GCF_009762305.2). Taxonomy (NCBI): domain Eukaryota; kingdom Metazoa; phylum Chordata; class Mammalia; order Carnivora; family Otariidae; genus Zalophus; species Zalophus californianus. The sequence goes on from NC_045599.1 coordinate 100,793,994, forward strand.
GCTCAGGTCATGATCTCAGGGTCATGAGATCGAGACCCTCTTCAGGGTCCCGTGCTGGGCATGGAGCCTGCTTAAGATTCTCTCTCTCCCTCTCCCTCTGCCCCCCACCCCACCCCACCCTCTCCCTTGTACGCATGAGCACTCTCTCCCTCTCTCAAAAATAAATAAAAAAACCCCACAGGAACTGGGATAGCAGACAGGAGACCACTTACTAGAATGCCTTATAAGACAGGGACTTGGTTACTGGGGAAGACGGTCAGAGCACAGTCCAAAAATGAATCCCCAGCAGAGCAGCAGCGGGATGATCGATGCCTTTGGTATTCCCCCCCTAGAAATACAATCGGTCCCAGAGTCTGGCCTTAGGCTACCCCTCCTTAGGAATTCAATAACCTCAACTATAGCGGTCAGCGCCGTAGCTGCCAAAATATGTACCATGACATTCTGGCTCCATGAAATAGTAAAAGAACAGAGAAGCAAAGAAAGAAGGGAGAGTTTTAAATTCCTAGATCTAAACAATCTGAAAAACCCTACATGCAATAGCATCTTTTGAGGGATTTATAATGCACATTATCACAAAGCTCCATTGAAACAAGCAACCATTTTCCTAATTTATTTGGCCACTGACCCTCGAGGGCACATTCTGGGAAAGAATAGTTGAGAGAAAGGCAGGGACACAGAACCACATCCATATAGGCTTCCCAGAGGAAGGAAGAGTATTACCCAAAGAGGGGATGGTCTGAGAAAAAAAGGCATGCAGCGGAGCAAAGATCAACAAGAGATTATGGCCAGGAAGAGTCAAAGAATCACTTTGAAAAAATTAGGATTAGATTACAAAGGAACTAGCAGAACGTGAGAGGTTCCTGCCCTGAGGAATCCTAACGTAAGCAGGGAAGGCCGAAGACGAAGACCGAATGCACTGTATCTAAGAGCTCAAAATCTACATTGGGAGGAAATGTTGGGGAGGACAGAGTGGGGGGTGGGGAGGAGAGATGTGTTTCTAACATGATGGCAGTGTATCCGGTGGAGAGCTGGAAAGCCAGGGCTTTGAAAACAGACACTTCTGTGTGAGTGTCTGCACTGTCCTTCATCCCTGCGTCACCTTGCTTTCGGCGCTCCATCTCTCTCCACCCCTCTCTAGTCACGGACACTCAAGGCTTAAAGGAAGAATGTGACTTGCCCAACAGCTAAAAAGCATCACAGCCAGGATTCAAAACCAGAGGTAGCTGCCTCCAGAACCTGTGGGCTTGACCATGGGATCAGACCATCTCCAAGATATCTTCAGCAGCAACCCCTCAAGGGCAAGAAATGCAGTCGCTCACCCAATCTCCACAGTTCCCATGGTTCCTCAGGGTCTCCATTTTCCTATTAGTCAGCAGAGAGCATCACCTTTGCCTCAATTCCCACGGGAAATTTTTCATTGGAATATAAATTTACGTAAGATCTGTGATATTGTTGTTATATATTCACTAAACTCCACCTTTGGCCAACATATTTTTATTCCAGACACTAGTACAGTTGGTTTTATTTCAAGGTAACAGGTACACCCAATCCAGTTACAACATTAGACACCATTCAGGTAAAGGAACCAACACCACCCCTTAGAGATACCTTCTGTGGCTTCTATTCTTCCAGCAGCATGATTTATTTCGTGACTCTGTTCAGGCTGCGATTGCCTAAGGCCAGCATCTGTCAATTTCTTGCTGCTCACCTCACTCCACAACCTACAGGTGATGCTCCATTCGAAAACTCACCAGGGCTAAGGGGGGTTTTTTGGTTTTGGTTTTGGTTTTCCATCTCCTCCTTTCCCAAATTTGACCCTGGGAGGCCTGGGGTGAGCAGTCCTGGCTCCCCAAGAGGTAGAGAGCAGATTTTCATCCGAGCTGCCCCACCCGGTTATCCATCCGGAGCCCACAGCAGCCTGGCTCCTTTTAGCTCTAAGCCTGCAGGCAGCGCCTCACAGGTGAGTGTGCGTAGAAAGCCCACCTGAGCCTTGGCTTTGACTTGTAAACAGAGGCTTTGAAAGAGCAAAGTTGTAAGTTTGTCTCCACTAAAGCAAACTTCCTCTGCTGTTTGCTTTGGGCGTTTTGCCGATGTGTCTGCAGAGCAAGAATGGATTTCCTGTCTGTTCCTCCAATCCTCCTGGAGTCCCACGGAGCTCAGCTGCCACCTCGAGGCTCCAGAACAGGCATCTAGCCATATCCGGGTCTGAGCCCCCCTCCAAAGGGCTTTCCTCTCCCCCTCCCCTTCTCCTTTAACCCTTTCTTCCCCCCAGCCGGGTTGGGTAGTGAACTTGTGTGGTAGTTGCAACTTACCAAAGAATGAGGGTTAGGAGGCCCCGTGGAGCTCCAGCCTGAAAATCCATTGCCCCCAAGAGGAAGGTAAGACAAAGTGAGGAGAAACTGGAGGGGGAGACGAACCATAAGAGACAATGGACTCTCAAAAACAAACTGAGGGTTCTAGAGGGGAGGGGGTGGGGGGATGGGTTAGCCTGGTGATGGGTATTAAAGAGGGCACGTTCTGCATGGAGCACTGGGTGTTATGCACAATGAATCATGGAACACTACATCAAAAACTAATGATGTAATGTATGGTGATTAACATAACAATAAAAAATTTAAAGAAAAAAAAAAGACAAAGTGAGGAGGTGGCCAACCACACCGTGTTAAGCAGTGTGCCCAGATAAGGTAGTGATTACCTTCCAGGGCTGTTGTGAGAGTTCACTGAGATTATCCCCCATTTAGCCACGGGGATAAAAAGATCCCCAGAGTGCTGGTACTTTATCCCAGGTGAGCCCCAGAACTGCCCACCTTCCAAGATGCAGCCATCCCAGGTGCAAAATGCAAGGTGCTAGTGAGCTGGCAATGTTGCAGCAGAGAAGTCTACATTCAGGCTCATTTTCCTTGACACATGTGGCTCCTTCATTATATCTTTCATTTCGCTATTCTGAGACTGACATGGGTATTAAATTCTCATTTTCCTTTTTTGCTATAAGAAAAATAGTGCAAACGTGGTTATAATCAGTACCTCCCCTAGTATCAGGTAAACAAAAGGGGAGACCTGGGTATGTAATGACTACATATAGCCACAAAGAAGGTGGCTGTGGCCAAATGTCACCAAGAGACTGGGCAGGCTAGTCGTACCAATTGTCCAGTGTTTCAAGAAAAGCAAGAAACCTGGATCTTTAAGAGAACTCTTTGCATTTAAGTGTTAGCAGTTTTTAAAAATTCACTGTATGAGCCAATACAGCCTGACAAACCAGATATGCTCATAGGACAGATGCTAGAACTGTCCAGGGTTCTGCAGCAACCTCTGCATTATGCCACCCTAGGAAGAGTCAACGGATTAGCTCTGACTTAAGACCTCCTGCGTCCATAGGGGCCAGGGGACATTCGGAACCCCGCAGGACTAGACCCATTTGTGAAAGAGACACTTCAGAGTTCCCATGATCATGGGGTTAAGGAAGGTCACACGGTTCCATCTTCAGAGAAAGCTGTCTAGATTCTGCCTGCTTAATAGTTGAGGAGAAAGACTAAATGCAAAAATTGCCTGAAAGTAACAGCAGGATTTAAGTCATATCTGAGGGTATTGAGGGTTTGGAAGAAGGATGGGCTTCCGTACTATCTTTGTGACATTTCCGATTAAATGCAAAATCAACAGAACATCTTCTGCCAGGGTCACAGTGGTAATGAACACCCATCCCAGCTTGTTAGCACAACAATCTCTCAAAACAGCAAAAAGGAGGATAAATCAACTGCCTTTGCTATCTTTATCAGTATAAACAGATAAAGATACGGTATAAAATCTTAACTATCTTCCACCATTCTACCTGCAAATTTGAAATTCCCCTGTGCTTCAATAAAGGAAAAATACATCCAATGAAGTCTAACAAATGTGCCCATCTGTTCAGAAAGCAGAAGGCAGGCATCTTTTACATGTGACAACACTGCCTTCGTGTGGTCTAAAAACATAATGCAGCTGATCGCCGAGGAGGTTTGAAAGGTTAGGACTAAAAATTGTCCTTCTCATAAATGTAAGTCATTTATAACATGGGACAATATATTAAAAAAAAAACCTTCATTTTAAGGAACACAAATATCGCTTATATTAAAACCTCCATTCGGGCGCCTGGGTGGCTCGGTCCGTTAAGCGACTGCCTTCAGCTCAGGTCATGATCCTGGAGTCCCTGGATGGAGTCCGGCATCAGGCTCCCCGCTTGGCAGGGAGTCTGCTTCTCCCTCTGACCCTCCCCCCCTCATGTGCTCTCTCTCTCTCTCTCTCATTCTCTCTCTCCCAAATAAATAAATAAAATCTTTAAAAAAATTGTTTAAAACCTCCATTCAAATCAGACCCTGTTTCATTCTGCACTGAGCTTTCTTACGAAAGGGAGAAGAAATCAAGAGGGGGAGAAAATGTCATTAGGAAGCAGCTGGATAGCCAAGGACACACAACTCTCAGACCTAATGATGACATCGGTCATTCCCCTGTTGCCGTGCCCATACCTGGCTTCCCGCCTTACTGCCTTCCTGCATGGTTCCTGCAAAGGAGGGAAAAAGACCTTTTTACTTCCCACTCATTTATTGGCTCCACACCATCAGTTCGTACCTCCACGCTCTGGCTGCACCCTTCAAATTCACGGTGGCAAGAGAATCCCAGAGGCTGTTCCCAGGTAGGGACAGGATGGCAGGAATTCAGTGCCCAAAGGGAGAGGAAAACCCTCCAGTATGCCGAACCAGACAGAACACAGACAACATTATACCTACAACTAAGTAAATAATATCTCTATTTCTTTTTAAAGATTTTATTTATTTCTTTGACACAGAGAGACACAGCGAGAGAGAGAACACAAGCAGGGGGAGTGGCAGAGGGAGAAGCAGGCTTCCCGCCGAGCAGGGAGCCCGATGTGGCGCTCGATCCCAGGACCCCGGGATCATGACCTGAGCCGAAGGCAGACGCTTAACGACTGAGCCACCCAGGCGCCCCACCTGTATTTTCTTCTATCCTCCACTGACCACAAGGAGACTGGGTCAGTCAATGAACAAATATTTAAAATGGAGTATCTACACACATAAAACAAGGTATCGGGCACACTCAGGAGAGAAACTCCTCTGAGCCAGCTTTCTTACCTGCAAAATGGGGGTAAGGCTTTCTATCTAACCCTTATCATCCCTCCATGGAGGGGTAAGATGCAATGAGACTTTCTTCCTCAAGACTGGTCAAAGGCTGCAGGCTTTTAGCATAATATTCTAGTTTGAATTTGGGTGCAAATGTTAGATTTGAATTTCATGAATGTGATTGTTTAGTCAATAATCTGAAAGCTGAGTAGGTTACTTGAGCTGTGTGACCCAGCACAATCATGCCTGCCTGGTCGTTCCCAGTAAGGGTTGAAATCGGGCCAATTGGCTGCAAAAAGAAAGAGCCTTCCAGGCCCTCCCCAGGGGAGCCCAGCATGGCTGCCAAGCCCCTGTCCCTGGAGACAGTGTTGGAGTTGCTGGCCGAGCGGCTGGCCATGCCGGGTCCTAACTAACTGAAACGAGAGCACTTCTGAGGGGTGCAGGCTGCGGGGAGAAAGGCCCCATCCCCACTCCCACCCCTTGCCCAGACTGTGCCGCAAGACTGAGTGGGACCCTCATTCCCCAACTAGTGACCAGGGGGCAATACAGCTGGTGTTTGTTTTATTTATATCAGGCAGGTCTGCTGATCTGTGTGAGGACCCAAGATAATTAGAGGGAAAGAATTAGCTGTTTTATTTATTCCACCTTCAGAAGTAAGAAATTAATCTTTAGTCAGACCTGCAAGTAGAATGATCCATTGAAGATTCGCTTTGAAAAGACAAGTCTGAGAAAATGGGCTTTGGCATCGGACACACCCCAGTTCAAGGCCCACCTCTGCTACTTACTAGCTGTGTGATCTCAGCAAATTAATCCATGTCTTTGAGTTTATATCCGAATCTAAAAAACTAAGGATCACGGTTTCTAATTCTTGGGTTTGTGTGAGAACGTGTGTATGCCTGGAAAGATCGTAGCCTAGTCCTTAGCACATCACACATGCTAAAGAATGATAAGCAAGCTGCCACCGTAAATAAATGAGGCAGGCTTTGAAGGCCAGGTGAATTTTAGCTTGGGGTGAGCAGAAGTATCAAAACCAGAAAGCCTCCTCTGGTCACGATTTAGACTTAGTGATTGTGAGGGATGCAGGCACTCCGGCATCAAGATCAAGGGCAGGATTGGGAGTCAGAAGGCCTGGCCAACATGACCCGCAGCTATTTGTCGAACATTTTCTTCTTCCCTTATAACCTGTCAGGGGCCGAGATCGATCATTTCCCTTCCCTGCTGAGCCATCCCGGCAGCCGGGCTGACAAGGGTGAACGGCGAAGTGATGGCTCCTAACTAGAAGGTTTTCCCACCACCACATTTCTCTGGCTGATGCTACAGTCTTTTCACACCAGGGGGACCAGCCCTGCCCTGCAGTGTTTCAAGTGTGGTCCCCCAAGTGCCACGGAAAGGCAAGTCCATGACCTTCTTTGTTTCTTCACTGTCAGAAACTGGGCAGATGGGTTAGGCTTGCAGTCCCTAGTCTCCCTTCAAACTAGCATCCATTTGCTACTTTGTATTCCAGGCCCTTTTATGGACCAATTCCCGACAGGAGCCTTGGCCCTTGATCCCTCATTACCTTTTCTGTGAACGGCAGTCCCTACTGCTCTGTGCAAACCCACTCTTCCTTTCGGTCACGCCACCTCCACTTTTTCTTTCCTTTTCCCTTTTTTTTTTTCCCTCTGCCAGTGAAATAGAGCACCGTTTGACCTACTTCGTCTATTATCACTTTCCCCAATAAAAATTGAAATTGAATGAAGCCCCAGTCTCAAGCTGGAGTTAGTTAGGGTTTCTTTTTTTTATTCTTTCTTTCTTTCTTTTCTTTCTTTCTTTCTTTTTCTCTTTCTTTCTTTCTTTCTTTCTTTTTCAGTTGTTTTGTGATATTTACATACCATAAAATTTACCACCTTTAAGTGTACGAGGGAATGAATTATAGTAAAATTACAGAGTTGGACAATTATCACCCTAATCTAATTTTAGCATATTCCCATTACCTAAAAAGAAACCTCATGCCTGTTTTACAGTCAGTCCATATTCCCACCCCCAGACTTTTGAACATTTCATATAAAAAATACAAAGTGTGCACTTTTGTGGCTGGTTAAGATGGGTTCTTTTTACATATCCTAGTGCCTTGGGCATCACCTTGGACAGCCTAAGTCCATATACCCTTTTGCTTTTGTTCCCTCACCTGTTAGAGAAGATGCTTCCATTTTTAAAAAACTCTGAGCACCTTCTACATACAAGACTCTGGGCTTAGCCTGGGGATACCGTGGTCAGCAAAACTAGATATAGTTCGTCCTCACCGAACCACACAAATATTTATTTCACCCAAATAAATTTAAAGTTATTAATGTGGTTTTTTCTACAAAGAGAGACAAAAATCTTGATTTTAATCTGAGCTCACTTAATGCAGTTTACACTAACTGCCTATTACCAAGAGAGTTAGCCTCTTGAAAAACAGACTTTCTGGTCAAAGTGGAAATGTTTTTGCTAAAAGTAAGCATGGTATTCAACGCAATCCTTATCAAAATCCCAGCTGCTTTTTTTGCATGAATTGACAAGCTGATCCCAGAATCCATATGGAGATGCAAGTACCTCAAATAGCCAACAATCTTGGAAAAAAAACAAAATAAAACACCATTGTTGGTCTCAATTTCAAAACTTACTACAAAACTACAGTAATTAAGACTGTGTGGTACTAACATAAGAATAGGCATATACATCATCAGAACAGAACTGAGAGTCCAGAGGGGCACCTGAGTGGCTCAGTTGGTTAAGTTTAGGCTCAGGTCGTGATCTCATGGTGGTGAGCTTGAGCCCCTAGAGCCTCAGCTGAGCCCCGAATAGGGCTCAAGGCAGAGCCTGCTTCAGACTCCCCTTCCCTCCCTCTCGGCTCCTCCCCACAACTCACCCCTGTGCACTCTCTCTCTAAAATAAATAAATAATTTCTGGGGGCCTGGGTGGCTTAGTCGTTAAGCATCTGCCTTCGGCTCAGGTCATGATCCCAGGGTCCTGGGATCGAGCCCCGCATCGGGCTCCCTGCTCGGCAGGAAGCCTGCTTCTCCCTCTCCCACTCCCCCTGCTGTGTTCCCTCTCTCACTGTGTCTCTCTCTGTCAAATAAATAAATAAAATCTTAAAAATAAATAAATAAATAAATAAAATCTTAAAAAATAATAATTGAGAGTCCAGGAAAAAAAGCACATACATATATGGTCAACTGATTTTCAACATGGGTGTTAGATAATGCATTTGGGGAAAAGAATACTCTTTTTAACAAATGATGTTGGGACAACTGGATATCCATGTGCAAAAATTAACTCAAAATAGATCAAAAACCTAAATATAAGAATTAAAGGCATAAAATTCTTACAGGAAAACATACATAAATCTTTGTGACCTTGGATTAGGCAATGGATTCTGAGATACAACACCAAAAATATAGTAAAAAGAAACAAATTAGACTTCATCAGAATTACAAGCTTTTCTGCATCAAAGCACATTTTCAAGAAAGTAGAAAGGCAACCTACAGAAGGGAGAAAATAGGGCACCTGGGTGGCTCAGTTGGTTAAGCGACTGCCTTCGGCTCAGGTCATGATCCTGGAGTCCCGGGATCGAGTCCCACATCAGGCTCCTTGCTCGGCAGGGAGTCCGCTTCTCCCTCTGACCCTCTTCCCTCTCGTGCTCTCTATCTCTCATTCTCTCTCTCTCAAATAAATAAATAAAATCTTTAAAAAAAAAAAGAAGGGAGAAAATATTTGCAAATCATGTGTCTGATAAGAGTCTAATGTCCAGAATATATAGAGAACTCTTATGACTCAACAACAAAAAAACAAACAATCCAATTAAAAATGGGTAAGGGACTTGAATGGACATTTCTCCAAAGAATATATACAAATGGTCAATAAGTACAATTTCACTTTATAGAAAAAAATCACTGTGAGATATCACTTCATGTGCATTAAGATGGCTATGATCAAAAAGACAGGCAATAACAAATCTTCCTGAGGATGTACAGACTTGGAACCTCCATACATTGCTGGTAGGAATATAAAATGGTGCAGCTGCTATGGAAAATAGTTAAATCGTTCCTCAAAGTGTTAAACATAGAGTTTCCATAGGACCCAGCATTTCCACTATAGCACTGAAAACATATAGCCACACAAAACTTGTACACAAACGCTCACAACAGCAATACTCATAGTAGCCAAAAAGTAGCAAACCCAAATATCCATCAACTGAGGGATGGAAAAGCAAAATGTTGTATACCCATATAATGGAATATTATTCAGCTATAAGAAATAAGGAAGTACTGACACATGCTACAACATGGATGAATCTTGGAAACATCTTGCTAAGAAGCCAAACAAAAAAAAAAAGGCCACATAATGTACGATTCCATTTTTATGAAATGTCCAGAATAGGCAGGTCCATAGGGATGAAAAGCAGGGTTATGGTTGCCTTAGGGTTGAGGGGAGGGTGGAGGATGTAGTGGGACAGGAGGTGATAGCTAAAGGGCACAAGGTTTCTTTCCTGGCTAATGAAACAATTGCAGAATTCGTGGTCTTAACTGCACGACTCTGTAAATATACTAAAAAACACTGAATTATATACTTTAATTGCATACTAAAAAGGGTATGTGAAATATATCTCAATAAAAAATGAGGCTTGGGGACACCTGGCAGGCTTAGCCGGAAGAGCATGTGACTCTTGATCTCAAGGTCCTGAGTTTGAGCCCCACGTTGGGTGTACAGGTTACTTAAAATAAACAAACTTAAAAAAATAATAATAATAAGCCTTGATCACTGTAACCCAATTCAGACAATGCGGAAGTACGTAAATGTGAGAGTAAGCGTCTGTGGTCCCTCTCCCCCACGGGACTTTAACTAAGTTCTTGGCTCTGGGCTCCACATCTACTTTCCCATAATCTGCTTTGGGATGATGCTTTGCTTGGGACGCTGTACCTTGCATTTCTCACAAGAGGGGCATTAGGAAGCAGGATGAGAGAAGAAAGTCCCACTTCCTGTTGGCTTGCTGCCCCTGTCAGTGTCACTCCAGCAGCCTCAGGAGCCCTGGGGTGCAGTTCCTTCTAGCCCCATCTCCAGCTTCTGCCAGCCCACCTAGCACCTTAGCCACAATACCCTTTTGAAAGGCACAAGGGGAAGGCAAGCGGTACTCCTTTCCCAGAGGCCAGAGCCCCACTCTGAGGTTCCAATAACACACAACCTCACCCTTTGTTTCTCACTCCTGGATGTGGCCGCTGCTTCCCACACTATTGTCTTTGTGACACCTCAATATCCCCTCCTGCTCTTTGAGCACTTCCAACCTTGTAATTATGTCTCTATGTGAAATCTCTCATGTTGAAATATTTTGTGTGGTTTCTTTTTGCTTAACTGCATCCTGAGGGACTAAGCCCATTAGAGACATATAGATTCCTCTAAGTTCCTTCTAATTCATACTGAAATATTACCTACCATTTTTCTTTATATAATGGGATAGTATGCAATACCATACCTGTTTTATATTGTGGGCATCTTTATCAGTGCACTTCCGCATCACTTTGTATACAGTTAGGACATCATTTTTATGGTAATTGGATCCAATCCATCTTCTCATGTGATGTTCATTGCTCTGAATTTGTCTAACATATATTGATCTTTTAAAGAACTTTAATTGCACTGAATTCTAATTATATTCATTTATTTGTGAAGCACCTACTCTGAAAACTTTGTTCTGAGTGAGGATAGACTGATAAGTTAGACATGGTCCTGCACTGAAGGAGCTTGAATTTTGTGGGGAGATGTGAACTATAGCTAGCACTATAAAACTGAATTTTTTTAGGACATTTCTAATTTTAATTAATCTGTTTTTCCCTCAAATACACTAATTCTCAAACCCAGATTTTTATTTTCAAAAATAAACACAAATCTCCATTCGTTACTATGCAACTCTTTATCCTCATGTTCATCTGCCCCATAAAAAAAGAAAGTCTGTTCATAGCTTGTAATGGTTTTGAGATAGGAAGAAATTCTGAGAGTGTATCTAAATTTAGTTCTTCTCCAGGCAAAATGGTGGCAGTTCTAAGGAGATAGATTTATCAAGCTGGAAAACAAATAGTAATATAATTACATTTAATATTATACTGGTTTTCAGAGAATTATCTGAGCCAAACTCAACTTTGACCCTACTGGAACTTACATAGACTCTCACTGGGTCACCAAAAGGTATTTTCTTAGACATCCTAACAAGGTCGTTTTTCTTAGTATACATTTTACCCACGGGCCAGATATCAATGCTACATTTCATTTACAACTGGGAGAAGCCCAGAGGCCCAGAATAATTTTTAATGACATTCTCTTTTAAATAGTTCATAAGTCCATAATATATTCAAAAGAAAAAATGGGAACAAAATAAGCTCATTGGACATCACTAAGTGTTGCCAACTCATTACTTTGAAAATTGACAATCAAAATAGAAAGAACAAGGGTGCCTGGCTGGCTCAGTCACTAGAGCATGCGACCCTTTTTTTTTTAAGATTTATTTATTTATTTTAGAGAGGGGGTGGGGGTGCTGGAGCAGAGAGAGAGGGAGAGAGAGAGTCTCAAGCAGACTCCATGCTGAGGACAGAGCCTGACCTGGGGCTCAATTGCACAACCCTGAGATCATGATCTGAGCAGAAATCAAGAGTCAGACTCTTAACCAACTGAGCCACCCAAGGCACCCCTAGAGCATGCATCTCTTGGTCTCAGGGTCATGCGTTCAAGCCCTACCCTGGGCATAAAGCTTACTTGAATGAATGAATGAATGAATGGGAAAAAACATCAACATATACTATACCTTTCTAGAGTAAATATATTCCAAGGCAATGAAATAGACTTGGGGAAAGAAAGAAAGTTTTTCTACTGAAATAATTCCAGCTAATAGATACAGAAGAAATGATAGAATTCAAATATTACCATTTCACAGCTTTCAATGAAACCACCAAATCCAGGAAATGGCCATTGTGCTACTTTCCTAGGGCTGCTGTAAGGAAGTCCACAGACTGGGTGGCTTAAAACAACAGAAGTGTATTCCCTCACAGTTCTGAAGGCTGGTGGTCTGAAATGAAGGTGTCAGCAGGGCCGTGCTCCCTTTGCAACTCTGGATAGAATCCTACTTGGCCTCTTCCTCATTTCTGGTGGCAACCCCATCAATCTTTGCGCATTCCTTGGCTTGCACCTGTATTATTCTAGGCTTTGTCTTGTTTTTGTTGTTGTTGTTTTTAACTGGAGCCATGAACCCATTTTTATTGTCAGTTTAAGAAAGAGCAATGCTTTGGAGATCAGCTAGGAAAAAGACAGGTTGGTTGTATTAAAAAATATAAAGTACAAAACAATTAACCAAAAACAAAATAAAAGAATTTTTTTTAGGGGCGCCTGGGTGGTTCAGCCAGTTAAGCATCTTCCTTCTACTCAGGTTGTAAGCCCAGGGTCCTGGAATCAAGCCCCACATTGGGTTCTCTGCTCAGCAGGGAGTCTGCTTCTCCCTCTCCTTCTGCTGCTCCCTCTGGTTGTGCTCTCTCTCTCTCTCAATAAATAAATAAAATCTCTTTAAAAAATATATTTTTTAAAGAGATTTTATTTATTTATTTGACAGAGACCACCAGAGCCATCCAGGCACCCCTAAAAGAATATTTAAAAGGCTTTTCTGTTAAGTTCTAGGGCTTAGAAAATGAAATAAAAATACAACTCCTTATACCTAAGAAACGGGATTATAAAAAGATGTGCCTAGGATGTTGGGGAGAGCGTGGTGGGAGAAAGCATCCTTGCTGGTTCCTCATGTGTGCAGCCCAGAATCCAGGCGGAGGTGTCCTCACCCACCACCTAGATCACTGGGGCCAGATCAATCCTGTTTCCTCTGAGTGAGGGCTCTTTGAGGGGTTAAAGTCTCTGACTTTACATGACATTTTCTTCTTTTTAGCAGGACACCAGTCATACTGGATTTAAGCCTACCCTAATGACTTCATCTTTAAATTGATTATATCTGCAAAAATCCTATTCACAAATGAGATTACATTCATAGGTACCAGAGGTTAGAATTTCAACATATCTTTTATGAGGACACAATTCAATGTATAATAGTCAATAATAGATGATAAAACAATTAAATAAAATGTTGATGGGAAACTTTACCTTGAAAGAGAATATCATCACCTGAAACCACTGATTTATTAGTATCACTAAACACTAAACAACCAAAGATTATGTATCATGTGACATGATAAGATATAAATACATGAGACCACTATAACATATTCTTCCAAAAGAAATAAAAAATAAATTGATGTGGAAATTAATCTGCCTTTAGTTCCACCTCCCCCAACACATAGAGTACTGGAGATAGAGAAACAAGTTAACCTGTACCACGAGGATGCATTGGCCAGATCCAGAATATGGGACTTTCGATGGAACCATTACCTTCTTTCTTCAACAAGCAAAGACATGGGGGGAAAAAAGAAAAGGGAAGTGCTTGGGGGCAGGAGAGAGAGCGCTAAAAGAAAACTGAGATTTAAGAATGAAAAAACAAAAAAAAAGACCACATTTGGAAACCAAATCAATAAACAGAGCAAATGTTTAGAAAATGGAAATTATGATAATCAAAGCAGTTTTAATATGTACTGAATATTAGATACTATTAAGGATATTTTGTTAATTCTATTAAATCTTAATATGAAACAATGTTGCTTTATGAGAGGCATTCTGAAGTATTTAGTGCTTAACTCATAGGCTATATAATATGTACCTTAAAATGCTCCACACATGGGCACCTGGGTGGCTCAGTTGGTTAAGCGACTGCCTTCGGCTCAGGTCATGATCCTGGAGTCCCAGGATCGAGTCCCGCATCGGGCTCCCTGCTCAGCAGGGAGTCTGCTTCTCCGTCTGACCCTCTTCCCTCTCGTGCTCTCTATCTCTCATTCTCTCTCTCTCAAATAAATAAATAAAATCTTTAAAAAAAAAATAAAAATTAAAAAAAAATAAAATGCTCCACACAGTGAGCACTCCTTGGTGAATGAATGAATGAATGAATGAATGAGGGTTGCTATGGCCTTCACCTGTGGATTAGGTCTCCCTGTTTCAAATGTCAAGAGTTGCCCATCCAGGTGAGATCTAAAGATTAACTTTTACAGAAACCGGCATTTCAGAAACAGGCTCAATTCCTGGAAATGTCTTCGCTCTTTTGACCATTTTCTGCCACTTTCACTACACTAATTTAAGGATGAGCACCAGGCAAAGGGCAGCCATTTCCTGAGCACCTACTATGAATCAGGCACTGTGATGACACATTAAATCTACTGTCTTGGTTAATCCCTAAAACACTCATAGGAGGCAAGTGTCATTTTCATCTTCATTTTACAAGCGAGGAAAGTGAGGCTTTGGCAAAATGAAGCAACTTTCCCAGGGTCACAAAGCTAGTCGCTGGCAGAGCCACTGTTTGAACAGAGTTCTGTCTCCCTCTAACACTTGTAATTGTAAGAATGGTGCAGTAGGACAAACTACGAGGGCTTCATAATCAATAGTATGCTTCACCTACATAGGAATAAAACCATAACACAAAAAAGGGCACCTGGGTAGCTCAGGCGGTTAAGCATCTGCCTTCTGCTCAGGTCATGATCTCAGGGTCCTGGGACTGAGCCCCGCATCAGGCTCCCTGCTCAGCGGGGAGTCTGCTTCTCCCTCTCTTTCTGTCCCTCCCCCCCTGCTCATGTGCTCACTCTCTCTCTCTCTCTCTGGCAAATAAATAAATAAAATCTTTAAAGAAAAAAACCCATAACACAAAAAAGTGTTTTATTATATAAGAAAGTGTTAGGAGACTTTCAGTAAAATTCAGGAAATAGAATACACACATTATCTCCTCTGCCTCCCAAAACCTCACTATATCGATACTAAAGGGATTTTAAAAGAAAAAGGCATAAACTCATAAGGACAAAGAATAGAAGAGAAAATGAAAATAAAATTTGGAGATTTGTAAAACAGACTAAGTGGTCATTGATTTAGCTAGCAGACCTGGGAAGCAGAAACTTAATCTGTCAGGAGGGTGACCCAAGAAGCAATTCATTCAATGTCAGAACCCAAAAGGCCCAGCGGTTTGTCACATTAGAGACTTCTGGGACTGTGAAGTAAGGATGGGACTAAAAACCTGAAAATTGGTGTCATCTGTTTCATGAGCAGTTAAAAGCACAGATTTCCTCCCCTCCTCTGCACAGAGGCCAGTGAGGATAATATGGAGGCCAAGGCAGGGAGCATCTACCAAAAATGGGAGGATTAAGAGAAAGTTTACATCCCACAACCTGAGACCCCAGCCTTCCTCCCCGACTTGAGCCCAGAATGTTGACACCCAAATTATACCCTATGGGCATGATATAACAAAAGACTTCTGCAAGAAATCTGACTAGCCAAAGAGGAAATACCTAACAATACTGATACTGGGTTATCCTAAAGAAATAGCCAGTAAAGTCACCTTACAGCAAAGCTCACAGTTGACAACCCTCACTCTCACACCAGCTTTTCGTGCCTTCTTCTTAAAAATGATCAGACTTGCATGATTCCAACTATATGAAATTCTGGAAAAGGCAAAACCCATGGAGACAGTAAAAAGATCAGGGGTTGCCTTGGGTCAGAGAGAGGGAGGGTTGAAGAGGTGGGGGATGTTAACAATGGGGGAAGCTGTGAGTGTGTGTGGCAGGGAGTGTATGGGAAACCTCTGTACCTTCCCCTCAATTTTGCTGTGAAACTAAAACTGCTCTTTAAAAATAGTCTTTTTAAAAGGGAAGCTCTTTGTATTATTATTCTTACAAGTGTTTCAAAAGCTTATAATTTTATCAAAATAAAGTTACCCACACCATGAAACCATAGTGCTCCCTCTGTGCATGCACAGAGAAAAGGCCATGTGAGCACTCTTCCAGAAGGTGCTGTCTGCGCCCCAAACAGATGTATATGGAATTGATGGAAGGAGTCAAGTGATAGAAGGAACTGTGGTCTAAGAAGACTTCAGATCCTGCTTGCCAGTCTTTAAAGTGATTTTGATGCCCCTCCCCCTCTCTGGAAATGCTCATATTTCAAAGTCTTTTTGTCTATAACCTGGTACAAGAGAGAATTTCCAGATAGTTTAAAAAAAAAAAAAGGCCCTGATACCTATTGTAAAAGCAAGTTTCAGAATATAGACATTTTGGTTCTGATTTGGCAGAACAAGTATGCTGAAAGCAACAGCATAAAAAAGGCGAGCAACAACCTCAAAAGCCAGCAGTGGGGAAGTGATTAAATATATCGTGTTACATCTGCAGCCTGAAATAGAGGTATGAAATAGATATTTATAAAGATTATTTATTTTCATGATTAAATGTCTATAATAGCAATATTGAGTAAAATAAGGTACAGAGAAACCCACACAGGGGGTGTAGATGTGGAGTACCCTTAGTACATTATCTGTATGCATCATAGTAGTTTCTAAGAGTTTAAGATAACAAGATCTGTCTTTCTTTTTTTTTTTTTTTAAGATTTTATTTATTTATTTGACAGAGAGAGACACAATGAGAGAAGGAACACAAGCAGGGAGAGTGGCAGAGGGAGAAGCAGACTTCCTGCCGAGCAAGGAGCCCGATGTGGGGCTCGATTCCAGGACCCCGGGATCATGACCTGAGCCGAAGGCAGACGCTCAACGACTGAGCCACCCGGGCGCCCCCAAGATCTGTCTTTCAATGAATGCAAAGTATTTAACACATAACAAATACTCTGTCAATACTATTAAAATAAGGACCAGGTGAAAATAAGCCAAAATGTTAACAATGACTATTTCTTCGTGGTGAGATGATGAGCTTGCTTTCTCATATGTGGGGTTTGCTCTTCCTCTTCTTCTTCTTCTTCTTCTCTTCCTTCTCCTTCCTGTTTTCTATAATGATCATCCATAATCTTTTTTTTTTTTTAATCAGGAGAAAAAATAAATTTTCTTCTCCAGGCCATGCTGTTTTTACCTGAAGGCTAAAGGACCACTAACTGACCAGACATAATGTTCCATTGTAGGCATCCAGAGAAAGTCCTATGATTGAACAAACAGACCTGATTTCACCAGCAGCAAGAGCATTTATGTCCAAAGCACAATTGTTCCCTTTTGAAGACTGAGAGGCTTGACATATATAGAGTAGAATGAGGCAGGTTAAAAAATTACATGAACCTGAAGTTTCTCAAAGAGCACAAGGAAGACTGCATAAATCCTTGACAAAAGTGGTCATTAAGATATGCATTAAATCCAGTTCAGAAACATGTGTTTAGCTTGGTTGGGGACTGACACTAAAGGAAAAGGAAAAGGTGACTTGGTTATTAATAAACATATTTCTTGGGGTACCTGGGTGGCTCAGTTGGTTGAGCATCTGACTCTTGGTTTCAGCTTAGGTCATGAACTCAGGGTCCTGGGATGGAGCTCCGCACAGAGTCAGCTTGAAATTCTCTCTCTCCCTCTCTCTCTGTCCCTCCTCTTGCTCTCTCTCTCTCCCCCTCTCTCAAATAAATATATAAATAAAATCTTTAAAAAAATAATTCTTCCTATAAACAAACAAACAAACAAAGATGTTTCTTATTTAAGAAAGAAAGCTGAGAAAGCTTTTGGTAGGCCAAAGTATCACACCACCCTGTGGAAGTTCTCCAGGCTTGAATCTGGGCACCCTCATATGGGTAGATTGAAAAGTTTTAACAAGCTCCTGAAGCGGGACCCTGGGTTCTGGGTCAACATGAATGCTCGGGTCTGAGGCTCTGTCAGCACTAAAAAGTCCCATTTCAAATTATACATTCTCCTCTCTACCTACTTCAATGATAGAGGCTACAAGGGTTTTCACACTTGGGAAGAACTCTTTCAGAAAGATCACACACAAAAGTCCCTCAGAATTATCCATCTGTTACAGACTGAATTGTGTCCCTCAAAATTCATATGGTGAAACCCTAACCCATAATGTGACTATTTTTGAAGATAGGGTCTTCAAGATAATTAAAGTTAATAAGGTCACAACGGTGGGTCCTAATTCAATTGGACCGGTCCTTACCGAAAGAGGAAGAGAAACCAGAGCACCGTCTCCGAGCATGCGCAGAAAAAAGGCTTTGTAGGCACTCAGCAAGAAGGTGCGGTCTGCCAGCTTGGAGGTGAGCTCTTAACAGAAACCCATACTGACAGCACCTTGAGATCTGGGACTTTCAGCCTCCAGAACTGTGAGAA
Organism: Zalophus californianus; assembly: GCF_009762305.2. Taxonomy (NCBI): domain Eukaryota; kingdom Metazoa; phylum Chordata; class Mammalia; order Carnivora; family Otariidae; genus Zalophus; species Zalophus californianus. The sequence continues at coordinate 100,812,321 of NC_045599.1, forward strand.
AATGAATGTCTGTTGTTTAAGCCTCCCCAGTCTGTGATACCTTATTATGGCAGCCCAAGCCAACTAACCTATCATCCTTTCTTTTTTTTCTTTTTCTTTTTTTTTTTTTTTAAGATTTTATTTATTTGACAGAGAGAGACACAGCGAGAGAGGGAACACAAGCAGGGGCAGTGGGAGAGGGAGAAGCAGGCTTTGCGCCGAGCAGGGAGCCCGATGTGGGGCTCAATCCCAGGACCCTGGGATCATGACCTGAGCCAAAGGCAGACGCTTGACGACTGAGCCACCCAGGCGCCCCTCATCCTTTCTTTTTAACCCACAAAAATTTCACCATTACATAGTAAGGAAATAGATTCTACAATAGTCAGACTTAACAAATGTTGAGCTTGCACTTCTTAATTCCCTTCCCATAAAAATAAAGCTAAAAGGATATTTTCCTCTAATGTGGATCTTTTATAACACTTGATGGTTCACTTTATTCTGACTTTACTCTGAGGAATTGGATATATAAGAAGCAAAATAACTTCCTCTGATTACCAAATAAATGCATAATGAAAATATGCAAAAACCATCGAGGTCTACACGAAGCCATCCTAGATATCATTATTCCTCCCTTCAAGCCTGCTTAGGTTCAAATTAGAGAAAAAGAATGGGAAATTTCTTTAAGTTGTTTAGCCGTGATGCTTAGAAACACAGAAGGGATCATGGAGATTTTATCTTTGACACTAACAGAAAAGAACTTCCGTTGGAAAGCAAAATGCTTTTATGCTTCAATGCTAAAATGATCAGAGGGTCACTCTCAAATTTACTTCTGAAAAAGTGTCAGATTTTTAGTGACCTCATGGGAGCCAGATTTTGCTTAATTAGAAGCTCATCTATGAGCAGACATCTGAAAGTTCAGTGAGGAAACATAACAACTTTTTGGACAGGTTTCTCTTCATCTGCAGTCTGACAGAGAAGTCAGACAGTATTGGGATCCATCCCTTTTTCTTAAGATACAAAAGTCCAGCTTTTGCCACAATACACATTCAGTGAGCTGGTGACTTCTGAAGGACACGCTTTTGTTGGCCTCCTTTATTGATTTGCTTGACCCCAGAAATACGCAATAAATAGCATTCTGTTCAACTTTAAAAGAGAAACAAGACTCCCAACATTGTCCATCCAGTCTAAATCCTTCACTGATTAAAAGAAAGAAAGAGGGGCCCCTGGGTGGCTCAGTCATTAAGCGTCTGCCTTCGGCTCAGGTCATGGTCCCGGGGTCCTGGGATCGAGCCTCACATCAGGCTCTCTGCTCAGAGGGGAGTCTGCTTCTCCCTCTCCCACTGCCCCTGCTTGTGTTCCCTCTCTCGCTGTGTCTCTCTGTCAAATAAATAAATTAAAAAATCTTTAAAAAAAAGAAAGAAAGAAGCAACAACAAAAGAAAAACCACAAAAACAGTAAGCAGCGAGCCAAAGGCAAGACCATTATAAATAAAATGATCTACTTCAGAAAGGAGGCCTGGTGTTTGCCACCTAATTTAAAAAATTGTCATCCATTGAGTTAATAATCGGATCATGTCTTTATATGGTACATAAAAGGGGGAACCAGGAAGACCATCAGCGACAGAGCGAGAAGTGCTCATATATTGGAGGAGAGGGGGTCCTTGATCTCCTCCCCTTGACCCACTGTGACCTAAGCTTGCTACCCTGATTTTGCTGACAGTAATGTTTGTAGTATAACAGATGTCCTTCCAATTAAGAGCAATAAATCTAGACCTATTTAAGTGATTCTTCTCACTACTTGGCATTATATTTTTTTTTACTGGTATATTGCTCTGGAGCTCAAACCAGAATCAAAGCCATGAAAGGCAGGGTTTGTATCTGTCACCTCCATTTCCTCAATATTTGATGAATAAATAAATTAATGAATGAAATACAAGGGGTTGAGACTGCTGTAGTTGCTTTCAGAAAGCCCCTAAGGATGAAATGAGAACTTAAGTGATCTAAAGGGAGAAAAATGGAACAACTACTATAATCAGAACATTACCCCTTGATCATTAGGCAAGAGGTGGGAGAAGCCATCTGGTATAAAACAGGGAGATCTTGTTGGGAACTATTAAAGGACAGTGCATTCCATAATCGATGACTATGTATATAAACCATAATATCAATACAATGGGGAACTATGTAACCATTTTAAAAATCAGAGCACAGAATATATTCTAAAGGAGAAAACAGTGACAGTATTTATATTAGGGGAAGATAGCAGATAGCAAATGCATAGTGTAGCTCCATTTATTTAATAATCTGAAATCCCACACCACTGTACACTCAGCAATTATTAGATTATTTTGGTAGGATTAGATTTCTTTGCATTTATTGCTGCTTTTATAGGTGTCCACAATGGATATGTATTCATTCATAATTAGAAATTGCTCAAAAAAAAAAAAGAAAAATTGCTCAGTGGCTTTCAAGAAGAAAGACTTTGCCTCAGCCTGAAGCACATAAATAGATCACAGGACTAAATTTACTGCCCTCATATTCCTGTCATCTACCCTTTGGATACAGCATGGGTAAATGAAAGCAATTTTCTTTTTAGAAACAGGACTTTTTAAGAAAACAAACAAAAATAAGTCTACCTCTGTTTTGTGTGGGTCTCAGCCTATCAATAGTAATGCTAGCAATGCCTGGGGGCACTCACCTGGACTCCAGTGAGCTTCCCACAGACACTTTTCCAAACCAGTGTTACCACTGGACTGACCCTTGTGTTTCTTATTATGATAGCAAGACGCCCTTCAGCAACAACCATCCGGAAACTTTGAAAAAAAATAAAGGTTTATTATTTACAAGACCTGGAAATTACACAGCATGCCTGGGGCCACACAGCGAGGTCTCAGGGAGGAGTGGAAGGCGGAGAGGGAGGGAGAGTGAGCACAGGAGAGTGCCAAACATTCTGTTTTTATTGGGGTTGAAGGTGGGGGCCTAGGGTTTCAAGGGCTCTCTCTTTATTGGAGAATTTAAAACATAACAGGGGGAGTTTAAAGTGCAGGGAAGGGAAAAGGCAAGTGGCCCAAATGGTCAGTCACCAAAATCAACCAAGATCTCTAAAACCAAGGAGCCTTGGTGCGGGGAGGTGGCCTGGCTTTTTACTGAATCATGTAGCTGGCGTGTGTTTATGAGAAATAGTCATTTTTGAAGTGGACGCCACTTTGAAATGGATGCCTGGGCAATCAAAGCTGAAATCAGGCACTTGCATCACAACAAACAAACCTAATCAGTCAAACTCCCTGGGACCCGCCCAATAGAGACAGGGCTCTTGCAACTATCCTCAGACCCTGATCCTTTTTTCTCTCTTTGGATTTCCTTTTTTTTTTTTATGTTATGTTAATCACCATATATTACATCATTAGTTTTTGATGCAGTGTTCCATGATTCATTGCGTATAACACCCAGTGCTCCATTCAATACATGCCCTCCTTAATACCCATCACCAGACTAACCCATCCCCCCACCCCCTTCCCCCCTAGAACCCTCAGTTTGTTTCTCAGAGTCCATAGTGTCTCATGGTTCATCTCCCCCACCGATTCCTCCCCTTCATTTCTCCCTTCCTACTATCTTTTCTTTTTTTTTTTTTTAACATATAATGTATTATTTTTTTCAGAGGTACAGGTCTGTGATTCAACAGTCTTACACAATTCACAGCGCAGAGTTTCACCTCCGCATTTGTCCATCACAGATCTCTGTGCTTCTTGCAAGTGCAAAGGGAAGGCTCCTGTCCTATCTGAATCTACCCAGACTCAAACTGAAAACTCAACATCTCCTGACAGCTGCAGGCTTAACAATGCCTGCAGAGTAGCATTGTCTCAAGAACAAAGTGGTAATCCCAGAAGTCAGATGCACTGGGTGGGGTTGGGGAGAAGTTCCTGGAGGATGTCCCCTCAAACTAAACATAAGAGTTACCTGGGGAGCTAGGTAAATAACAAGTTTCCACAACCTGGCTTCCAAGGTTTTTTGGGGGGAGGTCATTTTTAATGAGTACATTGAATAGATTTCTAAGGCAATCCTGCTGCAGGTGGGATCACACTCAGAGAGACCGTGCTCTCAGACTTTATCTAATGACACTGGGGCAGACGGTTAGGTTAGACCAACGGAAGCACTTCAAAGTTTTACCCCATCTGTGATTGAACTGAAGTCAAGAGGTTTGCCTCTAGCTAGCTGTAAACAAGTTGAAGCGATAAAGTAGATTTTCTGAGCACTTGGGATTTAGATCTCAATTTCTCCTTTTAGGAATGTGACAGTGCTCTCACCTGGGGACTTTAGGCAATGCGGTTCTGCATTTATAGTTTATTTTGCTCAGTAATTATTCGCAAAGTGTTTTGCAGGGTATATTTGGTCTTCCCAGCTTGATCGTAAACTCCTAGGGTAGTTGAAAGGCTTTCAAAATATTTCTAAATGACATGGAAAAGAAGAAACTGTGCTTAGTGCAGTGTTGTTGACAAAAGTACATTCAAGGTCATTAGGTGTATATTTTCTCTATACCTCCTTTAGTTCTAAATCTGGAGTATGCTTCCTTTTAAATTGGAGACCAGGAGTAGGAATATGAGGTAGAGAACATAAACTTTTTCAAAGTAAAGAAAGCTTACATTTTGTAATCAGAGGAAATTTTGTTTTAATGCAGTGGTGCTTAAAATGCAGTCCATAACCCCGCAGAATTAAAAAGGAAAGTGATATTGTCAAAAATGCAAATTCTCTTGGGGCGCCTGGGTGGCTTGGTTAAGCGTCTGCCTTCAGCTCAGGTCGTGATCCCAGGGTCCTGGGATTGAGCTCCCACATCAGGCTCCCTGCTCAGTGGGGAGCCTGCTTCTCCCTCTCCTGCTTGTGCTCTATCTCAAATAAATAAAATCTCAAAAAAAAAAATCTCCCCCCAAAAATGCAAATTCTCAGGCTCCTCCCAAACCTACTGAATCGGGCCCAGTGGCAGGGAGCCCCATCTGAGTCAGCTCAGGCTACTATAACAAAATACCATAAACTGAAGGGGCCTGGGGGGGGTGCTTAAACAAAAAATATTTATTTCTCACAGTTCTGGAGGCTATAATGTCCAATATCAAGGTGCTGGCAGATTCAGTTCTTGGTGAGGACATTCTTCCAGGTTTGAAGAAATGTGTCTCTTTGCTGTGTGCTCACATGGCCTTTCCTAGGTGCTCTCTCTCTTCCTCTTCTTATAAAGGCACTATTCCCATTACCAGGGTCCCAACCTCAAAATAATCTTAATTACCTCTCAAAGGCCCACCTCCAATTCCATCACACGGGGTGTTAGGGTTTCAACAAGTGGATTTGAAGAGGACACCTTCAGTCCATAACACACTGAAATGTACATTTAAGACTGGGGTTGGAAAGGATTAGGGAATCTGTTCTGTGGATTTTAGAAACCAAAAAACTAAACAAACAAAAAAAACCTTGAAGACTATAAAATAGCAAAGCTACCATGTGATCAACATGTGCAATCTCCTTGCTAGAAAACTCAGAAAGTGTCAGATGCGCATGAAGAGAGATCCCCCTATATATCTATGAAACAAGTAAAAGAAATACACAGAAATGACCAAAAATATTTCTGCTGCATTTTACAAAGTGTTTTGTCTCACTTGATCTCAGTGGAGTCTCCTCACTTCCCTGAGATGAAGATTAAGTCCTATTATTTTCCTGTATTACAGCTAAAGATTCTAAGTTCAGAGATGACCTGGGGACAAGCCACATGGATACCCAGAGGTGCCTAAATTCTATATTCACTTCCCTCCACCAAAAAGTGTTTCCTTATTTTATTATAACAAGTGAATTCCCCTGTTCCTTCACCCTGCTTTGCAGGGATTGGGGTAAATGTTACCTTCCAGAGCTCCTTGCTAGTTTGTTTATTGTCTTTAGACCTTTATCTTCATTCACAAATTAACAGCTTGTCCTCATATTAACCAGATGGATGGCTGCACCTGATTAATTGCAGTTGTAAGATGGATAAGTAGATTAAAGAACACAGCGGCTGGAGTGCTCACTTCTGGCCAGACATAATTAAGAAAGGAGTGAGCAAGTTCTACTGGGGCTTCCATGAGGGAAAGGCTCAGTGGACTGATTTCCTGGAACTGCTTCAATTGCTAAATTATGAGAAGTACTTGCTGCCCGCACTGGGATAATGTTGAAATCCTGCTGCTGAGAGGGCACAAATCCTGCTTTTTCCCTAAGATGTTCAGCATTTAAATCAATGTTTCTCAGAGTGTGTTGTTTGACCACCTGTCTCAGAATCAGGTGGATGTTTATTAAAAATGCATACTTCTGGACCTACCCAGGACCCACTAATTTGGGGGAGGGGTAGGAGGGGTTGGCGGTGGAGATCAGCAATCTGCATTGTTAACAATCTACCTCTGAAACCACTGACTTACTGATATCTTCAAATGTGTAGAATTTCCAGTCACCAAAAGGACTGCACAGATCCACACTTCGTGAACAATAAAGAGCCCTCGGTTACCAAAAACTCCAGCAACTGAATCTCCAAAACCCCCAAAGATCTGGCAAAGCAGAGAGTCTATGCCAGAATCCAAGCTTTTGCCTCAGAAGTCTCCTGATAGCCTTGTTAGAGATGCCAATTCTAGGCCTCAGAAACTCTGGGGATGGGGTACCCTCTGGATGAGTGGAGGCATGCTAACATTTGAGGATTACTGCTCTAGACCCGTGCTGCTCAAACTTCAGTGAGCACATGAATTATCTGGGGATCTTGTTAAAATGCAAATTCTGTTCCTGTAGGTTTGGGAACTAATAATCTCCCAAGTGATACTGATGCTAGCAAAACTCTAGGTAACTTTTCATCTAATGTCATGAGAGAAAATTCATTATGTACAAAAAAAAAAAAAAGGTCAGAAGCAGGTCCCTTGGCCTGGGCTGAGATGGTTGATTAATCAGCACACTCCAGGCATAGAAAGGGGAGGTGCTAAATCACCATCCATTGGCTTTGAGTTTTGAATACTGAGGATGCATGTGTACTGATTGGCTTACATGTCATCTTCCAAAACCTTGATAATTAAGTTCACCAGTTTTTATGTGGCTGGGAAAGGAAGCCAAAAATAGCTGTGCAGGAATCAAACTCTGCTTTGCCCCGACTTTCAAACAGCTAATAGGCTCCAATAAAGTGTACTAACCCTCTCTAGGGTGACACTGTGTTGTGTAGCCAGTTCTGTCAGGACCTTGGGGAGTGGCACCAGCCCAAGTCACTTCAATGGACCTCGATGTCCTCCGTTTATAAGGTGAGGGGTTTGGGGTCTCTTCCTACCCTTAAAAGTCTATGATTCTATGACCCATTTAATTCTTTATACTGACTATACTCGCTGTATTGTTTCTGGTGCCTGAAGACCGCCACTGCCTACCCTTTGTACTTACAAGTTCACTGAAAGCAAAGGCGTTTTTTTTTCCTTGGAGTCAGCCTCTCTTGCTGATCCAGGGATCACAAGCTTTGGCAACATGTGTATGAATTGGGATGCCACACAGTTCTTGTGTTTGTACGTTTCACCTTTACCTTGGTATGTTTTAAATTATTCAGCCTTGGTATTCCATCACGCCAAAATTCCTAATTTGGAAAATGGTCACATACAGGATTAGTTTGCTGGGCTGTCAAGGGTTTACTAAGTAGCCCATGTCCGCTGAGATGAGGTATGTATAAATTAGAGAGTGAGGATTTGCTTCTAATAGGGGCCTACCAGAATAATTTGTGCAATAAAGACTTCGAATAGCTAGTAGGTTTATAGAATTCCTCTAGTGTAATTAGGAGAGGCATTGTTGTGTAATGAAGAAAATTAATTAGAACTAAATGTTTAGGGAATGTGTAGTTAGGTAACCAAAGGCATATCTGCAGCCTAATTGTTTTTTGGCAGCTGGAGGCATTTTATACCCTTTCAGGGTATTTAGTTAATAGATACTTTAACATGCCCTACTGTTTGCTTTTTCTTAAATTTAAACTACTCCCATCTAAAAAAACAGTTCATCAAAGGCTTAAACCAAGTATGTATCCCATTGGAAAAATGCCTCAGTCATCTGGTTCATTAGATCATACTGTCTGTCAAATGTTAATTATTTTCAGAGGAAGTCCATATTGAGGCTAATTGGTATGCCTTCCTGTACCACATAATTAGAGAGTTTTACTGTATGTTTATAAAACACAAACACTAAAACATTTTCTAATATTTTGCCAATATTTCTCCTAACCTATACTCAAATCTCAAGTATTCTGCTTCAAGTCTTCTCTGGTACAAGGTAGAGTTTTTGAAAATATAGTAAATTTTAACATAAGCTGGACTGCTTATCCAGTTGGTTATTTTTATAATATGCATAAAATTTTGAAGTCAAGCAGATGTAGATTCAAATCCTGGCTCTGTCATTTACTATATGAAAATTATTTAAACTACCTAAAGCTTTATGGGGCTGTTGTGAAAATTAACAAAATAAGTATACTTTATTAAATTATGGCATTTTTGGTTTCAGATGAGAAAAACCTAACATAAAATAACTTAAAATGACAACAAAAGAGGAGAAATAACTTTTATTTAGAATTTTAATTTCCAAAAGAATTACAAAAACACTACTCAATTTCCATATACCTTTCACCCAGCTTCCCCAAAATATAAACAAATTAACTACCATAAACTTTTTTTTTTTTAGGATTTTATTTATTTATTTAAGAGAGAGAGCATGCATGAGCAGGGTTGGGGGGGTGGTTAGAGGGAGAGGAAGAAGCAGACTCCCCACTGAGCAGGGAGCCCGATGTGGGACTTGATCCCAGGACCTGGAGATCATGACCTCAGTTGAAGGCAGACACTTAACAGACTGAGTCACCCAAGCACCCCTGCCATAAACTACTAAAACCAGGAAATTAATATTGATAAAAATACCTTAATCTACAAACCTGAATCAAAGTTTGACAATTGTCTTTTTCTGGTCCAGGATCCCATGTTGCTTTGAGGCTTCATATCTCCTTGGTCTCCACCAATCTGGGAAAGTTCCTCAGTCTTCTTTATCCTTCTTGACTTTGACAAGTTTGAAGAATACTAGCCAGTTATTTAAAATAAGTCCCTCGGGGCACCTGGGTGGCTCAGTCATTAAGCATCTGCCTTCGGCTCAGGTCATGATCTCAGGGTCCTGGAATCCAGCCCCGCATCGGGCTCCCTGCTTGGCGGGGAGCCTGCTTCTCCCTCTTCCACTCCCTCTGCTTGTGTTCCCTCTCTCGCTGTGTCTCTCTCTATCAAATGAATAAATAAAATCTTTAAAATAAATGAATAAAATAAAATAAGTCCCTCAACTTGAATTTGTCTCAGATTTTCTCATGATTTAGATTCAGGTTATGCATTTTTGATAAGAATACCACAGAAGTGACATTGTGTCCTTCTTAGGGCATCATATCAGAAGCCACATGTCAATGTCTCATTGCTGTGATATTAACTTTGATTACTTGTCAAGGTAGTATCTACAAGGTTTCTCCACTGTAGAGTTACTAGTTTCTCCTTTGTAAATAAGTATTTTGTAAGGTGGTATCTTGGGATGGTGCAAATAGACTTTTCTCATCATACTTTCATTCACTCATTTTAGCATCCACCAATGATTATTGCGGGCAACAATTATTACTGTGGTGTTTGGCAAATGGTAAGCTTCTGTTTCCACCATGCATCTTACACTTATCAACCAGATTTCTACTGTTAAGGAAAAGCTGTCCCATTTCCCTGATTTATTTGTTATTCCATGATTTATGTAAATCGGTATGGACTCACATATTTACTACATATCAAATATTCTATTATTATTATGCTAAAATTGTCCCAGATGTGGCTCTTAGGAGAGTCTTCACATTGGTTCCTGTGTCCTTCTGACATGCCCCCGTTATTTTTGATCACTTCCTTATTTTCTGGCACCTATGCACACCTCATAATTCCAGCCCTGAATATGCCATTACTCCAAAGAGTCTCATGTCATTGGAAAGTTCAAGGCAATGAAGCTGGCTTTGAGCACAGCTGAATCAAAGGGTTCAACTGATGTCATTAGGAATTCCAATATTTCTCTCAAACTTTTGGCTCTGCTTTTCTCAAGTTCATTCCTAGACTACAATGTAGCCTACACCTGGTGGCTAATCTTTACCCTCACAACTATTTTTCCTAGGTAAAAAGAGAGAACTCTTGATAGTCACAGCAAAAATCCCACGAAGAGGTTAAAGTAACACAAACTGGGTCATATGCCCATTTCTGATCCAATCCCTTTGGCCAAGGAAATGGAGTTCTCTGCCTACGTACTGATCAAATGACCCTTCCTTGCCAGGCAGGGAGGAGGAAGGAGTCTAGTCTCAGGAGAACCACATGCAGTGGGTTTTCCCGAAGTAAAGTGGACTCTAATATGATACAGATGGGCTTCTACTACACACCACAACTACAAAGCTCTTTGCTTAGTACAGCACATAGTGAATATTATACAGTGCCTTTTCCAAAAACTCACTCTTCTGCCTCATTTCGTCACTTCCATCCCCAAACAGGCGAATCTGAGATGAGATAAAATTCATATAAATCAAATTGGTTACCTGTTGGCAGTGCTGGCCAAAGATTTTCAAAGTGAAAAGAGGAGTATGATGTTACACTGTGGCGGTCTAAACCCTCTATCTATCTATCTACAACAAAAAGCTACCTGGAATGGCTGAGTACTATTCCAGTTTACATTGTGGGTGGGTGTGCACGTATACATACGATTGCATTTATGTATATGACATTCAGATCCACAGTTTTCAAAGATGTAGAGGTAATGTGGCAGAACAGCATTACTAGGCCTTTGGATACAAGCAGACCTCAGTTCCAACTCTGCCACCTGCTGTATGATATTGAGTGAGTTACTGAGTCTCCCTGAGCTTTTCTCATCTGTAAAATGGAGTAATACATACCTCACGTGATGTTAGAATTCAATGACAAAATGCACATAAAGCACTGAGCACACAGTTAAGAGCACAAGAAAAATTTAGAATAAAATATAGGTAAAAATAAATGAAATATACAGAATATATATATAGGAAAAAAACTAGCATGAATTTTATCTTTCTTCAACAATACCAGCATCTTAGAATTTCTAAAACATCATTATAAACATCAGCTATTATTGAATAAAAATGTGAAAATTACCAGTTAAAATTTGCTGAGCATGTTATTTCTCCTTTTATGTTGCCCTAAAACAAGCAAACAAAAAATAACAACAGCAAAAACTAGAATGAGGAAAAAGAAACAAGAGAGTGAAAAGGCAAACTGTAGAATGGGAGAAAATATTTATAAATCATATGCCAGATAAGGATTTTGCTTCCAAAATATATAAGGAGCTCATATAACTCAACAGCAAAAAAAACTTAAAACTCAACTCAAAAATAGGCCAAAGACTTACATAGTCATTTCTCCAAAGAAATAGCCAACAGGTATATGAAAAGATGCTCGATGTCACTAATAGTCAGAGAAATGCAAATCAAAACCATAATGAGATCACCTCCCACCTGTTAGGGTGACCATCAGACTAGCAAAAATAAGAGTTGGCAAGGATGTGGAGAAATTAGAACATTGTTGTTGGAATGTAAAATGGTGTAGTCACTATGCAAAACAGTATGGAGATTCCTCAAAAAATTAATGGATTTATCCGTAAGAATGAAATGAGGATCTGGAAGGGATTATCTGCACTCCCATATTCAATGAAGCATTATTCACAATAGGCAGGATATGGAAATATTCTAAGCTTCTGTCAATGGATAAATAAAGAAGATGTGGTATATACATGCCATGGAATAGTATTTAGCTTTAAAAAAGAAGGGGCAAACAGGCTCTGCTGTCCTGCCGGTGGCTTCCTCACTTTGTATTCAATAAGCTTCTATTTTTTTTGTTCTGCCTTGGGTGAATTCTTTCACTGCCCACACTGCCAGCTTCTAACCAAAGGATCACCCCATATTTGGTGGCCCCCCATCTGATCAGGAGACACCCCACTTGGTGGCCCATATGGGAGCCTTTGTGGCCTCCCCCACCCCAGTTTGGTGGACCCCACACTAGGAGCCTTTGCCAGCCCATGGCTCTCCCCGGATTCTCCGGGAATTTCTCAGGACTTCCACTCTAGGACTCCTTGGGGGACTGACGACCTCCAGCCAAGGTTCCTCCTCAGTGAGGGCCCGAAGCCCCTGGGGGAACCCGCCAGACCTATCTTGCCCGAAAGGGTGAAGGCTATCCCTTTTTGCCCTTCGGAGGGATCCTTCCCTCCCTCCCTCCTCTCCTTTCTCTTTTCAGCCCTTCGGCAGCCTATCCCCTTTAAAAATAAATAAATAAACAAAAACAAAAATAAAAAATAAATAAATAGGAAGGAAATCCTGCAATAGGAAACAGATGAACCTTGAAGACATTATGCTAAATAAAATAAGCCAGTCACAGGACAAATACTGCATGATTCCACTTGTATGAGGTATCTAAAATAGTCAAACTCCTAGAAGCAGAATAAACGGGTAGGTGCCAGGACTGGGAATGAAAGGGTGCAGCGGGGATGGGGAATTGCTAATCAATAGGCATAAAGTCTCCATTATGCAAAATCGGTACATTCTAGAGATCTGCTGTACAACCATTGTGCAACATTAACAATAATGTATTGTACACTTACAACTTTATCAAGAAGGTAGATCTCATGCTAAGTGTTCTTACCACAATAAAATAAAATTATAAACCTACAGTGACTGAGGAAGCCAAAGCCCCACTTTCAAATGTGGGGAGAGCAGTGGGGTAGGAATTACATCTACTGTTACTAGTGGCCATGATACATGAGGGCGCTGCTTTATTAAAAATTACTCCAACAATTTCTCCATACACAGAACCCCTTTAACATTTTCTTAACATTCGTCTGGTATGTTGATATGACTATGATTTAATGAGGCTGTTTTTCCTAAGCAAATAAGCCAGAATATAAATCCAAATAAATGTCATCACCTTCAAAATAAAGATATAAATGTTTTAATGAAGTTCCAAATTTCAGTATCTAAATTTTTTCCCTTAAGAGCAGACTTTTTTTGAACACTACATCAAGACTAATGATGAATTATATGTATTATATGTTGACTAATTGAATTTTAAAAAGGAACAGACTTTTTGCAATCAATTAAAATTCATTTAAATCTAAGACTCAGGTGAGTGGGCAAGTTTGATGTATATGTTTGGAGTTAAAAATAATAAGGCAATAATAAAAGGAAAGAACTGGTTTCCATGTAATGGGATACTATGAAGCTATCAAAAATAATGAAGCATGTGTGTGTGTGTGTGTGTGTGTGTGTGTGTGTGTGTGTGTGTAGGTGCAGCTATGAAATGACTACAAAATGTGTGTGTGTGTGTGTGTGTGTGTGTGTGTGTGTGTGTGTGTGTGTGTGTGTGTGTGTGTGTGTGTGTGTGTGTGTGTGTGTGTGTGTAGGTGCAGCTATGAAATGACTACAAAATATACTGTCCAGTGAAAAAACAGCCAGGAACCTGAGGGTTACAGCATGCTTTTAACTACATTTTTAAAAAAGAAGTACGTGTATAAATATATGCTTAATCAATGCATGGGCTAGCTCTGGAAGGATACCGAAATAATTGGTAGCTTACAAATAGCTGTTGTTCCAAAAATATTAATATGCCTTGTGTAGCATCTATACATGTTTAATTCTTAGCTCTTATTAGATTTCAAGATCCTTTAGGACAAGAATTATGCACCATTCCTCTTGACATTCCCATATGCACAGGAGATTACATAGGACTCAATAAATGGCTGTGGATGAACATGATTGGATTTACATATGGTAAAGCCAAGTAAAGAAAGGGGTGCAGAGAGAGATTTGTCCAAACTAATAAAGAAAACAATGTGAGGGCTTATTTGAGGAAGTACCTGAATACAGTACAACCACCTTCTATTGGCCATGCAAGCTTATGAGGGCTGTCTGGGTGTCGCACACAAATAGATACTTACTGCTTAGGAAACTAAAGCCCAGAGAAGTTACTTCATTTTCCCAAGGCAAAACAGCCAGTACAGAGATCAAGATCTGCCTTTAAGCCCAGGTCTAACTTACCTAAAGCTGATGTTCTCTCCACTATAAGAGCCAATGAAAAGCACAAGTGAACAGTATGGGCTCTGGGGCCAGATCACCTGGGCATGAACCCTGACTCTACCAACTTCCAGCTGTAAGGCCTAAACAACATGCTTTGCCTCATTGTGTCTCCCATTCCTCCACGGAGAAAATGAGCACAAGAAGTCACTACTCCAGAGGGTTATTTTGAGCATAAATGGATTTGTACTTAGAAATGTACTCGGCAAGCATGATTACTGTTATCATGTCAAACGCTGACTCTGGAGAGAATCAGGACAAACATACTTTGATGAGAGATGGAAATTAACATGATCAAGTTGTAAATCAGGAGAAGGCAGATCAAAGTAAGAAATCAGGAGGTATGTACCTGTGATGGTATTTGAGGATGGATGAGAGTGGGGAAAAGCTCACCAGGAGAAAACATGAACCGATGAAAGTGGAATAGAACATTAATGAAGACAAACTTAGAAATCAGAGTCATCCTGCAGATTGGAATACCCTGAAGTTTGTTTTTCATTGGTTTGTTGTTCCTGTTCTTTGTTCTTTAAACAGAAGAGACATCACTTTGTTGAACAATCTCAAAGGCAATTGTGTAAAAAAGTAAAGTCTATACAATCTGGACTCCTATGAGGGATTTAGTCCACCTTCCTCAGCTCAGGCAAAGGCTTCCAGAAACAAAGCACCAACTTTGATTCCTAAATGAGCATCAGTCCCTGTGGCTCAGTTACTCGAAGCTTCCAGCAGCAAAGAACCTAATAGTTCGTGCTCCACAGCTGGGTTCTGAGCCTGGGGCTCCCAGTGACTTTTTAGAGAGCTTCATGATTGGTTTGCTTCCATGGGACTTGGATCAAGATGAAAAATGAGCCCAAGGTTATTTGGAAACAGTTCATATTTAAGAGACCTTCAAACACTTCACAAATAAAAAGTGGGCTATAAATATTGTATAATAACCCTAGAATAACTTCCCACTTGCTAATGTTTACCACTGGGGAAAAATTAGCAATGGGCACACTCATACTTCAAAAGTTAGGAAATTGAGGATAAAATCCAAGTAGTTTGGAAGAGTTGAAATCATTTTACTCCGAGGGGAAGAACAGTTCATAAGGGAAGGAAATTGCGTTTGAATTTCTCAGCATTGTGATAAAAGTACTCTATCTAGATGATACCTATTTCTCACTGAGTATCCCTAGCCTCCAGCACCCAAACCCACCAACCCCTGACCCTACTAACTCATTATTGGTTATCCATGGAGCTGGTCCTTAGTCAAAGGGATAGGGTTATGCAGACTGAAGATCACCTGTCAATCTTTAATGCATAAAGTAGAAACCAAATGCAACAATCTCGCAGACATGTAACTAAATGTCTTTTCAATCACCATCCATCACCACCTTTTTGTGGCATCGGTGCTAACCCTGACCCTTTATTCTGGCGCCTGTGCCACAGTAGTTAAGTCGAATTGGCCATTTTTTCATTGCAGACCTGCTGCTTAAAAATCAGCATTTACAAAGCAGCTTGTGATGCAGTGAAGAGCCCAGACAGAGATGTAATAAACAATGTTTTGAATTACATTTTGGACATTTTAAAATGCTCTGGGCTCAATTTCGTAAGGCATTTGCATTTGTAATGAAAAAAAATACATCTCTGAGTTTCAGTCTCAGGTCAACAGCCTCTTTTATGTTGTAAATTTTTTGCAGGGGCAATTACAAATTGTACACAGATTCATTATTTTTCAAGTACTTTTATCAGGACATTTCCCCATACATCTAATTTGTCCTGTCTGAAATGTAACTTGACATAAGGGATTTTCTTAATTGCTTTTGAAGCCCTTCCAAGATAATCAACTGCTTTTTGGAGCATGATAAAAGACAGTAGACAATATTGCCAGTCTGTCTTAGGATCACACGCTGAGGTTTTTGGGTAAAAGCAAAGAAAGGCGACATTTGCCTCCTAAACTATTCAGTTATCTCCATTTTAATTTGACTTCCCTTTAAATGACAGTTTCTAAGAATACAGAAAAAAGAAAGTGTCCCCACCATTTTTATCTGCCCCCTTGCAATGGCTGTCACTTTGGGGGTAGATGCAGTCAGTATTTACTAAAGGACACAGGATTGCTGTGTTATTCTGAATACTTTTTTACTTAAAGATTTTACTTATTTGAGAGACAAAGAGAGACAGAGAACGAACACAAGCAGGGGGAGTGGCAGACAGAGGCAGAGGGAGAAGCAGACTCCCCACTGAGCAGGGAGCCCGAAGTGGGCTCAATCCCACGACCCCGGGGATCATGACCTGAGCTGAAGGCAGACGCTTAACCGACTGAGCCACCCAGGGACCCAATTGAGCTACCCAGGGACCCCATGAAGAATTTTTTTTTTTTTTAAAGATTTTATTTATTTATTTGAGAGAGAGAGAATGAGAGATAGAGAGCACGAGAGGGAAGAGGGTCAGAGGGAGAAGCAGACTCCCTGCTCAGCAGGGAGCCCGATGCGGGACTCGATCCCGGGACTCCAGGATCATGACCTGAGCCAAAGGCAGTCGCTTAACCAACTGAGCCACCCAGGCGCCCCCCCATGAAGAATCTTAACCAAAGATTAAATAAAGATTGCAGCGGGGCACCTGGGTGGCTCGGTTGGGATGACTTTGCTCCCAGGGAACATGTGGCAATGTCTGGAAACATTTTTGACTGTCTTGACTAGAGGGCTGACATGAGCCCAGGCCAAGGATGCTGCTAATCATCCTACAATCCACAGGACTGTCTCCTGCATGCATATATTCTGCAATTCCAATAAGCCCTTTAGCGTCTCACTCCCAACATGATCAGACAGCCAAAATTTACAGGACAGCTTAGCAAAGCCTCTAACAGCAAAGAAGAAACAGACCAGGCACAAAGAAACAAAAGCAGTTTGGAGGAAAGAGAGATCTTGCAGCCAAAAAAACAGAAACAAAAACAAAACTATCATTAATAATTCAGAGAGATAAGAGTCCATACATCCAGGAAACATGAGATAATGACTGTTTTGTTTTGTTTTTTACAGAAAGGAAACACTGAAAAAATGAAAAGCTCTTGGAAACTAAGGAGGTAACAACAAAAAAAAAGAATAATTTAGGAGAAAAACTGAGGAAAATATTTTAAAAGTTAGGACAATCTCTCCAAATGTTAAAAGATAAAGAGCTAAAAAATAGGAAAGAAAATAAAATTCAGAGGATCAGTGTACAGTTAACTCTGGAACACGGACTGGTACTGCATGAGTCCACTTACATGTGGATGTTTTAAGTACAGTGCTATAAATGCATTGTGGTTTTTTTTTTTTTTTTAAGATTTTATTTAGGGGGGCCTGGGTGGCTCAGTTGGTTAAGCGACTGCCTTCGGCTCAGGTCATGATCCTGGAGTCCTGGGATCAAGTCCCACATCGGGCTCCCTGCTGAGCAGGGAGTCTGCTTCTCCCTCCGATCCTCTTCCCTCTCGTGCTCTCTATCTCTCATTCTCTCTCTCTCAAATAAATAAATAAAATCTTTAAAAAAAAAAAAAAGATTTTATTTAGGGGCACCTGAGTGGCTCAGTCAGTTAAGCAGCGGCCTTCGGCTCGGGTCATGATCCCGGGGTTCTGAGATCGAGCCCCGCATCAGGCTCCCTGCTCAGCGGGAAGCCTGCTTCTCCTTTTCCTTCTCCCTGCCGCTTCGCCTGCTTGTGCTCTCTTCCTGTCAAATAAATAAATAAAATCTTAAAAATAAGTAAATAAATAAAAATTTTATTTATTTCTGAGAGAGAGCGAGTGGGAGGGAGAGGGAGAGAGAATCTGAAGCAGACTCCATGCTGGGCAGAGCCCAACGTGGGACTTGACCGGAGCCAAAACCAAGAGTCAGATGCTCAACCAGCTGAGCCACCCAGGTGCCCCTGTAAATGCATTTTCCTTATTATTTTCTAAACACTTGTTCACTCTAGCTTACTGTATTTTAAGAATCTCTCTGACAAATAAATACAATCTTAAAAAAAAAGAATCCAGTATATAATACAAATAACACAAAATATGTTAATCAACTGTGTTATCAATAAGGCTTCTAGTCAAAAATATGTTATCAGGAGTTTAATTTTGGGGGTGGAGAGGAGGAGTCCAAAAGTTTGACAGCTTTTCAACTGCACAGGGGTTCAGGACCTCTAATACCCACATTGTCCAAGGGTCAACTGTATTATTTCCTATTGCTGCTGTAACATATTACCATCAACTTGGTGTCTTAAACAACAATTTATTATCTTGTAGTTCGGGACATCATTAATCTGAAATGGGTTTCCCTGGGCCAAAACCAAGGTGTTGACAGGGTCTTCCCTCCAGAAGCTCTAGGGGAGAATGTTTCCTTGCTCCTCCTAGCTTGAGAAGGCTGCTGTATTCCTTGGCTTGTGATCTCTTCCTTGCATCACTCCAACCTCTTGCTTCCATTATCACATGTCCTACATCTCTGCTTACCTGCCTCCCTCTTAAAAGGACCTCTGTGATAATACTGGACTCACTAGGACAATTCAGGATAACTTCACCTTGTGATTCTTAATTACATATGCAAAGTCTCTTTTTCCTATAAAGTAACATTCATAGGTTCTGGAGATTGGCACATGGACATCTTGGGGTCGGGGGCACTACTCAGCCTACCACAACCAAAATATGAGGTACACTAACCATAAAGTAGAATGAACAAGAAAATGGGGAAGAGATAGCAATGCAACAGGGAAGGATGTAAGTTTAAAGATGGAGGGGCTCAGTGCTAAGCGATATGGATGGAAATAGACCCACAATAAGGCATGCCACCGTAAAATTTTACAATACCAAAGACAAAAAGAAGATTCAACAAGCTTCCAGAGAGGGGGAGAGAAACATAACAAAAAATAAAAGATCACAATGGCTCTGAACTTCTCGATACCAGCACTGGAAGCACAAACACAATGGAACGTGGTCTTCAAAAATTGGGGAAAAAATTATTTGCCTGTTAAAATTTTGTACCCAGGCACTCAGTCAAGTTTAACATTTTTATCTCTTACGGATTTTTTCTCAGGAAGCTACTGAAGCTGAGAGAAATGAAATACAGGAAAAAAGGAGACCCAACACAGAAGGAACAGGGGAAATTACAGAACAGTGAAGGGAGAGCAGAAAATACAAGGCAATGAGTCCAGATTGGAGCAATATGACTAAAGAGAGTAAGTAAGCTGAGGGCTATTCCCACCAAGATGCTTCTGCAATTGTACCATCTTTTTTTAAAACCTGAGAATGCCAGATGAGCCTGAGCAAAATGTTATCCATTCCTACTCTGTCCTTCATGCTGTGATGCCTGCAAGAGGTGGGTATCCTCATCTTACTCCCCCGAAAAATGTCTGAGAGCCAGAGGTGGGCCGTGATGAGCTTAGCAGCAGTCTCCCTTACCACATTCCTACTGGCCACCCAGTCCCTGACTCATAGCATTATTCTGTAGTAGGACAAGTTTTCCTTTTCCTTACACTTTTGTCCACTGAATTCCCAGGAGCTCTGTACATACTCAGGAAAGGTGATGCCAGAGGCATTCTGTTCATCATCTCCTGGAAGCTGTCACTCGGCTGTGGCAATATGACCCTTTTTTTCCCTGGCTAGCTGTATGCTTATTATCCATTTTTCAAAGCGAAATAATATATAGCTAGAGATATATACACAAGTTGCAAATAACCATAAAAATAATCAAGATAGTGACAAATACAAAGGTCAGGATACTACCTCAGAAGGATGGTAAGACGACTACTATTAAAAAAAAAAAAATAAGTACTGGCAAAAAGAGAAATTGGAAATCTTGTGCACTGTTGGTGGGAATGTAAAATGGTGCAGCCAATATGGAAAACAGTATGGCAGCTCCTCAAAAAATTAAAAAATGGGGCACCTGGTGGCTCAGTCGTTGAGCGTCTGCCTTCAGCTCAGGTCATGATCCCAGGGTCCTGGGATCGAGCCCCACGTCGGGCTCCCTGCTCAGTGGGGAGCCTGCTTCTCCCTCTCGAGACCCCCTGCTCATGCTCTCGCGCTATCTCTCTCTCACTCTCAAATAAACAAAATCTTTAGAAAAAAATTGAAAAATAGGATTACCATATGATCCAGCAATTCCACTTCTCAGTATGTACTCAAAAGAACTGAAAGCACGGTCTCAAAGAGATACTTGACAACCATGTTCACTGCAGCATTATTCACAATAGCCAAGAGATGGAAGCATCAATGGATGAACAAAATTTGGCACATACAAGGGAATATTAAAAATATTTTAAAAACCTTAAAAATGAAAAATTCTGACACGTTACAACATAGATGAACGTTGAGGACATTATGCCAAGTGAAATAAGTTGGTCACAAAAAGACAAATACTGCATGGTTCCACTTATATTAAGTACCTAGAATAGTGGTTGCCAAGAGCCAGTGGGCAGGGGGTGAGGGTGGGGAGGATGGAAATACAAAGGTGTTTAATGGACGTAGAGTTTCAGTTTTACAAGATGGAGAGTTCTGGAACTCTGTTGGTGAATATAATTAACACTAATGAACTATACACTTTAGAATTTGGTTAAAATGGCAAATTTTACATTATGGGTATTTTACCACAATTAAAAAATTTTGGTGGGGTGGGCACCTGGGTGGCAGTCAGCTAAGTGTCCAACTCTTGGGTTAAGCTCAGGTCATGATCTCAGGGTCGCAAGATCGAATGCCACATCCAGCTCTGCAATTAGTGTGGAGTCTGCTTGAGACTCTCTCCCTCTCCCTCTGCCCCTCCCCGCTCACACTCTCTCTCAAATAAATAAATCTTTAAAAAAATTTTTTTAAAGTGAGGATAATCGTTGACTCCGGAGGGACAAGTGGCACTATACCGGTTAATTTTATGACAATTTGGCTAGGCCACAGGGAGCCAAGGTATTTCATCAAACATTATTCTAGGTGTTTCTGTGAAGGTGTTTTAGATGAGATTCACATTTGAATCAGTGGACATTAAGTAAAGCAGATTGCCCTCCATAATGTGTGTGGGCCTCAATTCAATCAACTGACCAGCAGACTGCCTTCACACTTTATTTGCAACATCAGCTCTTCCTGGTTCTACAGCAGACTGCATTTGGAAATCAAACTGGAAGGCTGGGTCTCCTAGGTCTCCAGCCTGTGGGTCCAACCAGCAAGTTTTCAATTTGTCAGTCTTTATAATCATATGAGCCAATTCCCTATAATAAATTTTTCAACATATATACACACCCTAGTGGTTCTGTTTCTCTGGAGAACCCTAATACAGGTAGACTAGGGGAAAGGCATACAGTAGTCTCCCTTATCCATGTGGGATATGTTCCAATACCTCCCAGTGGGTGCCTGAAACAGCAGTGAGTACTGAACCCTAGGTATACTATTTCTCCTATACATACCTATAATAAAGTTTAATTTATAAATAGGCAATATAAGAGGTTAACAATAGCACAACTATAATAATATACTATAAAAGTTATGTGAATGTGCTCTCTCAAAATATCTTATTGTATTGTACTCACCCTTCTTATGACGATATAAGATAAGAAAATGCCTATGTGATGAGAAGTGAAGTAAATGATGTAGGCATTGTGATGTAGCATTAGGCTACTTACTGTCCTTCTGACGATACGTCAGGAGGATCGTCTGCTTCCGGACTGCAGATGACCGCAGGTAACTGAAACCACAGAAAACGAAACCGCGGATAAGGGGAGACTACTGTATAGAGAGCTTCTAAGGTACCCATAATGTTCTATTTCTTAACCTGAGTTGTTGTACATGGTACAAGTACATGGTGTTTATCATTACCTTTAAACTGTATATACATCTTATGTACTTTTGTTATGTATGACATCACAATTAAAAACATTTTTTTTTTACTTCCAAGATTGGGATGAAACCAATTTTCTCACTAGAGTTCACATCTAGATTTCTTAACCCTTCCAGATTTTAAATAAGTAACCTGGGCCTGCTAAGCTCATCTGTAGCCAGAGACAGTTGTTAACTTGGTTTAGGTGACTTAAGTGGATCATGGGTGATGGATCTGCAAGGAATCACTAAGAGAACTTAGGAATGTTTTGAGGTTGACATTATTAAAGAGGATTATCCCTCATACTGCTGAGGGACACATAATCAAACCAGGCAGACAATGGCACTGTTTCCTATGGTGTTATCTCACACAGCATGTATTTTTTCCATCATCCATCCTTGTCCTATAGTTTCAGGGTTAATTCTAACGATAAAAGAACATTTCTGAAGGCCAGAACCCTCATAATTCTTTCAATTCAACTATCCAACAACCTAATCGGTACTAAGCACATAAAGCCTGGGGGTGAGAATAAAAAATTATTCCTAGCCTTCTAACATGCCCAAGTGTTTGACTTACCCTGGATAACTTCTGGCATCTCACATTAAAACATTTTGAAACCGGGGAGCCTTCCTGCCTCAGTCAAAAGAGCATGTGACTCTTGATCTTGGGGATCATGAGTTCAAGCCCCACGTTGGGTATAGACATTACTTACATAAACTTAAAAAAAAACTTTTTGAAACTTCTATAACAAGTTCACATTTCAAAGGCAACATTTTTTAAGTTCCATAACAAAGTAGGGAAAAATTGAAATTGTTCAATGTTGTCTGTCAAAAATCAGAATGAGGATGGGGTCCACAGAAAACAAAACAATTGTGGGAATGAGCTAAGCAATTTCATGGCCATCTTTTGATATTAAATCAATTGCTAAAACAAAAACAAAAACAAAAACAAAAAAGCCCTACAACAATATTTAAAAAAAGGGTGGGGGGAGACCCCCAGCTGACTCAGTCGGTGGAGCACTCAAGTCTTGGTCTGAGGGTCGTTGAGTTCAAGCCCCACGTTGGGTGTAGAGCCTACTTAAAAAAAATAAAAATTAAAAAAAAAATAAATTAAATCAATGCAAATACAGGAATTTTAACATCCAATTTCCAGAGATACAATTAGGTACATATAAATTCAAGTATTTTGCCATTTTCGTGGCAAAATACAGAACCTCAGAAACAAGGCAGTTAGGCTAAAGAGGTTACAAGAATAATCTATCCTCTTTAAAATCTTTTTTTTTTTTTAAAGATTTTATTTATTTGCCAGAGAGAGTGAGAAAGCACAAGTAGGGAGAGGGAGAAGCAGGCTCCCCCGCTGAGCAAGGAACCCAATGCAGAACTCAACCCCAGGACCCTGGGATCATGACCTGAACCAAAGGCAGACGTTTAATTGACTGAGCCACCCAGGCATCCCCTCTTTAAAATGTTTTAAGGGCTCCTGGTGGTGGTTCAGTCAGTTAAGTGTCCGAATCTTGATTTCAGCTGGGGTCATGGTCTCAGGGTTGTGGGAGTCAGCGCAGAGTCAACTTACCCCTCTCCCTCTGTTCCTCCCCACTTGCCCCTCTCCCTGTTCCTCCCCACTTAGCCCTCTCCCTCTGTTCCTCCCCACTTGCCCCTCTCCCTGTTCCTCCCCACTTGCACTCTCTAATAAATAAATACAAATCTTTTATTTCCAAAATATTAAACGTATGCTCACTGTAGAAAATTCGGAAAATATTTAAAAAATCACGAAGAAAAAAACCCGTTTGTAATCCTACTTATGGAGGAAAACTCCCATTGTCTTATGTCAGAAAGTGCAGCTAGCTATAGAGGGTTTAAGCACAGGCTCCTCCACACACCTCCCCAAGCCCTTCCCCAAGGCACTTGGTAAGTCCACTGCTACTTTTGGCTAATCCTCTCTGCTCTCCGCATTTCCACAACAGACCTGTGAAATAGTATTACTCCCACTTAACCCTAAAAAGAAACTGAAACTCAAAGGAAAAATAACTTGCCAGAAGCAAGTGGTGGAACCACATCTGAATCCAGATTTGATTGTTTCTTAATCGCTATACATAATACTGCCCTCAAGCCAGAAAATTCTCTCTTGATTAATTTACACAGTTGAATTAAAATCTGCTGCCTTATTTACTGCTAATGATAGGATTTGGTTTGCAGAGATAGAATTTAGACTCCAACAGTAATTTCTCCCAAAGGTTTTATTGGACAGTTGAATGTTTCCTATTTCCTTCTGAAAGTGGCTGAAATGATTACTATTTTGTATTAAAACCCCAAATAATCAAATACCTTTAACTACATAAGACAGTGGTTTAAACACATAACAAAAATAGAGAAATATTTAATATACATTCTATACTTCATACATTCAGGTCTACAAATCAAGCTCTTTTCCTATTTTGGTAATGACTTTTTCCTAAATTCATTCTTACACCACAGACTGATACATCCAGGACCTGTGGAATATATACCTGTGAGATTTTAGGTATAATCTGTGGATACACAGTAGATGAGAAAGTCTCACAAACTTGAATGTTTTATACATTGGGCTCATTAAAAGCGTGCTCTAAAATGCCACACAACCTGAAGTACATCATTAAAAGACTAATAAATTGGGGTTCATTCACTGACACAATGGAATATATACTACATGAAAGAATACCTAGTGTCTTCTCTTTGGTGCTCTGCAAGTAGGTATGTGGTAGCTTCTGTGGCTGTTGGTGCAGTACACCGCATGGGCTGGTGGCCTCAACTAGGTACAGTGACTGACATGGTCACTGTCATCAGGGCCATGGCCCAGGGGTCAGGGATGCTCAACTGGCTCATGGAGGTCTGTAATGAGGGTAGGAGGAAAACTGTTATCAGAATGGTTCTTAGAGATGACTTGAGCCAATTAGTAAGCATATTAAGAATAATGGGAGCTAGATTTCTTACCGACAGAGAATGGAGCGACACAGAAAAGAATGGAGCAATACTGGCATTGTAAGTGTCAATGTGAATGTTTCTTTTATAGAGAGAGGTCAGAAAAGTCAAGATCACGAACAAGAAAACAACACTGAATAACTGTTGCAGGTTGAAGCTGAAGCAAAATGATAAGAAATGCCATGAGTAATCCTGGACTGGGAAGACTTAATAAAGGACGTTACTGGCACAACTTATGTGAAGAGGGTCTATGGACTGGATATTGTATCAATGTTAATTTCTTGATTCTGATGGTTATTATGGGGTCATGTGGAAGAGCATCCTGATTTTTAGAAATTATACACCGAGGCTTATATAGTAGGTGAGTGATTAGGAATTAGGTCTGCAACCTACTCTTAAATAGCTCACAAAAAAAAAACCATACTTTGTGTGTGTATGTAAAGAGAAAGAGAAAATGATAGGATAAATGTGGCTAAATGTTGATAACTGGTAAATATGGGAAGGGGGAATACAGACATTCTTCTGCTATTATGACAACTTTTCTGTTCAGATTGAAATTTCAGAGGCCCCAGCTGGCTCAGTTGGTGGAGCATGCGACTCTTGATCTCGGGGTTGTGAGTTTGAGCCCCATGTTGGATGTAGAGATTACTTAAAAATAAAATCTTAAAAAAAAAAAAGAGATTGAAATTTCAAAGTGAATAGCAAAAAAAAAAAAAAAGAATATAGACATTCATTATAACTAATATAGAATAAACTCTAAGGTATATTAAATTTTTTAAAAGTACAGAAAAATGTATATTATACTATTTGTATAAAGAAGGGATGGTGACATACATGTATGCCCACACACATATATAATGAGTATATTCTTACTATACAGAGTGCCTGCAGAAACAAACTAGGATCTGATCTACATTGTTTTCTTCCACAGATGGAAAATCAGTAGCTAGAGAAGAATGAGAAAGGTTTTTTACTCTGAAACTTCAATTTTGTACTATGTGCAAGGAAGTAACTTAAAAAAAAAAAAAGAAAAAGCTTTAATCCAGTGGTTGCCAAATCCAAGTGCCAGGCTGTCTACTTTGGAAGCATCCAGGGAAAATTTAAAACTAGATTAGCAGGTCTCAATTCCAGAAATCCTATTTCAGTGAGTCCAGGTTAGGGGTCAAGGTACCACTAAAATTTCCTTAATTATAAAATATAACATGGTTTGGGAATTGGTGCTTTAAACAAATCACCCAAACCTGATTCTCTCTAAACCTAAAACTCTAAGTAAATTAGGAACTTAGAAACAAATACTTTTTGTCCAATGGAGGATAAAATCATAAGCTAGGGAAAGGATACCCCAGAAGTGAAATCAGAAAACCTAAAACCAGGGTTCACACTGACCCCTGAATAGAAGCCAAGTCATACACTTCATTCCACCATGCTGATTCCTTATTAAGGACCAAAAATATCCTTGAGGCTAAGGTCACCTGAATGTTACTCTGTATAGATATAATACATTCAAATACTCTGCATTCTTCAGAAGGAACATTCAATGTAAATATGTAGCAAGATTACATAGTTATTTTTAGTTAAAAAACACACAGTTGGCACAGGTAGATACAGTATCTGTAACATTCTAGGTCTCAAGTAGAGTTCATCAGGGTTCATTTTATTATTTATATCTCGAGAGATAGTAACTATATTTTCTTATAGGCATCAGATGTAACATAAGAATATAATTTTTAAAAAGAAAAGCAACAAAATACCAGTCAGTTTAGATGTTTGGTCCTTACATTTAAAAAGTAAATAAAAGAAAACTAAGCATTACCATGCCAGCAGTACATATTTATTATTATTTTTGAATGGCCAAAAGACTTATAAGGCCCATCATTATTAGTATAACCACAGATATGAAATATCACTTAGTGACATGGAGTGAAAAGGACAGTTTTACACATATTAAAAAAACACATACACATACACATATACTCTCTCTGTCAAGTGCTCACCATACACTGCTACAAAAGCAGGAGGCATCAAGCTACAGGAGTTCCAATATATGTAACACGTTGAAATATCTCAAGCTTAAAAACTGCACATAAGTTGCAAAAATAAAGTTTCTTTCTTCAAACATTTTGATCAGAGCTCAAGCAATGCAAATAATGAACACCAATGATTTTCATACTACTTAACTCACTTTAAAACATAAAAAGGTCAACAGTTGCAAAAGTCCTGAAAATGTAGAGGTTATAGGAATGAATAATGCATTTCATCCAAGAAAAAGTCTACAGTAGATCTGTCTCATCCTGGCTCGTAAATATTTAAGAATCATAATTCACTATACTCAAAACAAAATTAAGCCAGAACAAAAGGATAAAAAGAAAAATCATTACTTCAAATGAGGCATCATTGCCCTTAGTTTCTTTAGACAATTTCACTAGTGCAAGAGCATAGTTTACCTGAAAGATCATGAGTCACAATTAAAGAGCACTCATACAAAACTATTTCCTTTTTTCTTTAAAAAGTGCCACATACTATACTTCTCAATTAAAAAAAAAAAACAAACTGCACATACACTAATGAAAGACTGTTTGTCTCCATCTCTTGTCAATGAGGAAAGGCCAGAGTGATTCTTTGATTCCAATTCGAAATGGTGTTCTCTGGCCAATGCCCAAGGTCTCTAATTTGGTGCAGTCAAGCTGAGCATTTCTTGGACGTTGTGCTCCTACGACAGGACGGTCAGTTATCTTTAAAGAAAAATAAAAACAAAAAATTTAAAAATAAATGAAAAGCCTATGTTGCAGTTTTATAATCTCTATTTCACTTTGCCATTCACTGAAAATCTGATTTGATCACTGGAAAAATACACAAATAAATTATCAAGACAGTACTTTTCCTATAAACTTCACCAATACTCATGGGCTTCCTTATAAACGATAATTCAGAGATAAGTAACAATATAAACCGCCAACATACAAAGTTCACTTTAATTAGTACCAAAAAATGAAGTTATCCAATATTTTCAAAGCAACAAGGAAGTTTTATCAGTAATACATACTATAGTGACAGATCTGGGCTTTCAACAAGTGAGGTTTTAAACACCATGTACTTACAGGTCTTAAGTGACTGCTGGGAAGGTTGAAGGCATCTGCAATTGCACATGCCATTTCATACTTAGTCATCTGTTCGTTGCCAGACCAGTGAAAGGTTCCCTTAATTGATGGATCCTAATAAAGACATAAAAATTCAAAATAGTTTCAACTTTTTGAATTGAGTGGAATAAACAACCAAAAAAAGCTAATGTAAAAGTCCAGGAATCAAAATGCATCCCTCCTTTCTGGAATGCTCCCCATGGGATATCTAAAATCAAATTCCTATAAATATATCCAGCTAAACCTAAGAAGCAATTTCTAGAATTTAGGCTTAAGAATTTTTTTTTTTAATAAAAATATAAGTGGCTCCAAATTTTTAGTGGGAATCCTAAGAATGAGTACAGACTTTTATGGAAACACAGGCCAATTTAATGAATATTTTTAATTATACTAATAAAACCAAAACATAATAGAACCATTTTGCAGTATGAGCTAATTAGGCATGACATCCTTAAATAGTTCCATAGTACATATTTAAAACATAAATTTTTATGTGTTAAAAACTATGGACAACCTATTATTAACATTCTAAAATAAATCAGTCTCTCATCTTTCTATTAATATTCTAGTTAGTCACAACCTTTTCAAATGTCTGATATTAACTATTTCAATATCTAAAAAAAATTACAAATCATTCTTAAAACGGCTGAAATTAAAAATTCCTATGGAGAGTCTTCGTTGGCACTACATAAATCTTAAACAGAATAATTTCTTAAAGACATTATTTTGTCATCCAAAGAAAAAATACAAGATTTTAGTCATCTTGCAATAAAAGAATGACAGACGGGGTCCAGAGTATATGAGAAAAAAATTCAAACACAAGAGCATAATATTTTTACTATTCATAAATATAGCCTACTATCTGCACACTACTTTTGTTTGGTCACCTTGTAGTTTTAAAAAAACTTTAAACAAAAATCTGTATTTATTTATTTATATTATAAAGATATATATTATTACATATAATAATGAAGAAACAAAAACACTTTGACTTTCACTTGTGGAGGGAAGTTAGGAAGTCTTCCTTCCAAAGATCTCACCAGCATTCTCTTCTCTGCTAACTGGCGACACACAGTGGCTACATCTTTGACATGTGTGGGGAACCTCTGCTGCCAGTGGTCCATGTTAGCTGACTTGTTACTGAACTGCACTTTATCAAACATAACAGTCACAGCACTTTCTTCAAGCTTTTCAACTTCTCCATACAGAACAGGAATTCTCAAAACAGCAGCTCCTAGGAATTAATAAAAACAGGTAATTTTTTAAAGCTGACTGGTTCTGAAGTCTTGATATAAAATGAAAGTATGTGGATTTAAATAATACTGTTATGGGGGCGCCTGGGTGGCTCACTCGGTTAAGCGTCTGCCTTAGGCTCAGGTCATGATCCCAGCACGCTAGGATCGAACCACAACACAGGGTCCCTGCTTAGCAGGGAACCTGCTTCTCCCTCTCCTTCTGCTGTTCGCCATGCTTGTGCTCATGTGCGCACTCTCTCTCTCTCTCAAATAAATAAAATCTTTAAAAAAAAATACTGTTGTAGAAAACTTGCAGTATACCAAAAATGACATCTAAAGGGTTTTTAGATGACATAGTTCACCTATAATAATGCCCATTTAACAACTATCATACTGAATATTTTTAAAGGTCTCTTGTCATTTGGGGTATTTTTATATATTATTTTTAACAATCATAATAATGAAGAAATTAAACTGATCATGACAACTAAATGCAATGAGTGATCCTTGATTGAATCCCAGATTAAAAAATAAGATGCAGTGAAGGACATTATTGAGACAAGTGGGAAAATTCCTACATAGATGATATAGTATAACATCACATTAATGTTAAATTTCCTGAGTGTGTACTGATATGAGGAATTCTTAATCTCAGGAAACAAACTGAGGGTTGCTGGAGTGGTGGGGGGTGGGAGGGATGGGTGGCTGAGTGATAGACATTGGGGAGAGTATGTGCTAAGGTGAGCGCTGTGAATTGTGTAAGACTGTTGAATCACAGACCTACCTGTACCTCTGAAACAAACAATACATTATATGTTAAAAAAAAAAAAAAGATAGCAGGAAGGGAAAAATGAAGGGGGAGAAATTGAAGGGGGAAATAAACCATGAGAGACTACGGACTCTGAGAAACAAACTGAGGGTTCTAGAGGGGAGGGGGTGGGGGGATGGGTTAGCCTGGTGATGGGTATTAAAGAGGGCACATACTGCATGGAGCACTGGGTGTTATACACAAACAATGAACCATGGAACACTACATCAAAAACTAATGATGTAATGTATGGTGGTTAACATAACATAAAAAAAATTTCCTGAGCGTGATAACTACACTGTAATTATGTAGAGAACATTCTTGTTAGAAGATAAATAGCATAGGGGCACCTGGGTGGCTCAGTCTGTTGAGTCTCTGACCCTTGGTTTCAGTTCAGTCATGATCTCAGACTGTGAGATCAAGCCCCGCATAGGGCTCTGCTCAGTGCAAGTGGGCTTAAGATTCTCTCCCTTTGTTACTCCCCCCACCCTAAATAAATAAATAAATAAATAAATAAATAAATAAAATCTTTATCTTTTTTTTTTTTTAAAGCATGGTGAAGTATGTTGGGGTGAATTTCAACTAATTCTCAACAAGTTCAGCGAAAAAAAATACACACGACACATGACACATTAAAAAGTGGTGAATAAAGTTAGGTGAGTGTTTCACCACATAATTCATGAAACCACTGATTAAGGAATTATGAGTTTTCAGATTTTATGTTGGTCCCTACTGAGCAGTTACAACAGACTTTGGATAATTAACACTTTAACTGAAAATTAACAACTTT
Organism: Zalophus californianus; assembly: GCF_009762305.2. Lineage (NCBI taxonomy): Eukaryota > Metazoa > Chordata > Mammalia > Carnivora > Otariidae > Zalophus > Zalophus californianus. Next base: position 100,843,157 of record NC_045599.1, read on the forward strand.
TTAATTAAATTAACACATTGGAAAAATATGTATAGATAGGTATTCAAGGATGATTCCTGCAGGATAATATATAATACCAAAAAAAAAAACACCTGGAATCTAAATGCCTGTAAGTATGGTGTCTATAGTAGAGGATGCTTCTCAAAGACTGTATAGTGTAAGGCAGTGCAAGGAATCATTAAATCAAGTACTATGCAGCCACTGATAGGAAAAAGATAACCCAGAGATGACTCAATATGCATTGAAATAAATATGGGGGGGACCAGGTTATAAAACGAAATCTACCATTTTTACCAATTCACAAAAAATGCTTTCATACCTCACCATATCTGGTGCTTCTCGGAGGCAGCATTATAAAAGAACTTCCACCCTTTACAATTTTCATTTTTTAATTTTTTTCAATAAGGGTATACATTTTATATTAGCACATATATTTATGTGTATGTATACACAAACACATAGGGAAAAGAAGAGCCATACAAATAGAAATTTAAAAACCGGGCACCTGAGTGGCTCAGCCGGTTAAGTGTCTGACTCTGGATTTCGGCTCAGGTCATGATCTCAGGGTTGTGAGATCAAGCCCCGCGTTGGGCTCCACAACGGTTATGAGGTCTGCTTGAGATTCTCTCTCTCATTCTCCAGCTATCCCTCCCCCCCAACCTCTCCCTCTTTCCCTATCTTTAAAAAAAAAAAAAATTTAAAAACCGTACAAAAGCGTGCGCCTGGGTGGCTCAGATGGTTAAGTGTCTGCCTTCGGGTCAGGTCATGATCCCAGGGTCGTGGGATCAAGCCCCACATCGGGCTCCTGGCTCAGCAAGGAGCCTGCTTCTCCCTCTGCCTCTCTCCCTGCTCATGCTTTCTCTCTCTGTATCTCCGTGTCTCAAATGAATAAATAAAATCTTTAAAAAAAACAAAAAAGACTCTCCTTCCCTCTCCCTCGCCCCCCACCCCACACTTGCTCGTGTGTGTGCACTCTCTCAAATAAATCTTAAAAAAAAAAAAATTGTTAAAAAAAAACTGTACAAAAAATAACAAATACCTCAATCTAGAAGAAATGATATGGACCTGTTTTTCCAAAGTATATTACAAATATTTATACTATAAGATTTCTTTTCTTTATGCAGTAACTTTTTTTTTTTAATGTAAGTTCTACACCCAATATGAGGATTCAACTCACAACCCCAAGATCATCAAGAGTTACATGCTCTACTGACTGAGCCAGCCAGGTACCCTTATATAATGACAAACACATATATACTGATACTGGAAAAAGTCTGGAAGGATTCATAAATTCTTAATGATTTCTAAAATTCTTTTTTTTTTAAAGATTTTATTTATTTGAGAGAGAAAAAGACAGCGAGAGAGGGAACACAAGCAGGGGGAGTGGGAAAGGGAGAAGTAGGCTTCCCACTGAGCAGGGAGCCCGACACGGGGCTCGATCCCAGGACTCTGGCATCATGACCTGAGCCAAAGGCAGACGCTTAACGACTGAGCCACCCAGGTGCCCTTGATTTCTAAAATTCTTATTTTTCTTTTTTATTAACTACACTCTCTAATTTTTCTCCAATGATTTATGCTCCTTGACTAATTTTTTCAAAATTTTATAGTTTTCATATGTAGCATACGATATATATATATCTAGATCTATACATCTCCATATATATATCATATATATATCATATATCATCTCCATATATATATATATATATATATATATATATAAACAATCAAAACTATCAGGTGCTAAAGAAATTGTGTCTTACCTAAATTGTTCTCTAGGACAGCCTTTTCTCCTTCTAATTTTGTTTTGCCATACAGATTTAGGGGACTTGGTACGTCTTCCTCTCTATAAGGTGGATTTGTTCCATCAAATACATAATCTGAGCTAATGTAGATTAGAAATGCTCCAATTAAAGCTAAAAAAGACAGACATAAAAGAAAGAAAAGAATCTATTAAATTATTACAGAACATCACTCTACTGGCATTTATAATAGCTTATTCATCATATATAAACAAATCTCTTATAAGTGATCTAGAAAACTTTAATCTTTATAAACTCAGCAATTATTTAATGTTTTACAAAGATTTTATAAAGTCATCATTACCTGCTTCCTTTGCTAAATTCCCAGAAGCATCCACATTAAGTTGAGAAGCAGCATCTGGCTGATTTTCAACAACATCTGGTCTTCTCTCTGCTGCACAATGTACTATGACATGGGGCTGGAAGTTAAACATTGATGTATTTTTAACCCAAAAGGAGTAAAAGAGGGGAGCTACAGCCTTCCAACAGTAACTCAATTCATAAAAAAGCTTTGTTAAATCAACATTCCTTCAACTAAAGAATCATTTTTTTTAGAATCGCTGTAATAGTTTTGTCATGCTTCCCTTTTTTAAGTTTCAAACTTCCTTAAAATAAATGTAGGCCCTGAAAAGCAAAGAGCAATTTAGTAATCCCTAGGCAAAACCAGACAAACTCAGTGTCAACAAATATTATTTCTCAATCAAAATAAGCTTTATTCTCTAATTTGGATGGGAGAAAAGAGCTAACATTTATGTAATTAATATGACCTAAATAATTAATTAATGTATGTTAAAAGAATACCAATTTCAAATTAAACTCATAAATTCAAATCTCTTACACCAATCATTTAGAGAATGTCAACTATCCATAAAAACTACACTCCCAGTTGAGCATTTAGTATGTCGCCTGTATACTAGGCACTGTGCAAGGAGCAAGGATTTCATCATCTACTGGAAAAGAAGAATATGTGTAAAGAGACTATTTCAGTATTATGTGACAGACATCAAGACAGAGGAAAGGGGGCACCTGGCTGGCTCAGTCAGTAGAGCATGAGATTCTTGATCTTGGGGTAGTGAGTTCAAGCCTCATGTTGGGCCTAAAGCTTACTTTAAAAAAAAAAAAAATTTAAATTAAAGATAGAGGAATGCTCAGGATCCTTTGTAAAGAAGGAGCATCTACTTCCCAGAGAAGATGAACCAAGGCGGAGATTTGGTAAAACCACTGACAGGCAGGGCTAATGTACAAACATACCAAACTATCTCCTTCCTTAACAACTACTGAAGAAGCATAATCTTAAAAACTTGAATGTGCCTCATCTGGAGTGCACCTTAAAATGTCCTGGGCCCCACATAGGCTTACTGAATTAAAATCTCTGGGAGTGAGACCTAAAGAACAAGTTCCCCAAGTGATTCTGATGCAGGTGTCCCTTGGACATTACTGAAAAGAACTTTAACTCTCAATTTGATCAGAGGTAGAACAGAACCTAAATTTTTCAGTAACTTTTCTGCACCAATGGTCAACAAGTTACTTAACCTGAGCCTTTGTCATCTCTGAAATGGAAATGATAATATCTACTTTGCAGTGTTGTAAGGTTTACAGATAATATTAAAAAGGCATTTGCATATAAAGTTGTACTTAACAAGAGAACCTCACAAACATAAGCTTTTTATAAAATTTCCAAGTTTTGTCAACCTATATTTCAACCCAGTCTTTTTAAGGACTGCATATACTTTTCCATGCTTACAGGAAAAGAAAAAGTGCACTATACAGTTGACTGTAGAACATGGGTTTGAATTACATGAGTCTACTTATATGCTGATTTAAAAAAAATAAATAAATACAGTACTATAAATGTATTTTCCCAGTAACATTTTCTTCTCCCTAGTTTACTTTATTGCATCTGCCTTCGGCTCAGGTCATGATCCCAGGGTCCTGGAATCGAGCCTCGCATCAGGCTCCCTACTCAGCGGGAAGCCTGCTTCTCCCTCTCCCACTCCCCCTGCTTGTGTTCCCTCTCTCACTGTCTCTCTCTCTGTCAAATAAATAAACAAAATTAAAAAAAAAAAAGAATACAGTATATAACACGTACACAAAATATGTGTTAACTGACTATGTATGTTATTGCTAAGGCTTCCAGTCAATGGTAGGCTATTAGCAGTTAAGTTCTGGGGAAGTAAAAAGTTATACATAGATGTTCAACTGTGCAGGGGTCGGCACTCCTAAACCCTGCACTGTTCAAGGGTCAACTGTGTACTCTTGCTGCTTTTAACAGGTTAGAGCTTAAGTACAGTAACTCCCTTGAGAGCAAGAACATTTTCTAAATCATCCAGACAATTCTTAATACAGTTTATAGACAATTCTTAATATAGTTTATATATGTGTTAAAATAAACAGACAACCATACCTGAAAATCATGAATGATGTGATGAACCGCTTCAGAATCCAAAAGATTAACCTGTTCAAATTTTGGTCTTGCTCTTCTAAAACCACAGCCAAAGGCATGCCAATTATTCTGCTTAAATTCTTTATACACAGCTCTGCCAAGAAGCCCAGTGGCACCAGTAATCAGAACCCGCCTATTGGGGACATTAACTTCCTCCTAAAAGGTAAAGTGGGAGAAAAAAGGATTACTTATTTTGAAAACATTCTCTCTATAAAATTAGTCACCATCATTGTTTACTAACTACTTCGAGTCTAAGTAGTTTGCTTCATGTCCCATATCTATTAGACAATTCTTAAGTTAGAACAAAGATCAAGCTGCATCAGTAATTATATCAGTTAGGAAAAGGTTTTATTGGGGCGCCTGGGTGGCTCAGATGGTTAAGCAACTGCCTTCGGCTCAGGTCATGATCCCAGGGTCCTGGGATCGAGCCCCACATCGGGCTCCTTGCTCAGCAGGGAGTCTGCTTCTCCCTCTCCCTCTGCCTGCTGCTCCCCCTGCTTGTGCTCTCTTTCAAATAAATAAAAATAAAACCTTAAAAAAAAAAGGTTTTATTAACCCTATCCATTAAGAAGAACCTAAGAACCTAAGATGATACTTTAAGGATATATCTACCTAGTCAAATAGATTTGAATTTTCCTATTTTTTTAAATAAATATTTAATTTTAAGTAAACTCTACACCTAACATGGAGCTCGAATTTACAACCCCGAGATCAAGAGTCACATGCTCCACTGAATGAGCTAGCCAAGGTGCCTTGATTTCCTGTTAATAAGGGAGAATCTTATTTTAATGATCAATGATGTCCAAATGAATAAAGAGCAATTTTAATTACGTTCTCCAGTTTATAAACACACACAATTAGTTTGAAGCTTACTAATTTTTTTTTTAAAAGGTTTTATTTATTTGACAGAGAGAGAGAGAGAGAGACAATGAGAGAGGGAACACAAGCAGGGGGAGTGGGAGAGGGAGAAGCAGGCTTCCCGCTGAGCAGGGAGCCCAAGATGCGGGGCTCGATCCCAGAACCCTGGGATCATGACCTGAGCTGAAGGCAGACGCTTAACAACTGAGCCACCCAGGCGCCCCGAAGCTTACTAATTTTTTGTGCCCTGATTAATTATCTGGCTGTATTCCACCAATAATTTCACAAACTGACAATTTTGGTTTTCAGTTTGTAATCCCAAGTTTTCTTTCAAATCTCATTGATTTATCATTCTGATAGGTCTGAGTTACAGAATTCTCATTTCACAGGAATTTATGCGGAGGAAAAATAAATGTGGTCCTTATAGTAATAATATTCCAAGTTGACTGGTAAATGTTCCTGAGTTAACTCTAAATTTACCTTAACAGACCAGTTAAAACTAACACGGTGGGGGGGACCCTAACACAGAAGGAAAAAAAAAGAAAAAAGAAACTAAAATATTTTAAACTAATCTGTGTTCTTATATGAAAAAGAAAAAATTCCTTACACAATGAAATTAAAAGGAACTACTATTTAGAAAAAAAAAGTTGTTTCAAAACTTCCCTTCTTCCCAAGATGGGTAATACCAAATTTCCCAAACTCTTGAATAAAATCAACATTTACTATTTTAAAAACCACCAATAAAAAGTTTTATTAGGGGCATTTTGCTGGCTGAGTCGGTACAGCATGCGACTCTTAATCTCAGAGTCATGAGTTCAAGCCCAAGTTGGGTGTGAAGCCTACTTAAAAAAAAGTTTTTTTAGGGGCGCCTGGGTGGCTCAGTCGTTAAGCGTCTGCCTTCGGCTCAGGTCATGATCCCAGGGTCCTGGGATCGAGCCCCACATCGGGCTCCCTGCTCAGCAGGAAACCTGCTTCTCCCTCTCCCACTCCCCCTGCTTGTGTTCCCTCTCTCGCTGTGTCTCTGTCAAAAAATAAATAAAATCTTTAAAAAAAAAAATTTTATTAGGGGAGCCTGGGTGGCTCAGTCATTAAGCGTCTGCCTTTGGCTCAGGTCATGATCCCAGGGTCCTGGGATTGAGCCCCGCATGGGGCTCCCCGCTCCTCGGGAAGCCTGTTCTCCCTCTCCCACTCCCCCTGCTTGTGTTCTCTCTCTCGCTGTGTTTCTGTCAAAAAAATACATAAAATCTTTAAAAAAAGTTTTTATACATTTTTTCAATTTGGGGTCTTTTTATTTCAAGTGCTGTTATAATCACCTATTCTGAGCTGTCAAAAACTTTAAACAAGCAGGACGTCTGGGTGGCTCAGTTCATTAAGCATCTGCCTTCAGCTCAGGTCATGATCCCAGGGTCCTGGGACTGAGTCCCACATCAGGCTCCCGGCTCAGAGGGGAGTCTGCTTCTCCCTCTCCCTCTGCCTCTTCTCCAGCTCATGCTCTCTCTTGCTCCCTCTCTCTCAAATAAATAAAATCTTAAAAAAAAAAAAAAAAACTTTAAACAAGCATACAATAACTAAAGATCTTTCTTTGTTAGTCATTAGTTCAACAGAAAAATTTAACACTATGCAATTTTTTTTTTTTTTTTTTTTTAAAGAAGGCCACCACAGTTAGGCCTCCAACTCTTGGTTTCAGCTCAGGTCCTGATCTCAGAGTCATGAGACTGAGCCCAGGGTTGGGCTCCACACTCCGCAGAGAGTCTGCTTGATATATTCTCTCCTGCTCCCTCTGCCCTTCCAGCTTGCATGCACGTGCATGCTCATACTCTTTCTCTGAAATTAATAAATCTTAAAAAAAAAAAAGCCACCCAAATTAGGTACTCCTACCATTAGTAAAAATCTGAAATGAAAGGGCTGATAGAAACAGTATAAAGGGGGGCATCTGGGTGGCTCAGTCGGTTAGGCATCCAACTCTTGGTTTCTGATCAGGTCATGATCTCAGGGGGGGTGCAATCAAGCCCCAGGTTGGGTTCCCCATGGGGTTGGATTGTCCCTCTCCCTCCCCGATTGCGCACGTGCTCTCTCAGGCTTTCTCTCTCTCAAATAAAATCTTAAAAAAAAAAACAAAACCATATAATGGTTAACTCTTAAAAGATATTTTTTCCTTAGTTCAACCAATTCCAAACATTTTAAAAGTTGAAGTAAAAATTGTCTAGGCTCTCTGTTGTAAAACTTGGCTCTAAGCCAACTGATCTATGAAAACAAGGATTTCAGCCAGCAAAATATTTTCTTTGAATTTTGGCAAGAAAACCGCTCTACAAAGACTGATTTGTAAAGAAGAGAAAATATGCCAAGCCTAGTAGACGCAATCAGAAAACAATTTACACAGGATAAATACCATTAAGATCCCTAGGAAAATTATTATAAAAGAGCTATGATTTGGTTTCTTCTGAGTTTCTCACTTTTTATTACTTCACATTAAAGAAGCAAAGGAATATATAACAGTTCTTAGTTGGTGGTTCTTCGGCTTCACTTTTATAAGAATCATGCAAAAGACTTTCAGATTCAGTACATCTGGGATAAGTACTGATAATTTGCATTTCTAACAAGTTCCCAGGAATGTGCTGAAGATGGTGATTTGGGAAATGCCCTTTGAGAAGCACAATCTTGAACTCCAGGAAAAATCCAAGGTTTTCCTAAAGAAAATTTACCTTATTCAAAGAAGCCAAAAAATTGTCATCTACCGTTCTAGAAGCAACATCTTTCCTTCCCTCTTTTCCCATTAAAAAAAGAAAAAAGAGGGGTGCCTGGGTGGCTCAGTCGTTAAGCGTCTGCCTTCGGCTCAGGTCATGATCCCAGGGTCCTGGGATCGAGCCCCACATCGGGCTCCCTGCTCCACGAGAAGCCTGCTTCTTCCTCTCCCACTCCCCCTGCTTGTGTTCCTGCTCTCACTCTCTCTCTCTCTCTCTGTCAAATAAATAAAATCTTTTAAAAGAAAAGGAAAAAAGAAAAGTCAAAGAACAAGTATATGTATTCCACAAAGGTTACTGAACAGTGGATTCAGATCTGAGTACTTCACTGATTCTGTGAAGCACACTTTTTCCTCATTTTAACATCCTTGTTAAATGAATGAAATAGAGATGCATCTTATTACTGTCTCATAGTCTGGCACTGTCTTTTGCTTTTTAGTGCATCTTAAAATCAGAGCTCAGACGATCTTATAATCAAGTACATCTTAGACTTGATGAAATACAGTATTAAATTACAAGGACAGCAAGGCTCTTAGGGAATTTAATCCACTTAACTTTAAAAAAAGGATGAGGTTGCATGGAAAAAATACAATCTTATGTCCTCATAGCCTGGAGTAATTTGTAAGGTCCCTAGAAGAGGAAACAGTCCATGGTATCCAGTGGTCAGATGTCAATGCTCAAGAATTTTCTTTATTAAATGAGCAGAGATCTGAAGTGCAAGCATTTCCTAAAACGGAAATGATACTGCACAATCTTATATTAGAAAACTATCGAGTGTTATGTAAGACTCCATCATACCTTCTGGTCATTAAGAATAGCCTTGTTAGACATGCAGGGCAAATACTGTTTCCAAACTGAGGAATCTGAAGCCCAGAGATGTTAAAGGCTTTACCCACAGGAAATGGAAAAGGTTGGGCCCAGAACTTGTTTCTAGCATCTGTGGTCCAGCCAAATACATAACTGAGTTTTGTCTTAATCCTTTGACCTTCTATTTGATTTCATAATGATTAAATTTTAACTATTCTGCCACAAAATGTGGTATTGAGAAGTTACTGAAATCTCTATTGATCGAATTCCTCATTAGTAAAATGAGGTATGTGGACAAGATGACTAAGGCTCTTCCAGCTTTACAGTTCTACAATTCTAACATTGGTTTTCATATTATCCTTAACACAGAGGGGACTGAAAAAAAGTGAAAGGAACTTCATTTACTTAAAAGTAATTTTTCCTCTTTTCACTGAGTTCTCTCTAGAGACTGAATGAGCACCTTCTGTCACCACTATAAGAGCCAAGACAAGATTTTTGTCATTTGGACTGCAAGTTTATTGGTGGTTGGCAAATAAAATATGCCTCACTCTGAGATTAAAAGATGCCAAACAAAAATATCTATTTTTGACTTTATATATATACACAGAAATCCACCTGAAGCTTTTAAAAAGCACAGTTTTGATTTTTTTATTTTTAAATGGAAAAATATTCCTCTAAAAAATTACTTTAAAATAAAATATATTTCAGTCCTGCAAAACTCAGGAATATCCATGCACTTCAAGGAACTCAGAATGAGCTGTAGTTAACCCAAACCACAATAAAGAGTTGAAAATACTGTCTGCCTGAAAAGTCTTTGTCTTTTTTTTTTTAAGATTTACTTATTTATTTGACAGAGAGAGTGAGAGAGCACAAGCAGGGGGAACAGTAGAGGGAGAGGAAGAAGCCCCACTGAGCAGGGAGCCAGCACCCTGGGATCACGACCTGAGCCGAAGGCAGATGCTTAACCATGTGAGCCACCCAGGCCCCCCTGAAAAGTCTACTTTCTTAATTTTTATTATATGTATAGTATCAAGTATCACTTTAAGTTACTCTGAACGTATTTGCCTCTAACTATATAAACTCTTAGAAGCACAGACCTACAAGTGACCAGATTTATATACACCAAAAGAATTCCTGAAAAATTAAATACATATAAATAAATGTAGAGGTACCACTTTTATTATGCTACCTAATCAAATGACACCAAACTATAGGTAATGGGATAAATGGCTCTTTCAAAATGGTCAAACACTACTCTGGGACAGTGATTTCTACTTTCGCACACTTGCATTAACTTCTACTCAGAATGTCCTAGAAAAAGAATGAGACATCACTAACATCTAAACAGAGATCTTCTTAAATTTCAGCGGTAAATATAATACTTCGCTATTTTTAAAACCTCTTAAATTTGGCGTTTCCTATTCATTTCTTTAGTTGATCCTCATACATTCCCTTGGAGGCAGATCTCTCAGTAGACATTACTGGACTCTAAGAAACTCAAGACCCCGTGACTACCTACGTGACACTGGTCTAATTGCTACTCTCACTCTATTTCTACCCTACAAGACAGTCTTAACAGGTACCACCACAGTCTCCTTCTCCAATGTAAGCTGTTAGGCATTCCTCATTCTCACAAGTGAATTTTAATTCTACACATTTTGAGAGAGCAGCAAATATGTGTCAAGATTTAGGGTGGGGACCCCTGGCCGGCTCAGTCTGTACAGTATGCAACCCTTGATCTCAGGGCTATGAGTTTGAGCCCCATGTTGGGTGTAGAGATTATTTTAAAATAAAAAAAAAAAAATCTTAAAAAAATAAAGATACAAGGTTATTGTTTTTAGTGAAGGAAAACTTTTCATTAGTTTACTGAAATCCTACCGTGAAAAAAGATTAAGCTTTACACACACGTATGCATATAAATGTAAACATGTAACATTATGCATTCAGTACTTTTGGGGGCACATAGGAACAATACAGAAGTTTAAATAGTCCATCTAGCCTAACTTTACCCCCCCAACCCCAAAGTGATTAGAAATACTAAATACACTATCTCTTGGAAGCATAAAAATTCTCCAATATCAGAAACAGCCATCTCCCGTATCTTCTCTTATTTCCATAAGACATATCCGTCTAGGCATTAACATTTTTCTTTTGCCCATTGCTAGATATATTCTGTGGATTGCTGGGAAGCCTGCAATGAAATACAAGAAAGAATGGAGGAGAGGGATGCCTGGGATAGCTCTCCCACAGTAACAATCTTCCTTTATGTAACCTCAAGAGCGGTTCAAAGCCTAAGAAAGTGAAAGAGATTGGTATCTGAATCTCGGCTCCAAGTTTACTGAATGAACTTGGGCGAAGGACTCATCCCGTAAACCTCAATTTTCTCATCTGTAAAATGGAGAAAAAACAGTATCTTATAGTTATGACGATTAAATAATGCATGTAAAGTGGATAACATAGTGCCTTGCACTAAGAGTTCAATAAGTTGTCATCTCCAAATCTCCTATTAAAAAAAAGCAAAAAACACTTTCCCCTTCTTTCTCAGATGAGAACTGGTAATATCGAAAGATCCGAACAAAGAATGAAAAAGAAATTCAGAGAGATAAAACAAAACCGAAAGAGCTCTGAAAAGCCCCTCTTCGTTCCCGGGAGGGGAGACAGAAGACACCAGAGTAAAACCAGACCTACTCGTTTCCTGCCGCAGGACTGGAAGAGTAAACACTGACGGGCGTGCACAAAAGTAAACAAACTCGGTGGCGCCGCCCTCTTCCTCCCAGAGCTGGAAAGGAGGTGCTGGGGCGACTCAGGGCCGGGGGCTCGGATTCCTCCAGGATGCGCAGGGTATATCACTCGAGCCCCCGCGACCTGGCTCGTCCCGCTCTGCATTCCCGGTTCCCCCTACGAGACCCCCGGGCCGACTCCCTCACCTCCACCAGCCGGCAGCTCCCGGGAACAAAGTGGATGGAGAGCTCATTCTCCCGCCCCACCATGCCCGCCGTCTCCGCGCCGCCGCCGCAGCGACCGCCACTTCCTCCAGCCCAGGATCGCCACGGGCCGCAGCTCCGTCGCCCTCGGCCCGCCTCCCTAGGTCCGGGCCGGCCCCCGCTCTCCGCTTCCGGCTTCCGCCGCCAAGGCCTCGCCCGTTGATTGGCCACGCTCAGCCGTAGCCCCAGAAAGGGGGCGGGCGCGTTCAGTACGCTCCCAGCCCACTCGCCAACTCTTAAAGGGATACACAAAACAAAGGCCTCGGCCTTACGCAAAGAATACAAGTTTTGTTTGGGGATGAGTTGTTTATTTTATGTACTCTTTTCTCTCTTTGTCTTTGTTCTAGACTAGGGAAGGATTGAATTGGATCGCCTAGAGTTTCAAGTCACCAGACTGTGCAGTGCGTAAGAATCAACTGGGCATGTAATACATAAAGTTAGGAGAAAACATTTTAAAGCCAGGGAGTGGGTTTGGGGAAGACGAGGAGGAGGGAGGAGAGTGAACATCTATCTCCGCAGCATTAGGAGTGTTTTTTGTTTTTTGTTTTTTTTTTCCAGAGATTTAGAAAGACAAAAGAATAAAAATACAAGTGTTGGCATCTGAGTCATTAACACCTCAACAACCCATTTGTCTTTCTGGGATGCTAAAAAGTGGTACGTGTGAAATTCTCCAAATAAGTCAAACTATTTTTAACTAGTTAAAAATAAAAGGGGGGGCTAGGGGGAGGAATTATTCTGGTGCTTCTTCAAAACACTGATTCTCGGACTGTACCCATAAATACACAACGAGAATCTATGGGTAGTAGAGCCAGGGACTCTACATTTTAGCGGAATGAACAGGAGTCCAGACCCCATCCGACCCACTTTGAGAAGCAATCCCATCAGGAGCTGCCCCGTCGGGCTCCGCGAGCCTGGCCTCCTCAACCACAGCAAATTAAATAAGAAACTAAGCGGAGAGAGTAATGCGACACTCCACCACTTGCATGGCTTCTTAAAAGTAATGAATCAGAAACAGCCCTGAGAGCTGAGAAAGACCTCGCAAGCAACTGGTTTCCCTCCCAGCTCAAAACTGCAAAATCCCTGTCAGTCGGGACGCCTGTGAAATTTACTCAGGAAGAAACCCGCCCGCCATGGACCATGTAGGGTTCGCCAGCATTGCACCCAACAGTCCCGAGTGTTCTTACCTAGACACGCCGGATACAAGGCTTAAAAGTCGCCCACAGACATGACCGCTGCTTGGATTTTTCTTAAAAGGCCTTATTTTTATAATCCCTTTTGGTTTATTTCAGAGCTAAACACTAAGCAGCCTTTTGAAAAAGTTCTTTGTCTGAGCCTTGTGAATTTCCTTTCTACCCAACCCCCCAACAAGAACTCATTTCTTTATTCGAGTAAACAATCTTTCTTTGGAATGGTGGGGGAAGAGAGCCTGAAGTCCCTCACTGTCCGATTTTCATTTGTACCCAAACTGTTACTGTTAATCAGTTTAGCATTATTCAGAGAGTCCTTGAGAGGACTGCCCCAGCATTAAACATTCGTAATCTGCAGACAAAGAAAAGGTGAGTGTGGGTGGGTGGGTAGGAGAGCCAAATTCAAGATCCTCCTAATCCTCCTCTTGAAAAACTGGGATTTTTGTTGTTGTTAATTTCTAGAAGCAACGTGTGATGCAATCTGATCGTTCTGGTAAGAAAAAAAAATTAAGTGTACACTGCGAAGATTTAAGGACATGCATATGCAATTGCTATTTTTTCAATCTCCGAGCAGCCTTTTCCAGAGTTAGGAACAAGAGTTTTCTTGCCTACATTTGAAAATTTGGTTTGATACCTCCCAGGTAAAACCTGAGTATAGTTCTACAGGTATATGTTCATGTATAGTTTTTATTCATTCTCTTTAAAGATGAAAGTTTCTCTGCTAACAAACATGCCGTCGTTGTACAGACGATGTCCAAGTTCCTGTGGTTGCTAAGTCTATAAATTCTGAGAGCAGCCTGGAGCTAAAGTTATGTTAGCGGATTCAGTTCATGCTAAGACAAAGAAAGGCTGGAGCACATAACTATAGATAAAATCCTTACTTATATAGAACCTTCACCTACACATCATTGCATTTAATCTGATAAATGAAACTGCTGTTCTGTTTTGCCTTTTATTTTTGTCAATTAATGAGACTTAGCTGAGCTTCAGAACCTGGTTTCTGGGGTCAGTAATTAAAGTTGGTATATTCTTCCATGTCCCAAAAGTTACATGTTTTAAAGAAATGAATGACACCGCTTCTTTTTTCTTTTTCTTTTTTTAACACACCCTTGTGGTTTTTACGAGACATTCACTGGGATGCTTTTTAAAGAAACTAACTCCAGAATGCTTCATTTCTTGAATAGCTAGCTCTTACCTGTTCCATGTCCTCTGGCATTTCAGGCATGATTCCAAAATTATCTCAGGAAAAGATTGGGATGAGTCTCAGCCTCTGCCTCTTCTGCCTGGGTCTTTGTTCTGCCTGAAGAGAGCGCAGGCACGCAAAAACGTGAGCCTCAGCTTCACTCGACCTTTTAAATTAGCATTTTGATTCCAATCCCAGAATCTCATGCAGTTTTCCACATTGCAGTAAACTGGCAGCTGATTCCCCCTGGCAGTGTTGAAAATACCCAATGAGAAGTTTCATGTTTAATTGCATGTCAAGTTAGGGTCCATTAGCAAAATCATTAGGAGAACCAATTTATTTAAAAAAGAAGAAACAAAGAAACAAAAACTTCCTGTGAAGACTTGTTGCAATTTTCTCTTGCAGAGGAAAAGCAAGAGCTTACAGTTGGAAAGCATGCAGATCATGCAATTGATTCGCGTTCTGAAATATTTTATTCAGTTATGCCTTATTACAACAGAATCTAAGTAAAGTTTTTCCAGTGCTTTTCTGCCCAGTGCCTTCTAATTAACTATTTCAAAGGACAGTAAAAGGCACTGGTGGTAACCGCACCCAACAATTAAAATGCAACAGGTCATTTCTATTAACACTATGCTACCTTCGGACTGAGAAAATGGTAGGTGGAGTAGCTCTAAGTTTGGCCAAGCATTAAGGATTTCTAGATGAATGATTCTCAAACTTGCCTGTACCACAGAACCTATGAAACAAAATCATTCTGTAGGGGTGAAGTCCAGTAATCTTATTTTTAACAATTTCAAGGACAATGAATGTACTCAGTTACATTTTAAACCACTCTTCTGGACTATGGCTTTGTAACAATTTAAGAACAACAACATTACATTTAGATAGAGCTAAGAAAAAAAACACTTAACTTTTTGTATTCTAGACAGTTCAAGCACACAGCGCACAGTAAACTCTAGAGACATGCAGAAGGTCTATAAGTCATGGAGAACTATGCAATTTTAAAAAATTGATACGTGTTATCAAAATTAAAAAACTTGGGGCTCCTGGGTGGCTCAGTTGGTTAAGCGACTGCCTTCGGCTCAGGTCATGACCCTGGAGTCCGGGATCGAGTCCCACATCGGGCTCCCTGCTCAGCAGGGAGTCTGCTTCTCCCTCTGACCCTCTTCCCTCTCGTGCTCTCTCTCTCATTCCCTCTCTCTCAAATAAATAAATAAAATCTTTTAAAAAAAATAAATAAAAAACTTATCAAGAGACAATATTAAAATAAATAAGCAAATCACAAATGGGGGGATCTTTATACATATATCTGAAAAGGACTTCTAGTCAGAATATTTAAAGAACCCCTGCTGAAACTGCTTAAAATCATAAAGTTGAGGGGCACCTGGCTGGCTCAGTTGGTGGAGCATATGACTTGATTTCCGGGTGGTGAGTTCAAGCCCCATGTTAGGTATAGAGATTATTTAAATAAATAACTTTTTTGGGCGCCTGGGTGGCTCAGTTGGTTAAGCGACTGCCTTCGGCTCAGGTCATGATCCTGGAGTCCCGGGATCGAGTCCCGCATCGGGCTCCCTGCTCAGCAGGGAGTCTGCTTCTCCCTCTGACCCTCTTCCCTCTCGTGCTCTCTCTCTATCTCATTCTCTCTCTCAAATAAATAAATAAAATCTATAAAAAAATTAAAAAAAAAATAAAATAAATAAATAACTTTTTTTAAAAAGTGCATAATGGGTGCCTGGGTGGCTCAGTTGGTTAAGTGACCCACTCTTGGTTTCTGGTCAGAGCATGATCTCATGGTCTCAGTGCTCAGCAGGGCATATGTTTGAGATTCTCTCCCTCTCCCTCTGCCCCGCCACCTTCTCTCATGCTCTCTTTCTGTCTCTCTCTCAAATAAATAAATGAAATCTTTAAAAAAATTAAAATAAAAAAATTTAAAGCATTAAGTTGAGCAAAAATCAAATGGCTGCGCTAATGCTTTCCCGGAGCTTGATTTTAAACTGAGTTGAATATCATTTTTCCTCTCTTCCACAAACCTCCCTCCTCCCTTCTGCAAATCTCCCCTCTTCTGTTCTTAGCCTTTTGTTTCAGGAACCCAGTACCACCCTGAAAACTACTACATAGGCTGGCAGCACATACGCAATTCTTGTCGAAACTGGCTAGATCCTCTTTTTCCCTATAAAGCCTCCAGCCCCTTTTTCTAGGGGGGCTTGCAGTTTTGAAGGCCATAGCCTGCTGCAGCTTCCTTTGCCCAACCAAGCAATAAAGCTATTGTTCCTCTATTCCAAACTCTGTCTTCGTGTTATATTTTGGCTACAAAGCATAGAGGTCGGTTATCCACAATACTACAACTCAATAATTTTTAAAAATCATTTTAAAAGTGGATACATTTTCAGCAGATAACTTCACAAAGACATAAGAGTGGCCAATAATCATATAAAAAGATGCTCAACATCTGGGAAATGCCAACTGAAATCATATTGAAACACTGTCATCTGCCAGACCCCAAGACTTGACCTTTACTGCTCACCTACTCATACCCACTGACCTTTTTTTTTTTTAAGATTTTATTTATTTATTTGACAGAGATAGAGAGAGAGCACAAGTAGGCAGAGAGGCAGGCAGAGGGAGAGGGAGAAGCAGGCTCTCCACCGAGCAGGGAGCCCGATGCGGGACTCGATCCTGGGACTCCAGGATCATGACCTGAGCCGAAGGCAGTCGCTTAAGCAACTGAGCCACCCAGGCACCCCCCACTGACCTTTATCCCACATTTTTCCTTAAACTCTTCTTTCCAGCTTAACTCAACTCAGGCAAAAGACCTGAGGAGCAGCAAAGCATCCACCCGGTGATGGAAACTGAAACTACCCTTTAAGCAATAACAATTGATTGGGCAGAGCTCCCCTGAGTACCACCCAGAGCAGTTTGAGCTCAAACTCTGGCTCACACCTGCACAGATGGACCACGGAGTGACCTGTGGAGTGACCGACAGTTACCTTTCCCTCATTATTATATGATATTATATAAAATCTCTGCCCAAGGAGGGGGGAACACAAGCCTCATTTACTTAACATATAATGTTTGTACAGGCATGTTTCCTTTAGGTGCATGTGTGACCTTATGCCTGCCTCTACATGCGATGACCAGGCTCCCTTCTAAATATTCATCCTAACCCTAAATAATTCGGGGCGCCTGGGTGGCTCAGTCGTTAAGTGTCTGCCTTCGGCTCAGGTCATGACCCCAGGGTCCTGGATCCCTGCTCAGCGGGGAGCCTGCTTCTGCCTCTCCTGCTCCTCCCCCTGCTTGTGCTCTCTCACTCTCTCTCTGTCAAGGAAATAAATAAAAATCTTTAAAAAAATAAAACAATAACACTGATATTTTGGATCATTTGGGTCACAACCTTAAACTCAGTCAATAATTCCCAGGATGTAAGTTTGAGGTAGGGTTAACCATTGCATTGGTACTGTTCGCTAGGATGCAGTGGGAAGTTACTCAGATCAGAGGGCTGAGAACTATTAGCAGAAGGGAGGAGGGGGAGTAGGGCCCAAAGCAGGGAATGTCTTTTGTTTTGCCAGACCAGTACTTCCTGCCAAGGAGACACCTGGCTAGGTATTTTCCTGATAGCCCCTTGCATTAGCCATTATGAACTAATTTGGAGCTGAGGGCTTGCACAGAAGCCCCTTGAGCTGTCCGGAAGTTACCTTTAGCTCATTATAATAGTAAGATATCCTCCAATGGGTGGGG
Organism: Zalophus californianus; assembly: GCF_009762305.2. Lineage (NCBI taxonomy): Eukaryota > Metazoa > Chordata > Mammalia > Carnivora > Otariidae > Zalophus > Zalophus californianus. The sequence continues at coordinate 100,860,897 of NC_045599.1, forward strand.
TTTTCTGCCATTTTTTAACATAACAATGTATGCTGTAGCATGGTGATGTGCTAGGCATGTGTAATCGAACCAAAATACCTAAGTAATAAAATATATATATGTTCCTTAATATACATACAAACTCCCTGCCCCCAATAAACTGAATAAAAGCTTCCTTTACTAACCGCATGGAGAGATAGTACTTTGAGAGCTATCCCTGTCTCCTAAAAGTAATGAAAAGTTCTTTGCTTTCAACACTTCCTTGGGTTTTGTTCAATTTAGTGGACCCCAAGAGGTGAACCCCTGAGTTCAGTTAAAGTATAAATGATGAACTAAATGGACAGTATTTAAAATTTTAAAAGTAATTAAGACCTAAGAAATCAAAATCGTTTTCCTTGATAGGGTATGCACACATTTTTCAAGTTTAAGGAATATATCTCTAAGTTATGATACCCCAAGGCAAGAACAAAGGTTTTTGTTTTTTCTTTTTTACAACCTCCTCTCCACTCCACACTCTTATCCATTTTTAAAATGGCCTTTGATTCCTATCTCTGTGACTTCTATACTCACATGAATGGCTGTCCCAAACTCTCTCTCAAGCTATGATTTCCCGTTTCCAGATGCCTAAAAGGCATCTTTACCTGTATGTTCCTCTGGTATATCAAATTCACAGATCCAAGAAACTAAAAGTAAATTTACTATTCATTCATCATCTTGTCCCCCAAAACCTGATCTTCCTCTGAAGCCCCCCGGGTTTGTGAGACACTTTTATACTAATTAACTCATAGACTCAAATATACATATGGGAATTTATTAGGGAATAAAGATAAATTAAAAATGAATCATTAGGGCGCCTGGGTGGCTCAGTTGGTTAAGCAACTGCCTTCGGCTCAGGTCATGATCCTGGAGTTCTGGGATAGAGTCCCGCATTGGGCTCCCTGCTCAGCAGGGAGTCTGCTTCTCCCTCTGACCCTCCCCCCTCTCATGTGCTCTCTCTCTCTCTCTCATTCTCTCTCTCAAATAAAATAAATAAAATCTTAAAAAAAAGAATCATTAAAAATAATACACTGGATTCCTACTTCACTTATACTAAAATAAGTTCTCGACAGATTTAAAATGTTAAGATGTGGGGGAAAAGTACTAGACGAAAATGTGTACAATAATCTTGGGGTGAGGTAGCCTTTTATGAGCATATCATGAAATTCAGAAACCAAAAGTGAAAATAACAACATAGACTATATAGATTTTTGTAAATATCTGCACACCAAGAATAGCAATAATAATTAACCAAGTCAAAAGACAAACTGCGAGAAAATATATATGATGCATGAGAAATCCAGAGCTAATCGCCATGCTATATAAGGAGATTTGAAAATCAATCAGGGAAAAAAAAACCCTTAAAATTCAGCCTTTTAAAGTGTAGAATTCAATGGTTTTCAGTATATTCAGAGTTGTGCAACCATCACCACTATCCAAGGGATACTGCCAAATTCTTTGAGGTGGCCACTGGAATTGGCAGGTTAGTGGAGGAGGGGTACAGATGTTAAACTGAAGGCCGAGAGAAAGGACTGGAAAATAAGAACGTAGAACTCAGTATTGTAGAAAACTCTTCCAAACACTGTTATTGTGAAGAGGTAAAGGTGTGGGAGGGTGGAGGGTGCTATATAAGATCCAAGGAGTACTGTGAGTTTTGTTTTGCCTTGTTTTTTTTTTTTTTCAGTTTTGGAAGGTCTACTACTAGAGCACATTTGTATGACAGTGGGGATGATCCATTAAACTAATAGGAGGTATTATGGGTTGAACTGTGCCCCCCAAAATGACACATTGAAGTCCTAATCCCCAGCACCTCAGAACGTGACCTTGTTTAGAAATAGGGCTGTTGTCCAATTCACATTTACAGACACAGAAATGTAGAATTCTCCTGAAAGGAGGGACACTGCAAGTCTCGTGGCCCAGCCTGCCATCAGTGGAATGCAGAAGGATAACCCTCCCCCTGGAATCACTGTCTTTCAAACAATAATACAATTGTTATGAGGAGTAAAAGCAAGAGATTATGAGGACCTGTATATTCAGGTTAGTAAATTTCATGGAGGGAAGATGAGGAAGTCCTGTCTGACTGCTTCCATTCTCAGTTAAGTATGTGGTAATGCCATCAGCTGAGGGTGATGAGGAAGGAGGGATACATGAGTCAGAACTTTGAGGAGAGGACTGAACTAAAATTGTACATATGTAACTTTTTAGCTAATGTAGGAGAATTTCAAAAACTTTTATTATAAAAATTTTCGAACTTACAGAAAGATTAAAGAGCTTAATGAACATCCTTATACTTTCTACCCAAATTCAACAATTGTTGGTATTTTACTGTAATTGCTTTCTCTATATTTTATTTTTTTTAAGATTTATTTATTCATTTTAGAAAGAAGGAGCGCACTAACAGGGAGAGGGGCAGAGGGAGAGGAAGAGTACCTCAAGCAGACTCCCGCTGAGCACGTGGAGCCTGACACAGGGCTTGAGGCTAGATCTCACCACCCAAAGACCATGACCTGAGCTGCCATCCAGAGTTGGCAGCTTAACTGACTGAGCCACCCAGGCACCCCTCTACATATATTTTAAATTAAATTTGTTTTTCTGAAACATTTCAAAATGAGTTGTAGACATTATGACATTTTACTTTTTTTAATGTCATGACATTTTACTTTTAAAAATATCAGCATTCATTTTCTAAGAATAAGGTCATTCTCTCATATGACAACAATACCATTGTCACACTTAAGAAGATTCACGATTCCATAATATCATCTACATTTAAATTTTTCTAATTGTACCAAGAATATATTTTACAGCTTTTTTTAAAAAAAATCAATATATCACCAAGGTTCCCACATTTTGTTTACTCTTTTCATCTCCTTTTTTAAAGAGCAGTTTTAAATTCACAGGAGGAGAGCCTGGGTGGCTCAGTCATTAAGTGTCTGCCTTCGGCTCAGGTCATGGTCCTAGGGTCCTGGGATCAAGCCCCACATCTTGGGCTCCCTGCTCAGAGGGAAGCCTGCTTCTCCCTCTCCCACTCCCCCTGCTTATGTTCCCTCTCTTGCTGTGTCTCTCTCTGTCAAATAAATAAAATCTTTAAAAAAATAATAATAAAATAAAATAAATTCACAGCAATATGGATCCTCATATTGCCCCCCGGTCATCCCCCACCCCTCACGCTTGCACAACCACCTTAGCAACAACCCCACAAGAGTGATACGTTTGCTACAGTGATGAACTTACATTGACACATTGTAATCAACAAAAGTCCACAGTTTACATTAGTAAACTCCTGGTGTTGTACATTCTGTGGGCTTGGACAAATGTATAATGGCATATATCTATCTTTGTAGTGTCATACAGAGCATTTTCACTGTCCTAAAAATCCTCTGTGCTCCGTCTATTCATCCCTCTCCGTCCCCTGCCAGCTCCTGGCAACCATTGATCTTTTTGTCTCCGAGATTTTGCCTTTTCCAGAACGTCATACAGTTAGAATCACACAGTATACAGCTTTTTCAGATCGACTCTTTTCACTTAGTAATATGCATTTATTTCCCTCATGCATTTTCATGGCTTAATAGCTCATTATTTTTGGCACTGATTAATATTCCATTGTCTGGATGTACCACAATTTACTTATACATTCACCTACTCAAGGACATATTGGCTGTTTCTAAGTTTTGGCAATTATGAATAAAGCCACTATAAACATTTGTGTGCAGGTTTTTATGTTAACATTCATATTTTTTCCCCTATCACATTAGCTTTTTGAAGAGACAATACCAGTTACCTGATGATTTTCTTCAGGGATTCATATATTATACTAAGCCTTGTATTTTCTGTAGTGATTTTTTTTTGACTTGATTAGATTGATAGGGCTGTGTATGCATGTTGTATCATATTAGGAGGCACCTGACAAAAGGTCATCCTAATATTCGTGGTGTTTCACCATGGTCCTTCCTTCCCTCCCCCTTCCTTCCTTCCTCCCTCCCCCTGCCTTCCTTCTTTCCTTCCTTCCTCTCCCTCCCTTCCTTCTTTCTTCTCCCTCCCTTCCTTCTTTCCTTCCTTTTTAGTAATCTCTACACCCAATGTGGGGCTCGAATCATGACCCCATGATCAAGGGTCGCATGCTCCACCAACTGAGCCAGCCAAGTGCCCCTGGTGGCACATTGTTTTACCCCTTGCAATTAATAAGTAATTTTCAGGATCCTACTTTGGAACCTGTGAGTATCCTGTAACCTAATAACTTTCACCTAATTGCCTCCACTGATGTTCCTCATCTAAATCAGTGATTATATTGGGAGGGGGCAAAGTCCATAAGACTTAGTGAGGTCGTCTAGGGAGAGAGTGAGTGTAGTTAAAGAAGAAAGTCCAGGGTGCCTGGGTGGCTCAGTTGGTTAAGCGACTGCCTTCGGCTCAGGTCATGATCCTGGAGTCCCAGAATCGAGTCCCACATCGGGCTCCCTGCTCAGCAGGGAGTCTGCTTCTCCCTCTGACCCTCTTCCCTCTCGTGCTCTCTCTCATTCTCTCTCTCAAATAAATAAATAAAATCTTAAAAAAAAAAAAGAAGAGAGTCCAGGTTCAACTCCTTACTCCAATAATAACAAGCCAGGTATAGGATGGTGCAGCAAAGGAGAAAAGCAACAGTTAGGTGAAAGGAAAACCAAGTACATGGCTTCAGCTCTCTGGAAAAGAGAGCATTCCAAGAAAGAGCAAGTTCTATTTGAATAAGATGAAACTAGATAAGTGCCCTTTGGATTTGGTAAGATAGAATTCACTGGAGAAATTGGCAGGAGCTTTGCAGAGGACTGGGGACAGAAATCAGACTATAGTGGGTTAAGAATGAGAAAGACAAGGGAGAAAGAGCTATACTATGTACCTTTTTCAGAGATGGCTTTATTTACTTTTTAAGATTTTGTTTATTTGAGAGAGAGAGAGAATGAGCCCACTGAAGTGGGGAGGGGCTAAGGGATAAGATTCCCCACTGAGCAGGGAGTCCCATTTGGGGCTCCATCCCAGGACCCTGAGATCATGACCTGAGCCGAAGTCAGACACTTAACTGACTGAGCCAGGCACCCCTCAGAGGTGGCTTTAAATATCTCTAGCTTGGGCTTGTCCATAAATACTGTTTTTCCCAAATTTTACACTTATTTCTCTTCCTTTGGTCATTTCTCTCAATGTGAGTTTTAAAATACAGTGTAGTGAGATAAGATTTTGAAATATTAATCTTTGTATTTTTTAATTTCTTATAGCACCCTCTTAATTTTCTCCTACTCACTTTGCAGCATCTACAGAGCCAGGAGGAGAATTAAGATAGTTCAAGTGAAAACACACAAAACCAGCAAGTATTTGTCCTGCTGTTGTTATTCTTTTGAATCTAAAGCTAATGAGGATTATGAAGTGGATGGGGGTGACAGAGAATCAGTCCTTTCTCCCTGATTCAGGGAGAAGATATAAACATTTTTGTGACTGAGATCGGAAGAGAGGGTATTGGAGACACCCTATCATAATAGTCTCCAGAAAATCAGTTGACAAAATTTGACTTGTGATTAAGGCTCAGGTGACTCCTAATTTGAAGGAATGTTAGACTTGGGGTCTCAATGAAAACTTTTGTAAGGAGAGCGAATGTCTCCATATCTTTGGGCTCTGGGTCCTTCTCTTTTACTTTGCCACTACTTTGGGGGCCCCCACCCTATTTCCAGGAGATATTCCCACAGAAGTCATGAATAGCAATAAGAATAGAGGATCTGGAGTGAGGGTTTCCAGGGATGGTGAGGAAGGAGGCAGGGCATCTCAAACTGGACAATGCTCTCTTGTCAATAGTGTGAACATGGACAAGTAGTCAAGGTTAAGGGCTAACATGGATATACAGGGCCTGAGTTGAACTAGACATGGCCCAGGCTTCCTATCACTTGGGTTTTTACCTGTCAGCCTCAGCACATACAGGCCAGGTCCTCCTGCATGTTCCCTAGGAGGCAGCATGCCGAAGACCTTGAAGCAAAAGCTTGAAGTGTTAATACAAAGTCCAAAGTTCAGCTCTTTCTTTCTAAAGAGACCTCATCCACACCTTCAGTACACACTAGGCTGGCATTCCCTCAGAAATGTAGTCCATTGGGGTGCCTCGCTGGCTCAGTCGTTAAGTGTCTGCCTTCAGCTCAGGTCATGATCCCAGGGTCCCGGGATCGAGCCCCACATCGGGCTCCCTGCTCAGCAGGAAACCTGCTTCTCCCTCTCCCACTCCCCCTGCTTGTGTTCCCTCTCTCTCTGTGTCTCTCTCTGTCAAATAAATAAATAAAATCTTAAAAAAAAAATGTAGTCCATCCAGGTAATGATCCTGGAGTCCCGGGATCATTACCTGAGCTGAAGGCAGTCGCTTAACCAACTGAGCCCCCCAAGCACCCTGGAACAGTTTTAAAATATATTCCCTGCGTTTTGCTAACACTACCTCAGAGTAGCGTCTGAGAAGCTTCTAGTCTTGAAAGGCCACATATTAGAAAGTGTTTATATTAAGGCCTAACGAAGATTTACAGATACTCAGCTCCTAAACTAGGCTTCTGATCTAGGCCTTAAGTAATTGAGGTGATCTCAATTTTCCTCCTATTGCAGATAATACTTTCTCTTTTTTTTTTTAAGATTTTATTTATTTGAGAGAGAGAGAGTGCAGGGGGAGGGGCAGAGGGAGAAAATCTCAAGCAGACTCTCCCCACCAAGCACGGACCCCGACTCAGGGCTCAATCTCACAACCCCGAGATCATGACATGAGCCGAAATCAAGAGTTGGACGCTTAACTGACTGAGCCCCCAGGTAAGAAGTTCTCCTACAAAATTGTTTGAAAGCAAAAGGCGATGTAGGTCCTTGATTAGCTAAGTAGTTACTAAGATCTTGGTTTGCAAAGTACTTTGTGATCTAGCAGACGTTTCCAACCCCTTTCAGGTCAGGTGAGGAGGTGAGTACTAAGCTAGGACTGGAAGAAATGGGTAGGAGTGAGTCAGATGAGGATCAAGGATGAGGATTCAGTGGAAATGTATTATCAAATGGGAAGGTAAGAGAGTTTGCCCCATTTAATAAGCAATATTTAGTATCCCCGGGAGAAAAGTGGCAAGAAGTTGAACTGCAAGAATAAGTAGATCTGATTGTGAATAATAATGAGCAAATTGCATTAATACAAAAATGTGATCTTTAACCTGTGACAATAGTGAGCCATTAAAGGGTAATGGATCAGCATCAGATGTTTCTGAATGTCACATTGACTGCTGAGTGGAAAATTAATTCTATGGAAATAAACCAGAAGTCAGATCATTTATCCAATAATATTTACTAGTACCTAATCTGCGTTAGACACTGTCTAGTTGCTAGAAGAAAAAAAAAAAGATAATAATCCAGGTAAAAACAGAAGATGGCTATTTTCTTTCCAATACAGGGCTTGAACTCATGACCCTGAGATCAAGACCTGAGCTGAGATCAAGAGTCAGACACTTAACAAACTGAGCCACCCAGGTGCCCCAGAGGGAGGTTATTGATATCTCTAACTATAATGACAGATTTTTCTATTTCTCCCTGAAAATCTATCAATTTTTGATTTATGTATTTTGAAACTATTAGTGGGTGCTTTGTTTAGATTTTGTCCTCCTAATGATCTGACCCATTTATCATTATGACATGAACTTCTTTATATTCCTGGTTATATTCTTTGCTCTGAAATCTGTTTTATTTGTTCTTAATATAGCCACTCTAGTTTTTTGTTTTCAATTGGTTTACATTACCCTGCCTTTTTTTTTTTTTTAAATTTGTGGTAAGGCCATTGAACAGATTTACTCTTAATAAATTTTGAGTGCAAGATACAGTGTTTTTAACTATAGGCATGATATGGTAGAGCAGATCTTGAGAACTTACTCATTTTGCATGACTGGATTAAATGGTCTCCATTTTCCCTTCCACTCAACCTCTGGCAGCCGCCATTCTACTCTCTGCTTCTATGATTTTAACAATTTTAGATAACTCATAGAAGTAGAACCACATGTCGTATTTATCTTTCCGTGATTGAGTTATTTTACTTAGCGTAATATCCTCAGGGTTCACCCATGTTGTTGCATATGGCAGGATTTCCTTCTTTTTTTAAGGCCAAATAATATTCCACTGTATTTTCTTTATCCATTCATCTGTCATTGGACACTTAAGCTGTTTCCACATCTTGGCTATTGTGATTAATGCTGCAATAAATATGGAAATGCAAGTATCTCTTTGTGATTCTCATTTCAGTTCTTTTGGATAGATACTCAGGAATGGGATTCCTGAATCATATGGTAATTCTATTTTAAATTTTTTGAGGAACCTCTGTACTATTTTCCATAGTGGCTGCACTATTTTACATTCTCACCAACAATGTACAAGGGTTCCAATGCTTCCATACCCTTGCTAACACTTTTCTCTTTTTTTTTGGATAATGCCATCCTAACAGGTGTGAAGTGATATATCTATGTGATTTTGATGTGCAATTCCCTGATGACTAGTCCCTCTGAGCATCATTTCCTATACCTGTTTGACATTTGTATGTCTTCTTTGGGGAAGTATCTATTCAAATTCTTTGCCCATTTTTACATCAGGTTATTATTATTTTTTATCTTTTTGCTACTGAGCTGTAGTTCCTTATACTTCTTGGAAATTAACTCCTTTGATATACAGTTTGCAATTATTTTCTTGAATTCTTTTCACTCTGTTGTTAGTTTGTTATGCAGAAAAAAAAAACCCACAAAGTCTCACTCATCCAGTTTTGCTTTTGTTGACTTTTGGGATCATAACCAAGAAATCATTACCAAGACCAATGTCATGAAGCTTTCCTATTATATTTTCTTCTAGTTGTTTTATAGTTTAAGGTCTTTGAGATGATTTTTTGTGTATGGTTCACTGTTGTGCATTTAGATATCCAGTTTTCCAAACACTATTTGTTGAAGACACTCTCTGGTGCTTACTTATATTCTTGGCACTCTCAACTAGTTTCTGGATTGCTCACAAAGGGAATTTGTCTCTGTATTACCGCTGACTTGGTTGGTATGTTTATGGGGTGGGGGAGGAGGGTCCAAGGCTTCTATTCTGCCATCTTGCTGATGTCATGTCTCAGCATGGTATATCTTTTAGCACTGTTTTATGGGGCACCTGGGTGGCTCGTCGGTTAAGCGTCTGCCTTCAGCTCAGGTCATGATCCCAGGGTCCTGGGATTGAGCCCCATGTTGGGCTCCCTGCTCAGCAGGGTGTCTGCTTCTCCCTCTCCCTCTGCTCTCTCTTGCTTACTTTCGCAAATAAATAAATAAAATCTGAAAAGCAAAACAAAACACTGTATTACTTTTCACCTATTTTTGTCTTTATATTTGAAGTGCATTTTTTTCTAATTTCTACATTTCTTCTGAACCTGTGGCTTATAATAGCATACCAACCTTATAAATCAGTTATTTTAGATGAAGAATCACCACTTTCTAAATAATATACTACCATGTGTGATTCTGGGGACAGGTAGGGAGGGGAGAGGAGAGACAAGAAATACACCTTAAATAGAACCATTAATGTAATTTCATGTAATACAAGTTGAATAATGGGGTAAATGACTTAATGTGTGGTTTTATTTCATATTACACAAATATTAATCAAGCAGCCAGTAGTCAGATGACAAACACTCTAAGACAAATTCTCTTGAAGACAGTTTCTCAGATTTTTAGTGTATCTAAGATTTGACTGCACAGTTTGTAAAAAAAAAGAATGCAGATTTTCAGGCTAAACTTCAGATTTTAATTTAGTAGGATTGAGATGGAGTCAAGGAATCTGCAAATTACTGACCAACTCAGTGACCCTGACAGGAGACAAAGAGATCACTATGGAGTTAGGCATACCCTTATTTCTTTTTTTTTTTAAACATTTATCTTCTTTTTTAAATTATTTATTTATTTATTTATTTGAGAGAGAGAGAATGAGAGATAGAGAGCACGAGAGGGAAGAGGGTCAGAGGGAGAAGCAGAACCCCCGCCAAGCAGGGAGCCCGATGCGGGACTCAATCCCGGGACTCCAGGATCATGACCTGAGCCGAAGGCAGTCGCTCAACCAACTGAGCCACCCAGGCGCCCAGGCATACCCTTATTTCTTATTTGAACTGGATAAATGGATGATGGGTACAACAGGATGAACATTATTAGACAATCCAAGTAGAGGCAAGAACAAGCCAAGGTGTTTTAGCCTAGCTTAAGAGGTTCAGATTAGAAAAGGCCTCTGGTATCAAACTAAAAAACCTATAGATTAGAATCTTGAAACTGTTTAAGGATTCAGAGTAGGGGAATAAAAATCTGAAAAATTTTTAAAGGAATGTTTATTGGATGGGATGAGTTGTAAGTTGGAAAGCCAGTGAGAAGGTGTATAATGAGGTGATAAAGGTAAGCATCAAGGAGGAGGTACAGACAATAGAAAATAAAATGTCAGAAGTCATACTGGTAAAAAATATTGAACTTCCTTCCCTTCACATTCCTAAGAATAGAAAGTTAATATTAAATACATTAAAAATATTCATTACAAACATAATAATAATAGCAACAATAATAATAAAAATAGTAAGAATGAAATAATCTTTAACAGGTCTTTCAGATGTTTACTTGCATCATTCTTGAAACTCCATAGGAGCTCAACAGCAGTTTGTATTGCCTGGAAGAAATATTAAAAAGAGGTATTAGTCTTCTAAACTAATCCATCAGTCATTATAAACTAAAAACAGGCATTTCCTATCTTCTATAAGGCAGGTGAAGCAATGTCTGCATTCTGTAGCATAATTATATATATATAAATTTTTTTAGTTTTATTTATTTAAGTAATCTCTATACCCAATGTGGGGCTCAAACTCATGACCCCGAGATCAAGAGTAGCATGCTCCTCCAACTGAGCCAGCCAGGTGCCCCACATAATTATATTTCTTCATTCACTATTTTAACCAATTTTGATTTATTGTCAAAGATAAAAAGATTCATAGTCAAAAAAGAAAACTTTACTTGTCCACAACTACAAATTCGACATTTAGGTTAAAAATTTAAGGGTATGAGAAAGGGAACAATTCTGGGGGTAGGGTGGGGTTTGGGTGGGCAGGTAGGAGCAAAAATGTCAGACAAGGCTTCAAGGAAGATGGGACCTGAACTGGGCTTGAAGGTGGGATCTAGACATGTGGAAAATAGAGAGTACAGAAGGAGGAAAAGGCATTTTACACAAAAATCTTAGTATGGATTTTGTACATCAGAAACTGTCAACAAATTCTCACAGTTTGTAAAAATGGAAAACTTGTGACATGCTGTGAAACCAAATCTAAAGGAAGATGTCACTTATGCATTTATTCCTTTCTTACCTTCTTTCAACGGCGTTTTGAGAGCAAAATTTTCTTTGCTTTCATGAAGAAAAGCCTTCGAAGGATCAAAGTGTTTGATACCAAGAACTTTATTCAATTCCTCCTGTAGTTTTGTCTCACTTTGTTTTCTTTTAGCAAGCTGAGAGCGGAGTTTTGACACCTCCTATGTAAGAAAAATATAGACAATAAACAAGAATTAAAGTTCATGTTGGTGAACTGTGTTATCCATGTTACCAACAAATTCCAAAGTTGCTCATCTACCAAACCAAAAGGCAAAAATCTCCACTAGATACAGGATTTAAGACTACAAATTAAAAATGACTCTGAAGGGCTGTGACAGAGGAGATAATGAGACATTTAAATCTTCTTGCCACTCTACAGTGGCAAACATACAAAGCTATGTTTCTGATAAAAGTTCATCTCCAAATGAAATGCAGAGGCCAACCTCTGGCATGACAGCCTCAGAGGCTCCACTAACCTGCTTCTCAGGGAAATTAAAAATTATAAAAAAGGCAACCATTTAAAGCCTGTAAAAATGGTCCTAAGGCAAAATGGCCAATGAAGAAATCTCTATTCAAGCAAATCTAGAAAAATACGGTAAAAAAAGTTAAGGGTCTGTGGTATTTGAAACAACCCTGCTCCTTAGCGAGGTAAAAACCCTACACCAGACAGCTGCAGTGAAGAATATGGGGCCCTCTCTTCCTCCAGCACCCACTCAGAGGCTTTTCCTGCCAGAAGCTGGACATCAGCATTTCTCTTCTCACCCCCAGCTACCTGTTGCCGAGGCCATGTCCCAAGTAAATGTGGCTGAGAGGTGAAGGATCCTTTCTTCTGTAGAACAAAGGGCTCTACCTTAGGAGCTGTGTGCTGAAAATGCTGAGACCCTGATCACCTTTGCCTGGGCTCATAAAGTGATGATTCCATGCCAGGGAGAGAACCTCAGGCTGTTCCCCTTTTCCCTCTCCCCCAAGTCCACCAAGCACTCAGTTCCTAGGCCAGATGTGTCGCTCAGAGAAAAGCTGGTCATCTTCTCCAACTTCAGCTCCAGAGCCCTGTCTCAGAGATTTTATCTGGAGGGGAGAAGTGGGCTTTAAAACACATAGCTCCTAATTTCTTGCCAGAGGGGCTGATTTCACTTGGAACAGAATGCTGATTTCACTTGGAACAGAACTGAGAGAAGTTCAAGCTGGAAGAACAGTAGAGCTGGTGGTGTAAGGGAACTGGGAGGTGATTCAAAATATAGGCTAAATGGTAGGTTTAAAACTGGTGAATAAGACGGCTGGGAGGAGCCCTTCTGGAGTCAGAACATAATTATTGAACTCAGACACAATTCCAGTGGAAGAGCCAGAATTTACTTGGGTTAGTTTGTAGAGCAATTATACTCCAGGGCACTGTTGAAAATAAAAGAGCAATAGCAACTAGTTATCTAGCAACTAGCAGTTTAACAAGTCATCAGGGAAATAGAGGAAGACAGCCTTATCAAAATCAGCGTCATGCCAGGGTGACTGTGGGCATATTCTAAACTGAACCTCCCTGAGTAGCAACATCAGAGGCACAACACTACTGGGAGTGGAGAGAAGGAATAGAATTCACTAGCACAATCCAGCCAATTACTAAACAAATGGACAAGAAAATAACAATGGACCTGGAAGGAGAGGGCTGTAGAAATGCTATAATATGTAATCTAAAATATCCACTATCTGACAAAAATGTACAAAGACACAGGAAAGCATAACCTATACATTGGAAAAAAGCAGGGAACAAAAACTGCCTGCAAGAGTAACCAGATATTGGACTTATCCAAAAATATTTTAAAGTAGCCATTATAAATATATTCATAGGGTGGCGCCTGAGTGGCTCAGTCGTTAACGTCTGCCTTTGGCTCAGGTCATGATCACAGGGTCCTGGGATCGAGTCCCGCACTGGGCTCCCTGCTCCGCGGGAAGCCTGCTTCTCCCTCTGCTGCTCCCCCTGCCTGTGTTCCCTCTCTCCCTGTCTCTCTCTCTGTCAAATAAATAAATAAAATCTTTAAAATATATATATATATTCATTGAACCAAAGGAACCCCCCCAAAAAAGCGAGAATACTCAAATTACTAGAATCAGAAATGAAAGAAGGGATACGATGACTGACCTTACCGAAATTATAAGGATTATAAAAAAAGTACTATGAACAGTTATATATCCATAAATCAGATAACATAAATGAAATGGACAAATTCCTAGAAAGACACAAACTACTGAAACTGTCTCAAAAAGAAAGTCAATATGAATAGACTCATAAGACATGAAAAGATTGAATAGTCATCAAAATCTACCCACAAAGAAAAGCTGAGGTCTGGATAGCTTCACTACTGAATTCTATTGCACATTCAGTGAAGAATTAAACCAAGTATTCACAAACTATTTCAAAAGCAAAAAAGACAAAATCTTTCCCAACTAATTTTATGAGGTCAGCATTATCTGGATACCAAAACCAGACAAAGATAGTACATAAAACCTATAGACCAGTATCTGTTGGGAATATGGATGAAAAAAATCCTTAGCAAAAATTAGCAAAGTGAATCCAGCAACTTTATAAAAAGGGAATTATACACCATGACCAAGTGAAATTTATCAGAAATGCAAGGTTAATTTAATATCCAAAAATCAATTTAAGAAATCATAGCAATAGAAAATCATGTGATTATGTTATAGACACAGAGAAGGCATTTGACAAAATTTAACACACTTTCATGATAAAAACCCTAAAAAAACTAGTAATAGAAGGACACTTTCTCAATTTGATAATGAATATCTATGACAGACCCACAGCTAATAGCATACTTAATGGTGAAAGTGTGAATGCTTTCCCCCAAATCAGGATCAAAACAAGGATGTTCACTCATATCACTTCTATTCAACATTGTCTGGAGGTTCTACCCAGGGAATTTAGGCAAGAAAAAGTAATCAAATGCATTGAAGAGAAGTAGAACTATCTCTATTTACAAATGATCTTCTATACAGAAAATCCTAAGGAAGCCACTAAAAAACTATTACAACAAATAAATGAGTTCAGCAAGATTGGAGAATACTAGACCAGTATACAAAAATCAATTTTATTTCTATACACTTGCAATGAACTACCCAAAAATGAAATTAAGAAAACAACTTCACATACAACATTACAAAGGATAAAATACTTAGGAATAAATTTAACAAAAGAAGTGCAAAACTTACACTTTGAAATGGCCAAAACATTATTGAAAGAAATGAAAGATCTAAGTAATTGGAAAAACATCTCATGTTCTTGGATCAGAAGATGTAAGACAGTTAAGGGGTGCCTGGGTGGGTCAGGCGTTAAACGTCTGCCTTTGGCTCAGGTCATGATCCCAGGGTCCTGGGATTGAGCCCCGCATCAGGCTCCCTGCTCAGCAGGAAGTCTGTTCTCCCTCTCCCACTCCCCCTGCTTGTGTTCCCTCTCTCCCTGTGTCTCTCTCTGTCAAATAAATAAATAAATAAAACGTTAAAAAAAAAAAGATGTAACACAGTTAAGATGGCAATACCCCAAGCCTATCTACACACTCAACATAATTCCCATATGAATTTTAAATGAGTTCTTTGTAAAAGTTGAATAGCTGGTTTGGGAATTCATACGGAATTGCAAGGAACCCAGAATAGTCAAAACAATCTTGAAAAAGGAGAAAGTAGGATGATTCATGTTTCATGGTTTTAAAACTTACTACAAACCAACAGTAATCAAGACAGTGTAGAAGTACAAGGATATATCAGTGGAATATATTTGAGAGTCTAGAAATAAACCATAAGTAAACGATCAACTGATTTTCAACAAGGGTGTCAAGACCACTCACTGGGGAAAGAATAGTCTCTTTAACAAATGGCATGAGAACAACTAGATATCCACATGCTAAAGAATACAGTTGAGCCCTTACTTCACACTGTATATAAAGCCCTCAAATGGATCAATGACCTAAATATAAAAGTTAAAACTGTCTGTAAAACTCTTAGAAGAAAACAGGGATAAATCTTCATGCCCTAGGATTTGGCAAAGGATTGTTAAATGTCAAAGAACAAGAAACAAAGGAAAAAATAGATATACTGGACTTAGTCAAAATTTTGTGCTTCAGTGAACATCATTAAGAAAGTAAAATGACAATGTACAGAATGGGAGAAAATATTTTCAAGTAATACATCTGATAAAGAACATAAACATATAAAGAACTCTCATAATTTATTTAAAAACAAACAAACAAACAGTAATCCAATTAAAAATGGGCAAAGGATATAAATAGTTCTTCCAGGAAAGACATACAAATGGCCGATAAGCACAAGAAAAGATGGTCAACATCATTAATCATCAGGGAAATGCAAGTCAAAACCACAATTAGGTATCTCTTCACATCCACTAGTATGGTCAGAACGAAGAAATCAGGTAATAAGAAATGTTGGTGAGGATGTGGAAAAACTGGAACCCTCATATATTGCAGGTAGAATATAGAAAGATACAGCTGCTTTGGAAAAGAGTTCCTCAAATGATTAAACATAAAGTTACCCAGTTACCAAGCAATTTCACTCTTAAGTATAACCCAAGAGAAACCAAAACATACGTCCACACAAAAACCTGTACATGAATGCTTATAGGAGCATTATTCATAATAGCCCAAAGGTGGAAACAAGTCAAATGTCTATCAACTGACAAATGGATAAATAAAATGTGACATATCCATATAATGAAATATTATTAGGTCATAAAGAGGAATGAAGTACTCATATGTGCTATGACATGGATGAACTTTGAAAACACTGTTAAGCAAAAGAAGCTAGTCACAAAAGACCACATATTATTTGAGTGCACAAATAGGAAATATCCAGAATAGGGAAATTTATAGAGACAGAAAGTAGATTAGTGGTGGGAGGGGTGAATGAGGAGTCAGGGAGATGACAGTTAAAAGGCAAGGGGTTTCATTTTGAGGTGATACAAATGTTCTAAAATTGACTATGGAGATGGTTGCATATCTGTGAATGTACTAAACACCAGAGTTGAATACTCTAAATGGGTGAATTGTATGGTATGTGAATTATATCTTAATAGAGGTGTTAAAAAAAGCTTAAATGCTTAGCTATCTTCTTCTTAAGTAATCTCTACACCCAATATGGGCTTGAACTCATGACTCTGAGATCAAGAGTCACATGTTCTACCAACTGAGCCAGCCAGGTGCCGCAAATGCTTAAACTATTTTTGAATACGGCTTATCTTTATGATATTTATTTATACCAAGGACTTTGCTATTTTGCAAATAGAAATGGATGTGTAAAGCTTTATGAACTCTTCCAATTATACTAGTGATTTTCAATAACTAATGAGGTAGTTGGAAAACCTGGGAACATTAATAGCCATCTGGTCAACACTCTAAAATAAATCCATAATTCTCAGATGGATGTTCCTCTATAAACTTAGTTTTTTCTGATACCGAAGTCCTTCCTTAAACTCAAATTTTATAGTTAGAATAACAAATGCCCCACCCTAATACCTTCAATAGAACTAAGTGTTATTTTACAAACCGATTTGAGTTGGCTATTTTCATCTTTCAGTTTCACAACATGCTTGATTTTTTGCTTTAGATTTTGATGACCCAGTAATTTAGCATACGAATCTCTTAGTTTATTTAGTTGTTCCTGAGCTGCACCATGTTCATTCAACAAAGCCTGTTTCTCTGCTTCAAATGCATCCAGTTGTAGCTGAAAAAGATTTTTTTAATAGACTTAGAAATGTTAAATTTACTTGTCTCATATAAACGACAAGGGAAACTCAAGTACCAAAAAAAAAAAAAAAAAAAAATGATGGACAAAAACAGATCATGCTGACATATCCTCAGGGCTCTCCATAAATTCTGTGAGACTCTTTAAAAAAACTTTGGTGTATTTCATTTTTAAGATCACTAAAACAGAGGGAAAGAATCAGGGAAAGAAGGCCAGCTAGCCAGCCTAATCTGTGTATCAGCCGGATCATCATATCATAACCAATACTGTCCTCCCACATTTTTACATGCTGAGCTTAGCATTTATCCTTTTTTATTTTAAGATCAGTATATTAATTTGAGAAACACAGAAAGATCATAACAAAATTAAGGATCACAAATTTACATAAATTATCGAAAATTTCTATCAGGAGAGCCTTCTAAGCTATCAAGTCTCTTATTAGAAGGTAATTTTTAGCCTATAAAGACTACACAAAAAAAGTATGAATAATTTAAAAAATTTATAAGTCTCCTCTAATAATGAGTTAAATTGGCACTGTAAATATACAGCAAAATGATCTTTCAGAAAAATCAAGTCACTGGGGTGACTATGACAGGGAACAAAGTGAATGCCTAAAACAAACACAAGTTGAGTATAGACCCTACTGACAAACCTGAAAAGGTTTCGTTTTATTATATAGTTCTTCATAAAGGAGACGCCACTTATTCATTTCCTCAGTTAACTCTGCCACTGTGTTTTGTTTTCCAGCTTTTCTGTAAGGGGAAATGAAATTTAAAAACATAGTGTATTAGAAAAAATTACTGAGGTTATATGGCAGTCAGGTTCTAAACCTAGATTACCTTGCTTCTTCCTCTTCCAGTTGTTTCTTGAACTCTTCACCTTGTTGCTTGAGTTGGTTCTGCAAGTCAGTTATTGTTTTAAGAGAAGAGACTGTGATTTCTTTAATTTCTGCTTCTTTAAGTGCTGACTTGGTCTGCAGATCTAGAAGCATCCTTGAGTTTGAGAGAGAAGAGTCCACTAAACATTTTATAGCCATTTTAGTAACTTTTCCCCTTTTTTACTTAAAAAAACAAAAACAAAAACAAAAGAAACAAAATGACTCAAGGAACTCTCCAAAAATTGTACTTCTTTAACTGTGTAAACTCTTAATTTGCAATTGAAGATCACCCAAAGCGAGTCATGAAATTACAATTCCTTGCATCATTTAATAGCTGGTTTTCAACAACATTAAATTATCTTAATGGTTCTAACGCTACAAGTGTGGGCAGGTTTTAGTTCTCCCACATACCTTGCGTATTCTTGATTTGAGGTCTCAACTGCCAATATCTGATAATGAATGTCCTCTGCATTTTTCTCGGCCTTGGCCACTTTTTCCTGAAGTGATGAGTTCTCCAGCTTAAGATCTTCTATCTCACTAGCTGTTAATGCTTTATAACTTATTAAAAGGAAAATAAAAAGTTGAAGGATTTTTCTAACTACTGTATGCATGATAAATATATAGCTCATTAGTTTATATTTTATACAGTCTAAGGTAACACAAACAAAACCTTAGGAACCATGCATTTACACAGGTAAGAATTCAGTATTCTGAGGTCAGTACTAATGAGCTTATATGGCATATGCTGTTCATTTAAAGAAAAAACAAATCGAGTGCCTACTATGTGTATGAAGTATACCAAACATGAAAATTACTCCAAAACAAATAAATATATGATCCCTGCACCTATTGTCACAAAGTTTATGGTCTTGTGGGAAGATAGGGAAATGCCTCTCCAGGTCTTCACAAAAAAATGTGAAAATATATGTATAATAAGATTTGTGTTATGAAGAAAACTAGAGGGGCGCCTGTGTGGCTTAGTTGGTTAAACATCTGCCTTTGACTCAGGTCAGGATCCGAGTCCTGGGATGGAACCCTGCAAAGGGCTCCCTGCCCAGCAAGGAGTCTGCTTCACTCTCTCCTTCACACCTCCCCTACACTTGTGCGTGTCCACGCACTCTCTCGCTCATAAATAAGTAAATAAATCTTAAAAAAAATGAAAAGCAAAGAAAAAGAAAACTAAAGAGCAGAAAGCTGACAAACGGGAACATACTGTTTTTGGCGATTCAGAAAAGGCCTTTCTGAGGAATTTATAGTTAGGCTGAGATGTGATAGGTAAAGAAAAGTTAGCTAGGGTTCAGGTGAAAGTGGTTCAGAGGGAAAAGATGCATATGTGCTCTGAGGCAGGTAGAACACAGTGCTGAGAGATGAAACTGGAATGTAATGAAGCAGGGATGCAGGAGCAGATGCTAGAGGCATGAGGCCAGTGTGGAGTACATCAGCCTAGGTGAGTGGTAAAGGACGGTTAGACAAGGAGTTGGCAATGGAAAGATGTGAAATCTCTTTTGAAGGCAGAATTGCAAATTTCATGGACTAGGTTGGATGTTGGGAGAAAGGGAGAGAAAATGATTAAAGATGACTCTCAGAATTATGGAATGAGAAGCTGGGAAGAGGGAGATGTCACTGACTGGAATAAAAAGGAATGAGGGAAAGGTAGAAAAAGACAAAGAAAATCAAGAGTTGTTTCGGACAGGTTAATGTTACATGGTAGGGAGATACCTACTTGGAGATGTCAAGTGGGCAGCTGGATATATGGGTATAAAGCTGAAAGAAAAGATCAGGTTTGAAGAAATAAATTTTAATGCTATTAGCATACTGATGGTGAGTGAAGTCATAGAATGGCTAAAAACTTCCCAAGGCACAATTTTTCAAAGTAGCAGGAAAGGAAATCCCTTCACAGGGTTGAAAACAGTACTAAAATATAATTTTTATTTATGCTTGGACATATATAAATAGAAGTATATGTACACATATACATTATAGGTACACATATACATTATATGCAGTAGATTATCCATATGGAAAAACAAAAATAAATTTGTTCCCTATATCACTGCATACACAAATCTGGATGGAAAAAAGAAACTTAAAAATAAAAGGTAAATACCTTTATGTTCTTGGGATGATAGAAAGAAGTTCTTAAACTACAAGCAAACATGTTCATATAAAAATCATAAATTCAAACATTAAAATCAGGGTGCCAGGGTGGCTCAGTTGGTTAAGTGTCCAACTCTCGATTATGTCTTGGGTCATGATCTCAGGGTTGTGGGATCAAGCCCTGCGTGGGCTCAGTGGGGAGTCTGCTTCTCTACCTCTTCTTCTGCCTCTCCCCGTCTCACTTGTGTGTACTCTCTTTCTCAAATAAATAAATCTTAAAAAAAATATTAAAATCAAGAATTTCCATTCATCAGAAGAAACCATAAAGAAAATGAAAGGATAAGCCATACTTTGGTGGAAGATATTTACAACCCATATTGCTGATAAAAACTTTACAATCAGGAAAAGATACTAATTCTATAGAGAAATGAATAAAAGTCATATATAAGCCTTTTATGGAAAAGCGGAGGTGGATTATCCCTAGGAAAAAGTCATTTTACACTAAGTACACTGGTAAAATCTAAGAAATCTAACAAGCTTTGGAGACGAAGTAGATCAATGGTTGCCCATACAATCCTAGTGAAAGTGTAGATTCTCCCTGCCACTTTGTAAAGCAATCTGGCATTAATTTTAAAGTTGAACATTTACATTTGTAGGACTTCAGGGTAATTCTTATACATGTATACTAGAAGACTACAAGAATATTCCTGAGAATACTATTAATAGTAGCAAAAGATTCTATGAAACTTTTAAAGAGTTAATATCTATTCTTCTCAAACTATTCCAAAAAACATAAGAGGAAGGAAAACTTACAAATTCATTCTGTGAGGCCAGTATCACCCGAGTACCAAAACCAGATAAAGACACCACACAAAAAAGAGAACTACAGGCCATTACTTCTCATAAATATAGGTGCAAAAATACTCAACAAAATTTTAGCAAACTGAATCCAACAACACATTAAAAAAAATCAAACACCACGATCAGGTGGGATTTATTCCTGGGATGCAAGAGTGGTTCAACAGTCACAAAACAATCAACATCACATCAGTAAGAGAAAGGATGAAAACCATATGATCATTTCAATTGGAGCAGAGAAATCATTTGACAAAGTACAACATCCATTCATGATAAAAACCTTCTGCAAAGTAGGTCTAGAGGAAACATACCTCAACATAATAAAGGCCTGATATGAAAAACCTACAGCCAACATCATACTCAATAGTGAAAAATTGAGAGCTTTTCCCCTAAGGTCAGGAACAAGACAAGGATGTCCACTCCACCACCTTTACTCAACATAGGACGGGAAATCCTAGCCACAGCAGTTAGACAACAAAAAGAAATAAAAGGCATCCAAACTGGAAAGGAAGTGAAACTCTCCCTATCTAGAAATGACTTGACATTATGTGTAGAAAACCCTAAAGACTCCACCAAAAAACTGCTAGAACCGATAAATGAATTCAGTAAATTCACAGGATTCAAAACCAATGTACAGAAATGTGTTGTATTCCTATACACTAATAATGAAGCAGCAGAAAGAAAAATTAATAAAATACCATTTATAACTGCCAAAAACAATATCTGGGAATAAACTTAACCAAAGAAGTCAAAGGCCTATACTCTGAAAACTATAAAACATTGATGGAAAAAATTCAAGACAACACAAAGAAATGTAAAGACATTCTATGCTCATAAGTTGAAAGAACAAATATTGTTAAAACGTCTATACTGCCCAAAGCAATCTACAGATGTAATGCCATCCTTATCAAAATACCAATAGCACTTTTCACAGAAGTAGAACAAACAATCCCAAAATGTGTATGGAACCACAAAGACCTCGAATAGCCAAAACAATCTTGAAAAAGAAAAACAAAACTTGAGGTACCACAATTTCAGATTTCAAGTTATATTACCAAGTGGTAGTAATTAAAACAGTATGGTACAGGCATAAAAACAGACACATAGATCAATAAAACAGAACAGAAAGTCGGGAAATAAACCCACAATTATAGGGTCAATTAATCTTGGACATAGGAGGAAGGAATATACAACAGGAGGAAGACAATTTCTTCAACAAATGGTGTTGGGAAAACTGGAGAGCTACATGCAAAAGAATGAAACTGGACCACTTTCTTTCACTATACACAAAAATAAACTCAAAATGCATTAAAAACCTTGATGTGAGACCTGAAACCATAAAAATCCTTTTTTTTTTTTTAAAGCCTCATTCTTTATTTTTTTTAAGATTTTATTTATTTATTCATGAGAGACAGAGAGAGAGAGAGAGAGAGAGGCAGAGGGAGAAGCAGGCTCCCAAGGAGCAGGGAGCCCGACGTGGGACCCGATCCCAGGACCCTGGGATCATGACCCGAGCCGAAGGCTGACGCTTAACCATCTGAGTCACCCAGGCGCCCTGAAACCATAAAAATCCTTGAAGAGAGCATAGGCATTAATCTCACATTGGTTGTAGTAATATTTTTCTAGATATGTCTCCTGAGGCAAGGGAAATAAAACCAAAAACAAACTATGTGGACTACATCAGAACACAAGGTTTTGGCACAGCGAAGGAAACAATCAACAAAACTAAAAGGTGGGAGAAGGTATTTGCAAATGACATATCCGATGATGGGTTAGTATCTAAAATATATAAAGAACTGATACAACTCAATATCTAAAAAACTCAATATCTAAAAAAAATATCTATAGTGCAATTAAAAAATGAGCAGAAGACATGAACAGACATTTCTCCAAAGAAGAGATCCAGATGGCCAACAGACACATGAAAAGATGCTCAATATCACTCATCATCAGGGAAACACAAATCAAAACTACAATGAGATGTCACCTCACACTTAATCAGAATGGCTAAAATCAAAAACACAAGAAACAACAAGTGTTTATGAGGATGTGGAGAAAAAGGCACCCTCTTGCACTATTGGTGGGAATGCAAACTAGTGCAGCCACCGTGGAAAACAGTATGGAGTTTCCTCAAAAAATTAAAAATAGAACTACCCTATGACCCAGTAATCACACTACTGGGTATTTTCCCCCTAAATATAAAAGCACTAATTCAAAGGGATACATGCACCCCTATGTTTATAGCAGTATTATCAACAATAGCCAAACTATGAAAGCGGTCCAAGTGTCCACTGATAGATGAATGGATACAGAAGATGTGGTAGATATACACAATGGAATATTATTCAGCCATAAAAAAGAAATGAAATCTTGCTATTTGCAAAAGCGTGGATAGAGCCAGAGAATACAATGCTAAGTACACAAAGTCAGAAAAAGAAAAATACCATATGATTTCACTCATGTGGAATTTAAGAAACAAGCAAGCAAAAATACATAAATAAAAAAGAGAGACACAGAGAGAGATAAACCAAGAAATAGACTCTTAACCACAGAGAATAAACTGATTGTTATCAGAGGGGAGGTGGGGTGGTGGGGGGGTAGCAGATGGGGGATGGGGATTAAAGAGTACACTTATCATGATGAAAAAAATAAAATAAAATAAATAACAAAAGAAATGAAAAGCCACCCAAAAGCCCAAAATGAGAATGGGTAAATTGTGGTAATTTTAATAAAATCAAATATTCTACAGCAATTAGTATGAACAAACTATAACCTCAGTCAACAATGTGATTCAATTCTTGAAACATACATAATGCAGAATACAAAGACAAGTCTCAGGAAATGGCATACAGCATAATGACATTTTTTGGCAAGGTTCAGGAAAAAGGCAAAATTACATAATATATTTGTATGGCTACACATGCTATAAAATTATACACAGGAAAAGAGTGAGGAAATTATTAATGTAGGCTTTAAATGGTGTTATCTATTGGTGGAAAGCAGGCAGATGGGACAGTAGAGGAACTCCTATATAATACCAAGTTGTTGAAATCTTTTGGCTTACTGCTTTGGTTGTCTTACTGGCTCATGCACGTTGATTTTATCTTTATGTTTTATAATTTATGTGTTGTATACCTTTTATATTTATTAAATATACTAAAATAGATATAAGACAGAGACCTCATCCCCAAATGCTCTAAATATAATAAAAATGTTTATATCAATATGCTCTTGGTGTGAGATGCACACAAATTTCTTTAATTATCCCCTGCAATTTGTAGTTCCCCCAAAATAAACTTCTCTTTTTAAAGGGAAAATAATAAGTAGATGGAATAGGAAGTGAGGAAACGGATACAGTAATTACAGAGAAGCTTCTATAAAGACAAGCTACAAAGATGAGTAGAATTTTGGATGAAGGGTGTTGGGATTGAGAGGTGTTGCTGGATAGCTGCAGAAGGAAGTGGGGGGCGGTCAAAGGAGTTAATAAAATGTATATATTTTGAAGATTTTATTTATTTGTTTGAGACAGAGAGAGCATGCATGAGTGGGCGGGGTGGGGGAGGGGAGGAAGGGACAGAAAAGGAAGGAGAGGAAGAGAGAAAGAATCCCAAGCAGACTCCACCTTGAGCATGGAGCCCGAAGCGGGGTTTGATCTCATGACCCTGAGATCATGACATGAGCTGAAACCAAGAGTCAGATGCTTAACTGACTGAGCCACCCAGACACCACTAAAATTTAAGTATTTTATATATATATTTTTAAGATTGATTTATTTATTTGAGAGAGTATGCCAGCAGGGGGAGGGGCAGAGGGAGAGAGAGAGAGAGAGAGAGCAAGAGAAGCAGACTTCCTGCTGAGTGCTGGGCTTGATCTCATGACTCAGATCATGACCTGAGCCGAAATCAAGAGTTAGACACTTAAATGACTGAGCCACCCAAGGGCCCCTAAAATTTATGTATTTTAAAGATAAATGCATTAACATGTTTTAATATTGATTGAAACGAATCCGCCTGAAAGGTTGAAAAGGACAAGTGGAATAATGTCACTGAAGGCTAAAAGACTGGACCACTTCTCCTGTAATAGGTGGGAAGACAGGATGAGCATAAATGCAGGTGTGTTTACAGGTTTGGGAATGAGGAGATAAAAGCTTTAGAATTCTTCAGGAGGAAAAAGATGGTGTCAGGAGAGTAAGACAGAAGTGCCAAAGGTTTGCGAGCACGTGAAATTTGAAGGGGATGGCAGGAAAGGAAATTTGTATACATAGTAAGATTACCAGGGAACCCTAAATGCCTATTTATGGTTGGTCATTATGGAAGTTAGAGTAATACCAACCATTCTATTTGTGTGATTATTTTTCCAGATTTCACTAAACACTCCTCCCCACTCATATTACATTTCAGAGTGCAGGCTCCCAATAAAAATACCTTTCAAATTGAGCAGTAACATCTCCAAGGTTTTGTACTGTACTATCATACTTCTCCTGTAAGAGCAGGGTGGCCTGACAGTGAGCAGCATTAGTTTTTTCCAGTTCAGCTTCTTTCCTAAGGAACAATTAAAAGATAAAACACTAATTACAAATCATTATTCTAAGAAAGGGATTAGTATTTACCTTTTGACACTGTGAATCATGAGTCCAATGTCTGCATCTTTGTGTATGCTACTAGATAGCTTAGATTTAACTTTATGATCTGCTTCTAATAGCATGTTTATTCATGCACTAACTTCTTTTCTGGCTTCATCTTATCTTTCCTGCCCTTATTTTACTTTTTTTTAATCCTAATTTACTCATTTTAAAATTTTTCTTTCAATATTATATGTACTTATGTAGGTAGTTAAAACTTTTTTTTTTGGAAGAAGGTAGGGTAAAAAGACTCTAAAAACAATCTCAACTGCAGCAAACAAAAACTAAAGAATGTGAAAAATTAGCAGTTAAAAAGCACTCGGATTGAATAAAGTCTCTGCATTTAAACATTTTTATCTTTAACTACACTTGGTATTTCTTTGAAAAAAGAGTTTATAGGACTATGTAGATTTATTTTATTTCAGTAATCCACATAATAAATTGTTACTATTCAAAGATTCAATAACTTATTTGGTACATTATTATTCACTTATAGGCTAAGTCAGACAAAGAAAATAAACAACCAATCAAATTCCTTCTATAATGAGTATGGGATTTAAAAAATATACATGCCAACAGCTGGAAGCAGTCACAATCACATATAGTAAAAGATTTATGACAAAAATATTCTCTTCCCTGCCCCATAGAGAAATCACTTTCAATTTTCTTAGTTTTTCTCTTAATGCCTAAAATTTCCAGGCTGGATGGAACCTTAGAGATCATGTCATTAAAACCCCTTTATTTTGTATCTAATAAAATAGAAAATTAAAGAAATTAGAATTGTCTTGCTTAGAATCACAGAGCTATTTAGAAGATCCATCAATAAAATCCTTATCTCCTGAACTCTGTACCCAATTCCTTGAGTTAGAATAAATGATTGTCTCAACCTTCTTTCCTCCCTGAAACTGACATCATCTATTCAGTTTCTTAAAGTGCCTCTTCCCTGAGACTGGCTCCAGTATAGAACAATTCCCCCCGGGTCCCTGGGTGGCTCAGTTGGTTAAGCAAATGCCTTTGGCTCAGGTCATGATCCTGGAGTCCCGGGATCGAGTCCCAGGTCGGGCTCCCTGCTCAGCGGGGAGTCTGCTTCTCCCTCTGACCCTCCCCCCTCTCATGCTCTCTCTCTCTCGCTCATTCTCTCTCTTGCACATAAATAAAATCTTAAAAAAAAATAAAAACAAACAAACAAAAACAATTCCCCCTAATAACACTTTGGTAATGCTACCCTCCAAAGCAGGCATAAAACCTTTGTGTCCTTTTTATCACTGATCACCACAAGAAAATAGAAAAAGGATTTTATTTTTTATTTTTTATTTATTTTTTTAAAGATTTTATTTATTTTGAAAGAGAGAATGAGAGAGAGAGAGAGCATGAGAGGGGGTTGGGTCAGAGGGAGAAGCAAACTCCCTGCTGAGCAGGGAGCCCGATGCGGGACTCGATCCCGGGACTCCAGGATCATGACCTGAGCCGAAGGCAGTCGCTTAACCGACTGAGCCACCCAGGTGCCCAGAAAAAGGATTTTAGTAAAAATATCCAACAGGAGATGGATACATAGCTGTGAGATACATTATAATTCTGTAGACTCATGTATAGTTCTTGGTTCTTTGTTAGAAATATTTTTAGTAAGGAAATCCCAAGGATTCAAATAACATAATTATTTTTAGTTACAACTTGAACTCAAGAATCAACCTGGATATTTTAAATAAATGTAGTGGAGAAGGATGCATAATATAATACAAATAATACGGAATTAGAATTAAAAAAAGGTCCAAGTGGCCTGGCTGGCTCAGTCAGTGGAGTATGTGACTCTAGAACTTGAGGTTGTGAGTTCAAGCCCCACAGTGGGCATGGAGCCTACTTTAAAAGAAAAAAAAAAAGAAAAGTTTGATATCTCTTAAATTTCTTATTTTTGAATATTTCCCAGGTTTGGTTATTTTTTTCTCATTTTGCTTTTTTGATTGCTACTTCTGATTACTTGTGCTCCCTCAGAAAAGGTAATTAAAGGTATGACTTATGCTATGTAATCTAATGTACACGTAGGCAAAAAATGGAAATGTTTCTTAATAAAGGGTGGGATTCTCACCTTTTTTTTTCTTCTTCTAAATCTGTTATTGCTATAATGCTGACATCCAATAATTTTAGATAACATATGAGCAGTAAGGGAATCCCAAATTTTGGTCATTTGTTTATTAACATCCTTTTAAACTTCTGGCCTTAAGAAAAAGAAAGAAGCTATGCTTCTAACTCTGGCTGTCATACTTGTTTGCACACACATTCTATGCGTATACTTTACCTCTCTATTCCTCACTTGTAAAATAATTCCAACCTCACTTACTCGCATGATTGACCTGAGAATCCCGAGAGAATATACTGGAAAATACCTTTTAACATCTGAAGCCATATTAAACACGAGGTCTAATATTATTAATACAAACCCTCTCAGCTTCTCTTCTAGGAGTTTTAGTTCTTCAGCTCGAGATTTTGTTTCCTCTTCCAACTGCCTAACTAGCCTTTCAGCTTGTTCCTCCTTTTGCTGTAATTTATCTAGCTCATCCAGTACTTGCTTTAATTCTTCCTTAAAGAGAGTCCTCTCTTTCATCATTTCCTCTTGAAAAGAACATAGCTTCTGTTGAAGACTGGAGGACAAATCCTACATCCAAACAGAAAACCACTGAAATAGTATGAAATGGCATCATGAGGCTTCTACTTAAGCACAAAAAAGAAGTACAGATAATAAAGTATGAATACAAAATTCATGAGCTTCAAAGAAACTTGAAAAATATAGATATCACCTGCATGTTGTCATGGATTATATCCTGGCACCGTGTTAACACTGTGGTAAATATTATTTCAGTCTTTTTTCTATGCATTGCACACCCACAACACATTCCTTGTAAAACTAAAATTATAATTTACAACTGACTTTCAGCATATATTTTTCTCAGATGATACTATATAAAAAGTATACTATGGGGTGCCTGGGTGGCTCAGTCGTTAAGCATCTGCCCTTGGCTCAGGTCATAGTCCCAGGGTCCTGGAATCGAGCCCCACATTGGGCTCCCTGCTTGGCGGGAAGCCTGCTTCTCCATCTCCCACTCCCCCTGCTTGTGTTCCCTCTCTCGCTATGTCTCTATCTGTCAAATAAATAAATAAACTCTTTAAAAAAAAAGTATACTATGATTTTGATAGTATATAAATGTATTTTAAAGTTATATAATATACAAATAAATCACCACTGTGAAAAAATTCTAACATTAAAATAAAGTGAAGAAGACACAAATGGAGAGATAGTCTGTCCTCATGGATTGGAAAAGTTGATATTGTTAAAATATCCATACAACCATAGCAATCTATAGATTCTATGCAATCTCTATCAAAATGGGAATTTTCATAGAAATAGAAAAATGCTAAAATTCGTATGGAAACACAAAAGACCCTGAATAACCAAAGGGATCTTGACAAAGAAGAACAAAGTTGGAGGCATCATGCTTCCTGATTTCAAACTATCTTACAAATCTATAGCACTCAAAACAGTATTGGCATAAAAAAGAACACATCGAGGGGTGCCTGGGTAGGTCAGTTGGTTAAGCATCTGCCTTCAGCTCAGGTCATGATCCCAGGGTCCTGGGATGAAGCCCCACATAGGGCTCTCTGCTCAGCAGGGAGCCTGCTTCTTCCTCTCCCTCCCTCTCTCTCAAATAAATAAAATCTTAAAAAAAAATGAACAATAGATCAATAGAATAGAATAGAGCCCAGAAACAAACCCACACATATAGTCAATTAATTTATGATAAAAGAGCTAAAAATATACAATGGGAAAAGAACAGTTTCTTCAGTGAATGGTATTGGGAAACTGGAAAGCCACAAGCAAAAGAAGGAAGGTGGACCTACTATCTTATACCATAAACAAAAATTAACTCAAAATAGATTAAAGACTTTAATGTAAGACCTGAAACCATAAAACTCCTAGACGAAAACAGAGTAAGCAACCTGACATTGATCTTGGTGATGATCTTTTGGATAGGACACCAAAAGCAAAGGCAACAAAAGCAAAAATAAACAAGTGGGACTGTATCAAACTAAAAAGCTTCTGTTCAGGAAAGGAAACCACCAGAAATTGAAAATGTAACCTACTAAATGGGAGAAAATATTTGCAAATAATTGTCTTGATAAGGGGTCAATATCCAAAACATATAAAGAACTCTTACAGTTCAAAAGCAAAAAAGCCCCAAACAATCTGATTAAAAACTGGGCAGCAGATGTGAATAGACATTTCTCCAAAGACATACAGATAGCCAACAGGTACATGAAAAGATGCTCAACATCACTCATCATCAGGGAAATGCAAATCAAAACCACAATGAGATTCACCTCACATCTGTCAGAATGGTTATTATCAAAAGGAAAAGAAACAGGGGTGCCTGGCTGGCTCAGTTGGTAGAGAATGTGGCTCTTGATCTTGGGGTCATGAGCTCAAACCCCACGTTGGGCAGAGAGATTCCAAAAAAAAAAAAAAGGACAAGAAATAGCAAGTGTTGGCAAGGACGTGGAGAAAAGGGAACCATTGTGCACTGTTGGTGGGAATATCAATTGGTGTAGCCACTATGGAAAACAGTATGAATGTTTCTCAAAAAATTAAATATAGAACTGCCATACAATCTAGCAATTCCACTTCTAAGTATCTGAAGAAAATGAAAATACAAACTTGAAAAGATATATGCACCCAATGTACACATCAGCATTATTTACAATAGCTAAGATACGGAAAAAAGTATGTATTGATGGATGAATGGATAAAGAAAATGTGGTATATACACAATTGAATATTATTTAGCTATAAAAAAGAAGGAAATCTTGCTATATGTGATGCTATGGATGGACTTTGAGGGTACTGTAATAAATAAGTCAAAGAAAAATACTATATGATCTTATTTATATGTGGAAACTAAAAACAAATAAAAAACCCAGCTACAGAGAACAGATTGGTGGTTGCAGAGGTGGGGGTGGACAAAATGGGTGAAGGCAAAAAGTATAAACTTCCAGTTATAAAATACTTCAGTTGTGGGGATGTAATGTACAGTGGGGTGACTGGTTAACAAGACTGTATTGCATATTTGAAAGTTGCTAAGAGAGTAGATCTTAAAAGTTCTCCTCAGAAGGAAAAAAAATTCTTTAGCTTATCTATGGTGATAGATGCTAACTCGACTTATTGTGGTGATAATTTTGCAATACACACAGGTATTGAATTGTTGTGTTGAATACCGGAAACTTATATACTGTTGCATGTCAATTTATACTTCAACCAAAAACAAAAAGAAAAACCTGGTATAGATATGCCCAGAGCACTTAATGAAAGAAAACAGGGCCCTTTGCCTTTAAAAAGAATGTTCACTGTAAATAAGCATTCTTTTTATCTTTACACTCCTAACAATGCATTTAGGTGACCCATCTGTTAGATATTAAGATACAAAAAAACATTTGGAGGTCTGCCAACAATAACTGTAGTTGTGGGACTGGATGGCAAAAAAATTAACAAAAAACAAAAAGAACCCAAGTAAAGTGAAAATTGCCTCTGATTATACCCCACCCCAATCTTAGTTTTCTCACCATAGAGATAACCACTAGTTTGGTATATATGCCTTCTGGTCTTTTTCTATACACTTATGTACTTAAAAAAAAAATACACACACACACACACACATAAATAATATAAGCTACATATGTAAAGGTCATTTAAAAAAATCCTAAAAATAATTGTTGAGATCTTTAAGTCAGTATATATAGATCTACTTAATTCCTTCAGTGTTTCAGGTTGCCCAACAATATAATATTTCATATCTGGGCATTTGAGTACCTATTTGCTCCACTCTCATTAACATGTTATATATTATCAAATGTTTCAATTTGTACTAATCTTGTAAGGGAAAAACAATTATTTCAATTTCTTTATTACTAAGGTAGAGCATCTTTTCACTTTATAGATTATCTGAATTTCTACTTCTGAGAATGATGAATTTCCATCCTATGCCCATTTTTTTTTTTTAGTGAACTGTTTTTCTCACCAATATGTACATTATTCTTTATGTAATCCAGATTTTTAAAAACTGTCACTTTTGTTTCACACGCATTTAGACACTATTTTATAACATAACTGTAAATGCCCAAATAGTAATCTAACACAAGGATGTACAAGAAAAATATATATTTTTTTAAGATTTTATTTTTAAGTAATCTCTACACTCAACGTGTGGCTGGAACTCACAACCCTGAGATCAAGAGTCATATGCTATACCAACTAAGCCAACCAGGCATCCCACAAGAAAATATTTTTAAACAGTTTTCTTATTTTGGTTC
Source organism: Zalophus californianus (assembly GCF_009762305.2). NCBI lineage: Eukaryota > Metazoa > Chordata > Mammalia > Carnivora > Otariidae > Zalophus > Zalophus californianus. The sequence goes on from NC_045599.1 coordinate 100,892,837, forward strand.
ATCAGTTGCTTATAATTTTTTCACATTATCAATAACCCTGTCATGAACATCTCTGCAGATAAATCTGTAGCATAGACAGGACTATTTACGCAGGATAAGATTCTAAAAATTGAACTGTCCGAGTGAAGGATATATACAATTGAAAGGTTTTCTGATATACATGGAAATGTTATGACATACAATAAGCACAAGTTGTTTTCTTTTTTTATATTGTAGTAAACTACCTTCTCTTGTTGCAGAAGTGAATCAGTCTGTAATTCTTTTTGTTGTAGTTTTTCATGTTCCTGTTTTTCAAGAGTAAGTTTCTCCTTTAAGTTTTGCATTTCAGAATTTAGAGTTTCATCCCGTACTCTATCCCTGTTGACAAGGTCTTCTATAAAAGTGAAAAATGCTGAAATTAGATACTAACTTTGAGAAACTGGATTTCCATATTTTTTGTTATTAGCATGTTACACAGATCAAGTATTTTGAAAGAAATAAAGCCAAAACATAACTCTGAGGTTCGTATCATTTAATATATATAATATAGTATATGTTCTATTGTATATAATAAAACCTCGAACCCTGGTTCTATATCTTCTCATTTTAAATGGCCACCCAATGGGGAAGTCAAGAACTGTACCACTGTGTATATTTCAATGAAGACAAGCAATATATTGAAATAAACAGAGAACAAACATTATAAAAGATAAAAATTCCCATATAGAGAACAGGATTTTTATGTTGTTTACATAATTATTAAAAAATGTGTTTTCATATGGCAGTACTTTCCTTAAACATTGTACATATTACTTATCTAAATACCTTTTTCTTTTTCGAGCAGCTGACACTTAGCATTCAGGTCTTCTACTTGTTTAGAACGTAAAACAACATTTTCCTCCAGAGACTGCTTAAGGCTTACAACTTCATGGTTCTTTTCTTTCAAATTTTCTTCTAACTGGGCAATATCTAGCTTGTATTTTTCCATTTGATCTGATGCACAACTGCATTAAAACAAATTATTTTGAGGAGCACATAATTTAGGCGCAGAGAAAATTAAATGAAAAAGGATGAAATGATGTATTCATCACTATTCAACAAAATAAGGTCCAATTAAAAACTACTATTCATATTACCTAATTTCTTCGATGTATTCTAAAAGTTTTTCTGTTTCGGATTTTTCATCAATCTTTTCCTTCTCTATCGAAACACTGAAAAAAATGGCATATATGAATACGTAAAATAGTCACACATAATGCTTAATCTGTACCAAATAATGCCGTATCAGATAGGCTGTCTCTAGAGTCCAAATTCTTCTTTTTTTTAGTGTGTGTGTGTGTGTTTTAAAGATTTTATTTTTAAATAATCTCTACACCCAATGTGGGGCTCGAACTTACAACCTTGAGATCAAGAGTCGCATGCTCTACTGTAGCATCCAAATTCTTAACCATCATTTTATGTGACCTCTCAAATTGACAATTTAAAATATACAAATAGGAAACTGAAGTTTTGGTTTGTTTTTAAGCTTTCCAAATAAATTCTGATAAAAGGGTTATGATGATGAGAATTATCACCTATACAATCCTGAGTGTTAGAAATGATCTTTCTTGTTGTTTTCCTGGCTTCCCTACCCACCTCACATACAAAATAGCATTTTGTTGCTATAAAGCCTTTGTTTTAGGTTGCCTTTCTTCTAATTACTCACATGTTTACCTCCTCCAAACAATTCAAACAATGAGCAAAAACTTAAATAGACACCTTATAAAAGGACTTATATGAATGGTCAGCGAGCACAGAAAGAGAAGCTCGACCCTTATACTAACAAAATGACACATCAGACACTACTTTCTACCTACTAGAAGGGCCAAAATCAAATAGACGGACAATATCAAACCTTGGAGAGGAAGTGGAATAACTGGAACTATCATACGCTGCTAAGTGCGACTGTAAAATGCGACAACCACTTTTGAGTTTTTTAACACATTATACATATACTATATTACCCTATGATCCAGGAATTCTAATCCTAGATGTTAATTCAAGAGAAATAAAAACTTATGTCCACAAAAAGACATGCATAGCAGTCTTATTCACAAGTCAGAAACTGACAGCCCAAATGATGATCAACAGAGAAATAGTAAACAAATGGAGCTAAATTCAGGTAGTGGAATGCTACTCAGAAATAGAGGAACAAATTATAGTACAACAGCTTAGATGAATCTCAAAACATTATGTTAAACAGAAGAAGACATACATGCACATACTGTGATAACCATTTCCCCAAAAGGCCAAACTAATTATGATGATGGAAGTCAGAAAGTAGCTTCAGGGGTTGGGGGACATCACAATGGGGAAGGGCAGGGGAGCAGGAAGGAATTTTCTGGAAGGATGGCAATGTTCTCTATCTTGTTTGGGTGGTGATTACAGAGGTGATTACAATTGTCAAAAGTCATCAAACTGAATACTTAACGCTCAGTATATTTTTTTGTAGGTAAGTTACAGCTCAGTAATAAAAAGAAGGCTAGGATTCGCATTAATCACAGCTTCCTATACCAATATTCCTCTATTTTGGTCTACCATCTCCATAAGATGGTGCTACTACAAAGATTATGAGGCCTTTCCTCATCATTTATACAGAAGATGGACAAAATTAAAACATTCATACATCTTTTCAGCGTAAAATGTTTGGGAATCATCAGGGCTCCACTGAAGAAGAGAAATAGGGCAAGCAGGGAGCAATAAGATAAGTGAAGGAAGGTTCAGTCTCAGTAAAGCAAGAGCAAGGTGAGAGGTAAATCAAGAATTAGTTACACTTAATAATTTCTTTTTTAGTCACTCACAGTTTCCCCTCAAGTTGTGCTATTTTCCCCTGAGACTCCTCAAGATTCTTCTGAGTGACCTGCAGCTTCACCTCCATGCCTTCCTGTTTAGCCATCATACTCTACACAACAGAAATATCTGTTTTAGGAAATGAGAGATTGTTCAGACCCCCAGATCCAGGCACAGCAAACGCACCAAAAATGAGTTTTTGGTGAAAAACTCACTCACCCTCATCTTTGTTTCTCTTTTGTTTCTAAGTTTCATTAACTCGAGGCTTAGAATTCTCATAGTCTTCTGGTTACTATCTTCAGAAAACTAAGTACATGAAACAAAAAATTCAGAAATATTTTCTACTAGGTCCTATATAAAAATCACAGAAATATTGATTATTCTTTTACTGGAACTATTATTTACTTACATTATACTCTGGTAGAGAAAATAGGCTTTGACCACACCAGAATTACTGATTTTATGCTATTACTGTTCTTGTCCCTCTTCTTGATTAATGTGACTTTCTGGTTTATTTAATTTTGGGGGAAGGTTTTATTTTTAAGTAATCTCCACCCAACGTGGGTCTTGAACTCACAACCCCGAGATCTGGAGTTGCATGCTCTACAGATTCAGCCAGCCAGGCGTCCTTTTCTGGTCTATTTTTGAGAGCAGCTTGGGTGGTCACCTACTTCTGCATGCTGAAGAGTCCACTGCAAGCCTCTATAACAAGCTTCTTGGAGAGTATTCTGTCAAGTGTGCTTGCTTAGCAAAATGCATCTGAATTGCTTGATCTCTTTGGAAATATGTAGGCTACAGGGTCCAACCCAGGCCTACCAAATCAGAATCTCTCTCAGTGGAACCCAGGAGCTCCCTGCCCCAAGCTTAATTCTTATGCACCCTCGCTCCCTTTGTAATCAAAGAGCTCAGCACATTATAGGCCCTGAATAAGTGACTGTTATTAAACTGAACAGTGATTTACAGCCTCCTCCTACTTCAGACAAAAGCAGATGACCATGTTATGTCCTTTAAGATCTTAGTATATTAATATTAATAAACAAGATTTATCTATTAAACATATTTAGTCCACAAATTTATTCATTTCCCACTTCATTTCCAAAAGGATTTGAGATGGAAGCCTGCTGTTATGCTATTATTTATTTCAGAGAAAAATCTTTAAAGTGACCTCTAGGTATAAATTTTGCAAGTTTTATTAATGGCCTTATTTATTGGGGATAATTCTGAAGAAGGGTGAGAAAATATCAGACATTAAAACAAAAGTCGGAGGGGGAGATGAACCATGAGAGACTATGGACTCTGAAAAACAAACTGAGGGTTCTAGAGGGGAGGGGGGTAGGGGGATAGGTTAGCCTGGTGATGGGTATTAAAGAGGGCACATTCTGCGTGGAGCACTGGGTGTTATGCACAAACAATGAATCATGGAACGCTACATCAAAAACTAATGATGTAATGTATGGTGATTAACATAACAATAAAAACAAAAACAAAAACAAAAGTAACTTGTTTGTTTATCCCCTCTTATATGTCAGGTACCATAATAAAAAAGATAATAATTCTTCTTGGAAGCAGCTTAACATTTAAGGTACATTTGGTGAAGGAAAAAGACTAAACTAGAGCCAAACAACTATATAGGAAAAAAAACATGTTTTTAATTTATTCAATTGTAAGTATTATTATCAGGTTCAAATACCTTTGATTTTAGTAGCTCATTAGTCCTGGTTAACTCAATAAGCTGTTTTTCTAGTGAAGCGTTACTTGCAGAGAGAGATGTTTTCTCTCTGACTGTAGCATTTAGCTTGGCCTCCATTTTCTCCAGTTCGGCTTCCAGATCCTGGATCCGCTTGTCCTGAGCACCACGTTCCTGCAGAAGAACACGAATCTGGACAGAAACAAGGTGATAAATGAATGAATCACCAATACAGTGCCAATGTAACTATATGCTATTGATAATGAAAACATTAAAGTTCTAGAAAAACCTCTGTGACATGATGCTCTTAGATATTCCGATTTTACTAGCTGTTTCAACAGTCATATTTATGATAGGTCTTAAAAATCTGTAAGGGTGTTGTCAGATCTTCTGATTTCACTACATAGGCGAGAAATCTGAATTTGTTTTGCATGAAATTCTACTTTTACATGTTGATATTTAATTCAAATTAAACAAACTACAAATACTGTGCGGTTTAAATAAAATAGAGCTATATTTGTCTAAAATCTCTATTCTAAAAGATTAAGAAACTGACACAAATTACCAGTTCTAATCTTGGCACTGCCACTCACTCACCAGCTATCTCTCTGAGACTCAGCTATCACATCTAAGTATCAACCCCTATATTGTAGGCATGTGTCCTCAATAAAATGATGGCCAATATAATTAAATACTAAAAGAATCAGAGCAACCAGGGCAGAGATTTGCAAAGTTAACTTGACATATTCTTGGTCCTAAGCCAACATTTAACTATAATCAATGGAAAGTTGTAATATGTCAAAAGAATATATGCACTAAAAAGAGTTGGTGAGCAATGGAAACATAAAAAAAACAGACTGCCAGAAAAGCAAAGCTGGCAGTGACTATCTTACCCCTGCTTAGGGAAGTGTGTTGTTTTTTTTTTTAAGATTTTATTGATTTTATTTTATATAGAGAGAGTGAGAGAGCGGGGGGAAGGGCAGAAGGAGAGAATCCCAAGCAGACTCCACACCGAGCACAGAACCCAACGCGGGGCTCAATCCCATGACCCCCAGATCATGACCTGAGCCAAAATCAAGAGTCAGATGCTCAACTAACTGAGCCACCCAGGCTCCCCAATAAGTGGATTCTTCAGGTCACCTCTGCTCGGTAGAGACTTCTGCCATGGTGGAAATGTACTGTCTAGTATGGGAACCAATCACTGCAGTGCCTACTGCGCCTTTAAAAATGTGACTAGTGCAATCAAAAAATTGAGTTCTTACTTTATTTAATTTAAGAAGTCTCAAGTGGTGAGTGGCTACCATATTGGACAGGACAGTTCCAGGTTCACCCTCCAGCTCCATTTTATCCTTGAATAAGACATATATATACCTATAGTGCTGAGGATGTGTCAGGTTAGTACAACTTTTTCATAGTTCAACTAACCTGCTAGGATTTCATGCTCATTAAGAAATTCTCTAGCTAGTCAATGTCTTAACATGTAGATTAGCATACAGGAAGAGTGTGTGCTGAATAAATATAAATATCTGACCCATGCATAACTGTGATCAATCAGTGCAGTAATTTTTAGTTATCAATTTTTCATTTAAGTGGGTTATCTTAAATCTGTCCTTTAGTATGCTAACAAACTTGATTTTTTTTTTTTTAAATTTTATTTATTTGACAGAGAGAGACACAGTGAGAGAGGGAACACAAGCAGAGGGAGTGGGAGAGGGAGAAGCAGGCTTCCCGCTGAGCAGGGAACCTGATGCGGGGCTCGATCCCAGGACTCTGGGATCATAACCTGAGCGGAAGGCAGACGCTTAACGACTGAGCCACCCAGACGCCCCAACAAACTTGACGTTGCCAGCATACCACACGGACAACCAGGCTCTGAAACATGGTATCTAAGGAAGCTAAGGAACAACAGTTACCTGGCAGGCACTGGTCCTGATGGTAGGCCTTGCCCATCTGCAACAGAACTCGCCAAACTCGGGCACCTGGGTGGCTCAGTCGGCCTTCGGCTCAGGTCCTGATCCCAGGGTCCTGGGATCGAGCCCCGCATCGGGCTCCCCACTCCGCGGGAAGCCTGCTTCTCCCTCTCCCACTCCCCCTGCTGTGTTCCCTCTCTCACTGTGTCTCTCTCTGTCAAATAAATAAATAGAATCTTAAAAAAAAAAAAAAAACCTCGCCAAACTGCACAACAGAATCCCTATCTCTTGACTCCAAGTAACTCTTTCCATTTTATTTTATTATTATTTTTAAAGATTTTTATTTATTTATTTGTCAGAGAGAGAGAGAGAGTGCACAAGCAGGGGGAGCAGCAGGCAGGGGGAGAAGCAGGTGCCCCGCCGAGCAAGGAGCCCAATGCGGGACTCGATCCAACGACTCTGGGATCATGACCTGGACTCTGGGATCATGACCTGAGCGGAATGCAGATGCTTATCCGACTGAACCACCAGGCGTCCCAACTCTTTCCATTTTATAGCACATTTGTTTTTCAATTAAGTTGAAAGCATTGCTTACCTCTTTTTCTAATATCTTCAAATCTTTATCATTCTTTTGAGATTCCTTCTATTTAAAAGTCAAAGAACAGAGATAAGCAAATTTAAGTGCCACAAATATCACAGATTTGATTTTCAGTTATAAAAAAAGATTAAACACTTTTTCTTTTTTTTTTTTAAGTAAACTCTATCCCCCAATGTGCAGCTTGAACTCACAACCCCAAGCTCAAGATTCACAGGCTCTACTGACTGGGTCAGCCAGGCACCCCTTTCTTTTTTTTTTCTTAAAGATCTAATTGGCTTCATTAAGCAATTCATGAATCAGGCAGCATCCTATCTAGCAAGTAGAGGGGAGCTCCTCATCAGTTAATTTCTATTTTAAACATTTCACTGAGCCTATTAAACATTTTGTAGACTTGTCTGGTAAAAGAAGGAAAAGGTTCTTTAAATCTTAAAATATTTCAGGTTTAAGTTTTCACCCTAATAGATTATTAGGATTTTCCTAATAAGTCCAGGGAAAAGAACAGGTGGAGCTTCATGAATAAAGCTACTGAATGCCTTCTTTCTAATTTTAAACATCAATACATTTTGAATACTTAATTATGCTATCCCAGAAAGAAAAGAATCGTACAAAGAGTAATAAACTTAGACCTTGATATCCAAAGAGGAAAAAAAAAACTACACATGCAAAGACATAAAAATTAAAACGGGGTAAGCTGGTTCTTCTTTTTTTTTTTAAGATTTTATTTATTTCAGAGAGAGAGAATGCACAAGAGGGGGGAGGTCAGAGGGAGAAGCAGGACCCACTGAGCCAGATGTGGGGGTGGATCCGGAACCTAGATCTGAGCTGAAGGTGGATGTTTAACCAACTGAGCCAGCCACCCAGGTGTCCCATGTAAGCTGGTTCTAACCTACTTTTGCCTTTACTCTAAATAAGACATATAATTTTTGTTTGATGTATTTTTATATCCAACAGCTTTTCTGACACAATGGTCCTAAACAGAATATCTATCTTTTCCATTTAAAATGGAAGAAAATGGATAAACATATTGAACACAACCTGCTTTATGTGCTTCTAAGTTGGGGGGGCTATATCAGTTTCATATTTATTAATTTTCCATATGATGGCATTTTCTATCAAGGAAGGTCTATTAGGGTTTTAAACAAGTCTGTATGTAAGTTTTCTGTAATTAATTCAAAATCTCAGAACTGTTTCTTCAAGAAATTCAAATCAAGAAATTTAAAGCAACTTCTTTTTAAAAATTATTTTATTTTTTTAAATTTTAATTCCAGTATAGTTAATATACGTGTAATATTAGTTTCAGGTGTACAATATAGCGATTCAACACTTCCATATATCACCAGGTGCTCATCGAGACAAGAGCACTCCTTAATCCCCATCACCTATTTCACCCATCCTCCTCTCCTCCTCCCCTCTGGTAACCGTGTTTGTTCTTTAGAGTTAAGAGGCTGTTTCTTGAAGAAAAAAAAAAAAGAGACTGTTTCTTGGTTTGTCTCTTTTTCCACCTTTACTCGTTTGTTTCTTAAACTCCATGTATGAGTGAAATCATATGATATTTGTCCTTCTCTAACTGTCTTATTTCACTTAGCATTATCCTCTCTAGGTCCATACATGTTATTGCAAACAGCAGGATTTCATTCCTTTTTATGGCTGAAGAATATCCCATTGTATATTTGTTTAAATCAATGTGTAAGAAAAGACTGTCTATATCAGTGCTGCCCAATAATAATTCATCAAAAACCACATACATACTTCTTCTTTTTAAAAGGCTTTATTTATTTGAGAGAGACAGAGAGAGCAAGTTGAGAGAGAGCACGAGAAGGGGAGGGGTGGAAGGAGAGGGAGAGAGAAAAGCAGATTCCCCGCTGAGTAGGGAGCCGAAGGCAGACGCTAAACAGACTGAGCCACCCAGGCGCCCCCCACATATGTATTTTCAAATTTTTTAGTAGTCATATATATGTTTTAAAGTTTATTTATTTATTATTTTTTTAAATATTTTATTTATTTATTTGACAGAGAGAGAGAGAGACAGCGAGAGAGGGAACACTAGCAGGGGGAGTGGGAGAGGGAGAGGGAGAGGGAGAGGGAGAAGCAGGCTTCCTGCTGAGCAGGGAGCCCAATGCGGGGCTTGATCCCAGGACCCTGAGATCATGACCTGAGCCAAAGGCAGACACTTAACCAACTGAGCCAGCCAGGTGTCCCTAAAGTTTATTTATTTGTTTAAGCAATCTCTACGCCTGATGTGGGGCTTAACCTCATGACCCCAAGATCAAGAGTCGCATGCTCTTCTGACTGAGCCAGCAAGGCACCCCTCTGGTAGTCATATTTAAAAAGTAAAATTTTAATAATATATTTTATTTTACCCTAATGTAAAAAGTATTATTTTAATATGTCATTATATCATAATGTATAAAATTATCAGTGAGATATTTTATGTGTTTCGTACTAGGTCTTCAAACTTTGCTGTGTATTTTACAGTTACGGCACATCTCATTCAGATGCTAGATTTTTACCAGAAATAGCTATCTATGGGGCACCTCGGTGGCTCAGTTCTTTAAGCATCCGATTCATGATCTCAGCTAGGTCTTGATCTCAGGGTTGTGAGTTCAAGCCCCCAGTGGGCTCCACACTGTAATGCTGGATGTAGAGCCTACTTACAAAAAAAAAAGAGAGAGAGCTATATTTAGATGTCATAAAATGTACAGATCAAGAAGTAGATTCACATACCCAATATGTTCCAAAAAAACATTTGCGTTTTCCAACAACAGAATCAAGTATCAGTTTTTAAATACATATTAATTAAAATTAAATAATAATAAAAATTTAGCTCTTCACCTTCCAGTGCTCAATAGCCACATGTGGCTAATCACTTCCATATTGGATAATGAAGCCCTACATTATAAAACAAGAGACTTAGGTAATTGCTGAACAAATGAACAAGTCTAAGCTTAACCTACAGCCTTGGTTTCCTAACTCTGAATCTTTTCCATATTAACAAATCTCTTTTTGCAATTTCTTAAGAAACTACAACTTGCTTTATGAACTAATGGAAACACTAGTAACACTTAGGCTGTTCACAAGCCATAACATGAAGTTAAGAATTTAATCTCCCACCACTCCTTGATAGTTTTTGAGCAGCACATCTCTTTTAAGTCTTAGAATGTTTTTTTTTTCCTTTTTCTTCACCAATACTTACCTTTCTGCACAAACAAAACCAAAACAACTCAAATGATATTAACTACCAAATCAAAGCATTGCATACTTTTTAAAGGCTTAGACAATTTAGATTGTATTGGACAATTTAGATTGAGAAATGACTGAGAAGTGGAGACTATTTTGTAATTCTGAACTATGGGCACGTTTAAACAATATATTTAGTAATGACACAGGCAGAAATATAAATCTTGGTAGAGTCCTAATGATAATATTTTTTATTAATTTATAGGTTTACTTATAACCTTACTTTATACACTTAATCCATTCTAATCAAATAAAATACTTTTCAGAAATGTTTTCATGAATTCCGGCGATAAACCAGCTAGAATATCAGAGTTCCTCACCTTTAATCCCAAAGTCTTAACTTTTCTTGCTGAAGCAGGCAGGGTAGTATCTTTGTCAACATTAAGATTTTGTTGAGATTCTACAATAAAATAAATTGTAGAGCTCTTGGTTGGTGCTTACATGTTTGAAACAGAGACAAAATCCAATTTCCAAATTTCTTATTGTAATTATCAGTGAAGTAATATAAAGTTCATTTCTTGACTGTACATGTCCAAATAATTAGTTGCACAACAGTATTTTCATATCCAACACTTATCTGATTTTCCTAATATTCCCTGACAGAAGGTTAAGGTGATTACCAAAAGGGAAACTATATATTTACATGAGTATCTTGCTTAATTTTTCTGGTTACACAATAGTGAAATGATTAAAGCATTATTCTGTAGTTGACTCATTTGTAAATTCATCAAATAAGAAAATTTAAATATAACTGTAGCTTCGCCTTTTTAGAAATAGTATAGAATCTTCTAATTTAAATACTGTTGGTCATAACTTTAAAACTTATGAAATCATATAACCAATATTTTATTTTGGAATCCATTACCTTTTTGTTTTTTAAATCTTTGTGATTTCTGAAAGGATACTGGTCCTTTCAATACTTCTGACGTTTTAACATCATAAGCACCTGGAGACGGTGCACAACCTAAGGGAAACATAGCACATTAATGTCTCACCTAATGTAATTTATGATCTTAAGTTAAAAACATGTCATAATAAAGTAATACAAATGCATAATACCATTAATAAATTATTTTTTCAAATGTAAAAAATAGCATCCATTTGATAGTACAAAACAGGCCTCTCTATGAAAAACATCATTATCTTCCCCAAATGCTCTTTATTTCAATGAGTCAAAGAAACAGGCAACTGATCAAAACAGCAAAGATTGTCTTAGGATAAACATCATTAAAAAAGCAATATGGTTTTGTATTAAGGATTGAATATAAGAAAAAAATATTTGGAATCAACTCTACTCAAAGAGAGTCACTGAGGTAACTACCATCAGATTCTAGAAATGAAGCAACTAAAAGTCTAGCCCTCAAGGTTTAGTCTGGAACAAAAATTTATAGTGATAATTCATCTCTGGCTAATAATGACATATCAGGAAATTTATAAAGTCATATTATACATATTACAAACTGTACTAGACAATATATATTTTTTTAATTTTAGTTATTTGACAGAGAGAGAGAGAACACAAAAGCAGGGGAAGCAGCAGGCAGAGGGAGAAGAAGCAGGCTCCAGGCTGAGCAGGGACCCTGACAAGGGGCTTGACCCCAGGACCCTGGGATCATGACCTGAGCAGAAGGCAGCCACTTAACTGACTGAGCCATCCAGGCACCCCTGTACTAGACAATATTTCTATGACCCAGAAATTTATACAGTATAACCTCACTTAACTAGAGTCTCAAACTGAAGGCACTTCAGAGTGTTTATGCATAGTCGACTTGAGATCTCATTCTCAGGACAATCATTTGCATAAGGGGAGCCTGGCTGGCTCAGTTGGTACAGCCTGTGACTCTCGATCTCAGGGTATGAGTTCAAGCCCCACACTGGGCATAAAGCCTACTTAAACAAAAGGGTAAAAATATCATTAGCATAAAGCTTTAACCAACTGAGAATCAACAGATTCATACTATTCTCTGAAAAGCTATTTACTTCAGCACAGAGTTTCATGCAAATAAAGAGGAACTACAAGGAGTTTGACCATTTCAAGGCAACTCCGGCTGTCCCTTAAGTGTTTTTTTTTTTTTAAAGATTTTATTTATTTATTTGAGAATGAGAGATAGAGAGCACGAGAGGGAAAAGGGTCGGAGGGAGAAGCAGACTCCCTGCTGAACGAGGAGCCTGATGCAGGACTCGATCTCGGGACTCCAGGATCATGACCTGAGCCGAAGACAGTCGCTTAACCAACTGAGCCACCCAGGCGCCCAAGTGTTTTTTAAATGGGATGATAGATAAGAACTTGTTGGTCCATCTTGACTAACATTAAAAAAAGTGAAACACAATAGGGGCGCCTGGGTGGCTCAGTCGTTGGGCGTATGCCTTTGGCTCGGGTCATGATCCCAGGGTCCTGGGATTGAGCCCCACGTCTGGCTCCCAGCTCGGCGGGAGCCCTGCTTCTCAGCCTCCCTCTCCCACTCCCCCTGCTTGTGTTCCCTCTCTCGCTGTGTCTTTGTCAAATAAAATCTTTAAAAAAAAAAGTGAAACACAATAGAAAATATCAGTGTGACTCAAATGCAGTAAAGTTAAGCACTGTTTTGTGGGACTTTTTGTTTCAGTGACAGCTGTAGAAATATAAAAAAAAATATTCTGGATAGAGATACACAATTTATTTCTCATTCTGGGACACAATTTAAAAGTATTAAAGTCACTCCTTTCATCAAATCTTAGCCTCTTAGAATTGATGAAATTCATCAATTTGATGAAAACATCAAGGAGGGAATGAAGTTTCCATTCCTCTACCTGGAATAATGATAACAAAAATAATGACACAAAAATTCCAATCCTGGAGCTTTTTGACCTAAATGTGGTCAATAAGGAATTGAGACAGTAGATTTCTAATCAGAAGAGAGTTTCAAATTGAAGTACAGAATTCAGTGGGGTATCTAAGGTAAAGGCAGACTTAGCAAAAAACATTAATCTTGGCTAGCTCAAATCTCTCACTTTACAAACTGTTTATAACCTGGGGTGAATAGAAGGCTGGCGAGGTTTCCCTAAAATCAGTTTAACAGTGGCACATCTTAGAGCACCTATTTTACTCATTTAGGATAGGGGCTGAGGCAGGCAGTGGGGAACATACTATGTTTCAAAGCAAACAAGAGATTTTCACCATTACTGTTAGCTATGTCTTTTGGGGGAAGAGGAGATGACGGTATGCAGAGCCTATGGTTATTGTGTGCTCTCTCCTTTTATTTTATTTTATTATTTATTTATTTATTATTTATTATCTATTTATTATTATTTATTTATTTATTTATTTATAAAGTTAAGCTCTAGGCCCAACATGGGGCTTGAACTCACAATCCTGAGATCAAGACTCACATGTTCTACCTACTGAGCCAGCCAGGCGCCCAGCTCTCTTCTTTTAGGGATGCTTCTGTGGGAAAGCATGAGAAGTGCCAGTCTAGACTTGTCAGAGCAGCCAGAAAATAAAATGATGTTGAAATCTTATATTCTAGTTCATCATTAGGTTTACGCTCTCCCAAAAGGGGATATGGGCCAGCAAACGATGGGATGGTGGACAGTGACAAAGCAGCATCATGAAAGTTGAGAACAATTAAAACCATACTTAACAAAAACTTCCTTAAAGACTAAAGAATCAAATTTGGTTGTTAGATTTAGGATTTTGATTGAAGAACTAGGCTGAAATCCAGCCTGTATACCTACTAGACCTTTGTGAGACTGTAGTGTATGTTATTTTCATGCTCCAGGTCTTTTCCTTACTAACACTTAAATGTACTACATCACAGATACATATGACTTGTTAGAAATCTGGGGAGAGAGAACATCAGACAAATGGAATGGGATGTCCTGGGAGATACCACAAGATTTCTGCAACAACTTCTTTCTTGATCAACAACGACTGGAAGCTAACACAGGCCGTAGATACTTGTAAACAAAACATTTTATGCATTACATTCAATAAATGCTTCAAACTTTCAGATCTCTTTATGTTCTATTTCTTCTTCCTACAATGGACTGCCCATCTTCCATACTGCCTGGCTAACTCTCACTTATCCTTCAGATCTCAGCCTTTTCCAGTTTTCTCTAAATCCCCAAATTAGGTTGGAAACCTCCCTCCATAGCAGCCTGTGAGTTGTGTTCTTATCAAAGAACTTGTCAGGGCGCCTGGGTGGCTCAGTTGGTTAAGCGACTGCCTTCGGCTCAGGTCATGATCCTGGAGCCCCAGGATCGAGTCCCGCATCGGGCTCCCTGCTCAGCAGGGAGTCTGCTTCTCCCTCGGACCCTCCCCCCTCTCATGCTCTCTCTATCTCATTCTCTCTCTCAAATAAATAAATAAAATCTTAAAAAAAAAGAAAGAACTTGTCAGTTTTGTAATGGCTTTTAATACACTTATCCACCTCAGATAATGTACTTCTCCATCTTCCATGTTAGACAAAACTGAAGTTAGGGACTCTCTCGAACATGCCTGTACCCCCAGTATTTAGCTCATGGTTGAGTTTGGCAGTGCGGTGAAGAAAACATAAGTCACTGGGGATGTGGGAATGGAAATAGAGTTTTGTAATTACCCCAATCAGGATTCAAACCCAGCTTTATATGCCAATTAATAAACATTACCATGTGCCAAGTACTTTTTAGTAAGAGGGAGAAGATGGTGAATAAGAACATTATACTGTCTCCTTTTCTAATCTAACTTTAAGACCCCTGGAAAGTTATTTTTATTTGAGGTTATGATTCTCCACTTATGAAAGAGGAATAAAAGAGCATCCACCTCATAGTTGTTGGGATTACTGGAGTAACTGGAGAAATCACTACAGTGCCTTACATACGCACAAACATCAAATACATGATAATTATTACTCCTGAAACAGTGAACCTGAAATATTGTGGCATTGGTAAAGACAGTTTAATCTATTATAAAGAAAATAAAATTCTCCTTAAAAGACACAGTGCTGAGAAAACTTAGAGAATGTTCTTTGAATATCCAGGAAACAATATATTCCTTGATCTTTCAATTAAGAAAATAAGCTTGTAAAAAAAAAAATAAAGTAAGCTCGTGCTGATCCATTTGCTCACTTGGCCTACCTTTGTGAGCAGTGTGACTCTTATTTTCATTTGCATGTTGGCTAACAAGCTAAAGATACAACAAATGACTGCTAAAAAGAGTGTATTATAATGTGTAAATCATGGGCTTTGATGTTCAGCCCTACCACTTACTGGCTGCTCAGAACAGTGACAAAAGCCCTGTTTCTTCATATGTAAAATGAGGACAGTATCAATACCTTCCTCACCTGGCTGTTGGAACAGATAGAATAGGGAACCAGTTAGAAGAGGGAACACTGTATCATAGAGTTTGCACGTATTCAATGAGTGCCTCAGTAACCACATCCGAGTCTTCCTGGTTAGTGTGCTTATGCACCACAGTGGTTTAAAGCACGGGATGGATTGATGGAGGCCTGATTTCAAGTCCCAGTTCTGCTAGTTTGGTTGTGTAACACTGAGCAAATCTACATCTCAATCTTTTTATCAATAAAATAATGAATAATAGGATTACCTCTCAGGGATGTTGGGCAGTTAAAGAAGAACTAATAATCAATGTAAATGATTGGTTTACAGTATGGTGACTGGGGTACTGTCGTGTTATTACTTCATTAATAATGTTTGCAGTAAGTGCTGCCACCATATTTTTATCCATAAACTGCCTTTACCAATCATCCTTCTTTTATTCCTGAATGGAATATCCAAAAGAAAACCACAAGTTCATACGAAAAGCCACAGGTCAAATGTTTTTTTTATCAGTGAGGCCTTCGGCACTCGACCATCAAATATCTACCAAGAGTTTCTTTATCCTGATCCCCTTCCCTCTGCTTTAGTTTCTCCACAGTACTGTTTATTGGCTGCATTCTCCAGTTGAATGTAAACTCCATAAGGCAGGGGCTTTGCTTCATTCACTGCTGTAACCTTATCACTCTGAATAGTACTAGGAATGTAGCAAATGTTTAGTATAGGTTTTAGAAAAACTAATCAATTGAATGAGACCCATCGCAGCCCTAAAATTGCCTATTAGCCTCCGATGAAGGGAACCAAATGGGGCAAGGTGCGTGACAACATATCCCGACCCCCAGCTCCTTTCCCCGTACGCACCGGAAGGGTCATTGAATCGTTTCAGGGGCGCCTTAGGAAAAGACATGTTGACGACCAGCTCCACGAACTGAAGGTCACTAAGTCTCCTCCGCAACTTCCTGCCGCTTATTACAGCCTACTCACTGCAAATTCAAACCTCCCGGCTTATTCCCCGCCCACCTCTAACGTCAGCAGATTTGAAATCAAAATCCTGGGCACACCAATCCAGGACGGGAACATCTAAAGAGCATGCGCACCTAACCTCGACCCGTCCAATTAGGGCTTCTGTGCGTTTAGGTTACCAGCCAATAGGAAACTATTATTGCCTCCTTCCTCCTCCCCTCCCACCCCGTGTCCAATCATTCCTGGCGTTACTCAGTTGTAACTTACATACGAGCAACGTTTGCGCAAGCGCATTTCATAACTGAGAAGTTTTGGGAAAGTCGGCTTTTGGCGTCATATAGGTGGCCGTGCAGTGAGTTCTAGTTTCCCTAGTTCCAACCTCCGACCGTTCCTTGGGTGTAAACGTCCCTGGATTTCAGTTCTTTCAAACTGGGTACTGCCAGGGTCCTAAATGGCCATTGAAAAGGAAAAAGGAACATGCTGAGACATCAGCCTACGTCCCTGCGCATGTGCAGTGACCTGAGCGGAGAGTCCCGGGCGTGGCCTGAGCGTGAAGATTTCGCGGGTGCGCTCGTCTCGCTCCGTGCGGCTGCAGCAGGGAGGCTGCTGGAGTATGTCGGCCCCGTTTGAGGAGCGCAGTGGGGTGGTTCCGTGCGGGACGCCGTGGGGCCAGTGGTACCAGACCTTGGAGGAGGTGTTCATTGAAGTTCAGGTGCCGCCTGGCACTCGCGCCCAGGATATCCAGTGCGGCCTGCAGAGCCGGCATGTGGCGCTGGCCGTGGGTGGCCGCGAGATCCTCAAGGTAGCGGCAGGTCTGGTCTTGGGCTCAGTTTCTTCCCGGCCTCTAAGTCCCAGAGTCCTAAGGTTCATGGTTTCCGTGAAAAGACTGTTGGAAGGCCGAATGGCTCCTTTGGCCGAAAGAGCGCTATCATTGTCCTGGTTTGGTCGGAGCCCCCCACTCTCAAGGCTGGTCCTGAGTTGACGTAGAGATTTGAGGAGCCCGGTTTTCTGGCTTTATTTCTAAACCAAATGAAGCTAATGCTTTTGTTCCTCTGCCGGCCTTCACTTAGATCTTTAAAGGAAAAAATATTTATTGTACATATATTTCTTCCAGGCACTGATGAGGTGTTGAGAGCTCAGTGGTGAACAAGACAGAGAAGTTTCCTGCACTCAGATAGGTTACGTTCTTGCAGGGAGGCATAATAAAGCTAGACTAATAAATACTCAGGCAGTTACAGAACAGTAAAGAAAATAAAGGATAAGGATATCGGGATGAGGATTCAGAGATGATGTCAGGTGATTTATTTTTTCATCAAACAAAAATTCTGCATGTTTGTGGCGTGGTTAAGCAGGTAGTCGAGAGTTGTCTGAAGAAAATAATACCCCTTTATTCTCATCATGGCCGTTGGATTTGGGAGCTGCTTTTTCCTTGATAAGCTTTATAATTAAATTCAGTTACTTTGAAGTTAGATTTCTTTCTCAGATTAGATGCTCAAGATGTTTGATGTCAGTGTAATGAAGTGGTGCAGGGAGATTCCTTGTTGTGGAATACCTGGCTATGCCATTTTTATCATTTTGTAACCTTGGGCAAGAGATTATTCAGTGTCTATACCTTCACCCACAAAGTATGGTAATTATAGTAACTTTCTGATAGGATTGTTTTGAGCATAACGTGGTATCCAAGGGAATTAAGAGCTTGGACTTGTCTAGTATGTAACGAGTATACACTATATGTTAGCTGTTATTTATATGGAAATGTTCTAAGTGCCTCAGAGAAAAGAAAGATTCACGTGAAAGACATTGATTTATGTCATCTTGGATCTTACTGAGTTTTCTGGATAATTGTATAATTCACAGTTTCCTGAACAGTGGTTAAAGATTACAATTCATATTTCTTTGAGTAATTCCAGTAACTTTGGGAATTTAACAGTAACTTTAACTTTAGGATTTTAAGTATACATTTAGACCCGTACGGTTTTTTCTCCCTAGTATTGACATATTGAAAAAATGTGTTTTCTCTTTTTACGTGACCTTTTAATTTCATTTCCTAAAACTTAAATTTGGCAAGTAGCAACAAATCAAAATGAATTTGAGCAGATGCATTCTCGTTTAAACTTATGTCTGCTGATATCTTTCTTAAAAGAACAGTTTCTGAAAAATCAGTCACAGCTAATCTGTATCAGAACTATAGTACGTGTTTTTTTGATGCTACATTGCCCAACAAAGAGATTGAACCAGTTTTTTTTTTTATTTATTTAAAGATTTTATTTATTTACTTGACAGAAAGCGAGAGAGGGAACACAACCGGGGGGGGGGGGGGGTGGGAGAGAGAGAAGCAGGCTTCCCGCGGAGCAGGGAGCCCGATGCGGGACTCGATCCCAGGACCCTGAGATCATGACATGATCCAAAGGCAGACGCTTAACGACTGAGCCACCCAGGTGCCCCTGAACCAGTTTTTTAAAGTTTAAGAGATATCATTTCTTAATTTCAGCAGGAAAGCTCTTCTTGTAGTTCATTTCAATTGGTAAAGTTAAAGCATTTCAGATAATTTCACATTTGGCTCAGTGATCAGTAATATTTATTCATCTGAAAATTGAGCACTGATTTTTTTTAGAGAGCCCTGTGTTCTTTGTCATAGTAAATATTTCAAGCAATGTAAACTAGGTTCCATTTCACTTTCTAGGAGGAAAGATAGGGTTGAGCACCTAACAATATGTTGAAATGGTATAAAATTTTATCTCCTTACTATAACCAAACTAGACAATTACATGTGGATTAGATAGGAAGTTAGGAAAGTCTTAAATCATGAAAGCCTTATAAAAATTAATGAAATATGTTTTTAGTAACTTATGTTTATTTTTCAGGGCAAGCTCTTTGATTCTACAATAGCTGATGAGGGAACATGGACTTTGGGTAAGGGTAATCTATAATTCTTGGAATTTTTTTTAAAAATTAATTTTGTCTTGGAACTTAGTATGTTTCCCTGTGTTATATTAGGTCCTTTGTCTTTGCAGCTTTGGAAGAGAATAGTGATAGAAATGCATTGAAAATAATTGTATGTCAAGATTACCTAATGATTTTTGAAAATATAAAATTTAATGATGAACTCTAACTTATTTGTTATTTTTGTTTGTTTAGAGGACAGAAAAATGGTCCGTATTGTTCTTACAAAGACAAAGAGAGATGCAGCAAATTGTTGGACTTCTCTTCTAGAATCTGAATATGCAGCTGATCCTTGGGTGCAAGACCAAATGCAGAGAAAACTTACATTAGAGAGATTCCAGAAAGAAGTAAGTCAGATGAATGTATGAGTATGTATTGTTAAACATCTTAAAATCATAGAATGATTATTATTTGAAATTAAAACTCAAATGTGGTTACCAAAAATTACAAAAGTTCTTTAGAGGATTTTTTTTTAAGTTAAATCGTTAGAAAAATGGTCTTTCTTTGTATGGATTTTATTTTTTCAAATTTTCAAATAGAGGAATTTATTTGTACTGTCATGATTTCTAAGTTTAAATTTGTTTAGTGTACACCAGTAATGCATAAATGAACTCATAAAAATTCAATCAATATAGACTTGCATAGTGTAAAAAGGTGAAAAGTTCCTTTCATCAACATCTCTCCATTCTGTGCATCTGTCTCATTCTTATCTCATTGATGTATTGGTTTGCTACTTTGTTTTTAACATAAATTCAGGATCATACTATGTGTATTGTTCATGTTTTTTTCATTTAATAATACATCTTGGGTCTCTTCCTACCAGTACGTATAGATAAAACTTGTTCCTTTTAACTGCTCCAGAGGGTTTTCTAGTTTGAATATATCAACATTATTTCTTTAGCTATTCCCTTTTGATAAGATTTGGATTTTTTGATTTGTGTCTATTTCAAATAAAATTTGTGCTTTCATCTCTAAAACTGTTCCAATGTTGTTAATTTATCTAGGAGAAGAATTACTGGATTAAAGCACTGTTAAAGTTTTGATGGATAATTTCTTTCTATATGTTGATGGTTTCCAAATATGTATCTCTAGTTTAGACTTTTCCCAAATTTTGGAGTCACAATTTCAATTCAGTATCTCCACTTGACAGTCTGACAGACATATCAGCCTCAACATATTCAACATGAACTCCCTAACTTCCTCCCACATGTGTTCTACCTCTAGTCTTCTCATCTTGGTTGATGGAAACTATTTGATCAGACCAAAGAACAAAAATGGGTTATCATCCTCCACTCCTGTCACTCTCTCACATACCCTGTCCAATTTGTTAGGAAACCTTACTGGTACTACCTTCCAAATATATTCAGAATTTGTCCACTTCTCACCACCAACTCTACTACCACTTTGATCTGGACCATCTGTAGTGTCTTGCCTAGATTACCCCAATAACCTTCTAATTGTTCTCTTTTACCCTTGCCAAGCTACAGTGTTCTCAAAATAGCATAGTAGTCCTTTTAAAATGCAGGTCAGAACACATCGCTTCTCTTCTCAGAACTCTTTCATTCTCTCCGATCTTGTCCTCAGTGATCTCCCTGACTGCTTCTACTAATCTCCCCTTCAGTCATTCTGCTCTAGCCATACTTTTTGTTATTTTTGAACATTCCACGCCATTCCTTTTCTGTCCTTTTGACTACAGGGTTCTTCTCCCAAAGCTTGGCTAACTTCTTCACTGTTTTCAAGTCATTGCTCAATAAAGTATACTTTATCTTTGGTCATCCTATTTAAATACTATAATCTTCTCATTTCCCTTACTCTGCCCTGCTTTTCTTTCTTCTTTTTCTGTAGCACTTGCACCAACTTTTAACACTCTGGATCAGGGGCTCACAAACTATGGCCCACAGATGAAATCTGGCCCGCTGCCTGTTTTTGAAGTAAAGTTATACTGGAATACACCTATGCTCGTTCATTTGTATATTGTCTTTCTTATACCAACTCCATACTTAAGGAGTTATGAGACTGTATGGCCTTCAAAGCCTAAAATATCTAACTACTTGGCTCTTTACAGAAAACTTTGCCAACCTCTACATTAGATAACTTACGGTTTATTATTTGTGTCCTCCTCTAAGAATGTCAGGTCCACCAGTGCAGGGATCTTTGTTTTGTTCACTCTTGAATTCCACATGCATCTAGTAGTGTCTTCCAAACAGTAGGAACTCAATAAATGTTTGTTGAATAAATGAAATGCCCTCCAAAAAGACTAGAGCATGAGATAGTACTTCCTAGGATTGTTACAAAGATTGAATATGTTGATAAAGTTGAATATGCTCTTAGAACCCTGCCTGGCATGTAGTAAACTCTCAAATGATGATAGTTATTAAAATCTGTTTTCACACTCATACTGAAGTATATGTTTGCCCATACACTGGTCAACTTGTAATATACATATCGATCTTCTAAATATTTGTAGATCTGAAAATTGAAATATACCTCCTAGTTTTAAGTTCTGTTTTGGTGATTACATCTTTTGACATGTTTATTGGCCATTTGGATTTCCTGTTTTGTCACTTGCTAGTTTATATCTTTACCATTTCCCTTTGAGTTATATCTTAATATTTTTCCTTATAAGATTTATTTTATCATAATTTTTTTCATGTCTTTTAGAATCCTGGTTTTGACTTCAGTGGAGCAGAAATCTCAGGAAACTACACTAAAGGTGGACCAGACTTCTCAAATCTTGAGAAATAACTACTACTTTTTTTTTTTGCTACATTCTGTGGATCCCAGCAGATGTTGCCAACTTAGAGGAACAGATTATGTGGTGGAAGAAAAATGTGGATACCTGCAGTTAACAAATTGCAAAATATATTTAACTATGGTTCTAAAAATTGCATTCAAATATTTACATAGGAAACATCTTAAATACTGTGGAAACTATTCTACTGATATAGAGTAACATTTTTTTGGACACTTTTTTTGCTCAGCATGAAGTTTTATATGCTGCATTTTACTAATTTCAGATTTAACCTGTATTTTTAATACAAAAACATTGGGGTATAGATCATGTGAAATGACCGGTGCCTTCAGGGATAATTAAATTTTTCTTTCAATAAGTGTAATGCAGGAATAATGTTCAATAAACATTTCTAAATAGGAGTCGTGTACCCCTTTCTGTAAGTATGCCAGTACACACAAGGAATTATATTACTGAAAAAAGTTCTAAGAAAGGAAAAAGTCCACAAATATAATCTGAGTAAGTTCATTTTAAGAGTTAATGAAAATTTCTGAAGTAGTATATTATTCCTTGGGAGATGACTTTGTCAAGAAATTGAAAAATAGAGACTTAACAGTAGGAATGTATTAATACAAAACAAGCAGTGACATGAATGTGATCATTGGGTGAGTCCTTTGTCAGTGACAAAAAGCAAATAATGGTTAATGTTTGTAAGGCAGGGACATAATTTTGCTCTTCAGTGATCTAGACATATAAGGAAGGGTTGTCTTAAAATTTTATTTCATTCTTTTTATGTCCTTTGGAATTTTCAAATATCTCTCTACATTTTTTAAAAATTTAGTTTTTAAGTAATCTTTACACCCAATCTGGGACTTGAACCTGCAACTCTGAGATCAGGAGTTGCACACACCACCACACTGAGCCAGCCAGGTGCCCCTAAAAATTATTTTTAACAATCCCAAATGTATAGCAAAGTTACATGTAAAGTACAAAGAACTGTTTTCTTCCTGAACTGTTTGTAAGTTTATGATATGACGCTGCATCATCTCTAAGTACCTTAGTGTGTATTTCCTTCAAAGGACTTGCTCTTATGTAGTGATAACTACAATACAACCATTATAAACAGGAAATTAGCATTGATACGTTATGACCATCTAATCCTCAGATCTTCATTGCATTGAAGTTTAACTGGTTGTCCCAGTAATGTTCTGTAGAGCAAAAGGATCCAGTCACAATCATGCCTTCCCTTTAGATGAAATGTCAGGTGTCTGGTCTGCTGCAGTCTGGAGCAAGTCTTCATTTTTTCTTGACTTTTACAACCTTGGCACTTTTGAATATTACAGGCTAGTTTTGTACAACATCCCTCATTTTGAGTTTTGTCTGATACTTCTTCATGATTAGATTCAGGTTATACATCTTTGGCAGGGATGTTACAGAAGTGATGCTGTGTTCTTTTTCTTTTTTTTTTTAAAGATTTTATTTATTTATTTGACAGAGAGACAGCTAGAGAGGGAACACAAGCAGGGGGAGTGGGAGAGGAGAAGCAGGCTCCCTGCTGAGCAGGGAGCCCGATGCAGGGCTCGGTCCCAGGACCCTGGGATCATGATGTTAGCAGAAGGCAGATGCTTAATGACTGAGCCACCCAGGTGCCCCATGATGCTGTGTTCTTATTGCATCCAATCGTGAGTTAGTAATTTTGATTTGTCCTTTTTCTGTTGGTGTTTACTTAGATCACTGAATAAGTGGCGTCTGTCAGTCTTCTCCACAGTAAAGCTATTCTTTGTAGGTTTATAATTCTTTTGTGGGACGGTAGCTTCAGAGTACTACTCTGTTTCTCACTAAATTTCCAACTTATTTATATCTTTATTGATTCATGATTTTCTACTTTATTCAGTGGGTTAAAATCTATTACTTGCATTACTGTGATGCTTAACAATTTTTCTTGATTTGGCTAGGGGAGTACCATTTTAGGTGGCTTCCATGTCCTGTTGACCTGTCCCATCATTATTTGAGTAATTTCTTATTTTCTGGCACAAGTTATACCAGGCTTATGCTTTCCCTGCCCTAGCTCAAAAATAAGCCATGTTTTTAAGGTCTCCTGGCTTCTCTTAAATGGAGAATGGTATTTAGAAACCAAGATTTGTGTGCTAGTGAGCAATTGCTGTTGGGTGTGTATAGTGCTTATATGTACAGCTATGTTTATTTCTATATATTGAAAACCATGAGTTCACACTTAAACTTTCATGTCTAATCCCATGGGGTTCATTTTTCTTTTCTCCCTTTCTATATTTATAACAACAGTGAAAAGTCTGATTTATATTATCAGTGTATTTGATTCCCTATTCTAGGTCATCTCACATGAATGGCTTCCTTACTCTGCTCAGGCTCCAGCACCCTGCAGCATACAGGGATATCCTCACCTGCTTGGACCTGAACACACCCCATTGTGGGCCACTGAATCCCTGCCATACTCTTTGGCAAAGAGACTATCTTGTTCACTTTAACCAATAACTTTAGGAATAAATTGTTGGGGAAGAGGCTTTTTTCTTTCAATTGGCCTCTCAACTTTCAAAGAAATTAATATTTTGAAATAAGCACAGTAAAATTAACTCTTCTGTTCATAGTTTTGTGAATTTTTAGCATGTAGATTCTGTTCATAGTTTTGTGACTTTTAACATGTAGAGGTATCTGTAAGCACCTTCAAAATCAGGAGATTGAACAGTTAAGTTTTTTTTTTTTTAAAGTGAACTCTGTACCCCACATTGGGCTCAAACTCATGACCCTGAGATCAAGCGTTGCATGCTCTTACCAGCTGAGCCAGCCAGGCGCCCCAAGAGATTTAATAGTTTAATCACTACAAAAACTTAAAATACTCTCTCTTTGTAGTCATAGCCTCAAACCCTGGAAACCACTGATTAAGACTGTCTTTATAGTTTTGTCTTTTCAAGAATGTTCATCAGTGGAATCATATGTCATCTTTTTTTCTTAAAGGTTTATCTACTCTGGAGAGAGAGAGGGTGGGGAGCTGGGGCGGAGGGCCAGAGGGAGAGAATCCCCAAGCGGACTCCCCGTCAAGCACGGAGCCCGATGTGGGGCTTGATCCCTTGACCCATGAGACGCTACCTGAACGGAAACCAAGAGTCAGCTGCCCAACTGACTGAGCCACCCAGGCACCCTATAATGTTTTTTAAAAAACAGATTTATTGAGATATAATTCATGTACCATATATTTTACCAATTTAAAATACATAATTCAGTGATTTTTAATATAGTCATCTATTAAACCATCACCATAGTCAGTTTTCATTTTCATCACCTCAAAAAACCCTGTACCTTTTAGCTATCAACTCCCCTCTCCCTCTACCCTCAACCAAGTGACCACTAATTTGTTTTCTATCTCATAAATTTCTCTCTTCTGGACATTTCATATACATTGAATGTGGTCTTTTGTTACTGGCTTTCACTTAGCACATGTTTTAGTGGTTCATCCATGTTCTAGTATGTTAGTATTTCATTCTTTCTGTATGACTGGATAATATTCCATTGTATATTTGCCGCACATTTATCCATTTGTCAGTTGATGTTTGGGAGGTTTCTACCTTTTGGCTATTATGAATAATGCTGCTATAAACATTCAAGTAGGGACACCTGGGTGGCTTATTTGGTTAAGCGTCTGCCTTCGGCTCAGGTCATGATCTTGAAGTCCCTGGATGGAGCCTCAAGTTGATCTCTCTGCTCAGCAGGGAGCCTGCTTCTCCATCTCTCTCCCCTCCCCCCCATGCACCTGTGTGCGTGCTCTGTCTCTCAAATAAATAAAATCTTAAACATTCAAGTGCAAGTTTTTAGGTGTATGTATATTTTTATTTCTTACTTGGGATTGAATTTCGAGTTATATGGGAACTATGTCTGATCATTTGAGAAATTTCTAGATTGTTTTCCAAAGTGGCTACACCATTTTACATTTCCACCAGTAGTGTATGAAATTTCTAATATCTCCACATCTTTGCCAACACTTGTTACATGATTTTTAAAATTTTAGCCATTCTAGTGGATATGAAGTGGTATCACATTGTGTGTTTCCCTGATGACTAATTATGTTGAGCATCTTTTCTTGTGCTTATTGACCATTTATGTATCTTCCTTGGAGAAATGTTTATTCAAATCCTTTGCCCATTTTTTATTGGGTTATCTGTCTATTGAGTTGTAAGAGTTCTTTATTCTGTACACAAATCTCATATATATTAGTTGCATATATTTTCTTCTATTGTGTAGGTTTTTTTCATTTTCTTGATGGTGTCTTTTAAAACATGAATGTTTTAAATTTTGATGTATTCTAGTTCATCATGCTTTTGGTGGACCATGCTTTCGGTATCATATCTAAGAACTCTGTGTAACCCCAGGTTATGAGAATTTTTTCCAATGTTTTCTTCCAAAAGTTTTACTATTGTATGTTTTAGACCTATGACCCATTTTAAGTAATTTTTTGTGTAAGCTGTGTAATATAGGTGGAACTTCATTTTTTTGCATGTGGATGTCTATTTGTTTCAAAATATTTTGTTGAAAAGACTGTCCGTTCTTCATTAAATCGCTTTTGCACTTTTGTCAAAAATCAATTGCTGTTTATATGGGTCTGTTTCTGATCTTTCTGTTCTATTTCATTGACCCCTTCACAAATACCACAATGCCTTGATAATTGTAGCTTTATGGTAAGTCTTAAAATTGGGCAGCATGATTTCTTCAACTTAATTCTTCTTCAAAATTGTCTTAGCTGTTTAACTTCCTTTGCCTTTCTGTGTAAAGCTTAGAATCAGCTATATTCAGTCTGTATCTACAAAAAGTCCTGCTAGGATTTTCACTGGAATAGTGTAAATCTTCCAGTCCTTGAACATGGGGCATCTCTCCATTTAGTATCTCTCTGATTTCAGTCATGAGCATTTTGTGATTTTCAGCTTATAGAATATTTACATCTTTCCTTAGATTTAGTCCTAAGTGTTCATTTTCTGGAGCTGTTGTAAATGATATATTTTTTGAAATTTCTTTCCAGTTGTACATAGCTAGTACATAGAAATCTTTGATTTTTGTTTGTTGACCTTGTATCCTGTGACCTTCCTAAACTCACTTATTCTAGGAGTTTTTTGTTATGAATTCCTGGGATTTTCTTCAGAAACCACAAACGGGGTTTTATTTAGTCTGTACTACTCCATAGATCTTTATTTTTTTCTTGCTTCATTGCATTTGCTAGAAAACTAGAAGTGGTGGGAGTGGCTGTCCCTGTCTTGTCTGGTTTTCAAATTTTGATTTGATTGATTCTCAAATTTTGAACCTGCTTATATTTTCACACATGCCAGACTTGGTCATGGCGTGTTACTGCCATTTACGTATCTGGATTTGTTGAAGATTTTTGTGTCTGTTCATTTGAGATACTGGTCTTATCATTGAGATTTTGTGTTATCTTTATTTTGGTTTGGTACCAGGGTAATGCTAGCCTTTTAAAATGAATTGGAAAGTGATTCTTCTACTTTCTAGAAGAGATGTGTAGAATTTGTTTTCTTTCAGCATTTTATGGGATTTGCCAGTAAGATTTTAAACAACAAATCCAGTTTTTAAAAATAGAACTTAGGTTTTCTAGTTTATTTTATTTTAGTTTGGTTTATTTTAAGTTTTGGTAGTTCTTTTCTTTCAAGGGATTGAATCATTTAACTTGATGTGCATAGTTATATGTGTTGTTTCTTTAGTGTCCTTTTAACATAGTGTTACCTCTTTCAGTCCTGATACTGGTAATTTCTTTTTTTTTCATTCTTGCTAGAGATTCATCAATTTTATTGCTTTTTTCAAAGAATTAATTTTTGATTTTGTTGATTTTCCTTATTTTGTTTCACTGATTTTTAAACCCCCTTTAAAAAATGTTTTATTGTTATGTTAATCACTATACATTACATCATTAGTTTTTGATGTAGTGTTCCATGATTCATAGTCTGCGTACAACACCCAGTGCTCCATGCAGAATGTGCCCTCTTGTGCCCTCTTTAATACTCATCACCAGGCTAACCCATCCTCCCACCCCCCCGAACCCTGTTTGTTTTTCAGAGTCCATCGTCCGATTCCCCCCCCTTCATTCTTTCCCTCCTGCTATCTTTTTTTGTGTGTGAATTGTGCAAGACTGTTGAATCACAGATCTGTACCTCTGAAACAAATAATACAATATATGTTAAACCCCCTTTTTTTAATGACCTTTTCCCATCTGCTTGCATTGTGGGTTTATTCTGCTCTTTTTCTAGTTTATGTGGAAGCTTTGAGTTTTTTTCCTTAATAAAAGCCAATTAATAATGTGAATTACTCTAAGCACTGGTTTAGCTACATTTCATACATTTTGATATTTTCATTCAGTTCAAATTATTTTACTCTTTAGAATTTCCCTTAGAGCCCTGAATTATTCAGAAGTCTGTTGTTTTATTTCCAAGTGTTTGTAGATTTTCCTGTTACCTGGTATTAATTTCTTGTTTATGATCAGAGAACATACTTTATAATTTTAGTTTTTTTAAATTTCTTCAGGGTTGTTTGTGACCCAGGATATAGTCTGTCTTGGTGAATATTCCATGTGTATTTTAAAAGAATGCTTATTCTGTTGTTTTAGGATGAAATTTTTTATGTCAAGTAGATCCACTTGGTTATGGGTATTACTCAATTTTTCTGTGTTCTTGCTGATTTCCTAGTAGTTCTATAGATTACTGAGAAGAGTGTTTAAATCTCCAACTGTAGTTGAAGCTTTGTCCATTTTTCTTTCCAATGCTGTTAATTTCTGCTTTTTGTATTTGAAGTTCTGATGTTAGGTGCCTACAAATTTAGGATTGTCAGGTCTTGGTAAATTGATTCTTTTATCATTATTTAATGATCCCTTTTTAATCCTTATCATTTTACTTGCTCCAAAATCTACTTTGTCAGATTAATGTAAAACATTGGCTTCTTTTTCTTTAGGATTTTATTTTTTTTTACAGATTCTCTACCCCCATTGTGGGACTCAAGCGATGCTGAGATCATGAATTGCATGTTCTACTGGCTGAGCCAGCCAGGTGCCCCCCCAAAATTGGCTTATCTTAATCCATCTTATTTGACTTATGTTTACTGGTTTTGGTTTATGAAAATTTACAGGTTATACTTAGTAAGCAATAATACATTTTATAAAAATCTACTATTACAAGATAGGGAAAATAAATTCCAAGGTGTTATTCTTCTCTGATGATCATGATGGCAGCACTGAAATGAACGTGGCCAAAATAGTTTTGTTTGAAAATTATTCAATTTCATAGGTCCATTTAATTTTCTCTTTTGCGAGGTAATGTGCAGAGTGGCTAAGAACAAAGCCTTTGCCTGAATTTGAGTTCTAACTCCAATTACCAGGTATGTGACCTTGGGCTAATCAGTCACCTTCTGTGTGACTCCAGTTCATTTGTAAATTTGGATATCCTGATTCCGTTTGGAGGATTAGATGAGAGGATTCATATAGAACATGACAGTAGTACCTGACAGTAAAAAATCATTATTGCTAATCACAAATGTTAGATGAGAAATGTGTTATTTTTTTAAGTAAGCTCTATGCCCAACATGGGGCTTGAACTTAAGACCCCCAAGATCAAGAGTTGCATGTTCTTTGGACTGAGCCAGGTAGGCACCCCAGAAATGTGTTTTGTTGTTGTTTTTTAAGATTTACTTATTTGAGAAAGAGAGAGAGGGCATTAGCAGGAGGGGCAGAGGGAGGGGGGAGAGAGTCAACTCCATGCTGAGCCCAGAGCCAGATGCGGGGCTTGATCCCACAACCCGGAGGTCACGAGCTGGGCCAAAACCGAGTCGGATGCTCAACTGACTGCCCACCCAGGCACCCGTCTGTTTTAGATAGTATGCCTTACAATTAGAAATAAATAAGGTTCAGGTGCCCTTTTTAAAAATTACACTGAAAAGAGGGATTATTAAATATATCTAATCTTAGTCAAGTGCAAAAGGAATTTTCCTTTTTTAAGTTTTTGTTTCAATAACTCTGCAGTGTTCACTTTGCCTTCTTAGTTTAATTAAACATGAACGCTTCAAAATCCTATGTTTCAGTTCCAATTACCGATCTAAGCAGACTAACATAATTACTTGTCATTAACAACCACCTTGCTGGGATGCCTTTTAAGGTAAGGCAGTTTGCACAGAACTTCAGTTGGGCAGAATATAAGGGTGAATTTGTACTGAGAATATCCATAGTAGTGATGAATCTAAATGACAAATTACCAATACTACATCAACACAACTTTTTAATGCACATTAAACATATTTGTCCTAATCTTGTGTCTTCTGAAAAGCCATTAGAAAGTAAAGCATCAATTAGGTAATAGCTATACTATTAACAGAGATTTTGTTTCTGCTATTGTGCATCTTCCAGCTAAATTTAAATATACTGAGTGGAGATAGCTTTTTATTGTGGTTCTGGTATCACAGTTAAATCAGAACAGAAACAAAGAGAAACTACCCAGCAAAGGAATGCATTTCAATAACTTTATTGAAAGATATATCCCTTAGTACCAAAACATAATGGTAGTTGGTTAGGCTACCTCTGCCAACTCAGAATTAACACTGATGTAGTCAAATTATTGAAATATATCAGTCTTTTGGGAAAACTGAAGTTATCCACAGAACACAGTTCACAAAAGTATAAGATATATTGTGGTTCTTTGGTTTATTTTCCAGTGCACATTTACCTATAACATGATGTCAAAATTGGGTACAGCCATTATGGATGGACTCAGGCTACTTCCTGCACTGAGTAATAGTTCACAACATTTTTAATGCCGTAGATCTCCTTATAGTCCCTGACTTAATAGAAAATCTCGAATATTACCTTAACAACTTTATAATTATGAAGATGCCTACTTACTTTTTTAGACTTTCTTTTGGCACAGGAGGGGCAATTAGTGAAAGTATATTCTCTTCAAGAATTCTAAATTAGAAGCAATAGCAGTTTTTATAAAAACAGCCCTTAGTAAAAACTTCTGGAGTGTTAAATCAGCAAGTTTTTGGAGCGAAGTTATTTTGAATTACTACCACAATAAAAACAAATTTTCTTGATGGGATTAGATGGAGACAGTAGATAATTGTGTAGATTTTATCATGGATATAAACATCACCTGTTTTTTAGAAAAAATATTAAAGATAACTTAATATGCCAAAATGACTAGGAGTGTAGTTTTGCTTTTATAAAATGCCTTCAAATTTAAGTGTAATCCCCAAGTATCAATAAAGTCCAATCTCTGGATTATCTATTACTTTCACTATAGATACCAAGAAACCATTTTCACTGCCTAGAATAGTGACCCTTGTTATGCCTTAAAAGTGCATTTGTGAAATGTTGGTTTTGATGTATACCTCATAATTTAGAATTTAATTAGGTAACCACTTTTAATAACACCTAAATACAATATACTGACCCAATATAGAAGGTTGGGTCAGTGTTAGAAATGAAGATTCACAGTTTACCTTTCCAGGCTTGTTATTAACATTTCACATTTATGCTCTTAGCTTTAATTTGTATGCCTCACAGATGAATTCAAATTTAACTGAATTCCACTACAGCTTGTTAATTAGGTAGTTTTCCCAAATCTGAGAACATCAATGCTAATCTAGTTGTGATGTTCTGAGGCTTCACAGCTTAAATCCATTGTAACATTATGGAATCCATAGCTCAGGATTGTGGAGAATGGCTTCAGAGAAGAGCTTTTTGTTGCTGTAACAATCCTATTTAAACAAACAAAAAAGTCAAGTTATTAGAATTCTGCCAAACATAGATATTATTAACTGTTAAAAATGAACTTTTAATCGAAGATTTATAATCCTGTCACATGTAGATGTGTTAACATTTAGTTTTGAGTAGGAAAAAGTTAAATCACCACTCTTAAATTCAGATGGCAAGAATGTATATCCTATATTAGTGATGAGATCTTCATTTTTTTATGCATATAACTACTTTCCAGTGTTCCAACTGCTATAGCAATGGTATACAAGAATAGTGTTGAGATACCCTGGCAGTTTGCAGATACCCAGTATGGAGACAGTCTGCCATAACTTACTTTAAGTGTAACATCCAAGTTCATACTGATTTTGCTTATAAGCTAACAGTCTCAAATTAGTTAATTTACAGTTCAAAATTTTGGTTCTGTTGTCCTGCTCAGGCTTGTGTTAACTTTAAAGTCTACATATAGCAAAATGGTGTGAAAAATAGTGTCTTAGTGTTTCTTTTAAAATTTAGGTTATTAAGGACGATATGATTTTCTAAGCTGATAATTTAATGAAATGGCTAATGTATATATCAAAGGTTGGATAATTCCTTACTCTTAGGGTATTGTATCTTGAAGGTAGTAAATGCCCTCAAAATATTAACTGACTAGATCAGTGAAGTCATTTTCCCCATTACTATTCTTACTCCATCTTATTTATTTTGAAAATAATTCAGATTTTAATTCTTGAATTATAGAATAAAACTATAGCATTAGAAGATTTTCTTTATATGGAGAGTAACTATGAACCACATTTACCAATTAAGGGACCATTTCAGGAATTGTTGGAAGGTGGGTTATTCTGTAGTAACTATGCTTCAATTGCCGTGCAGTACGTCCAGAAACAATCCATTTCAACTTCTGAACATTTGGTTTGGAACACTTGTTTGATGAGTATTCAGTTAAACACTTGGATACAAGTTCTTGCCAGAAGGTCAAATCTCTGCCATTTATCTGTACATAAAGTAAAAGAAAATTATTAGTCAATAAAAATAAAAGTCCTACATGGGGGGCCTGGGTGGCTCAGGTGGTTAAAGATCTGACTCTTTATTTCAGCTCAGGTCATGATCTCACGGTCATGGAATTGAGCCCCGTGCCAGGTTCC
Organism: Zalophus californianus; assembly: GCF_009762305.2. NCBI lineage: Eukaryota > Metazoa > Chordata > Mammalia > Carnivora > Otariidae > Zalophus > Zalophus californianus. The sequence continues at coordinate 100,925,914 of NC_045599.1, forward strand.
ACACTCAGTGGGGAGTCGGCTTGAGATTCTCTCTCTCTCCTCTCACTCCTCTCCACCCCCCCATCCCTGCTCGCTCTCTCTAAAATCAAAAGTCCTATTACTAGCATGTGTCTTTCCTTGTTAAATAAATTTGAGGATAAGTTAGCTACTCAAGTTTCAAATAGACACATGACAACTCATTTTACTTCAGGAGATAGTACAAGTGGTTTACTTTCTTTCACAGCTGTTAACATTTAGGCTATGACCTTGACGTACCTTGGAATGTGTCTGAAGACATTCTATTCTTTCTGTTAACTCTACACACTTCTGTGCTTGGATCTCCAGTGCAATGATAGATAATGCCAACACAGAAGGCTAAAAGAGATAAATTTTAAAGTAAGTGTTGAATAGAAAATAGGTCTATAAATAGGTTTAATCTTTATAAAATATTTACCTTTGCTTTAGAAAATATGATCCTGCAGTGGCATGCCTTAAGTTGAGCTTCTAGTCTTTCAAAATTAAGGCTATTCCTCCTTTAAAAAGAAAATGAAAATGAGATTAATTTTATGTAGATAATTTTACATGTAGTCAAAAGACATGTTTAGAATGACATAAAAGTCATTTTAAAATGAAGTTTATGCACACTTATCACAGAAAATAAATTATTTGAAGAATTCCCCTTCTTTCAGGGGCATTAACTTCTTAAAGATATCATACATGAATTTTAAATAATTTGCTCCCCCCCCGCCAAAAAAGTATCATATCACAACCATCAAGTTATTTTTCTTTTCATTTTAATCTATTTCCGCAGCTACTGAAGTTCTTTTTCCATAAATCTGTTAGATGCTTGCTTACTAGGTCCTATGAGTTAAGTAGTCTATAAGTGGAAAATGTAATAAAAAAATGTTGGAATGTCCTTTAATCCCAAGAATTAGCCTTCACAGACTTCAAAAAGCTGTTGACAACTGAAAGTCTCACTTCTGCTGGACACTGAAGTGAAATCCAAGAAGCTGCAGCTGTCATTCTACTTTTTTTTTCTCATTTTACTTATTTTGATTGGAATTACCCCAAGATACTGATTTTATGCAACATCCAGAATACCATTCTGATTTCCAAATCTCCTTTGGTCAAAACAAAGATTACATACCTTTCAATTGGTAAGTTTTCTTGAATGAGTGAATAGTAGAGTTGCAGAAACTGAAAGGCAGTAGTAGCTTTGACTTTCCAACACACCTTCTCCAATACAATCTTTTCCATTCTCATCAAGTCTGAAACCGTGAATCTATACTGGCTTATTCGGATCAAGTCAGTTGCCAATGGGACATTCCTTTCCTCTTCTACTGATTTAACAGCCAAATAGAAGCAGCTCAGCCCAACACACCCCAGGTGCTTGGGCTGTACCTAAATAAGACAATAAGCCATGTTTTTAGCTTATTTCAATTAAAAAAACATAAAGGATAATCAGATCCATCATTATGAAAATGTATCTTTGAGGTATATTTCTCAACTGTGGAGGACTTAACAAGATCTAATCATACCTCAACTGTAGCCTGTCGAGGCCATATAACCACTTGCAACCAATTTTGGAGAAACTGGACTGAGTTTCAGTATAATGTTTGACTTCAGCCCATAAGAAATTCTTTTTTTTTCTTCTTAAATCATTATAGAACTGTAAGCACTAAGTTCTAGTTGGACCAAATAAATTAACTGGTCAAAGGCTTATAGAAGGACTAAAACTCCTTACGGAAGGTACATAAAATTTCTTTCTAGGATGTTGTTTTTTTCCAGGCTGTTTTCTTTGTAGTTAACACACAAAATCATTTTTAAATACTTTAGCACACGCTGTTTTACTCTGCCTGTAAAGCTCTATCCACTACCATTCTCTTATTTATCGTTTCCTGAATGTCTACAATGTGACAGGGTCAAACTTCTATCCATCCTAAGTTCCAAGTTAAATGAAACTTTAAGCTTTTACCAGTGTTTGTACCCTCCTTTTCTTGGAACCCCTTCAGCAACATACTTGGTTTAATTATCTTTCTTATTATGCCTTGCATTGTTTGTTACTGGTACAAATATTATTTTCATATAAGACTAATATCCTTAAGGGACAGATGTATATTATTAATCTGTGCAACATTTATAGATTCAAAGGTAGTGCTTGCACAAGGTGTCTAAAGAATAGTTTAATCTGTCGAGCAAGTTTCTTGAACCATCCAGTTCAACAAATATGGAGTTTCTTCTGTATATGACGTGTTGTGTTAGGTACTGAGGACTAAAAGATGAGTTCCATTCTAGTTGTCACATCATCTCATCCATGAATGACCACTGGCACAGAGAAGGCAGATGTATTTTTAACAGTTAAGCAAGCTCTGAAAGCTACATGGATGTCCTGCTTATCCAGCATAGGGAAATAATTATATAAACGCTTCTCCTTCAGAAGATATTCTCTTCTCAACTGTATGCCAACTGATGTTAAAAATGGCAAGCATAAGCAAGATCTGAATAGGTCTAAGGCTAAAACAATTAGAACCTTATATATGACTGGAGATTAAGAAATATACTCTACTGACCAAGTGGTTCACAGCATCCAAAAAAAGAAAAAAAAAAAAAACCACCAAAAAACAAACCTCTAATTCTTAACTACAATCTAGCATTCTACCTCTAACACATTTCCTTCAATTTAAAAACAACAGCCAACTCTCATACTGGGAGAGTCTGCAATTATTTGCTATTAGACTATCTTTCAATGTCAGAAGTTAAATTTAATGATGCATTATTCTTGATTATAAGGAAGCATTCATCATATCGTTCTGTGTACGATAGCATTCGTACACAGAACTATCACAATGTTTTGGCTACTTCAAGAAAATGAAAAAGGTCAAGTTCATGAATGCCATCCCAAAGCTAGAGCAATTCCATTTCCAAAACACACTGAGCAAAACTAAGAAATACTCAGTGTAATGTAGCTTTAAACATACCTTCATTTTGGACAGGAATCTGTCCAGTAAATTCACAGCAAGAGAAAATGTCTCCGTGTTGAAGCCAAAGAACTGAGTTAGACTAAGAAGATCTTTTACTTCAAAGTCCCTTAGCCTTGCAGTCATTCTGAGGCCATTATCGTGCGCAGATTCAATTAGTCTCAAGCCACAGACCTTTGGCTGACATCTCGACTCCTGTTCCAACAGGGCATTCAGCTGGTGTAGCAGTTTCTGACAGTCAGTTGTTGTCAGTACCTCTATCATCTATATATAGAACAAGGCCCAGAAAGGAGTGTAAGAAAAGCCCTTCCTACCTTGTATCATGCCAAGTGCTTTATAACACAAGTCTCCCTTCCCCAATGCCGCTAGTGAATCTAAGTCGTTGCAAAGTGCCATCTGTTACACTCCCCCCCACCCCCATCCCACCAGTTGGTCACATCCTAAATTGTGAGTTCCTAGAGGGCAGGAGCCATACCTTAAAAAAAATGGCAAATCTTCAAGAAATACTTGGTTCAAGTCATTCATTGTCAAGAAATAACAATATAGATGCTGTAAGATGGGTGCCAAAACTTTGAAATTAGATGGTAGTATGTAATTCTGCCATATATTAACAGTATGAACTGTTAATGTTAAGTTAATTTTACTTCATCCCTATTTCCTCATCTGTAGAGTGGGTATGAGGTTACTATCTACCTCAGAGGCTTGTGTGGAAAAATGAGATCACCTAGGTATACTGCTTAGCACATAGGTACCTAAGAAACGTTGGACAATAATAATGAATTTATTTCTACCTCTATAAAACGAGGTAACAATATTTCTCTCTCTGAATGGCTGTTAAAATTAAGTAACATGATTCACGTAGAGTTTTGCACAGTGCTTGACACACGGCGCTCAATAATTGTTAACTTTTATTGGTGTCAGGAAAGGAAACTTAAAGGGTGCTACAGGAACACGTAGTGAGGGCCGGCGGGAGACTAAGTTGTAAAATGAACCTGGGAGTTTCATTAATTTTAAGAGTCAGTATTCCACAGCTACTATGTCCCGGCCACAAGCTAAGCCCCAGATACAAGGATACCTCTCACACCAAGTGAAAGACAGGTAAGCAGGGGATCTTTAAAGTTTCGCGACGGAAGGGGTGGGCAAATGAGGAACCTCTAACTTTGTGGGTCCAACTCTTCTTGCCCTGGGCTGGTCCCTGGGAGCTGGCCGACCTGACAGTAAGACTCTCAGGAGGTCGGATCTGGCCCCGCCCCTCCAAGCTCGGACTAGCCTGGACTTGTTGCTTCCAGCAACGGGAGAGTTAATCGAGGAAAAGAGCGCGGGCCGGACCTATCCCTCACCTCACGCCCCCCACCCTGCTCCCTAGCCGCACCACGAAGTCAACCCCGAAGTCCCAGCTCACCTTGACCGCGACTGCGGCTCTTCAGCGGTAATCACCCTCCCCGGGCCTGCTCTCACCTCACCCCACGATATCAGATCCGACAGGCCCACGAGGCGAGGGGACTCGCGGGTAAGAGGGGAGAGGCCCGGGGAGGGAGAGCCGTCCTGGGTGGAGGTCTCTGCAGCGCCGCCCTGACGACACTGCCCACCACAGGATCAGCTCGGAGCCGAAGGGGCCGCGGCTGAGCGGCTGAGTAATATATTGGAGGGCGGGGCTTTCGCCTGGTGGGAAGGGAAGGGGAGAATTGTAGCCTCTGATTGGTGTAGTTCTTTTGATGGATGGCTCCAGCGGTCCAAAGAGGGCTGGTCTGGGAGGGAGGAAGTTCAGCCAATTAGCACACACTTCCCATTATGCCGGCGACAAATTCTCCGCCCCTTGAAACCATGCCCCTTTACCTCTAAGCGTCTCTCATTGGAGAATTTTCTAAAGTGTCTTCAATGAAGAGAAGGTCGAACTAGATGCTGCACGCACCCTGTCCTGGCTGAGGTCTCTTCTGGCAGCCGGATTGTCCAGAATGTCATTCCAGAATGTACTGGGAGTTTTTCTTCCCTGCGGTTTAGTAGAGTTGTTCGGCCTCTCTTTATAAAAATACAGTGGCTAGTTACAAAACACAAAGTAAAGCCTTCATTTTTCATTACACATGGAGAGGTGATGAATTTTTCTATGCGGCGGTGTATTAAATTCCATAGGTTTCTCCTTGTGAGCTTTGGAAATCTATTGATTCTTGCGTTATTTTACTTTTGGTATAATATACCAAGAATGGAGTTGGGCTAGGTAAATTCTTGGTCTTTACCAACTTTCTGAATTTTATTTTTGAGCAAATTGAAAGAGAACGTTGGTAGTTTTTTAATGGCTTAAAATGGAAGGTGTGTGGTTGACTCTTAAGAGGAAAGTACATGGGAAAATATTTGTAGTAACTATGAATCTAAGTCCACAGACTCATGTGTGAAGTGAGCCCATGCCATGTTGGTGGGAAAATAATTAGCCTGAAGCCTTCTTGGACTCCCTCCCTCTGAGGACTGGTGAGCAGAGTCAGTTATCAGTTCTCATGAACTGTACTTGGATGTCTCTGTTATCATGACCTCTTCCTGGTTAGTGGCTGTCTGAGCTATGAACAGTGAAAATCTGAAAGATTTGCTGGTATCTCTACTCTTTTCTCTGAGGTGTATTTTCTTTAGGCAATGTCACAGAACCAAGCCCCGAAATGGGGGCAGAGTTGTGGAGAGGAAAGGGGAGGGAAAACTGGGAGAAAAGTTAATACCTCAAAATAATACCTCAGCTACAAAATCAGGTTAGCTGACAAAATTCAGCTTTTCAAATGGGGAAGGGGCCTTGGTCCTTGAAAACAAACTAACATAATGAGTATAAGTGGACAGTTTAAAACATTTAAAAAGTACTCACTACAATAATGTGTGAGTTTATAAATGTACATGTTTCTCTTTTGACTTTTAGTTATAGAATTAGGAATATATATATATATATTCCTACATATGTATGTATATATATACACTCATTTACTAATATCTATTGAACACATAATATGTGCCATGGAGAACAAAATGTATTAGTCCCTGTCCTCATAAAACGTGTAGTCTTATGAACACTATAAACACATAGACTTTGGAATAAAACTTATTTTCAAATCATAGGTTACTAACTAGCTATGTGACTTTTAGCAAGTTATTAAATCACATTGGTTTCCATTCTTTTCTCAAAATTGGCAAGTCAAAGTACCCTATTCATAGGGTTATTGAGAGAAATAAAGCAAAGTACATAAAGAGGTAGGCACTATGCCCAGAACACAGTAAATACTTGCTAAATGGTAGCCTTTATCATTAAATTACTAACATTTCTTTTGAAATGTCTTGCTTAAACATACATTTGATTGGGTTTTCTCAATTGTCAGATTTAGTCTTCTCAGCCTAGAATCAGAGTATTAGAATTGTTTAGTTAAAACTAATAAAATTATCTAAATTGCCTGTATTAATTTCTACATCTTTTATACTTGAAATTTTCACACGAGGCTTTAGGTAGTATATTAGTGTTTACATGATAAAAATGTTTCTCTCACATTAGGATCTTGTTATTATTTTTTAAAATCTGAAATTCCCTACATGAAAGTAATTGTTTCAATAGCTCTAAAGAAACATTGATTAAATATAAATCAAGTCAAATGGACATTCCTTACCTCTTCTCCTTCCCCTCACCCCCACTGTCATTTTTATTTCGTAAAATTAGAATAGAGACTATCATTTAAATAACTGAAAAGACCTAATTAGAAAAATGTGCAAATGTAAGACTCAACGATGTACTCTGGTAAAAGAAAGAAAATGAGCCATTCATTGGCTATGAAATTATTTGTAAAGATGTATAGATTTAGTAATGAGTTTCAGTAATATTTCAAATGACTGGCTTCTCAGGTATTTTTGAGGCTTAATGATATATGCAGCTGCCATCTTCATACTTTCTTCTCTGTCAACAGTTAAGTGCAGCAAGAACCAAAGCTCAGAATAATGGCCTTGAAGCTGGGCAAGAATCCCAGTCAGTCAGAGGAAGACTTACTCATATTCTCTACATTGTAGACTGTAGAAGTGCCTTTGAGCAACAAAAATTATAAGAAGCAGGTATAATGGTGGTCCTATGTCAAATGCTGCCCTGACTCACAGGGAAATTCCTAATTGGTTCTGTCTCTATCCTGGAGATTGGAGGAGGTTTTGCACCTCACCCTCTGTTTATGCTCCCTGATAAATGTCCATAACTTTTGTATGTTGATTTTTCCAATTGTGATGAGGGACTAAGAATCAAGGATCAAAAGGATTTCAGCTGGGTACCTTCCACTCTGCTTTCTGATCCTTCCTGGAACTAGTTATTACAACCCCTTCCACCTCTCCAACGGTTCGCTAGAACCTCTGCTCAGTCTTGTTCATATGAAGAGAGCTTGCTTGGCAGTGGCTTTTTTGACTCTTTATTAGCCTCTGGGGTATCAGAGAAATTGTGTATAGTCTGGGTGGGGGGGAGGCAGGGAGAAGGATATGTAGAAAATAGATGAGTAATGTCAGGTATATCTTGCCATTCAGAGATTCTAACTACTACCTTAGATAAGGTAACCCTTTCCAACTAACTGAGGTTTCACTACATTCAATGCAAAACTATACTTTGTCACGTAACCACTGCCACATAAAGGCACTGGGAGACATCAGGGGAAGATCTGCTAGCATTTAGTCCAATCGACATAGACTCTGTTGAGTGCGGAGCTCAAAGCCAAGATCAGCCAATAATAAAAAGAGTTTGATTTGTTACATACTTCCCACATGGCAGAGTGTGTGCTGAACTTAAACCCAGAATGATCTTACTTAGTTTTCTAAGAACTCTGATGTTATTGTTATATATTATTCAGAACTGAGGGATATTCTGTATATTTCCTGCTTGGTAGCTACTATTTACTGTTAACTAAATATACTTTAAACATAATTTGAATTTGGATTATACTGCATTTAAAAAAAGTTTTTATTTTGGAACATTTCAAACTCCTTACCCAGCTTCAATAGCTATCAACATTTTGACAATGTTGCCTATTTACTTTGTTTGACCATTCAACAAATATTTATTGAGGGCATCGGAAGTGCCAGACTAAAAATATTTTGTATTTTGTAGTCCCAGATTAAAAATATTATAACTTTGGGCCACAGGATGTGTTGGTTATTATTTTCTGTGATGATAGGGGTTGGAAGGATAGGCTGGGTCATTATCATCCAGGTGTATGTCTTTAGTCTAAAGGCCACACTGGGCGGGGTGGGGGGTTTCTGTGTGGTCTGCTGCTTTGGTAGGAGAGGGTGGGAATGGGGATGGACAACAGTTCCCACCCTTATTCAGGTTTCTCCCTAGGCTGCTACACTTTCTTCCCAAAAGCGCATGCGTACACATGTACACCTCTACACAAAAGGTTTTGTCAGAGTTGAGATTTGGAAAATGAAGAATTATTGCAATTTCTAACCTTGCTTTTTTTTCTGTTGCACTGTACTAGAATAAGGTTATGTCATAGGTCAGAACTTTTGTTCTCTACGTTAGCCTTAAATTGGTCAGGGTCTTCCTTGCTTTATGTCACCATGTTCCTTGTTTCTTTATCCTCTTCACTCTAACTCCTGATCTGAGTTTTGAAAGATTTAGCCAACTGAAGAGGCTGGTGCAAAGGACATTCCAGACAAAAGTAATAGTATGTGGAAAGGCACAGAGGAAAGAGAGAGTGAACTGATTTCTATAAATGGAATATAGATTACTCTGGCTAAAACGTGGAGGGTGTTGTGGGGGGTGGTGTCTAACAATGAGATGGGGAGAGAGGCAGTTGTTCATCCTAAAGGGCCATGTAGACCATGTATACTATTCTTGGAATTTTGGACTTTATTCTACAGTTTTTATAAAACTAACCATGGAATTTAAAGGATTGCCACAATTGGATTGTAATTTAGAATGACTACTGAGCATCGGCATGAAGACTGTGAAGAGGGGTCAACAGTGGAGTTGGGAAGAGTAGTTGAGAGACCATTGCCTTAACCTAGGACAGAAGTGATGAGATTGAACCGAGGGAGTAAGAGTGGGAATGGAAAGAAGGAGATGGATTCAAGGGACCTTTTGGGGTACAGCTGATGGATTGTAGAGACTGATGAGATTTGACTGGTTAGGGGATCAGGAAGAAGGAAGAGTCAGTAATGATGTTCAGATTTCTGGTTTAAGCAGTAGGTTGAATGGAGGTTCTGTTTATATGCTCAGATCATGGAATACAGGAAAAAGACCAGGTTTGTGGGGGAAGTCTTTGAGCTAGTGATGCCTGAGGGACTTCCAGGTGGTGATGTCCAAAAAGCACCCAGAGAAACTTTTGGTGCTGCAGATCGCTTTGGGACTCATCAGAATATAGGGGGATGATTTGAGTTGTGGAAGCAAATCAGTTAGAGACAAGAGATACAGGAGGATGTGTTATAGGAATCAAGAGAAAGTTTTTCAAGGACAGAGGGAGCACCACTACTTGATGCTGTAAAGAGGATAAAATGATGTATGAACAAGAAAGAGAGAAAATGAAATCAATGGATATATAAAACACTCTTGCAGGGAGCTTGATTGTGAGGGGTGGAGGCAGTGGTCACAGGGTGCATATGATATTGAGAGAGATATTTTGCTTTTCAAAGATGAGCTAGATCTGCACATGTTTAAATAATGACAGGAAAGAGCCAGTAGTGAAAAAGAAGCATCTGACTACTGGAACAATCTGAAACCTCCTATGACACTAGTCAATTTACATTTGGTCAGCTGTATTGTTATAGAAGCTTCTAGTCAAATACTCACAGATTACAATGGAAGCAAACAACACAAAGGAGCAGAGATTCTATGTACTTAGCATGCTTGAAATTCTCTAACTAGATGTGAAGAAACATCACTAAATGCTTTATGCATGTTTGTTTTCTATAGCTACTTTATGTTCATAATTTCCACTTTGAAATTATTTACAGGACTCTCTTCTTGATTTAAAATATTTTGGCTTGTCAAGTTTAGGAGCTTTATACCAGTGTTGAAGTAAGAGTAATAAATAAAAACATGCATTTCATGTGCCCATGTGTAGTTAAAATATGATAGAACAAGGCTTCAATTTGCTTATGCCTTCTAAAATATCTAGCTTTTTGTTGGAAGCCACCCATGCATAGATCTAGCTCAAATAGAATAACAACTTCAGACATATTATGGGTGTTTCTATTTTTAATGGAAATATGCATATATTTACATCATGTAACCATAAATACAGTGTATCTGAGCATGAAAATACTTGGATGTGGTAAATAATACTGCCAAATAACATTGATACAAATCTTTCTATAACACATTTCCTGCCAGGGCACCTGGGTGGCTCAGTCAGTTGAGCATCCGATTCTTGATTTCGGCTCAGGTCATGATCTCAGGGTCATGAGATTGAGCCCTGTGTCAGGCTCTGCGCTCCATGCAGAGTCTGCTTGAGATCTCTTTCCCTCTGCCCCTCCCCTCATCTCTAAAATAAATGAGTAACTCTGAAAAAAAAAAAAAGACATTTCCTGCCAATCCTTGCCTTGTAGAAGAACTTCCAATAATTAAAAACTGTGGTTTAAGACACCAAGGGTCAGACTACAGTCTGGGTCTCAGTTTCCCTCCTTACTAGTTCACAGCCTCAGTACTTTTTTAATAGCATGTCAAAAATTGTGAGGATTAATTGAACTAATACATGGAAAGAGAACATGTAAGAATTCCATAAGTGTTAGATATTATTATCTGTCAATATAAGTAATCTGAGAGAGAAATTATTACCCAAAGCACTGCTGACATCAGTGACTAAGTATATTTAAACTGAGCAATGTTATCAAGACTTTGCCCTTCATTACTTACAATAATAAGTTAGTCTTCCAATTTTTTTAACCTTGAACTAGGAATTTATCTCCTAATATGCCAGATAAAAGAGCTCAAAAACTGGGAGGATTTGGCTTCATATAAATCGAATAAACATAAACCAATATGTTAGGTTTTTCTTTAGACTTCCTTCTGTTAAACATTTTCCTTAAGTGAACATTCCCTTAATATGAAAGTGTGTGATGATTCCAATCAAGAGGTAATGGCAGGGGCACCTGGGTGGCTCAGTCAGTTAAGCGTTTGCCTTCAGATCAGGTCATGATCCCAGGGTCCTGGGATCAAGCCCTGCATCGGGCTCCCTGCTCAGCAGGGAACCTTGCTTCTCCCTCTCCTCCCTTCTCGTTCTCTCTCTCTTGTTATTTCTCTGTCTTTCAAGTAAATAAACAAAAAATCTTAAAAAAAAAAGGGGGTAATGGCATCCTCTGTTTTTAGTACACTTCATCGTTGACAAAGGAATTTCGCATGTATTTTCTAATCCAAACTTCCTAGAATCCTTGCCAGATTTTCAGGACAAAAAATTGTTTTGGTTTTCTAGGTTGCCATAATAAAATATCACAGACTGAATAGCTTGAATGGCAGAAACTTATTTTCTCATATTCTGGAGACTAAAATTCAAGATGAAGGTGTTAGCAGGTTTGGACTCTCCTAAGCCCTCTCCTTGGTCTACGGATGGCCACCTTGCTGTGTCCTCACATGGACTTTTCTGTGTGCTCCCATCCTGCTGGTTTCTCTTCCTCCTCTTCTTCTTCTTCTTTTAATTAAATAGGCCCCACACCCAGTGTGTGGCTTGAACTCACAACACTGAGATCAAGAGTCACATGCTCTACCGTCTGAGCCAGATAGGCACCCCTCGTCCTTTTCTTACAATGACAACAATCATATTAGTTTAGGGCCCATATCCTTAGGACCTCATTTAACTTTCTCTCTTTAAGGGCCCTATTTCTAAATATAGTGACAGTGGGATTAGGGCTTCAACATATGAATTTTAAGGGGGACACAGTTTGGTTCAGAATGGGTTGTGATCCATATTTTCTTGGAGGGGGCAGTGAGGTCAGAGATTTTTCAGGGTCACCTGGCTTGTGGTTAACTTTTCATTCTTCTATTTCCCCCATCGCACATCTTACATTCCCTGCTGAATTATGTCTCCAGAAATGCTTTCTTTCCTTTCCTTTTTTTTTTTTTTTTAAGTAGGCTCCATGGTGGGCATGAGCCCCACATGGGGCTTGAACTCATGACCCTGAGATCAAGACCTGAGCTGAGATCAAGAGTCGGATGCTTAACTGACTGAGCCACCCAGGTGACCCTCCAGAAATGCTTTCTTGATGGCAGGTACTTATGAAATTATTTGAAGTTCATGGAAAAAGAATGGTGTTTTATCCACACCTGAAATCCAAGTTCAGAATTTCATTGTTCAATTATACTTTGGTCTGTTCAACTGAACTCACTGTCTTAGACATCACTATTTTTAATTTTTAGATGGTCATTTCACAATAGCTTTTGGGTTAGCTTGAGAAATTAAGGGCTAGCTTATTGTAATACTCTCTAACTCACAAACCCTTTAACAAAAAGTGCTTAAAAAAGGGTAAGAACCTATTAGGAAATTGCTAGCAATGGATGTGATGTTAAGAACCCCTTTTGGGCTATGAATTAATTATTGCTGTTTCAGAATTTCACTTTTTTTTAAACAGTGGAATTAATAGGGACATCTTATGAGTATCAAAACAAATGACACATCCACTGTGGAAAAAAGTCTGTCCTCTGCACAGTTCCAGAGACTGGGGAATCCAAGATTAAGGTGCTGGGCAGATTTGGTTCCTGGTGAGAGCCCTCTTTCTGTGTGCCTATAGCCACCTTTTGGCTCTATCTTCACATAGCAGGGGGGAAGGGGGTCCCACGGGTTGGGGGGATGGAAAGGAGAGCTCTCTAATCCCATCAAGTGGGTTCCACCCTCATCCAAATCTAATTATCTCCCACATACCACCCCCCCAACCTCCAAATCCCATCACATTGGGGTTTAGGGCTTCAACATATGAATTTGGGGGGCATGTTCACTCCATAATGGGGCTGTTTCTACTTTTTGGTTGTTATGAATAATGCTATGTTCATGCACATGTTCTTGTGTGGATATATATTTTTATTTCTGTGGGGTATTTACTTAGCAGTGGAATTGATAAGTCATATGGCAGCTCTATATTTAACATTTTGAGTAATTGCCAAGCTGTTTTCCAAAGTAGCTGCTCCATGTACCTTCCCACCAACAATGTTATGAGGGTTCCAATTGCTCCTCATCTTGTCAACACTTGTAATTATCTGTTGTTTTGATGATTACCATCCTAGTGCCTATGATGTGTTATCTCATGGTTTTGTTTTGCATTTGAGTAATGACTAATAATGTCAAGCATCTTTTCATGTCCTTATTGGTCATTTTAATATCTTATTTGGAAAATCTTTTGCCCATTTTTTTTATTGCGGAAAATATTTATTAGGTAAAATTTACCATTGCAACCATTTTTAAGTGTATAGTTCAGTGGCATCAAGTATATTCACATTGTTGTGCAACCATTGCCACCATCCATTCTTTTCAGAATGTTGTGTTCTGAGTGGAGATGTGTATTTTCACATTCTTATTGTCCATTTGTGTATGTTCTTTGGAAAAAATATCTATTCAAATCCTATGCCCATTTTTTAAGCAGGTTGTTGTTGAGTTGTAGGTATTCTTTATATATTTTGGATATTAACTCCTTATCATATATATGGCTGACACATTTTCTCCCATTCCATAGGTTGCATTTTCACTCTGTTCATAGTGTCCTTTGATGCATAAAATTTTTTCATTTTGATGCAATCCAATTTTCTATTTTCTTTTCTTTTGTTGCCTATGCTTTTGGTGTCATATCCAAGAAATCATTGCCAAATCCAATGTTACGAAGTTTTTCCCCCTGTGTTTTCTTTTCAGAGTTTTAAAGTTTAGCTTCCCAACATAAGCAGAAAAAGTTTTGCTTTAGATACATTATCTCTCTTCTTCCTTTTTCTTTTCATGTTGTAATATATCATGGTCCTTATAGTGGCTAGCTAATCTGAAAAATTAACTTGTACCAATATTAATGTGTTATTCCTGTTGGTTATGTATGGCTACATTAAACAAAAACAACAACAACAACTACCTCAAAGCCAAGTGACTTAAAACTGTGATGTCATTTACTTACTACAAATCCATACTCAGAGTAGATTAGAGTAGCTTGAAGATTGGTAGCTGGAATTCTCCCAAGGGTCACTCACTCACTCACTCACTCACTCACTCACTCACTCACTCACTCACTCACCTGTGTGGCCTTAATGCTGTCTGGGACTTCAGCTTTGGCTCTGGCCAGAATACTTGCATGTGACCTTTCCATGTGGCTGCTGGGCTTTCTTATAGCATGGTGGCTGGGTTCCAAGGGCAAGCACGTAGGCAGACAGAGAAAGAGAGATAGAGAAAGTGAGCAGGCAGAAACCATTTGGTCCATATGAACTCGTTTCAGAAGTCATGCCACATTCCTTCTGTTGTTCTCTATTGGCCAGGTAGCCTAGTCCAGTTCAGGGGCAGGGAAAATAGGCTCCACTTCCTGATAGACAGCTGCAAGGTTCTGGAAGATCACTGAAGACCAAAAAATATTGCTGTGGCTATTTTTGGAAGTATAATCTTCATACCTACCAACAGCAATATACAAATTTTGAAAAGGCAATATCAAAGTCTAAAGAAATGATTGCCAAAGTGGGCATTTTGGGCAATAAAACACAATGCTGGCAGAGACAGTCAGCCATCCCTTTCAGTAACACCAGGCAACCACACATTCTACAATGCACGGGCCAGTTCTAAAAGGGAACAATGAGCAAATTTTCCAAGGATTAAGTGAGTCAAGCTGTCCATGCAAAGTCTTGCAAAGTAGAATTTATTTTTGAAAACTCACTAATCCCAGGATTTAAGGGAATGTCCTAATAAGTTTCCTTATCGTTGCTGCTTAAACTTGTATTGAAATATTGTCATCCAGAATGGTCAGGATGTTATCAGTTTGGATTCTTTTTTTAAACTCTGAAACCACCTAATTATAAAATTGTAAAGATTAGACCGTTTGAAAGATGAATGCTGAAAAGAGTATTATGTCGAGGAAAGTCAGAAAAGGACATGGATTTGAAGGTCATCTAACATTCTATGGAGAAAGAGTGATTTTGATGCAGTTAGTGCTGAGAATATCAGCAGTGCCTTATTCATGCTGTTTTTGAACTAAAAGTCTAAGTGATTTGCATTTGGTAACTAGGTCTTGTGATTTCCACGGTTAGTATGTGCCTGTTGAGAAAGTTACTCATAACTGGGAGAAAAAGAGCTACCCCCAAATTGTATTGTTTGTCACTTTGCCAATCACAAAGTTTTACGAATGGATACATTTGATATTTTTGCAAACTCTAGTCTAATTATTGGTACCAAATGCTGACAGTCACTGGAACAGGGCATTAAGTGAATATTGGGTTGTGACAGTTTGTTATTCTGATTGGAGAAGGAGTCTGTTGCTTTGTTCTTTTAGTAGCGGGCTGTTGCAGTAAGATGTTGTCTCCCTGTTTACTCCCATGAGTTTTAGGTTAAAGGTTAAGTAAACCCTAGTACTATCAGTTAACCAGAATGTTTGACTAAGTCTCCTTTGTCATTTTCCCGGACAACAGAGCCTTTATTTTACATGTAAGCTCAAGACTATTGTGGTAGGTACTGGGAGTTCTTGTTACATAAATGCTGACACAAGTTGCCCCATAGTTACAATAGTAGACATAAGATGAACATACTCACTAATGAACCAAACACTTACAAAATTAGTCTGATCTCAGAGATTCTTTCCTACATTAGCACTTGTGTCTAGCCCACCCATCAGGTCAATGTCTTTGTCAGGCAGAATCTATAATGTAACTAGGACACAAATGGATTACAAAATAAAGTTGCAAACCTTGTAAAAAGGATGATGGCAGGATAGATAATTCAGAAGGGAATGACTTGAACATCAAAGGATGAGGAGAGTCCCTTGGGAAAACTGATGAAGCTCTAGAATATTTTGCAAAAATCTGAAAATTGAATATGAAGGAAATACTGACTTATGACTCTAATCAACTTTATCAAAAGAATCATACCAAAACAAAAACAAAATCAACCCTTAATCCATTTTTTGTTTGTTGTAATAGGACATATTTGTAATTATAAACTAACTTTTAAATATAACAAAAAGTTATTTTATAACCTTTGGTTTCTCTTCTCATTATAAATGTCCCTATAAAATTTTTTCTCATTATTTAATATGAACTGATAGCCCCTTTTTCAATAGATTTAATTTTCCTGTTATTAATTATCCTCAGATAATGAGGACATCCTAAATCAATACTCTTCATCTTGGTAGTTTTCTGAAACCTGGACATTAACACATTAATTCTCTCTCTCTAAGACTAGAACCCTGTAGGCACTTCCAATTCCCAAATACTGGGTTGACATCCTCCTCTCAAATATTTTAGAGTTACAGCAGATTCCTAGAACGCTAGGGTCTACCATGACTAGCAGGTCACTGTTGGGTGATACTGCACTCTGCAGTCCTCTGTGCTCTGGGGTTTTCCCTGACTTGCATGTTTAATCTCACCTAAACATAGTTTCCTCTGTCTGAAATGTCTTCCCCCTCTTTTATCCACTCTTCTCAATCATTACAGCCCTTGAAGATAGTTTTCAAACACAGCTTCTTCAATGAAGAACTCCCCAGTTCCCAAAGAAAAACTTTTTTACTAAGTTTTTACATTATTTGTCTTATACATTTGGCAGTTAACCCCTTTTGTCTTAGCACTAATAGGAACAGCTAATTCCATATCTACCGCTATGACTCAAATCCCCTATTCTCCACTTCTCATCCCTTACTTATGTTCATTAGAGATGAAGCACTTAACATTGTAGCTGCTGCTTCTTGTATTTACCTTCTTATTTCTAAATGGACTCATGCATACGAAGGTGATTTTACCCCCCAGGGGACAAATGTCTGGAGACATGTTTGATTGTCACCACTAGGGAAGAGCTAAGTCTTTGAGTGGTAGAGTCCAGGGATGCTGGCAAACATCCTATAATGCACAGGACAGACCCCACAACAAAGAATCATATGGTCCAAAATGTCAATTATACCAAGGTAATTCGGCATAATGACCTCTGCTGTTAGTGATAAGACAAATAGGGAGATATCCACAAATCTTTTTCAAAAAGTATTATTTATAGAGCTTTTTAGTGGGCATTCATTTTCTTGACCAAGGGATTCTCTAATATTCTGTTTGCAGAATTAAAAAAAAAAGTTTAGGGGTGCCTGGGTGGTTCAGTCCATTAAATGTCCGACTCTTAATTTCAGCTCAGGTCATGATCTCAGGGTCATTTCTCTCTCTCAGGTCAGAGTCTCTCTCTCCCTCTCCCTCCATCCCCCACCGCACCCCTGCTCGTTTTTTCTCTTTCTAAAAAAAAATAAAAAAAAAGAATGAATCTAGAGATTCATTTTTTTTCTTTTTCTGGCATAGGGTGTGTGATGTGCAAGTAAAGGCAGATAACCAGAGAGCACACACATCAGATCTGAGATAGCAGTGTTCATTGGAGAAAATTCATAGAGACAGAAGCAGCAGGCAGGTGGGTACGTTTTGTCCATTCATTCTAGTGCAGTACAGAGATCTAGCAAAGTCAGACATCAGACTGCATGAGAGAGACTTCCAGCTAAATGATTAGGAAAGCACTTGCCCCTCTCCTAGAGTGGTAAGAGGCCAAGGTACAAGAACAATATGATGTGATATAATCTTGAATCTTGGTTGCAACCCTAGTGCCCACATAGAGAATGGCAAAATCTCAGAAGGAACTGTTATCTGTGTGCCCAGGAAGCTGAATTCTGGGGCTACTTAGCTAGGCAAAGTCCCTTGTGCCCCATTGACAAGGCAATGGTGGAACTGCCCACTTCAAGGGGCCCTGAAAAGCAGACAGTGAAGATACTAGCAGCAATCACAATGGAGATTAGATGGACTTTTGTTGATTTTTCAGGGGCTGGTAAGATCCCCAGATTCCCACGTAACTCTGGAGAGGGAAATAATGACAGAATTGGGTTAAAGGGAAGTAAATGTGCAATTTCTTACACACTTGAATTGGTGAATTAGGTGTCACATGTACTATGTATGTTTGAAATGTTGTCTCTGTCTCTCACCATGGCCTGACATAAATTAACATGAAACTAGGATGTTTTCAAGGCTTGTTGGACTAAAATAAACTTGATCTTTTTCACTGCAAAGATGATGCAGACTATTGCTATGAAACTTTAGTGTGTTGGCCCCTTGATATTTAGAACTTGGGGGGGACATTATAGTGATAAAGAAGTAGAAATAAGTTTAAACAGCATAATTGGAAAAGGGGTAAGAGCAAGTTGAATCTAGATGGTGTAGACTAGTATGGGGCAGGCAAAGACTAATGGAGTACATGCTCTCTCCCGATGGTCTCTGCTCTCTCCAGGGACCAGGTTATTGTGCAAAACCAAACTCTGCATACTGAGTAAAACAAAGCAGAAAGATGAGTTTATTGCAATAGTTTTGACCCGCAAGCCAGGAAGCTCAAGGCTACAGAGCAGGGAGTTCCAAGTTGCTCACGAAGAAAGGGATTTTTATAGGGTAAACACAAAAGCTATTTGGCTTTTTTATCTGATTGGTTGCCTAGTGGCCTTCTTATTTGGATCAGGGTACCTGAGTCAGAGCAACAAGGATGTCCAGAGATGGTGTGAACAGACTTGGTGTTTGAGGACTGGTTGACATCCTCTGCTAATCTCTGAGGAGAGTTGTAAATTCCTGTTAGGCGAGGTTAAATTTTGTTCTTTATGCACCTATCTTGATGATCTCCTTTTTTCCTGACATAAGTGACTTCCTTTTATTTATTTATTTATTTATTTATTTATTCATTATTTTTTTATTATGTTATGTTAATCACCATACATCATTAGTTTTTGATGTAGTGTTCCATGATTCATTGTTTGCGTATAACACCCAGTGCTCCATGCAGTATGTGCCCTCTTTAATACCCATCACCAGGCTAACCCATCCCCCCACCCCTCTCCTCTCTAGAACCCTCACTTTGTTTCTCAGAGTCCATAGTCTCTCACGGTTCGTCTCCCCCTCTGACTACCCCCACCTTCATTCTTCCCTTCCTGCCATCTTTTTTCTTTTCTCTTTTTAACATATAATGTATTGTTTCAGAGGTACAGGTCTGTGATTCAACAGTCTTACACAATTCACAGTGCTCACCATAGCACATAACCTCCCCAATGTCTATCACCCAGGCACCCCATCCCTCCCACCCCCCACCACTCCAGCAACCCTCATTTTGTTTCCTGAGATTAAGAATTCCTTATATCAGTGAGGTCATATGATACATGTCTTTCTCTGATTGACTTATTTTGCTCAGCATAATACCCTCCAGTTCCATCCACGTCATTGCAAATGGCAAGATCTCATTCCTTTTGATGGCTGCATAATATTCCATTGTGTATATATACCACTTCTTCTTTATCCATTCATCTGTCAATGGACATCTTGGCTCTTTCCATAGTTTGGCTATTGTGGACATTGCTGCTATAAACATTGGGGTGCACGTACCCTTTTGGATCTCTACATTTCTATATTTGGGGTAAATACCCAGTAGTGCAACTGCTGGGTCATACAGTAGCTCTATTTTCAACTTTTTGAGGAACCTCCATACTGTTTTCCAGAGTGGTTGCACCAGCTTGCATTCCCGCCAACAGTGTAGGAGGGTTCCCCTTTCTCCGCATCCCCGCCAACATCTGTTAATTGTTAATTTTAGCCATTCTGACTGGTGTGAGGTGGTATCTCATTGAGGTTTTGATTTGGATTTCCCTGATGTCGAGCGATGTTGAGCACTTTTTATGTGTCTGTTGGCCATTTGGATATCTTCTTTGGAAAAATGTCTGTTCGTGTCTTCTGCCCATTCCTTGATTGGATGATTTGTTCTTTGGGTGTTGAGTTTAATAAGTTCTTTATAGATTTTGGATACTAGCCTTTTATCTGATATGTCATTTGCAAATATCTTCTCCCATTCTGTCGGTTGTCTTTTGGTTTTGTTGACTATTTCCTTTGCTGTGGAAAAGCTTTTTATCTTGATGAAATCCCGATAGTTCATTTTTGCCCTTGCTTCCCTTGCCTTTGGCAATGTTTCTAGGAAGAAGTTGCTGCAGCTGAGGTTAAAGAGGTTGCTGCCTGTGTTCTCCTTTACGATTTTGATGGACTCCTGTCTCACATTTAGGTCTTTCATCCATTTTGAGTCTATTTTTGTGTGTGGTGTAAGGAAATGGTCCAGTTTCATTCTTCTGCATGTGGCTGTCCAATTTTCCCAACACCATTTGTTGAAGAGACTGTCTTTTTTCCATTGGACATTCTTTCCTGCTTTGTCAAAGATGAGTTGACCATAGAGTTGAGGGTCCATTTCTGGGCTCTCTATTCTGTTCCATTGATCTATGTGTCTGTTTTTGTGCCAGTACCACACTATTTGATGATGACAGCTTTGTAATAGAGCTTGAAGTCCAGAATTGTGATGCCGCCAGCTTTGCTTTTCTTTTTCAACATTCCTCTGGCTATTCGGGGTCTTTTCTGGTTCCATACAAATTTAAGGATTATTTGTTCCATTTCTTTGAAAAAAGTTAATGGTATTTTGATAGGGATTGCATTGAATGTGTAGATTGCTCTAGGTAGCACTGACATCTTCACAATGTTTGTTCTTCCAATCCATGAGCATGGAATGTTTTTCCATTTCTTTGTGACTTCCTCAATTTCTTTCATGAGTATTTTATAGTTTTCTGAATACAGATTCTTTGCCTCTTTGGTTAGATTTATTCCTAGGTATCTTATGGTTTTGGGTGCAATTGTAAATGGGATCGACTCCTTGATTTCTCTTTCTTCTGTCTTGTTGTTGGTGTATAGGAATGCCACTGATTTCTGTGCATCGATTTCATATCCTGCCACTTTACTGAATTCCTGTATGAGTTCTAGCAGTTTTGGGGTGGAATCTTTTGGGTTTTCCACATAAAGTATCATATCATCTGCAAACAGTGAGAGTTTGACTTCCTCTTTGCCGATTTGGATGCCTTTGATTTCTTTTTGTTGTCTGATTGCTGTGGCTAGGACTTCTAGTACTATGTTGAATAGCAGTGGTGATAGTGGACATCCCTGCCGTGTTCCTGACCTAAGGGGGAAAGCTCTCAGCTTTTCCCCATTGAGAATGATATTCACTGTGGGTTTTTCATAGATGGCTTTTATGATATTGAGGTATGTACCCTCTACCCCTACACTCTGAAGAGTTTTAGTCAAGAAAGGGTACTGTACTTTGTCAAATGCTCTTTCTGCATCTATTGAGAGGATCATATGGTTCATGTTATTTCTTTTATTAATGTATTGTATCACATTGATTGTTTTGCAGATGTTGAAGCAACCTTGCAGCCCAGGGATAAATCCCACTTGGTCGTGGTGAATAACCCTTTTAATGGACTGTTGGATCCTATTGGCTAGTATTTTGGTGAGAATTTTTGCATCCATGTTCATCAAGGATATTGGTCTGTAATTCTCCTTTTTGATGGGGTCTTTGTCTTGTTTTGGGATCAAGATAATGGTGACCTCATAGAACGAGTTTGGAAGTTTTCCTTTCATTTCTATTTTTTGAAACAGTTTCAGAAGAATAGGTATTAATTCTTCTTTAAATGTTTGGTAGAAATCCCCTGGGGAGCCATCTGGCTCTGGGCTCTTTTTTGTTGGGAGATTTTTGATTACTGCTTCAATTTCCTTAGTGGTTATAGGTCTGTTAGGATTTCTATTTCACCTGGGTCAGTTTTGGTAGTTTATACATCTCTAGGAATGCATCCATTTCTTCCAGATTATCTAATTTGCTGGCATATAGTTGCTCATAATATGTTCTTATAATTGTATTTCTTTGGTGTTGGTTGTGATCACTCCTCTTTCATTCATGATTTTATTTATTTGGGTCCTTTCTCTTTTCTTTTGGATAAGTCTGGCCAGGGGTTTATCAATTCTGTTAATTCTTTCAAAGAACCAGCTCCTAGTTTCGTTGATCTGTTCTACTGTTCTTTTGGTTTCTATTTCATTGATTTCTGCTCTGATCTTGATTATTTCTCTTCTCCTGCTGGGTTTAGGCTTTATTTTCTGTTCTTTCTCCAGCTCCTTTAGGTGTAGGGTTAGGTTGTGTATTTGAGACCTTTCTTGTTTCTTGAGAAAGGCTTGTATTGCTATATACTTTCCTCTTAGGACTGCTTTTGCTGCATCCCAAAGATTTTGAACAGTTATGTTTTCATTTTCATTTGTTTCCATGAACTTTTTTAATTCTTCTTTAATTTCCTGGTTGACCCTTTCTTTCTTTAGTAGGGTGCACTTTAGCCTCCATGTCTTTGAGTTCTTTCCGACTTTCCTCTTGTGATTGAGTTCTAGTTTCAAAGCATTATGGTCTGAAAATATGCAGGGAATGTTCCCAATCTTCTGGTACTGGTTAAGACCTGATTTGTGACCTAGGATGTGATCTATTCTGGAGAATGTTCCATGGGCACTAGAGAAGAATGTATATTCTGTTGCTTTGGGATGTAATGTTTTGAATATATCTCTGAAGTCCATTTGGTCCAGTGTGTCACTTAAAGTCTTTATTTCCTTGTTGATCTTTTGCTTAGATGATCTGTCCATTTCAGTGAGGGGGTGTTAAAGTCCCCCACTATTATTATATTGTTGTCGATGTGTTTCTTTGCTTTTATTATTAATTGGCTTATATAATTGGCTGCTCCCACGTTAGGGGCATAGGTATTTACAAACGTCAGATCTTGTTGGATAGACCCTTTAAGTATAATATAGTGTCCTTATTCTAGTCTTTGGTTTAATATCTAATTTTTCTGATACAAGGATTGCCACCCCAGCCTTCTTTTTGTGTCCATTATCATGGTAAGTGGTTTTGCACCCCCTCACTTTTAATCTGGAGGTGTCTTTGTTTCTAAAATGAGTCTCTTGCAGACAGCATATTGATGGGTCTTGTTTTTTTATCCAATCTGATACTCTGTGTCTTTTGATTGGAGCATTTAGCCCATTTACATTCAGCCCATTTACAACTATTGAAAGATATGAATTTAGTGCCACTGTATTGCCTGTAAGGTGACTGTTACTGTATATTTTGTGTTCCTTTCTGGTCTATGTTACTTTTAGGCTTTCTCTTTGCTTAGAGGACCCCTTTCAAAATTTCTTGTAGGGCCCGTTTCATGTTTGCAAATTCCTTATTTTTTGTTTGTCCAGGAAGCTTTTTATCTCTCCTTCTATTTTCAATGACAACCTAGCTGGATATAGTATTCTTGGCTGCATATTTTTCTCATTTAGTGCTCTGAATATATCATGCCAGTCCTTTCTGGTCTGCCAGGTTTCTGTGGATAGCTCTGTTGCCAATCTAATGTTTCTTCCATTGTAGGTTACAGATCTCTTGTCCTGAGTGCTTTCAGTATTTTCTCTTTGTCTCTGAGACTCATAAGTTTTAGTATTAGATGTCGGGGTGTTGACTTATTTGTATTGATTTTGAGGGGGTTCTCTGTGGCTACTGGATTTTGATGCCTGTTTCCTTCCCCAAATTAGGGAAGTTCTCTGCTATAATTTGCTGCAATATACCTTCTGCCGCTCTCTTTCTTCTTCTTCTGGGATCCCAATTAGTGTAATGTTGTTTCGTCTTATGGTATCACTTATCTCTTGAATTCTCCCCTTGTGATCCAGTAGTTGTTTATCTCTCTTTTTCTCAGCTTCTTTATTTTCCATCATTTGGTCTTCTATATCACTAATTCTCTCTTCTGCTTCATTTATCCTAGTAGTTAGAGCCTCCATTTTTTATTGCACCTCATTAATAGCCTTTTTGATTTCGACTTGGTTAGATTTTAGTTCTTTTATTTCTCCAGAGAGGGTTTCTCTCATATATTACATGTTTTTTTCAAGCCCAGCTAGTATCTTTAAATTCATCATTCTGAACTCTTGTTCCAACATCTTACTAATATCCGTATTAATTAGGTCCCTGACAGTCGGTAATGACTCTTGTTCTTTTTTTTGAGCTGATTTTTTTCTGTCTTGTCATTTTTGTCCAGAGGAGAATAGATGAATGAGAGAACAAAATGTTAACAGGGAACAATGTCCCCAGAAAAATAGTCACTAAACAAATCAGAAGAGACCTGAAACCAGGGGAAAAGAAAGGGAAAGAAAGAAAAAAGAAAAAAAGAAAAAAGAAAAAGATAAAGATAAAAGCAAACAAAAAAATACAAAAAACAGAATATGATCACATATGATCAGGCTGGTGCATAGATCAGTGCCACACACTAGATTTTGGGTGTATTTTGGTCTCTTAGAAGAAAGTGCCTCCCAAAATTTTAAAGAAAGAAAAACTTATATATGTACAAAAATAAGGTTTAATACGATGAAGGGATGGAATATGAGTGTAAAGATGAAAATGATAAAAGATTTTAAAAAGGAATTGATAAGATAAGAAGTTGGTTGAAAAGAGAAAGAAGAGAATTTATTAAAAAAAATAAAGGCAGGAGACTAGAACAAAGCCATACACTAGAGATTTAGGGTATATTTTGATCGGTTAGAAGAAACTGTATCCCAAAATTTTAAAGAGAGAACAACTTATATATATGTATGTATATATATACATATATATATATACACACATATATATATACCAAAAATATGGTTAAGTATTATGAAGGGATTGTAAAAATGAAAAATAGTAAAGATTTTTTAAAAAAGGGGTTGGTAAGATGCTGGTTGATAAAAGGAAAAAGAAAAATTAAAAAAAAGAAAGAAAAAGAAAGTTAAAAAAAAATTAACTTTGAAATCTAAAGAATCATGGGAAAAAAGCCATGAATTATATGTGCTGTATTCCCCTAGAGCTGGAGTTCTGCCATTCTCATTGATCGGTAAACTTGGTCTTGGCTGGCTGTTCGTGCTGATCTTCTGGGGGAGGGGCCTGTTGCCGTGGTTCCCAAATGTCTTTGTCGGAGGCGGAATTGCCCCGCCCTTGCCCTTCCGGGCTAAGTAATCTGCTCAGGTTTGCTCTCAGGAGCTTTTGTTCCCTGCAAGCTTTCCGTACAGCTTTGGAGGACGAGAGTGAAAATGGCGGCCTCCCAATCCCCGTCCCCGGAGGAACTGAGAACTCAGGGCCCCACTCCTCAGTGAGCCCCCAGAGAAAAGCAGTCAGTCACTCCCGTCTCCCCGGTCTCCGGCTGCACTCCATGCTCACCCGGCCTGTGACCGAGCGTTTCTATCTCTTGCACACGACCCTGTTTGGAGTCTCCAAGCCCAGCAGATCCCTGCGGTGCGCTCCCGCGCCACTCCTCCCGGGGGAGGAAGGGGAGTCTCCCCAGATCTGCCGCTTGTTGGGTTCCTGCTGGAGGAGCAGTGGCCCGACTGTGCCGCGGATCACGGTTTATGGCAACCCCGAGCTGAGAGCCCGCGCCTGGGCTCTGTCTCTGCAGCCGGCTTCCTCACTCCGATACCTGGGAGCTCTGCCGCACTCAGGCACCCCCGGTCTTTCTGTGACCCCCAAGGGTCCTGAGACCACAGTGTCCCGGCAAGGGTTCCACCCCCCGCTTAGCCACTGGAGTGACGTCCCTCAGCGGAGCAGATTTCTAAAAGTTCTGATTTTGTGCTCCGCTGCTCTATCACTTTCCAGAAGCGGCTGACGGAGGCCCCCTCCCCCACTGTCTATCTTCTCAAATATTACCTCGGATTCACTTCTCTGCACGTCCTACCTTCCAGAAAGTGGTCGCTTTTCTGTTCAGAGAGTTGCTGCTGTTCTTTTCTTCGATCTCCTGTTGAGTTCGTAGGTGTTCAGAATGGTTTGATCCCTATCCAGCTGAATTCCTGGGACCAGACGAAATTTAGGTCTCCTACTCCTCCGCCATCTTGCTCCTCCTATCAAGTGACTCCATTTTAGTTTGGCTCTACATTGTAATTATAGGAACTGGCTCAGAGAGGGCCCCGCTTCCCTTGCCTCTGAGGTCTTGTGTTTTTCAAGTGCTTCCGTGCTGTGCTGGCAGGTGTCACAGAGGAAGGAGGATCAGCGGTGTGTGAACTCCACATGACTTGGCCTGGAAAATGGATCAAATCCCGACTGGTGAGTTCTGGGGCCTTGAGTGTAGTATGTGTGAAGTTTCTGAGGGTAGGGTGATGGGGGGCATTTGGCTTGGAGGCTGAGAAGGACCACCCTCAAAATAAAATTAAATCTTGGCTAAGGCAGATCATGTGTTTCAAAGTAAGTAGACTGAAGAGTTCTTTCTTTGGGTTAAAAATACAGCTGTTTATCTTCTTTTCATTTGAAATAGCTTATTTTGCAGAGTTATTTATGAAGAGATGCTATGAGCAAACAACATTTCACAATTAAGTACTTTACAGGATCTGTCAAAGAAGACAGAGAGTATCTTACTAACAACCGAATGTGTTCAAAAGCCTGGAATTCAAACACTTAGATACCATACTACATGCTAACGATGAAGTAACTGTGATTTTAGGTAAAAAGAAAAAAAGAAAACCCTTTGGTGAATAGAAAATAATTCTTTTTTAAAAACGATTTTATTTATTTATGAGAGAGAGCAAGAGTGAGAGAGAGAGCGAGAGAGCACACAAGTGGGGGTGGGGTAGGGACAGACTCCCCACTGAGCATCCTGATGTGGGGCTTGATCCCAGGACCCTTAGATCATGACCTGAGCCGAAGGCAGACACATAACCGACTAAGCCACCCAGACACCCCAAGAAATTCTTTAATGAAAATTGTATTTGCTTTATATATATGTGTATATGTGTGTATGTATATATCTATGAGTATGTACGTAGTGTGGGCGTTAAGTATATATATGTGTTTATATATATATAATTTACAATAGGCAGCCTGTGGTGAGTTTGAGAGGGAGTGACCTGTCCTGGAGTGGGTGTAACTGTTCTTATCCATCTCTTTTCCACATTGAAGCTCGTCCCAGAACAGTGGCCCAGGTGCCCCAGTGCCAGGCACTGAGTGTGGGCAAGTAAATACAATCCTCCTGGAACTCTCCTGCTCCATTTTGGGTGATGCCATAGGGTGTGGGCTTGCTTTTGTTAAAGTAATTAAGCAAGGAGGCCATTAGACTGGGAAGGCTCTCATGCTTGGTAGCCTACTGAGCAAACCAAAACCTCAGCCAGGGCCAATGTCCTGGAATCCGAGAAAATCAACTGGAAAAACAATCACAAACAGCCTATCAGGCTTTCCCAAATAAGGCAACCACTTAAGCTATAACCATTCAGATAATTTCCTTGCTTTCCTCCCAAGCTTTCTCTCTAACAACCTCTCCCCCTGTGCCCATCAGTGGAGCCCTCCCAGCCACGAACTCTTTGGTGCTGCCTGATTCCAGTTGACGTGTACTCAGCTAAACTTTTGAAAATGTTAATGTGCCTCAGTTTCGATTTTAACAGTTTGCTTTTACTGCAACATAGTGGTAAAGAACATTGGAAGTTGGGGGCATGCATAGGGAGAATGGGCCTCAGATCTGTTTTGGTTTGAGGCTTAGAAGAAAGCAAGCTTCTACCTGGTTCAACTTATTATTAGATTTTTGCTCTTGAGATTGGATTCAGGGCCTGGCTGGTATTAAAGTGCTCCTTTCCTCTTCTAGTCTGGGTAAGAGCAATGATAATAGGTAAGGTAATTCCCTTCTTCCTGAGTTTGCAGGCCATAATAATATCCAAATACCTCTTAATATGATTCCAGTTTCTAACACAGTACAAGATTCCCAGCCCTGCACAACTCGGTGGTAGCCTACCTTTTGAGTTGTTCTGTCATTCGATCTCTTGCTGTCTCCGGAGTACATGATTTCATGAGATTTACTTTTGTGCTTTCCATTTTCATTGGCTAGCAGCTTACTTTCAATGCATCCTTCAAGGCTGTAATAGTTTCCTAGGGCCGCTGTAACAAATTACCACAAACTTGGTGGCTTAAGACAACATAAATTTATGCTCTCACCTTTCTGGAGGCCAGAAGTCCAAAACCAAGGTTGGCAGAATTGGTTTTTTTTGGAGACTCTGAGTCCCTCTCCCAGCTTCTGATGGTGGCTGACAATGCTTGGCATTCCTTTCCCTGTTGCTCTAATCTCTGCCTCCATCCTCACATGGCCTTCTCCTGATTTTTCCTCTTCTCAAATTTCTCTTTTAAGGACACCACTACTCACTGAATTTAGGCCCCCCCTAAGTCCAGGATGATCTCATCTCAAGATCCTTAATTAATATCTGCAAAGACCCCTCTTCCAAATAGTATCACATTCATCGATACTGGAATTTAGGACTTAAATATATCTTTTTGGGGGCTATTATTCAACTCACTACAGTGGCTTAACTCACTTTTCTTGCTGAAGGCTTTCCTGATTGGCCCACACGGTTTCTACCTCCTCTACCTCCTCTGTGGCACTTTTCTAACTGTTTGTGTGCCTTTCTCACATAAGAGATTAGGTGCTTCTTAGACTTGGTTCCTAGCTCAGTGCCTGACATATCATAAGACCTCAAAGACCTCAGCGTGTTTGTTGAACTTAAACAAAGCATTGCTTACGCCACATTGTTATTCTAAGGCTGACTTAAAACAGCAAAATGTTATTCAGACCAGAGCTGCTCATGGTTCACTATGAAATCAATGGGCTCCCATGCAGGCCATGGCTACTCATCCTTTTTATGTCTTATGTATGGTGCTGAGTGGAGAGGGCAACCATTCATGTGATACTTACTCATTCGACAAATACTGAACACTTGTCTTGAGCCAGGCCCTGCCCTAGGCATTGAGATACAATGTGCATATGATAAAAAGCAGTCAGCACCTGGACAAGGATGGGGGCCTGTGAACACACAACTTACATTCTATTATGGTAATGACTTGGGTGCTGAGGGAAGTGCAGTGTGCTGTGAAATTCCTAACATGAGCCTGGATAATCTAGACTGCTGGATGGGGAAATTATCTAGGAAGAAGTGACTGACATAAAAACCTGAGGAGCAGTGAGGAATTCTCATGGTGAGGGAGATAGGGCTGGAGTCTTCCCAGAGAGGCAGGTGCAAAACTGTGGCAGTGAGAGAGAAGGTATGACATGCTTGACAAATGGTTGAGGGCTGCAGAGGCAGTGATCTCCTGGAGGCTTGTTAAACACAGATAGCTGGGACTTACCCCAAGAGTTTCTGAATCAGCAGGTCTGGGAGGGCTGAAGAATTTGTATCTCTAACAAGTTCTCAGGTGATGCTGATGCTGCTGGTCTTGGGGACCACACTTCGAGAACCACTGTGCCAAAAGGAGCACAATGAGTAAGGTGCAGGATTGGCTAGAGGGGGCTGGATTATAATTAATTGCAATTAATCTAGCAAGGGCTAGATTAATAAAATAATATAATAATATAATTATTAGTTGCTGTAGCAGGGGCTAGATTATAAAAGGTCTTAAAACATATGTTTGAATTGGGTCCTGAGGTCTATTGGAAGCCTTTGATGGGGCTGGATGATGATATACTTTTGGTCACTTCAGTCTACATATGAAGAATCTACTGGAGGGGGCAAAACTGAGGGAGGCTATTGCAGGAATGGAGGAGAGAGACAATGGTCACAAGTGCAAAGGTGGCAGGGGTGGGGGATGGAGAGAAGGGATGGATTTCAGAAATACAGGACATGGCATAAGAAAAGTCTGTAAAGGTGCTCCTTTACAAATTGTCTCCCTCACCATGTATCCATTATGAAATTCTGTCATTAGAAATTGGGGACCAGATGCACCTGGGTGGTTCAGTCAGTTAAGCGTCTGCCTTCAGCTGGGGTCATGATCCCAGGGTCATGAGATCAAGCCCCACTGCAGGCTCCCTGCTCCACGGGGAGCCTGCTTCTCTCTCTCCCACTCCCCCTGCTTGTGCTCTCTCTCTGTAAAATGAATAAATAAAATCTTAAAAAAAAAAAAGAAATTGGGGACCAAACTGTGGCCCCCCAGACCAATGACATTGTATCATCTAGGAATTCGTTAGAAATCCACACTTCTGGGGTGCCTGGGTGGCTCAGTCGTTGACCGTCTGCCTTCAGCTCAGGGTGTGATCACAGGGTCCTGGAATTGAGCCCCGTATCGGGCTCCTTGCTCAGCGGGGAGTCTGCTTCTCCCTCTCCCTCTGCCTCTCCCCTCAGCTCATGCTCTCTTTTTCTCAAATAAATAAATAAAATCTTAAAAAAAAATCCACATTTCCAAAACTGTAGCAATGGAGTCCAAAATTCTGTGTTTTAAAAAGCCCTCAGGATGATTGTGATGCCCGCCAGTTTGAGAGTCACTGCCTTAAAGCAATTGTGTCCTTAACTAAATGTAAAATAAAATGAAACACAAAATAGAAAAAAAAATCCAAATTAAATCAAAATTAAAATGCAAATCTCTCATGGAATGACCTTGTGTTAGGAATTTTTAGAAATGAAATAACAGTGTAAAACACTGGTGAAAACACCAGTGTTTTCGTGGTGATAGGTGGCTGACCCAGGTTTTGACAAGATGGTGGGGCCAAGATGGTTGGAAGTATGGGGCGCAGACTTGAAGAGATATCAAGGGAAGTGTTTGTGTCAGTAGCTTTGCTGCTGTGCTTAAGGCAGTTGGTACTTTGCTGCCAATCAAATCTTGTGTTGAGGAAGTGTTTTTTTTTTTTTTTTAAATTAAAGTCTCCTTTGGAAAGATTCATAGCTCTGATTCTTAAATTCAAGCGTTTGGTTTTCATTCGTCCAACCACTAGATGGCAGCCTCGTGCCACCTTTCAAGCAATCAGAAAAGTCTAAATTTGGGAGGGGGAAAAAAAAAAAAAAGCCAAGACTTTGGAAAGGATGCCAGTTCATTCGTTTCTATCTGGCGCGTGGTTTTGACATTCTATCTATTCTTTTGGACTTCTTCCATTAATTATGACACTCAAAGTTTTTTGTTCACTGAGAGGCAGAGAGCCAAAGCTTTAATTAAACCCGTGGGGGCACTGCCTCAGTAACGACCACGCGCCAGGCACTCTACATAAATTGTTTCATTTTATTCTCATAATGTGCCTATGAACTAAATATTATTACTTCTCATTTTACTTTGGAGAAAACTGAGGGTCAGAGAGGTTTAGCAATTAGCCCAAGACCCCCCAGCTGAAAGGGAGAACTGATTTTTAGAGCCCAGGTTAGTTTAACTGGATGGTAAATCATGCTCACTTAAACCCTTGAGAATTAGTAGGGTTTTTACAATCTCAGTAAATTACAGCTAGATTCAGCCCTGAGTTTTCTAAGATAAGAATCACACATAAAGTTTAAAATAACTGTTCTCCATATTCCAACATTAGAAGTTTCATTGAAAAGAAGAAAGAAAAAAGTTTCACTGGTTTTATTTGCGGGATGGCATTTGAGTCTTTTCTAGATTTATTATAGAGGAGAAATCAGTTTAATTAGGGTTGCGAAATAAAAAGTTTTGATCCCAACTGGATGTTAGAATTCTTATGGCATGCATCGCTTTCTACTCTCTATTTTATTTGTGTTTACAAATAAAATAATCTACTTCCGTGTGAGTCCAGGAAGATAGGATCCATGTCTCAGTCATTTCTTTGTATTCTTGCCTTATATTGCCTTTATTGAGTGTGTGTACAGAATGTGTGTAGTAAGGGCAGAGAAAAAATAAATGTAAAATAATCCACATGAACAAAATACCAAACTTTTTTGTAAAGACCGGATCTGTTAAATACCGTGCCAAGTCATCTTGGAGCCTGAGGCAAAAGGGTTTTTTTTTGGTGTCTTCTTAGATTTTGCAGTCAAAATGGGTGACTTACTTGCCCTATGCTAGTTCCAGACCTTGAAATACTCTTAAGTGCTTGTTCAGACAGGTTTTCTCAACATATATCCTCCCCAAAAAAACTACTGAGTGACTACTATGTGCTAATCATGATGCCCAGTTTGCTAACAAATGGTGAGTAAAAATGGACCTAATTTTTGCTCTCATGGAGCTTATGGAATATACCACTCATAGTTGGAAAGCATTATTATATAGTAAATGACTATCAGTCACTCACTCCTTTGTTATAAACAGGAAAACTAGGTGGCAAACTGAACCATGTAATGGCACTTTAATGGAGCCCTGGGTTTTTTTGTTTTGTTTTGTTTTTGCTGAATTTTATAACTTCCAAGTACCATTTGTAGATTGAGATCAGAAAACATTCCAAAAGACGTATGATCTGTTACAAAAAAGCATTGTCTTTCAGTCCTCCTCTTTCATTAGTATTCCAACCAGGAAGATGGACACATTATTGTAACTGGGGACATCCTACATTGCTTTTCAGTTTCGTACTGTGTTGAGTATGGATTTGGGGATGATCAGACTTGAGTCTGGGAGTTATTAAGAGCAACTGGTATCATAAGGTGAGGGTTTGCCTCCCAGCTAGACCATCTGCTAGTTGGGTAACTCTGGAGAGCTTATTGAACATCTCTGTGCTACTGATTCCTTATTGGTAGAAGGGAGGTCATAAGAGTAAATAAGTGGGGCACCTGGGTGGCTCTGTTGTTAAGCGTCTGCCTTCGGCTTGGGTCATGATCCCAGAGTCCTGGGATGGAGCCTCATGGTGGGCTTCCTGCTCAGCGGGGAGCCTGCTTCCCCCCCCTCCCCGCTGCTCCCCCTGCTTGTTCTCTCTCTCTCTCTCTCATGCTCTCAAATAAATCAATATAATCTTTAAAAGAAAAAAAGTAAATAAGCGAATCTATGTAAGGTGTTTGGAACAATTCTTGGTACACAGTAAGTACTTAATATATATATGAGCTTCTACTAACAATAGTGGCAGTAATTCTGTCACTTTGATTCTGGAATTACTTTCCCTATGCAAGCTTTAGTTACCTCGACTGGCAAATGGAAAAAAATAGTATCTACATCATGAGGCTCTTGTGATGACTAAGTGAGAGAATAAATGGAAATCGCTCCACTGGACATGTAAGTGCTCAAGAAATTTAACTCCCCCCACCAAATGTCTGTCTCCTTAACTGAAGACTCTTCAAAATCCAGTAGGAGCTACAGATGATTCATCTTGTATACTTGGTGTTGTTCATAGTGTCTAGGACATAATAGGTGCACAGTAAATGATGAAAGCATGTAGAAATGTATATGTATTAGGATCATAAAAGCCCTTAAGTAGCTGAGGCTTGCCTGAAATTGTGAAGTAAATAAAGGTTATTTTGTGTGGGTGTGTTTGTGTGTGTGTGACAGAGAGAAAGAGGGAAAGAGATTATAGCTATCTAGGAAAGAACTATGGTCTGATGTTTGTGTCCCCCCAAATTCACATGTTGAAATCCTAGTGCCCCATGTGATGGTATGGGGGGGGCTTTGGGATTAGGTCACAAGGGCTCTGCCCTCGGGAGTGAGATTCATGTCCCTAGAAAGGAGGCTCTGGAGAGCTGGCTCGCCTCTTCTACCTTGTATGGACCCAGTGAGAAGTTGGCAGTCCCTAACCAGAAGAAGACCTTCACCGGACCTGACCACGTGGGCACACTATCTCGGACCTCCAGCCTCAAGAACCATTAGAAATTAAAACCTGTTGTTGCTGAGGCACCAGTCTGTGGTATTTGTGATAGCAGCTTGCACGGACTAACACCCAGGCAAATGAGAAGCTCCACTGAATCCCAGTGAACCTTTTTGTGCTTCCCTTGCTTGTGTTTAATAAAGACCACAAAAGAAAGCCTCAAGAAGATAGTGCAGACCTTTGCAAGTTGAAAAGGATATTCCCAGTTCTATGGCTATCAGTTTTGTTGCCAAATCACCCAAGTCAAGTGGAGTTACTCAAATAGCTATCAGGGTAGATTAGTTCTTTGGAAGAATGTGAAGCCAGGGAGCACCGAATAATGGGGGTATTTTTTTTTCCTCTCCTTCTTGATCATGTTCTCAGCTTAGCTCACCCTTTTATTTCCTTTCCACATCTTTTTCAAAAGTTGGAGGGAAAAAAAGAGGTCAATCAATATTTACTTTGAAGATTAAAAGCTGTAGCTTTTTTAGAGTACATCCTTTAAGCTGATGCTGTCGATATGAGGATGCCTGGACCCTCCTTACTGCATCGCCCCCCCCCCCCCATATCCAGAAAGGTTTTGTCTGCATTCACTATCAATTAAATCTTACTGAATAATTGACAAGAAAGAATCAGTTTAGTTTTCAGGAGTTCAGGCTGTAGTGTTTTTATATCACCATGTCAGGAATATTGGTCTAGTAAAAAAAGAAAAATTCCATTCTTTTTTAGAATTTAGCCTGGGCCTGTTAAATAATCAGTTGAATTAAATTATCCCCTTAAGAGAGGAGCACCTGTAGTCTGGAGGGTAAGAGTGATAGCTCTCGGGTCAGACTGCTTGGCTTTCAATGCAGATGGCGCTGTTTGTCAGCGGTGAGATTTTCCAGCTTGCTTAAACTTCGAGTCTCAGTTCTGTCATCTGTAGAATGGAGATAGTATCTGTCTCATAGTGCTGCTGTAGAAATTAAACGAAGTAATGTATGTAAAGCACAGCCTTGGCATATTACATGTGCTCTGTGAATATTAATTCTCGTCATCGTGATTCAGCTGGTTGAGCATCAGAGGGCGGCAGCTACTGATGAAGTCACTTCTGAAAGGGGAAAAGTCAGAGCACACTTTTTTTCTTCCAAGGTCACTATTTTGCAAGTTTTAATATTAATGCATTCAGTTCAAGGGATGAGCTTCAGAAAAATTTGAGAGCTGAAGAGAATTACCTAATCACCAATGTGATTTAAAAAGGTTGGTTCGAATTACACTGAAGGCTAATACAAAACTGTTTAGAAATGAGAATATGGATATCCCATGCCCTGGATTATTTTGTATTCTCATTTATACTCCACATACACATTCTCAGAAAATATTGATGACCAGACGCCCTTTCAGTGTATGTATATGAAAGAGAGTGTATAGCATGCAAACTATTTCTTTGACACTGGTTATGTCAACTTTCGCAAAAGTTTCTGGGCTATTAGAAGTTTCCAAATTGCTGAACACAAAAGAAACATAAATTTAAGGTAAAATATTTTAATATAGTCACTTTTCACCACCAAATGAAGATGCATGGGTACTTGGTTTAGGTGGAAGAAATAGAGATATTTATGGCCACTCTATATAATATGAACTAACCTGAGTACAAATAATTGTGAGTACTTACTATTTGATAGGTTCAATATTTAGGTCTGTCAAAATTATCTCATTTCCATTAAGTCTTTCACTGAATGGGGTCAATACCCTATTCATTTCTCTACCCCATAGATCAAATGTTATTTATTTTACTTTTGTGCACAATTGCAGGATAATCCGCCACTGGTTTTACTATAGAGGAATGATTATCTATGGAAAATTATCAGTTCTAAATGTAACTTTTGCATGTATCAGGCAGATGTAGGGCTGATTTATCTACTAAGAGATTAGGGTAAATGGGCTTTTTAAAGGGCTATGTTTGAGACCTGAAGAAAAGATCCTTTTAATTGGCTCAAAAATGCAATAAAAAGCTAAAAACTCATAATGGAGTAAATGTTGAATCAGACATTCACAAAACATTTTTTCATCTTCATGCATTTTAAAATAATTCTAAAATGAGGGCATCTGGGTAGCTCAGTTGGTTAAACATCTGCCTTCAGCTCAGGTCATGATCCCAGGGTCCTGGGATCGAGCCCCACATCAGGCTTTCTGCTCAGAGGGGAGTCTGCTCTCTCTCTCCCTCTGCCTGCCACTCCCCCTGCTTGTGCTCTCTCTCTGTCAAATAAAATCTTAAAAAAATTCTGAAATGTATGCCATAAAATTTCATTCAATTTGAAAACCTTTTTTTATTTTTTAATGTTTATTTTTTCGTTTCAAGTCTTTATTTTGAAAAGCTTTTTTATTTATTTTTTTAAAGATTTTATTTATTTGACAGAGAGAGACAGTGGGAGAGGGAACACAAGCAGGGGGAGTGGGAGAGGGAGAAGCAGGCCTCCAGTGAGCAGGGAGCCCAATGTGGGGCTCAATCCCAGTACCCTGGGATCATGACCTGAGCCGAAGGCAGACGCTGAACGACTGAGCCACCCAGGCGCCCCAAAAACCTTTTTTAGATTAATTTTCTCACCTCAAAGGAATTTGTGATGATTGCTGATATAAATTAAATGTGCTGCATAAAGTCAGATAGTTTAACAACATTTATAAAATGTTTAAGAATGTTTAGGTAGCAAAAATTACTTTTAATGAGGCATGTAGGGTTTATTTTCATATGATTTATTAATGTGATGTGAGGGAGAAAACTCTAAATGTGAGAGTGATATGGCCTTGTGGTAGTCTCAACATATCCTGGAAAGCCTTTTATTTTTAGCTTGTTTTCTCTTTCTACATAGCCAGTATGGTAGTGGTTAAGCAGTATGGCAGGATTAAGGACTAAAAGCAAAAACAGCAAGCTCTATTTGTGCCCGTCCCATCATTAAGTCAACAGAAAATCAGCAAGGTAGTTGCTTTTCAGTCAATATTGTCAGCTGGGTACTCTACTGCTGTAATGGCCTGTCAGCTCTGATTCACTCATATAGAAAGATTACAAGAGGGGGATATGCCTTTTAATCATTGTACTGGGAATTGACCTGCTCTTTCTCTGTAACCAAAGAAGAACAAAGTGTGAGCGCTGATCTCCTGAATAGCAGATGAGGCTCAATTTTCAAAAGAAACACAAAACTCTTCAGTGCATTTACCAGTCTTGATTTTAGGAGCCTTCATGGTCACCTGAGATCAAGCTGAAGCCTCAGGCTGGGATGTGAAGCCTTCAAAATCCACCAGTGAGCTAAACTTGCACCCTAGAATGATTTAATTAGTTGATCAATTTTTTAAACAATAAAGAGAGAAATCCAAGTGCACTGATTTTACATTTTCTAACTCTATAACAGAAGACAAATGGGAGTTGGTTCACGAATTCCTGGTACTAGATCAGAAATTCACTCTGGGCCCTTGCTTTACATTCTTTTGCTCACTTTTGCAATGACTATTTTTTGAGCTGTTCCTGGCTGCTAGGAACAATGCTAGGCCCTAGGCATGGAGCAGAGAACAAGTCAGATAATGTGTTCTCATATAGCTTATGTAAACAACACCATCTGGTCATCCTGATTGTGATGGCACAATTAAAGAAGCTACCAGGGGTGTTAGGATAGTAAGTAACTGGAATTTACAAAGGAAAGTTGGGAATGTCCTCTGGGGAGAAGTGGTGCTTAAGCCAAGAACTGAAGGAAGAGAATGAGTCCCCTAATTGAATAGATGAGGAAGAGTTCTGCAAGAACAGCGAGGGCAAAGGTTCAAAGGTGGAAAGAGCTACTCTGTCTTTCATGAATGGCACAGTAATGAAGGAACCAGAGAAAAGTAAGGGAGCTCCTCAAATTAGATAATTCTCCATGATTCATTTAATGAATACTGAGTAGGAGGCATTTTACTAAGTACTTTTAGGGGCCCAAAGAATAAGATATAGTCCTTTGCCCTCAAGGAGTTTATGTAGAAAATGTTATTATTTCCATGGTAGAGATTCATTCTATAAATCAGGAACAAATTTGTATGCTGCTAATATATATGTCAAATTAAACTTACCCTTAAAAAAAAAAAAGAAACGTTTGACAGGCTGGAAAACAGTCGTCTGGGGTCAGATTGTTAAAGGCATAGATTTGTGCTGCTCTAGGAAACTGAGCAGTTGCCGTAAGACACACAGTTATTTTGATCTCACAGCTTTAAAAATCTCAGATTTCCTCTGCTATGTGACCCCACAAGGGTACTTAGACTTTCTGAACTTCAACCGCAACATCTGAAAAATAGAGGTTTTGAGTGTGGAGTGTAGCTGCAGATTCAAACTGATTCCGGATCTGAATGACATGACCACATAACTATTGCCAAATAATTGCAGGAAGGAAGGACACAGTGCCCATATGTGCTGTTTCTTCTTGCTGGCATTTTCTTGGGGAACCAGGAAGACTACAATAGACATCCCAACATGCAATGTTAATTGTTAAGTTACTGCTTTGTCCAGCTACTCTGGTTAAGTCCTTTTATACAATGGTTAAAAAATTCTAAAAAGTACCCTTTGATGTAGGTATTTTACCCCCATTTTATAGGTGAGGAAACGGGAGGTTAGAGAACCCAAGGTCATATTCAAGTCAATAGCAGAGCCAGATATCGAACCTGAGTTTGTGCTCTTTCCCTATATCCAAGGAATCCAATTGCAGGCAAAGGGATAAATGACCTCTAGAGATCTCTTCTGGTATTTTAAGGAAGAACTACCTAAATGGGATGTTTGTTATAATTTGGAATGGTTGCTAAGGGGAGCTGTGAGGCCTTTCAAAACAGAATAGCTATTTAGCCAGAAGGGAGAAAAAAGAAATCAGGCAGAGCAAGGCACAGCATTTATTGAACGTATACTCTGTGTTAGACTCCATGTTATATCCTTCGATACATCTCATTTAAGTCTGCCAACAAACCTTTAGAAGGAACTGTGATCATTCCCTTGTAGATGGGGCTATCAGTTCTGACAAAGAAACAGAGCCTGGAGGTTAAGGAACTTGTGCTTGGACAGCTAGCTGGTAAGTAGCAGAACTGACATTCAGTGGCCCCCATTTCTTTGAACCCCCATTTCATTCTGGGCTGCTACCACTAAGAGAAAACATGTTTCAGACAGGAAGATTGATGATTTCTAGATGTTTCTTTAGTTCCTAGTAATTTGTTATTTTATTTTATTTTTTTTTTTTTTGCCATTTGGTCATCTATGTTTTATTTTAATTTTTTATTTCTGTATCCATATTTTTCACATATACAAAACACAGTTGATATATATTTTCCTTCCTTTACTTTTTGCTCAGCTCAATTTAAAATATCCTATTTTCCCTTTGGTTTTTCCTTTGCTGTCTATGACCAAAGGCTGATTGATGAAAAGTTAACAATTCTCTAGTTAACATATTAAATAGACTTTTATCCCTCCTGGCAATGTTGAGGCAACTAATTATCAGCCCTGTGTAGGAGCAAGGAAAATTGACCTCAGACAGACCCACAGAGCCCTTCAAAGAGAAAATGAAGAAGTGGGGTCTCCCAACGCCCTCAGCTCCAAGCCAATCTGATATAATTGCCTGAGAAAAAGGACTCAAGTACTTGGAGTCTTCACAGATAGAGAGCCTCAGAAATAATGATTACAGCAAATCAGGGCTCATGAATATGCAGCTTATTTCTGCTTAGAGACACTTGAGTTATTGAAATTAAAAATACAAAATTATGGATTGCAAAGAAAGTGGCAGGGATTTTTTTTTTTTTATTTTAACAATTGGAAAATATCACTGGAAATGAAGTCTTCCTGCCAACATGAAGCACATTATAATCATGCCAGGGAAATGATGCTTTTCTAAATGCTTGTTTTAAATAGATTTTTTCCCCCAAATTCTGTTTAAAGATAGACTACGGAAGCTTTAACTCATGTGATTTTTTCTTTTTGTGGATTTCAATTTCAAGGTTATTCATTTTGGGACAGAGTCTAATACCATCTCATTCACAAGATGTTTCCTATACTTAGTATCTACCCTCGAAAGTCCTGAAGCAACGCGACTTGATTTTGGTGCCTGTTTCTTTCAGAGGTCCCTTCCTTTTTTACAGGATCCCCTTGGATGTTCCTAAACCTGATGTGCCAAAGACCCTCCATTCCCTAGGCTTGACCTCCCAGGCCCTACCCCATTCTTAGACCATGTCTTTCCCCTGCTAGTCCATCAAAATGACTTGTTTCATACTATTTTTATTCAGGATCTTTTGAGGAAATACGGTTAATAAACATAAATGGACATGCAAATGTTTTTTAAAAAATTTTTTATTGTTATGTTAATCACCATACATTACATCATTAGTTTTGGATGTAGTGTTCCATGATTCATTGTTTGTGCATAAAACCCAGTGCTCCATGCAGAACGTGCCCTCTTTAATACCCATCACCAGGCCAACCCATCCCCCCACCCCCCTCCCCTCTAGAACCCTCAGTTTGTTTTTCAGAGTCCATCGTCTCTCATGGTTCGTCTCCCCCTCTGATTTCCTCCCCTTCATTCTTCCCCCCCCCAGCTATCTTCTTCTTCTTCTTCTTTTTTTTTCCTTAACATATATTGCATTATTTTTTCAGAGGTACAGATCTGTGGTTCAACAGCCTTGCACAATTCACAGCGCTCATCATAGCACATACCCTCCCCAATGTCTATCACCCAGCCACCCCATCCCTCCCACCCCCCACCACTCCAGCAACCCTCAGTTTCTTTCCTGAGATTAAGAATTCCTCATATCAGTGAGGTCATATGATACATGTCTTTCTCTGATTGACTTATTTCACTCAGCATAACACCCTCCAGTTCCATCCACGTCGTTGCAAATGGCAAGATCTCATTCCTTTTGATGGCTACATAATATTCCATTGTGTATATATAGCACTTCTTCTTTATCCATTCATCTGTCGATGGACATCTTGGCTCTTTCCACAGTTTGGCTATTGTGGACATTGCTGCTATAAACATTGGGGTGCACATACCCCTTCAGATCCCTACATTTGTATCTTTGTGGTAAATACCCAGTAGAGCAATTGCTGGATCGGATGGTAGCTCTATTTTCAACTGTTTGAGGAACCTCCATACTATTTTCCAGAGTGGTTGCACCAGCTTGCATTCCCGCCAGCAGTGTAGGAGGGTTCCCCTTTCTCTGCATCCCTGCCAATTGTTAATTGTTAATTTTAGCCATTCTGACTGGTGTGAGGTGGTATCTCATTGAGGTTTTGATTTGGATTTCCCTGATGCCGAGCGATGTTGAGCACTTTTTCATGTGTCGCTTGGCCATTTGGATGTCTTCTTTGGAAAAATGTCTGTTCATGTTGTCTGCCCATTTCTTGATTGGATTATTTGTTCTTTGGGTGTTGAGTTTGATAAGTTCTTTATAGATTTTGGATACTAGCCCTTTATCTGATATGTCATTTGCAAATATTTTCTCCCATTCTGTCGGTTGTCTTTTGGTTTTGTGGACTGTTTCTTTTGCTGTGCAAAAGCTTTTGATCTTGATGAAATCCTAATAGTTCATTGTTGCCCTTGCTTCCCTTGCCTTTGGCGATGTTTCTAGGAAGAAATTGCTGCGGCTGAGGTCAAAGAGGTTGCTGCCTGTGTTCTCCTTTAGGATTTTAAAGGACTCCTGTCTCACATTTAGATCTTTCAACCATTTGGAGTCTATTTTTGTGTGTGGTGTAAGGAAATGGTCCAGTTTCATTCTTCCGCATGTGGCTGTCCAATTTTCCCAACACCATTTGTTGAAGAGACTGTCTTTTTTCCATTGAACATTCTTTCCTGCTTTGTCAAAGATTAGTTGACCATAGAGTTAAGGGTCCATTTCTGGGCTCTGTATTCTGTTCCATTGATCTAAGTGTCTGTTTTTGTGCTGGTACCATACTGTCTTGATGATGACAGCTTTGTAAGAGAGCTGGAAGTCCGGAATGGTGATGCCGCCAGCTTTGCTTTTCTTTTTCAACATCCCTCTGGCTATTCGGGGTCTCTTCTGGTTCCCATGCAAATGTTTTATAATTTGTTAAGTTATCATTGTCTTCTTACAAGTTAAATTTGCAAATCCCATTTTCAAATTTCTTGATTTGCAACACCAGGTTGCTACCATGTGGTTAAAACTGTTTTGATTACATTGTTTGAACTACTAGATGCAAGAATATATAACTAAAATCACTCTTTCAAAATGTGTGTGTGTGTGTGTGTGTGTGTGTTTGAGGATAACTAAAACGAAGTATAGGATTTGGTGCTATAGGGGATGGTTGGCAAATATATAGCAAATGTTTTTCCATTTTCCTCTCCATTGCCTATGGCAAATATCGCTAACTTCCAAGGCATCCTTTCCAGCTAAGTTAGGATGAGATCTCAGAATCCTTCCTAACATAGCACCTGAAGCAGTCTATATCAATTAATAGGAACTAGCATTTGGGATAAAATCACATATCTTTCTTAATATAGAGCAAGCTCAAAATAACAGTAATAAACCAAGGCTTTGAGCCATCAGGATGGTAAGCTGCTGCTGGGATGTAGTAAGGAGATAGAGATGATCTTTTAAGTATAGGGGTGAAGTCAAGGTCGGATGGCAATGTAGTATGAATAGAGCAATTTAAGTGAAGCAAGTTTCAAAACTTAGAGGCAGCATGAAGGGTGGAATCCCAGGGGGCAGGGGCATGCAGAGAGGCAATACTAAGCCTGAAGTGACAGGAGTCTCATCTGGGGGGACTGGGTAGGTTTGGGAAGGTGGATGGGGCTGAAATTGAAGAGATTCCTTAAAGCTTTGCAGTTTTATTTCTGTTCATAACATATGTACCTCAAAGCCTTTTCAAAATGTTCACCATCTACTTACATAAGGCACCTTGGCATTTGCCAGTTTGAATGCATAGGTTAGCATCATCCACCATGCTCTTTACATTCCTAACTGGGTTTCTGCAGTTGGGTAAATAGCCATGTTTTCTAATCAAAAGACAACAGAGACAAGAACAGGACCACATGCATCTCCTAGAACCCTTGTTTCCTGAATGATGCAGTAATCTTAGTCCCATTTAACTCACTGTGCCTGACAGTAACCCCAAATGAGGTCAAAATGACAATAAGTCTCAAACTCCCTGGCCTACCTTAGGGCCAACTGAGAAACTACTTTCACTGCATTCTGCTTCTCATTGCCTATTGGGGAAACCATTGACTTTCATGTTCAGAATGACCAGTGAATAGGTAGTTAGGGACCAGATAGTTCTGCCAAAACTATACATTGGCCAGTAAAAGAAACTTGTTGGGAATTACAGGGTTAGGGATATCAGTTTTATAATCTCTTTAGTAAAGGTCCAATTCCTTTTCTTGTCTGAGTGGAATTCCAATGCATCTGGAATAGAAAAGTTGAGAAATCTGGGTATTCTCCTAGACAGCTATTGGTCTCGACATTCACCTGACACATAGGCACATAGACACAGATGGTTGGGCATGCCACGTTTGTCTTTC
This sequence comes from Zalophus californianus, assembly GCF_009762305.2. Lineage (NCBI taxonomy): Eukaryota > Metazoa > Chordata > Mammalia > Carnivora > Otariidae > Zalophus > Zalophus californianus. The sequence continues at coordinate 100,968,854 of NC_045599.1, forward strand.
AAACATCATCTCTACCCCCCCCCCCCACCAGTTGTATAAGAAGAAATATGAACCCACCTGGAACTAAAAGGGAAAAGTAGATCACACACTGAAACTGGGTCCAAATTGTTTAGCGGGTAGTCCCAGGTTAGGGGAGGAAAATGCTGCCTTTGTGTGGTCTCTTTTCTATGGGACAATGAACAGAGACTGATGGAGGTATTAAGCTTTTTTTGGTCAAAGTGGATCTAAACTCCTTTATTTGAAATCAGGTTTACTTCACAATGACCAACCAAAGTCAGGGGTTGAGACCATTATCTGGATAATTTAGATACCAGGAAGGAACTGAATTTTGCTTCAGTTAATCTGATTTTACTGAATAAAACATAGTAGAATCTTTGGCCTATGCTGTGAAGTTAAACTTCAATTTCTGACTTTTATTTGGTCTGGGGAGAATAGACTAAACCCTTCCTTTATTAAGGTGAATGCAATAATAAAGGATTAAAGTTCTCAGAGGTAATACATTCCCTCTTTTATTTCCACTTCGATGGTGGGAAGTTTCTTGCTTAAAGTATTAGTTTCTTGCAACTGCCGTAACAAAGTACTTCCAACTGGGTGGCTTAAACAATAGAAATTTATTGTCTCACAGTTCTGGAGGTTAGGAGGGCAAGATCATGTATCAGCTTGCTTGGTTCCTTCTGAAGCCATGAGGGAGAATCTGTTCCATGCCTCTTGTCCAGCTTCTGGTGGTTTTCCAGCAATCTTTGGTGTTCCTGGGCTTATAGAAGCATCACCCTGCTCACTGCCTTTATTGTCATATAGCATTCTGTGTGTGTGTGTGTGTGTGTGTGTGTATTTGTGTGTGTGTTTGTCTCCAAATTTCCCCTTTTAAAGGGATACCAGTCAGATTAGAGCCCATGCTAATTACTTCGTTATAAATTAATTATCTCTGTAAAGACCCCATCAACAAATAAAGTCACATTCTGAGGTAAGGGAGGTTAGGAATTAAATATACAAATTTTTGGAGGACACAGTGAAAGCCATAATGCTCAAATATGTTGTGTGGATTGCTGATATACCCATGCATATGTAACTGTTAAACCATAATCACAATCAAAATGTCATTGCTTTCATTAAGAGAAGCTTTCCAAATATATTTTCCTCCTCTTAATTTGAAATGAGAGAGTCAGAATTTGTCAATGTCTTTCCAGCATTGTGTTGGAACTGTGTAGTAATCCTTTTTCCTATCTGAGAAATAGAACTGGATGGACAGCTGGCTTTAGAGTTTGCATGAAGAGTACATAATCCTACTTATGTAACCCATCATGTTTGCAAAATCTGCACTGCAGTTTTTGAGAGGGAATGAGATGTTTGAAAATAAAATCTGCTGTGCAGGAGTGGAAAATTTATCCATTCTTCACATTATTTTTGTTCTCTGTATTTTTATTTTGCATTCTCAAGAGGTATGTATCCTTGCTTGAGTGTTTTGCCTTTGCTGCACATGTCAGGGATTCAGAAAAGGTGAGATATGGCCCTAGGTCTATTCATTGACCTTCTTTGTGATGTGCAAGTTGTTTAACTCCTCAAGGGTGATGATTTCTTAAGTCTTGAGTCAGTCAGGCTAGATTGAGGTGGGATGAGGAAAGAGTGCATTAGGAATGGAGAGCAATGCTGCCCTTAAAAGTGTGAGGGTTCATTGGTCAAATTGCAATTCTACCCAAAACAAAAACAAAAACAAAAAACAAAAAAAACAAGGGGGGAGGAGCAAGATGGTGGAGGACTAGGAGATCTAAATTTTGTCTGGTCCCAAGAATTCAGCTAGATAGTTATCAAACCATTCAGAACACCTACAAACTCAACAGGAGATCAAAGAAAAGAATAGCAGCAATTCTATGAACAGAAAAGCAACCATTTTTTGGAAGGTAGGATGTTAGGAGAAGTGAATCCGAGGGATATTTGGGAAGCTAGACTGTGGTGGGGAGGGAGCCTCCCTCAGCTGGCTACTGGCAAGTGATAGAGCAGCAGAGCACAAAATTGAAACTTTTAGAAGTCTGCTCTGCTGAGGGATGTAGCTCCAGTGGCAAAGCAGGGGGTGGGGGGTGGAACACTCGCTAGTACACTGTGGTCTCAGGACTCTCGGGGTCACAGAAAGACCAGGAGTGCCTGAGTGTGGCAAAGCTCCCAGATATTGGAGCGGGGAAGCTGGCTCCAAAGACGGAGCCAAGGATTGGGCTCTCAGCTTGGGGTTGCCATAAACCGTGACCCGTGCATAGTTGGGCCACTGATCTTCCAGCAGGGACTGAACAAGTGACAGATCCGGGGAGACTCCCCTTCCTCCCCCAGGAGGAGTGGCGTGGGAACCCACTGCAGGAATCTTCTGGGTTTGAAGACTCCAAACAGGGTCGTGTACCAGAGATAGAAACGCTCACTCACAGGCTGGGTGAGCATGGAGTGTGGCCAGAGACTGGGGAGACAGGAGTGATTGACTGCTTTTCTCTGAGGGCTTACTGAGGAGTGGGGCCCAAGCTCTTGGCTCCTTTGGGGCCAGAGAATGGGAGGTTGCCTTTTTCACTCTCATCCTCCAAAGCTGTATGGAAAGCTTGCAGGGAACAAAATCTACATACAGCAAACCCGAACAGATTACCTAGCCTGGACCCTGACAAGGGCGGTGCAATTCTGCCTTGGACAAAGACATTTGAGAATCATGGCAACAGACCCCTCCCCCAGAGGATTACAGCAAGAACAGCCAGCCAAGACCAAGTTTACCGATCAATGAGAACTGCAAAACTCCAGCAGTAGGGGAATACAGCACACAGAATTCATGGCTTTTTTCCCATGATTCTTTAGTCTTTCAAAGTTAATTTTTAAAATTTTCTTTATTTTTTCTTCCATTTTTAAAAAATTTTTCTTCTTTCCTTTTCAACCAACATCTTATCTTAACAATTCCTTTTTTAAAATATTTTTTAATTTTCATTTTTACAGTCATAGCCCATCCCTTCATTGTATTTAACCTTATTTTTTGTATATATATAAGTTTTTCTTTCTTTAAAATTGTGGGATACAGTTTCTTCTAACAGACCAAAATATACCCTAAATCTACTGTATGGCTTTGTTCTAGTCTCCTGCCTGATCACATTCTCTCTCTCTTTTTTTTTAATTTAATTTTTTCTTTCTATTTTCAACCAACTTCTTATTAATTCCTTTTTAAAAATCTTTTTAAATTTCATCTTTACAGTCATATTCCATCCCTTCATCGTTTTTACCCTTATTTTTGTATATATATGTATAAGTTTTTCTTTCTTTAAAATTTTGGGAGGCAGTTTCTTCTAACAGACCAAAATATACCCAAAATCTAGTGTGTGGCTCTGTTCTATTCACCAGCCTGATCATATTCTTTTTTTTCCCATCCTTTTTCCTCCAGTTTTGGGACTCTTCTGATTTGTTTAGTGTATATTTTTCTGGGGTCATTGTTACCCTTTGAGCATTTTGTTTTCTCATTCATCTATTCTCCTCTGGACAAAATGACAAGATGGAAAACCTCACCTCAAGAAAAAGAACAAGAGTCAGTACCAACTGCCAGGGACCTAACCAATACAGACATTAGTAAGATGTCGAAACTAGAGTTCAGATGACGATTATAAAGATACTAGCTGGGCTTGAAAAAAGCATAGAAGATACTAGAGAATCCTTTTCTGGAGAAATAAAAGAAGTAAAATCTAACCAAGTCGAAATCAAAAAGTCTATTAATGAGGTGCAATAAAAAATGGAGGCTCTAACTACTAGGATAAATGAAGCAGAAGAGAGAATTAGTGATATAGAAGACCAAATGATGGAGAATAAAGAAGCTGAGAAAAAGAGAGATAAACAACTACTGGATCACAAGGGGAGAATTCAAGAGATAAGTGATACCATAAGACGAAACAACATTACACTAATTGGGATCCCAGAAGAAGAAAAAAAGAGAGAGAGCGGCAGAAGGTATATTGGAGCAAATTGTAGCAGAGAACTTCCCTAATTTGGGGAAGGAAACAGGCATCAAAATCCAGGAGCCACAGAGAACCCCCCTCAAAATCATAAAAATAGGTCAACACCCCAACATCTAATAGTAAAACTTACAAGTCTCAGAGACAAAGAGAAAATCCTGAAAGCAGCTTGGGACAAGAGGTCTGTAACCTACAATGGTAGAAACATTAGATTGGCAGTAGACCTATTCACAGAGACCTGGCAGGCCAGAAAGGACTGGCATGATATATATTCAGAGGACTAAATGAGAAAAATATGCAGCCAAGAATATTACAACCAGCTAGGTTGTCACTGAAAATAGCAGGAGAGATAAAAAGGTTCTAGGAAAACAAAAACTAAAACAATTTGTGAACACCAAACCAGCCCTACAAGAAATTTTGAAAGGGGTCCTCTAAGCAAAGAGAGAACCTAAAAGTAAGAGAGACCAGAAAGGAACAGACACAATATACAGTAATAGTCACCTTACACGCAATACAATGGCAATAAATTCATATCTTTCAATACTTACCCTGAATGTAAATGGGCTAAATACCCCTATCAAAAAACACAGGGTATCAGATTGGATTAAAAAAAAAAACAAGATGACTCATGAATATGCTGTCTGCAAGAGACTCATTTTAGACCCAAAGACACGTCCAGATTGAATGTGAGGGAGTGGAAAACAATTTACGATGTTAATGGACATTAAAAGAAAGCTGGGGTGGCAATCCTTATATCAGACAAATTAGATTTTAAACCAAAGACTAGAATAAGAGGTGAGGAAGGACACTATATCCTATCAAAAAAGAAGATCTAACAATTGTAAATATCTATGCACCTAACATGGGAGCAGCCAATTATATAAGCCAATTAATAACAAAAGCAAAGAAACACATTGACAATAATACAATAGTACAGGACTTTAACATCACCCTCACTGAAATGGACAGATCATCTAAGCAAAAGATCAACAAGGAAATAAAGGCTTTAAATGTCACACTGGACCAGATGAACTTAACAGATATATTCAGAACATTCCATCCCAAAGCAACAGAATACACATTCTTCTCTAGTGCCCATGGAACATTCTCCAGAATAGATCATATCCTGGGTCACAAATTAGGTCTCAATCAGTACCAAAAGATTGGAATCATTCCCTGCATATTTTCAGACCATAATGCTTTGAAACTAGAACTCAATCACAAGAGGAAAGTCAGAAAGAACTCAAATACATGCAGGCTAAAGTATACCCTACTAAAGAATGAATGGGTCAACCAGGAAATTAAAGAAGAATTAAAAAAATTCATGGAAACCAATGAAAATGAAAACACAAATGTTCAGAATCTTTGGGATATAGCAAAGGTGGTCCTAAGAGGAAAGTGTATAGCAATACAAGCCTTTCTCAAGAAACAAGAAAGGTCTCAAATACACAACCTAACCCTGCACCTAAAGGAGCTGGAGGAAGAACAGCAAATAAAGCCTACACCTGCAGGAGAAGAGAAATAAAAAAGATCAGAGCAGAAATCAATGAAATAGAAACCAAAAGAATAGTAGAACATATCAATGAAATTAGGAGCTTGTTCTTTGAAAGAATTAAGATTGATAAACCCCTGGCCAGACTTCTCAAAAAGAAAAGAGGAATTACCCAAATAAATAAAATCATGAATGAAAGAGTAGAGATCACAACCAACACCAAAGAAATACAAAAAAATTATAATAACATATTATGAGCAACTGTATGCCAGCAAATTAGATAATCTGGAAGAAATGGATGCATTCCTACAGATGCATAAACTATGAAAACTGAACCAGGAAGAAATAGAAAACCTGAACAGACCCATAACCACTAAGGAAATTGAAGCAGTCATCAAAAATCTCCCAACAAAAAAGAGCCCAGGGCCAGATGGCTTCCCCGGGGGAACTGTACCAAACATTTAAAGAATTAATACCTATTCTTCTGAAACTGTTTCAAAAAAATAGAAATGGAAGGAAAACTTCCAAACTCATTTTATGAGGCCAGCATTACCTTGATCCTCAAACCAGACAAAGACCCCATCAAAAAGGAGAATTACAGACCACTATCCCTGACCAACATGGATGCAAAAATTCTCACCAAATTCTAGGAAATAGGATCCAACAGTCCATTAAAAAGTTTATTCACCACGACCAAGTGGGATTTATCCCTGGGCTGCAAGTTTGCTTCAACATCTGCAAATCAATCAATGTGATACAATACATTAATAAAAGAAAGAACAAGAACCTTATGATCTTCTCAATAGATGCAGAAAAAGCATTTGACAAAGTACAGTATCCTTTCTTGATTAAAACTCTTCAGAGTGTAGGGATAGAGGGTACATACCTCAGTATCATAAATGCCATCTATGAAAAACCCACAGCGAATATCATACTCAATGGGGAAAAACTGAGAGCTTTTCCCCTAAAGTCAGGAACATGGCAGGGATGTCCACTATCACCACTGCTACTCAACATAGTATTCGAAGCCCTAGGCACAGCAGTCAGACAACAAAAAGAAATCAAAGGCATCCGAATCAGCAAAGAAGAAGTCAAACTCTCACTCTTTGCAGATGATATGATACTTTATGTGGAAAACCCAATAGACTCCACCCCAAAACTGCTGGAACTCATACAGGAATTCAGTAAAGTGGCAGGATATAAAATCAATGCACAGAAATCAGTTGCATTTCTATATACCAACAAGACTGAAGAAAGAGAAATTAAGGAGTCGATCCCATTTACAATTGCACCCAAAACCTTAAGATCCCTAGGAATAAATCTAACCAAAGAGGCAAAGAATCTGTATTCAGAAAAATATAGAATACTCATGAAAAGGGCACCTGGGTGGCTCAGTCGTTAAGCGTCTGTCTTTAGCTCAGGTCATGATCGCAGGGTCCTGGGATTGAGTCCCACTTCGGGCTCCTTGCTCAGTGAGGAGCCTGCTTCTCCCTCTCCCTCTACTGCTCCCTCTGCTTGTGCTCTCTCTCTCCGACAAATAAATAAAAAAAAAATACTCATGAAAGAAATTGAGGAAGACACAAAGAAATGGAAAAACGTTCCATGCTCATGGATTGGAAGAACAAATATCGTGAAAATGTCTATGCTACCTAGAGCAATCTACACATTTAATGCAATCCCTATCAAAATACCATTAACTTTTTTCAAAGAAATGGAACAAATAATCCTAAAATTTGTATGGAACCAGAAAAGACCCCGAATAGCCAGAGGAATGTTGAAAAAGAATAGCAAAGCTGGTGGCATCACCATTCTGGACTTCCAGCTCTATTACAAAGCTGTCATCAGCAAGACAGTATGGTACTGGCACAAAAACAGACACATAGATCAATGGAACAGAATAGAGACCCTCAACTCTATGGTCAACTCATCTTCGACAAAGCAGGAAAGAATGTCCAATGGAAAAAAGACAGTCTCTTCAACAAATGGTGTTGGGAAAATTGGACAGCCACATGCGGAAGAATGAAACTGGACCATTTCCTTACACCACACACAAAAATAGACTCCAAATGGTTGAAAGATCTAAACGTGAGACAGGAGTCCATCAAAATCCTAAAGGAGAACACAGGCAGCAACCTCTTTGACCTCAGCCACAGCAATTTCTTCCTAGAAACATCGCCAAAGGCAAGGGAAACAAGGACAAAATAAACTATTGGGATTTCATCAAGATCAAAAGCTTTTGCACAGCAAAAGAAACAGTCCACAAAACCAAAAGACAACCGACAGAATGGGAGAAAATATTTGCAAATGACATATCAGATAAAGGACTAGTATCCAAAATCTATAAAGAACTTATCAAACTCAACACCCAAAGAACAAATAATCCAATCAAGAAATGGGCAGACGATATGAAGAGACATTTTTCCAAAGAAGACATCCAAATGGCCAAGAGACACATGAAAAAGTGCTCAACATCGCTTGGCATCAGGGAAATCCAAATCAAAACCTCAATTAGATACCACCTCACACCAGTCAGAATGGCTAAAATTAACAAGTCAGGAAAAAGATGTTGGCCAGGACGTGGAGAAAGGGGAACCCTCCTTCACTGTTGGTGGGAATATAAGCTGGTGCAGCCAGTCTGGAAAACAGTATGGAGGTTCCTCAAACAGTTGAAAATAGAGCTACCATCCAATCCAGCAATTGCACTACTGGGTATTTACCACAAAGATACAAATGTAGGGATCCGAAGGGGTACTTGCACCCCAATGTTTATAGCAGCAGTAATGTCCACAATAGCCAAACTGTGGAAAGAGCCAAGATGTCCATCGACAGATGAATGGATAAAGAAGAAGTGCTATATATACACAATGGAATATTATGTAGCCATCAAAAGGAATGAGATCTTGCCATTTGCAACAACGTGGATGGAACTGGAGGGTGTTATGCTGAGTGAAATAAGTCAATCAGAGAAAGACATATGACCTCACTGATATGAGGCATTCTTAATCTCAGGAAACAAACTGAGGGTTGCTGGAGTGGTGAGGGTGTGGGAGGGACGGGGTTGCTGGGTGATAGACATTGGGGAGGGTATGTGCTATGGTGAGCACTGTGAATTGTGTAAGACTGTTGAATCACAGATCTGTACTTCTGAAACAAATAATGCAATATATGTTAAGAAAAAAAAAGAAGAAGAAGATAGCAGGAGGGGAAGAATGAAGGGGAGTAAATCGGAGGGGGAGATGAACCATGAGAGAAGATGGACTCTGAAAAACAAACTGAGGGTTCTAGAGGGGAGTGGGGTGGGGGGATGGGTTAGCCTGGTAATGGGTATTAAAGAGGGCACGTTCTGTGTGGAGCACTGGGTGTTATGCACAAACAATGAATCATGGAACACTACATCAAAAACTGATGATGTATGTGATTAACATAACAATAAAAAATTTAAAGCAAAAGGTATTGGGAAATAATGTATTTCTCATAATTTTATTTTTTAGAATTGAAACTAATATTTTTTTAAATATTTAATTAATTTATTTGATAGCAGAAGCAGGGGGAGCAGCAGAGGGAGAGAGAGAGGGAGAAGCAAACTCTCCATTGAGCAGGGAGCCTGATGTGGGACTTAATCCCCGGACCTTGAGATCATGACCCTCAGGTCATGATCCCAGGACCATGGTCATGACCCTCATGGCCAAAGGCCAATGCTTAACTGGCTGAGCCACCCAGGCATCCCAGAAGCTAATATTTTTAATGGAGTTACTTTTCCTTCTTATTACCACCTGGAACTTTACTTCGTAGTTTACTCTTGTGTTTCCTCATAATTTGAGGGAATATTAGACTGGTATCCAGGGCTCTCAAAAGCCCTCTGAAAGAGAGAACATCTTCAAGCTTATATTATAGACAATGTGAAGTGCTTCGTTTTCCACTTATCCTTTAAGACCAGCTGAAATGCTACCATCCTTGTGTACTCCTCCGATTTGCTTATTTAGAAATGGATCTCTACCCGATGTCTCAGTGACAGCAGCCCCATTCTGCCTTCTGTATTCCAGTGTTGTGCAATAAATCACCCCAAATTAATGGCTTCAAACACCTACTGTCTTATTATATCTCATCATTTTGTTGGTCAAGAATTTGAATGGGACTTAGCTGTGGGATTGTTCTCCATCTGTTGTTGACTGAGGTCACTTGATATTGTTAGCTAGTCTGGTTTGGAAGGTCCAAGACAATGTCACTCACTCATCTGGCACCTTGGAAGGGTTGCTGTTGTCTGTTCTCTGCCTTTTTGGGTTCTGTTCACCTTTTCCTTTTGGTTTCATGCCTTTAAAAATCCCCTTCCTCTTACTTTATAAGAGTTTCTAGAGGGAGAGTATTTTTACAAAGTACTTTCAGATTCAGCTTCTATTTTCTCTTTACATGAAGCTTTTGAGTATATTCCTCCACCTTTTAATGTGAGAACACTAAAACAGACAAGATAAGTGTTTTGGTATTGAAACTTTTTTGGTTGCAAGGAAAAGAAACTCACTCATGCCAGTGAAGGTAAATATCACATTTTCATTTCCTTTAAATATCCTCATCAGCCTCCAGGCCTACATGGTAGTTTGGAAGGTTGCTCTAGGTACACCATCTAGATTCATCTGATTTCTGGAGGTGAGGTGTTCAGAGTTCATTCACTGTCATTGCCATACATCATAATAAAAATGATAGCTGTTCTTTATTGGGTGGTTACTGTGTGTCAGGCATATTGCTAAATGTTTTAGATGTATTATCTCGCTTAATTCTCATACTAATATAATAGGTAATATTAGTATCATCTTATTTTAGAGGTGTGGGGGTGGGGGCTGAGGGTCATAAAGCTTAAATGTTTTGCCTCACTAGTTGGTAAGTGATAGAAGGGGCAGTGGAATAGTAGTGCCCCAGCTTTTTCCTGAGAGCAGAGTACTGAAAAAAAGAAGGAAGGAAGGTCTGTTAATTAGTCCTTTGATTCTTATTGTAAATGTATTGGTAAGTTTTCTTTCTTCAGGGACTTGGGAATTTTATTTTATTTTGGCCACGAAAAGAATCCAGGGCACTAAGTTCATTGTCTCTCATGCCTTCATGGCACTGTACCAACTCTCCTCTCAGTGGCTCATCTTTGCAGGCTTGTTGAACAAATTCAAATTTCAAAATAGAAGAGAGGAAGCAAACCCAGAAGACATTGACTTGTACTTCATTCTTCCACAGAACAATGCCGGGTGGTTCTATTTTGTAGGACGAAGCCTGGAAGACTCACTATACTCATTGTTCAAGGCAATTGATTCACTCTTGAGAAAGCAGGCTGGTAACTGAAGTTTGTTTACACAGTGACTCAGCCTCAGCCCAGAATTAGGTAATAGATGTTTATTAACTTTACTTTCTTTCTTAGAAAAAGAATCAACTAAGTTCTAGAAGTGGAATGATTGCAGCATTTGGAGGTCCCTATAAAAACTTCATAAAAATGTCACTCAGCATTTTTATTTTTTTAAAGATATTATTTATTTATTTATTTGACAGAGAGATAGAGAGCACAAGTAGGCAGAGCGGCAGGCTGAGGGAAAGGGAGAAGCAGGCTCTCTGCTGAGCAGGGAGCCCGATGCGGGGCTCGATCCCAGGACCCTGGGATTATGACCTGACCCGAAGGCAGCTGCTTAACCGACTGAGCCACCCAGGTGCCCCATCATTTTTAAAGATCCCTGGTATAACTTTTTTCTCATTTTAGTTCTTCATTACTAAAAGAAAAGAGATGCAGCTTTCATTTTTTACTTAAATCAATCACCAATGTCCTCTGAGTCTAGAGAGTGTGTGTATGTGTGTTTGTGTGTACGTCTTCCCTCAGAAGACACTAATAGGCTAACTGTGTGATAATATTTCACTAGCCACAATCTCTTTCCTCAATTCTTTAAAAAATTTTTTTGGTATGTTTTATTTTAATTAATTAATTAATTAATTAATTTATAATTATTCTCTACACCCAGTGTGGGGCTTGAACTCATGACGCTGAGATCAAGAGTTGCATGCCCTACTGACTGAGCCAGCCAGACATCCCTCCTCAACTCTTAACAAACATTTATTCTACAATTTGAATTTGTAATTGAAAATGGAGGAATAGAAGAGGCTGGAAAGTCTCTAAACAAAAGGACATTTAACTACATCCAAATGAATGGGGCATTGGGCCTCTTTATAATAGGCATGCTATGTCTCTTTGTGTTGAATAACCATAGCTAATCTGCATACATCTGCTTTGGGGGACATGCTGCTGGAAAGGCTGAGGATTGCTCAGGTTCTGGCACTAGTCAGCTGTGTGACTTTGAGCAATTCATGTAACATCATTGGATTTCAGTTTCTCATTTCCAAAGGGAAAGATTTGGGTTAGTTTATTTTTCCTCAAACTTCAGTTTCTGCATATCCTTCATTTTTTTTCATATCCCATCACACCTTTGCTATTATTGAGCTAACATTTTAAAAAAGACTCCTTTTTAACAGGTTAAAATATGAGGGATGAAAATAATATTAAAATATTAAAAACTATAAAGAGAGAAGTATGTAGGAGAAAATAGAAGGAAAGAGTTTGCTAGAACAGGTGAGGGAAGACAGAACTGGGTTTTCTGAAAGTTCTTAGGAAAAAGAAGTTTGGGCCCAGAGATTGAGGGGATGGAATCTAGAGAATCAGGGAGATCTAAGACAAAAGACAGTTCTAAATTAAAGGGTTGCCAGTAGGAACTTAGGAAAGAGGAATCTTGGAGAAAAAGGGCTATTGCCTGCTCCATGTTAAATCATGCTATACTTTCCCTCAGCTACTTCTCCTAAATGCCATTGCACTGGAACACCAGGCCACAGCCTTGCCTCCTTCAGGCTCACTGATCTGTAACCTGTCTTCTACAGCCCCTCCTTAGGGAAGACAGTGGCTGAGGGAAAGTGCAGCCTGGGCGTTGAGGCCCAAGAGGGGAAGGTTAAGGGGAACTTGGAGGTGAGAGCCAAAGATGAATGAGGTTGAGGAGGGGTCAGAGAAACTGGAGTTTTTGGATTAGGCAAGGAGGAGGGGGCCAATATCAGCCATGCCAGATTAAATAGGTTGCCCCTTGAGATAATGTGTTGGTCAGTATCTGATGAGTTATATATAGACTACCAAAAATAATAATTGCCCAGTATAATTACATCTACCTCAGTATGTCACAGCTGTTATGTGTAGTGATGGTAAGAAATACCTAAAACAACATACTTAACCATTTGGGAAATACTGGGCTAGATACAGTCATTTTGAACAGTTGTCAGTGTCAGTGTCACACATGTGCTATTTCATTTAATCCCACAGGACCCTGAGGCTCAGAGACCTTCAGTATTTCTTAATAACACATAGTTGGATTTGAACCCAGATTTTTGTAATAAGTCTGGGCTTTAAGGAGTGCTTCCAGCTCTACTGACTGTTCCATCTACCTCTCCCTGCCTCCAACTTTTGGCACTCACTGAAGGGGAATAAGATTCATTTTTTAAAAATTAAAATCAATTAATTAACATATAGTGTATTATTAGTTTCAGAGGTAGAATTTAGTGATTCATCAGTTGCATATAACACCCATTGTGCTCATTACGTCAAGTGCCCTCTTTTATATCCATCACCCAGTTACCCCATCCCCCTTACATCCTCTCCTTTGTTTACTATAGATAAGAGTCTCTTATCTATCCCTCTCTGATTTTGTCTTATTTTATTTTTCTCTCACTTCCCCTTATGTTCATGTTTTGTTTCTTAAATTCCATATGTGAGTGAAATCATATGCTATTTGTCTTTCTCTAACGGACTTATGTCACTTAGCATAATACCCTCTAGTTCCATCCACGTTGTTGCAAATGGTAAGATTTCATTTTTTTGATGGCTGAGTAGTATTCCATTGTGTGTGTGTGTGTGTGTGTGTGTGTGTGTGTGTGTGTGTGTGTGTGTGTATACCACATCTTCTTTATCCATCTGTCAATGGACAACTGGGCTTTTTCCATAGTTTGGCTATTGTGGACATTGCTGCTATAACATTGGGGTGCACGTGCCCCTTTGGAACACTATATTGGTAACTTTGGGGTAAATACCCAGTAGTGCAATTGCTGGGTCATAAGGTAGCTCTATTTTTAACCTTTTGAGGACCTCCATACTGTTTTCCAGAGTGGCTGTACCAGCTTCCATTCCCACTAACGGTGTAGGAAAGTTTCCCTTTCTCTGCATTCTTGCCATCTGTTGTTTCCTGACTTGTTAATTTTAGCCATTCTGACTGGTGTGAGGTGGTATTTCATTGTAATTTTGATTTGTGTTTCCCTGATGCCAAGTAATGTGGAGCATCTTTTCATGTGTCTGTTGGCCATTTGTATGTCTTCTTTGGAGAAATGTCTGTTCATGTCTTCTGCCCATTTCTTGACTGGATTTTTCTTTTTTTTTGGGGTGTTGAGTTTGGTAAGTTCTTTTTTTTTAAAAAAAGATTTTATTTATTTATTTGAGAGAGAGAATGAGAGATAGAGAGCACGAGAGGGAAGAGAGTCAGAGGGAGAAGCAGACTCCCTGCTGAGCAGGGAGCCCAATGCGGGACTCGATCCTGGGACTCCAGGATCATGACCTGAGCCGAAGGCAGTCGCTTAACCAACTGAGCCACCCAGGTGCCCCCGAGTTTGGTAAGTTCTTTATAGATTTTGGATACTAGCCCTTTATCTGATATGTCATTTGCAAATATCTTTTCCCATTTTGTGGGTTGCCTTTTAGTTTTGTTGACTGTTTCCTTGCGTGCAAAAGCTTTTTATCTTGATGAAATCTCAATAGTTCATTTTTACCTTTGTTTCCCTTGTCTTTGAAGACGCGTCTAGCAAGAAGTTGCTGTAGCCAAGGTCACAGAGGTTGCTGCCTGTGTTCTCCTCTAGGATTTTGATGGATTCCTGTCTCACATTTAGGTCTTTCATCCATTTTGAGTTTATATTTGTGTATGGTGTAAGAGAATGGTCCAGTTTCATTCTTCTGCATGTGGCTGTCCAATTTTCCCATCACCATTTGTTGAAGACACTGTCTTTATTCCATTGGATATTCTTTCCTGCTTTGTCCAAGATTAGTTGACCATTGAGTTGAAGGTCCATTTCTGGGCTCTTTTGTCTGTTCCATTGATCCATGTGTTTGTTTTTGTGCCAGTACCATACTGTCTTGATGATCACAGCTTTGTAAAATAGCTTGAAGTCAGGCATTGTCATGCCCCCAGCTTTGGTTTTCTTTCTCCACATTCCCCTGGCTATTTGGGGTCATTTCTATTTCTGTAAAATTTTAGAATTATTTTTTCCAGCTTTGGGAAAAAGTTAATGGTATTTTGATAGGGATTGCAATGAATGTGTAGATTGCTCTGTGTAGCATAGACATTTTAACAATATTTGTTCTTCCAATCCATGAGCATGGAATGTTTTTCCATTTCTTTGTGTCTTCCTCAATTTCTTTCATAAGTGTTCTATAGTTTTCAGAGTACAGATCCTTTACCTCTTTGGTCAGGTTTATTCCTAGGTATCTCATAGTTTTTGGTGCAATTGGAAATGGGATCGATTCCTTGATTTCTCTTTCTTTTGTCTCATTGTTAGTGTATAGAAATGCAACTGACTTCTGTGCATTGATTTTATAGCCTGCCACTTTGCTGAATTCCTGAATGAGTTCTAGCAATTTTTGGGTGGAGTCTCTTGAGTTTTCAACATAGAGTGTCATGTCATCTGTGAAGAGTGAAAGTTTGACTTCTTTGCTGATTTGGATGCCTTTTATTTCTTTTTGTTGTCTAATTGCTGAAACTAGGACTTCCAGTACTATGTTGAACAACAGTTGTGAGAGTGGACATCCCTATCATGTTCCTAACCTTAGGGGAAAACTCTCAGTTTGGGGAAAAAGATTTTTAATGAGAAAGGTCAACTTGTAGGCTCCATGTTCCATGCCATTCATTTTATAAACTTTCAAAGCAAAAGTTCGCAAATCAAAACATTGCCTATCTTTATTTTTGGCAGTTTTCCTCATCACAATTATTTAATGTAAACTAATTCTTTTTTCATTATGATCTTACATTCAAAAAACAAGAGAGCAGGTTGGAAGAATTAAAGAATAATTAAAATAGAAATTGACCTTGTGTGGTAGAATGTGCTCAAGTCTTGGAGTTAGAAAACATGGATTTCAGTTTTAGTGCTATCACTTGCTATGGCCATGGTTAAGCTATTAAAATTCTCCAAGTCTCAGTTTCTTCCAACGTATAATAATACTGATAATAATACCACCTCATACTGTTGTTAAAAAAGGAAGGAAAAGATAAGATGTCTATGGCAGCATTTTGTGAAAAGCAAACCTCAAGTTGTGTTGGACATTGAAGTGATTAATTAGGTCTTTCTCCAAGAACAAAACAGGTTTTTGATATTCTTTATATTTACTTGGTCAATGCGTACCATCACACTGTTGGTTTGAAATACAAATCTAGTTTGTATATCTCTCCTTAACAAATAAATGCAAAGACTGCCAAATATTTACTCACTTTGCACCATGTGGATATAGCCCAAGTTAGGAAAGTTTAATATGATAAAACCCATTTCATAGGTACTACTTAACCAGTAAGAAATTTTATAGTCTGAGTCTTCTAATATTCCACCATTATTCAACTGAATCTGCTGCTATAGAAATTACTAATTAATTAACAAGTATTTATTGAGTGTTTTCTTGGTGGAGCATTTTTATGACATTGAGCATGCATTTGCTAGAGATGAGGGCAACTACCCACAGCCATGCAGTCCAGCCCAAATTTCAAGTTGTGTCCCATGGGGCTTTTGCAAACAATCATAATTTGTATTTGGAAGTTTATCAAGGTAAATTCATACATTTATCAAGAATCATCTAGTTGGGATTTTGTAACCTGATATGAAATTCAAGAAGGAATTCAAAAGCAATACTGTTTCACATTCATCAGACCTCTCGTTTCTTCAAACAGTAGAGAATTTTACCTTGAAAGGGCTTAGAAAAATGAAACAAAAGATGATTGCATAAATTCTCTCAAAATTCTAGATCCAGGTAGGGTATGATTACTCTCTTTCTCAGGCAGGGCAAGAAACCAGACATATTTCCAGAAACTTCAAAACTGCAGCATCAAATTCTACTCTCTTCTAGATCTGACATCTTTTAACATGTAAATTATTGACAGGTTGGTTCATTATTTGCAATTCAGAAAAAATAGTACTCATATTGAGTAATAAAGGCAAATAATTGCAATTTTATTTTTAAAGGTAATTAGCCCTCACTCAAATATTTCAGATTTAAACGTAATTAGGGTTGCAGTTAATTATATCTACCATGTTCTGATACAAATTTTTAATTATTTTACTGAATCCAAGTTATATTTCCTTCCTTGTTGAGAAACAGTGAGTGAGTTGGAGTTTTAAAATCAGCTTAAGTAAAGAGTGACAACATTGAATATGAAAAATCTGTCTTATAAAAAATAATTTAAGAATCAAATCATACAGTGGCAATTTAGCAATTGATTTAAATTGAATTGAATTAAATTAAAATTATCAAAAGAAAGGTATAGAAATATTTTGAGTGAGTGATTTGTATGATCTTAATTGTAAATGTTTCAAGGAACTAAAAGAGTATAGAATGGAGTTGTGAAGAAAATAACAGACAGAGAATGAAAAAACAGAAAACAGAAGCAAAAACAAAAAAAACCAAAGCCCACAGTGCATTATCCTCCTGGCCTCACTTCATCTCTGTGTGTACTGAAGGTGGGGGTGTGGGGGCTAGTTCAGTTGGTAATATTTGATTCACAAGGTTAGCACAACTATTTGAAGAATATGAAACCTCCAGGTTTTTTCTTTTAATCTATACAGTCTCAGATTACTGTTTGGAAGAATCTTTGCTATGTGATGGGGCAACCAGTCTACTTTTTATGGTAGATAAAGCTTTTGTCTGGTGATCTGACCCATGTAGACCATCAGAATTGGATTATTACAAGCAGGTAAGAATTTCCCAGGGTGATGGGTTCTCTCTTACTCGAAAAGTACAAATTAATGTAGTTTTCTCATAAGATATTATTCATAGAATTGATTGCTTTTAAACATGTCTGACCTTGTGTAATCACTGTGGTCAAATATTAAATATAGTCATTATAGGTAATGAAGCTGTTTTTAAACTATTTAAAAAAGAATACTTATTATAAAGTAATTATTATTGCATTATAAAACCATTCCCTTATCCAGTTATTCTATTATAGAGCAAAACAACTCTAGAATGGCATTAGAAAAGACCTTGGTGGTCAAGTGAACTTCTTGTTGATTGTTAAGGAAAGCAAAACATGTGGAGGCCAGGTTGCTCAAGGTTACCCAGAATGGTGATCAAAACCCAGTTCTCCTCTTTTGAAATTGCCTTCAGACACACACAAGAAAACCACTCATTATGGTAGAAACATAATTTTCAACCAAAATGGAAAAACACATCTTAATCAACACCTCACTCATAAGACTTGCTTCCAAATTATTTGAAACTTAAAATATTATTATGGAAAATTTCAAATGTATATAGAAAGAAAAACATAATGAACCCTAATTTATCTATCATCCAGTTTTCATATTATAAAACATTTTGTTAGCCATATTTTATTTCCCATCCCTATTACAACTGCTACTACTGTTTGTGGCAGTAGAGTTGTTTTTTGCTGGTATATTTCACCCTTTAAAGCAAATCCTAAATATCATGTCTGATAACTTTTTTTTTTAAACAGGAAAGGTTTTATTTTATTTTATTTTATTATTTTTTTAAAGATTTTATTTATTTGACACAGAGATAGAGGCATAAGTAGGCAGAGGGAGAGGGAGAAGCAGGCCCTCTGCCAAGCAGGGAGCCGGACGTGGGGCTCAATCCCGGGACCCCAGGATCATGACCTGAGCCGAAGGCAGCGACTGAGCCACCCAGGGGCCCCATGTCTGATAACATTTAAAAAAAAATTTTTTATTTATTTATTTGACAGAGAGAAAGAGCATGAGTGGGGGGAGGAGCAGGGGGAGAGGGAGAAGCAGACCACCCGCTGAGTGGGGAGCCCCACACGGGGCTCAATCCCAAGACCTTGGGATCATGACCTGAACCCAAGGCAGATGCTTAACCGACTGAGCCACCCAGGTGCCCTCATGTCTGATAACTTTAGTTACTAGTTTATTATGCATCCCTGACATATAAGGGCATATTTTTTTTAACACAATCACAATGCCATTATCATACTTAACAATTTCTTAACATTATCTAATATCCAGTCCATATTCAAATTTCCTTGATTATTTCAAAAGTGGTTTTTTTTTTTTTTTGAGTTAGTTTGAATCAGGGTCCAAACAAGGTGTGCACATTGTATCTGGTTTTTATATTCTTCTTTTTTTTTTTAAGATTTTATTTATTTATTTGACAGAAAGAGAAAGAAAGAGAGAGCACAAGCAGGGAGAGTGGCAGGCAGAGGCAAAGGCAGAAGCAGGCTCCCCAGCAAGGAGGATGTGGGGTTTGATCCCAGGACCCTGGGATCCTGACCTGAGCTGAAGGCAGCTGCTTAACCAACTGAGACACCCAGGCGCCCCTATATTCTTTTTTTTAAAGATTTATTTATTTATTAGGGAGAGAGGGCGTGTGTGTGTGCATGTACAAATGGAGGGAGGGGCAGAAGGCGAGGGAGAGAATCTCAAACTGAGGATGGAGCCCAATGTGGGACTCAGTCTCACCACCCGGAAATCATGACCTGAGCCAAAATCGAGTTGGAGGATTATTGGACTGAGCCACCCATGAGCCACTCAAATACATCCATGTATTTGAGTTTTATATTCTTAACTCTTTTAATCTACAAAGGTCTCTCTCTCTCTTTTTTTCTTTGTTAAAGAATGCTATTTATTGAGTAAATGAAGTTAATTGTCCTGCAGAATGTGCTGGATTCTGGATGTGGCTGATTGGTTTCTTCCGGTGTTTAACTTTTTCTCTAGCCACCATATTTCTTGTAAATAGGAAGTTAGGGGATGCTTGGGTGGCTCAGTCACTTGAGCGTTTGACTTTGGCTCAGGTCGTGATCTCAGGATCCTGGGATTGAGCCTGTGTCAGGCTCCCTGCTCAGCAGGGAGACGGTTTGTCTCTCTCCCTCTGCCCCCACCCCCAGCTCATGCTCTCTGTCTCAAATGAATAAATAAAATCTTAAAAAAAAAATAGGAAGTTAGAACTGGTTGCTTGATTAGATTTAGTTTTTTTTTTTAGCAAGTGCTTTGTACTCTTTATTACATTACTTGAAGAGATACATAATTTTGAATGTTCTGTTTTCAGATAGTATCAGTCTGATCTCTTCCTTATAAAGTTTTTCACCACATTTCACCTAATGGTCTTAGCATCTGTGCTGATAAATGCCCTGACCTGACCCATTATTTTATTAGGGGTTACAAAATGGTAATTTTCTAATTTTATCATTCTTTTTGCATTTCTTAGCTAAAAATGTTCTGTAAAGGACTTTTTCCTCAGCAGCTACTAACTTTTTTGAAATATAATTCATATAGGAAAGTTGGGCTAAATGCTTGATTTATTCCCTCAATTTGTCAATTTTGAGTATGAGTTGGTGACATAGCAGATTCCAGTGCTGATAAATGAGTTCTTTTTTCAGTATGATTTTTCAAATATTTGCTATATTTGAGTCATATTATTATTATGACTATTTTGAGTTATTATTATTATTTCATGTTCAAATTGTCCCTTCTTAGGCCACTAGGAGTTTCTTCAGCTTGACTCTTGAGTCCTTTTGATATCTTGTTCTCTGTATGACAAAAACAATACATAAAGAAAAAGAGAAAATTTGTGCCACAGGCTTTCAAAGAAATGTGTTGTAGGCTCCCAAGACAATTTATAAAGAGAGGTTAAATTTCTTTTTTTTCATTAAGAACAGTGTTGGAATAACTATTCAAATTATTCATCTGAAGTAGACAATAGTCATGGGTATGTCTTTTGAGATATTTATACTTAAAAACTCAACCACTTCACATTATTTTATAGGCATACCTTAAAGTATAATATTCATTTTAAAACAAGTGACAAAGAACTTCAAAGAATATGGTGGTGCATACTGTTCATTAATCATCCTCTTCAGGAGCTGAGGATGTGGCGATGGAAAATCAACAGAAGAAGTGTACTGACTAAAAGAGCTGAGGTTATCCTTTAGGTGCCAAATGAAAACCAGTTTGGATTCTGTAAAGGAGGACAGAGCATGCAAATGAAGAGTCGGGTGTTGGATTCAGAGGAATGTGGATCATGACTCCTTCACATGCTGCCTCTGGGCTCTTCCCAAGTCACCCAACATTTTGAAGCCTGTTTCCTTATCTGACAAACAGGCTGATAACACTGATTTCCTCAAGCAGGAATTAAGATGTGATAAAATAATTGTAAAGCTTTTCAGACAGGACATATGTCAACGACTAGTCAAGGCAGCATTTGGTAAAGATGTCCGGATGGGGTTGATGGTGGCAGGGAGGGAAGCTCAATGTGGTGGTGGGAGCCATTTTAAGGAACCATCCACTGGCTTTTCAAGTCTAGAATTCATTAGTCTCTATCACGCTTTAGGATTAGAAGGGACTTTAGAGGACATCTCTCTAACTCCCATTTCACACTTAAAATTGAAGCCCAATGAAGGAAAGTGACTTGCAATAATATTGCGACCATGCAAATAAAGAGCCAAGACTAGAGCAGAATTGTCCAACAGAAATATACAAATTACCCATGCCCATGTGATTTTAAATGTTTTAGTAGCCATTACATATTTTACATTTATAGAACATCGCAATTTGGACAGCAACATTGCAGATATTCAGTACCACATATAGCCCATGACTATTGTATTAGGATGGGTCCAAAGCTCATTTCTCCTAATTCTCAAGCTTATTATGCATTTTCTGTAGAGAACATGACCCTCATTATTTTCTGTATCAGAAATAATTGCCTTATCACATACATGGTCATCAAACATCATTTTTTCATTTAAAAAGAAATGTCACTGATGGTCCTAATGCATTTTGGAGAAAGAATTCTTCTAGATAGGCCTTTCCCAGAGACCTAATTCTTCCGGAAACTCTACCGGTAGCTTTCCAATGAACAGTTTTAATTGAGGATGCCGTTTTAGACATAATGTGCTAATTGTAATCTTGAGATTTCTATTTTTCTGAGAACAAGATTTTTGGCTAAAAGTTCTTTCAAAAAGTATATTTCTAGGGAAGATCAAATTGGTGGCCCAGCTCTAGGAGAGGCACAAATTCTTAAAACATACATGAGCTTCACTCTTATTGTATCTTTCATATTTTAGTTTCCCTTTAGCACATTTACTGCTTTTTAAAAATATTGTCATTTACAAATTAAAGTTATATGTATAGCTGGCTTTAAGAGTTAAATGATTTCTCAAGACTTATTTTAAAGTCAGTAGTCATCTCCCAACCCTATTTCCTGCTTCCCCTGTTCCCAGTCCTCCAGAGGCAAATACTTTGAACCCTTTCAGCTATTTCTTTTGGTATTTATCTTCAAAATTCTAAATAGCAGGTTTTTTGTGTTATGTCTTGATTTTTCACTTTTAGGCACTTTTTGGTGAACTTTCTGTAAAGGAACATAAAGATTTGGCTCTCTTTCACCCCTTCCTCTTCACAGATGCAATCATTCTCTTGAACCTTCACTTGTACTCAGTAGAGTTCTGTCATAACTTGGGTAGAAAACTCAGTGTTTGGCACTGGGATTGCTGTCTGTAAACACATTCATGCCTTAGTCATGTGGTATACAATACTTATTTTTCCTTTGTCTCACAAAATTTTTTGTTTCTTGAGGTAGTTAATAATATTTTTTTGTTGTTTAAATTTTTATGTATATATCCATCATGAAATTCTCTTACTTGAGAAGTATAGCTTGAGCTTCTGTCTGAAGGATACATACATGGGAACTAGTTGAAGGAGGGGTGTGTGGAGGGAAGCATTTAGAAAGTGGGAAGAATATGTGCAAAGGCCCTGTGGCTAGAGGACAATGGTAGAAGAAAAGGGGGAGGTCTGACTGGAGCCTAGAGATGAAGGGAGAGAGAGATGAAATAAACTGCTGGAGAGGCAGGAAGGGGCCAGGCCATGCATGGTGTATAGGTAATATTAATGGTTTGGTTTTGATCTTATTTATATCTAAAAGAAATTTAAGCATTTCTAGTAGAGGAGATAGGTGGCCAGATTTAAACCTTCCTCTCTATCCTATGCATTCTTTCATTTTTATAATATAGTAGTCCCCCCCCTTATATGCAGTTTCACCTTCTGCAGTTTCAGTTACCTGTGGTCAACTGTGGCCCAGAGGCAGATGATCCTCCTTGTGATGTATTGTTGGAAGGTAAGTAGTAGCCTAGTATTAAGTCACAGTGTCACCGTCATTCACCTCACTTCATCTCATCACATAGGCATTTTCTCATCTGACCTCACCACAAGAAGAAAAAGTGTGAGGGCAGCACAATAAAATATTTTGAGGCAGAGGGGATGAAATTCACATAATTTTCATTATACCATATTGTTGTAATTGTTTTATTTTACTATTAATTATTGTTGTTAATCTGTTACTGTACCTAATTTATAAATTAAACTTTATCACAGATATGTGTGTATAGGGAAAAACATAGTGTATATGGGGTTTAGTATTATCTGTGGTTTCAGGCATCACTGGGGTCTTTTTTCTTTTTTTTTAAGGATTTATGTATCTTAGCGAGAGAGAGGGAGAGAGAGAGACAGCAAGAATGGGGGTGAGGGGCAGAAGGTGAGGGAGAAACTTAGCAAACTCTGCGTTGAGTGTGGAGCATGAGGCTGGGGTTGGACCCAGGGCTCCACATGGGGCTCAACCTCAGGACCCAGAGATCACAGCCCTGACATTACAACCTGAGCTGAAACCAAGAGTTGGACAATTAACCGACGGTGCCACCCAGGCACCCCTCGTGGAGGTCTTTGAATGTAGCCCTTGAAGATAAGGGGGACTACTATAATGTCCTATTTTGATTAAGTTAGTCAGAAGCTTTTCTATTGTTTGCAGTCAATGAACCTTAACTGATTTAGGATCTCTTGTATATTTGCATTCTGCTGTTAACACTCAGTTGGACTGGATTTTAAAACATGGGGTCTGCTTTGTTCTGTTGCCTGAATATTGCCTAAAGCTACAAATACACTGTTCATACTATTCTTTTGCATTTGTAGCAAAAGAGTTGTTTTTGGTTCCCTCTAATAGTTGTTCCATCAAATCAATTCACAGCTGTCATTTTTCAGGTACAGTTCTCAAGTTAAACCTCTTTTCAGTCATGTCTTTTATTTTACTATGTCAAAAAGGACTTTAATTTGTTTCTGGCATATTGTATTTTTTAAGTCTTAAAAACTCGAGGTATGATAGTTGTCACTGCAAGATTCAGCTGCATTTCATTTGTTGTCTTGTTTACATTCCAGTATAGTTAACATACAGTGTTATATTAGTTTCAGGTGTACAATATAGTAATTCAGCAATTCCATACATTGCCTAGGGCTCATCATGACAAGTGAACTCCTTAATCCCCATCACCCATTTAACCACTTCCCCTCTGGTAATCATCAATTGGGAAGAACAATTTTGGGAAGTTAACATGAAAGTTGGGGTGCAGAGAACTGGGACAAGAATTTTAAGATACGTGGTGAGTTTTTTTTAAAGGAATCTTTCTGAATACTTAGAGTCAGAATCAGAATTACTATTTTTTTCTTTGAGTAATACACTGTGTGAGACTGGACTATGTGGAGCCCCATTTATGTTCAAGTAATATATTTGTACCAAGATTGGGTAATAGCAAATGATGTCCCAGGTGTTTTTCTGTAAAGTAGCATGCTAGTGGCAGAGTTCTTTGGGAGTATGAGGAAATAGGCTCTGGACACAGTTTGGAAGGAGAGGGCAATATAAATAGCCAATTTTTCTGCATAGGAGTATGACAGGCAGGGGTGTCTGGGTGGCTCAATCCATTAAGCACTGCCTTCAGCTCAGGTTATGATCCCAGGGTGCTGGGATCGAGCCCCGTGTTGGGCTCCCTGCTCAGTGGGGAGTCTGCTTCTCCCTCTCCCTCCGCCCCTCCCCCTGCTCGAGCTCTTTCTCAAATAAATAAAATCTTAAAAAAAAAAATATGACAGGCATTTGATTTTTGAGAGGGTATCTCAAGGATTTCAGGAGCCAGGGACTTGGGGAAAGGGTCAAACAACATGATAATTGAGCCTAGGATTTTGAGCCAAAATATAGCCATTAAAAATTCCCAGTGGTGAAGATGGCTTTGAAAATTTTAAGGAATGAGAATGTGTGCTATTAGATTTAGAACTGTTTGCTTTGCTCTGTATGCCATGTTGGAATTCTCCTTTGTCATCTCCAGCACTACTTTGCAAGAATCATATGTTGGGAAACTTACAGTTAACACAGGACAGAGAGAAGAATGAGATTTCTATAGAATCTCCATATATGAATGAGTAGTAATAATAAGTTCCTAAATATCTGTAAGAATCTTGAAGAAAGCATTATGGATGGATTGGGGCATGTGTGTTGGAAGCCCGCCCCTTTAAAAGTGCATGCAGACTCATGGCTCATGAGAATACTGTGGCTTTTCTTTCATCATTGCTTCTTTAGACGATTTTCATTTTTTGTCTGATGTGAAAATCCTCCACAATCAGCTACTCAAGAAAGAATCTGCAAAGGCATCTTTTCTATCTAAAATGAAGTGATAATTGAGTTCAAAACAAACAAACAAACAAGAAACTTTGTTCCACCTCTAACAGCAGAGTTGGCAAAATCACAAGACATGTAATTTTATGGGGTTAGTGCGTTCCTGGGAAGCCCAAGACCAACTACCTTGAACAATTTGTTAAGGGTTCCGCACTCTAAATGGCCTCTAGATCAGTGCAGCTGCAGGCAATTTGCAGGAGACGCAATGTGGTGTGTGGACCCCGTGGCACTGAATGCTAATCTGAGACTATCTGCTCCAACAGCTTTTGCCATTCATCATTTTCACATCCAGATGGCTCCCATTGTCTTTCTAGTCCTCCTTTTTTTGTGCAAAGTGGCTGCTCTTAAATCATGGTATATTAGTGTTGGAAGCAATTTTATTATTCATCTAGTAGTCCAATCACCACTTTTTGTAAAAGAGGAAATGGAAACCCAAAGAGGGGAAATATCATGGTCAAAACTGGCCAGTTACTTAGTGTCACAGCTGAGACAAGAACGTTTATCTCTTGGATCTCAGCCTGATGCTCATTCCAGTTCACCAGGATCTCGTAGTTTTTGGGAAATAATGTAGCACAGGGCTTGGAGTCAGATGATCACAAGTCCAAATCTCATCTCTGTTATTTAATAGCTATGTGGCCTTGGGCAGTTAATCTCCAGTTTTCTCATCTGTAAAGTGAGATGATAATGGAACCTCCATCACAGGCTGTCATGATGACAAATTGATACTGATATTTAAGGTGTCTGGTATATAGTAAGTGCTCAGTTAATTAGCTTTTCTCATTATGACTCCAGATCTTTTCACATTAAAGCATGAAGAACTGATTCTTCCTAGGAGAGATGATCAAAGGAGATAGGATTTTGTTCATGAGCATCTGCACAAGCATATTTTGACTTCATACAAGCTAATAATACAGTTCAGTGATCAAGACTTGTCAGTCTGCTGGTTGAAAATGTTTTTTTGGAGGGAACATTTTGCTCGACAGTAGGGAGAATGAAAAATTTAAGTTCTTAAATACTACACTTTGTTAGCGTCTGGCATGCATTCATTGGTAACGATGATCACTGGACCTGTCACCAATTTGGGGTACCAAATATTAACAAAACACTCTGAATTCATGGCACTGTGCCTATTTAAAGAACAGTTTGATTTTTCAAGATTATAAAAATGGCTTCAAAATAAAACAATACACAACCTTTCCATAACTTCATAGGATAATTGGTGAATGTATAAATTGTCTAATTTTTAGATGTATAGTTAACACATTGAGAAATCTAAAAAAGAAGGCAAATGATATTAAATAATACATAGTCCTCCTTTAAATTAATGTATTGTCAATTGAAGACAGAAAATTTGAAATCTTGGAAGGTGATCGGTATCTGGAAGACACTTGGAAAAAATTAGCAAGAAAACAATGGACTTTGACATACTGACATTTACTCTCTTCTAAAAAGTGTTTTTCCCATGAAATCATAACATCTATGCCATTAATACAAAAGTTCAATTTCCATTACAAAAAAAGCCTAATGAAGTTTCTCCACAGACTAATTGCAGACTTACATGAGGGAGAAATTTTTAAGATGGATATTCCCTCATTGTAACCTGGAGATTCTGGTTCATAAGGTCCAAGGTGAGACCCGGGAATCTGTATGCTTAAAATCTCTCTAGATGATTCTTGAGCACCCTACAAATTAAAAACCACTGGCCTAAGGAAATTCTTTGTTTTGTATTCTATTGCTTCAAACAAAACTATGCCATGTCTTAAGAAAATCTAATATATTCAAATCCTAGAACAAAAATGATTATATGTACCACTCAAGGGCTTCTTTTTTTTTTTTTTAAGACTTATTTATTTATTTGAGAGATAGAGAGAGAGAGCAAGGGGGAAGAGTAGAGGGAGAGGGAGAGAGAGAATCTCAAGCAGACTCCCAGCTGAGCTCGGAGCCTGTATTGGGCTCACCACAAAACACTGAGATCATGACCTGAGCCAAAATCAAGAGTTGGACACTTAACTGACTGAGCCACCCTGGTGCCCCTCAAGGGCTTCTTATTCTACAAAAAAGATTTATGTTGTATTTTAAAAATAGTGAGTTTTTTGAACAAAGAAAAAAAGAGACCAAAACAGACTCTTAACTATAGAGGACAAACTGATGAGGTGGGTGGGGGATGGGTGAAATAGGTGAAGGGGATTAAAAACTGTACTTACCATGATAAGCACTGAGTAATTTTTGAATTGTTGAATTACTGCATTGTGCACCTGAAACTAATATAACACTGTATGTTAAATATACTGGAATTAAAATAAAACAAATAAATAAAAATAGTGAGTTTTTATGTGTAAGTCATGACCTTCTTTGTACAAATTTAATTAATGCCACACCCCCCCAAAAAAACCCAAGATAAGCAATAAATTTCAATATGCAGTCAAATCCTATCTTACCTACGGTGTCTCCTTCTTATGAGTTCAGATGGCCCACGGTATCTGGGCCACTTTGGATACATGGCTTTGTACCATGAGATATTTTCACTTGTGTGTAACTTGTTTCCCTAAATATATTGTGAACCATTTCCAAAAAATGAGTACATTTGCTTGTGTCCCTGTGTTCTTTCTTCTTTCTTTTCTTTCTTTCTTTCTTTTTCTTTCTTCCTTCCTTCCTCCCTCCCTCCCTCCTTCCCTCCCTCCCTCCCTCCCTCCCTCCCTTCCTTCCTTCCTTCCTTCCTTCCTTCCTTCCTTCCTTCCTTCCTTCACGTATTCCTCAAAAATTGATCAAGTGCAGGTCTGCTCTAAGTCGGGTTCTGTGATAAATTCCAGGGCGTGAAAAATCCAATGAAACTAAGATGAGGGTATGAGGTATATCAGGAGTTGGCAAACAGTAACTACTGGCCAAATTCAGCTAGCTGCCTATCGTAAATAAAGTTTAATTGGAATACAACCATGCTTCCTCATTTAGGTATTGTCTATAGCTGCTTTTGTGCTATAATGGCAGACTTTTGCAAAGTTGCTGCAGAGATTGTATGGCCTTGAAAAGCCTAAAATATTGAATATATGGCCCTTTGCAGAAAGTCTGCTGGCTTCTGGATTGTATGATTGTTAAGGTCCTGCCCAGTTCATAGCACTCTTTTGATGAGTGCTCTGAAGAGAACGTGCAGAGTCCTGTCAGAGAGTATAAAAGAAAATTCAGTTTGGATCAGGAAGATCAGTATCTCAGGATGTGGTATTTAATCTGAGATCTGGAGGATTTGTAAGATTTAAGGCAGGCCAAATATGGGGGGAAGGGAGTTCTAAACAAAGGTTTTATGAGTTTTATGAACTTCTGTTTTCCAGAAGAAAATTTGGTGGCCCAATAGAAGGGGGAAATAAAAATACATAAACACTATCAATATATATAGGAAACATGATGAAATGATTTATGTCCTGACTCAGTGGTTTTATGACTATTGTGTGGCAAAGTAAGCATGTGAAATTAGATGTCATTTGACCTCTGAGGAGCAGGGATCAGGAAATATTTTCTTAATGGGAAAATAGTAAATATTTTAAGCTTTGCCAGCTATACAGTCTTTGCCACAACTATTCATTCCTGTTATTACAGTATGGAAGCAGCAATAAACAATATGTAAATGAACGACATTGGTTGTGTTTCAATAGAACTTTATAAATAGTGGAATTTTAATTACATATCATTTTATTGTGTCATTAAATATTATTTGTCTTTTGATTTTTTTCAGTGAATTAAAATGTAGAAACCATTTTTAGTTCATGGGCCATACAAAAATAGGTAGTGGGTCGTAGTTTGCAGACCCCTGTTTTGGTCTCACATTCCTTGCTTATAAAATGGAAGTCCTGTAACATTTTCTCTACCAATTACCCAGGGTGGTTATGACTGAGTGAGAGACATTTGTCATTGAATTTCTTTGCATAGGACAACATATTTGGATGTAATATATTGTCATTTTACATTCACAAAAATTATTGAATTATTCACAGTTGCAATTTTCCTGGGAATTGAGAAATGTATCTTTTTCATGAATAATTTCTGCTGAAGGAAGAGAAAAATATGAATACATTTTACATATGTAATAGGTACAAGTGTTATTCTATTATTTCTAATATTCCTAGAACATTGGTTGCTAAGTTAAGTAATTTCCTAAGCAGAGAAGGGTTTTAGTTGGTTACATCAACTTGGATAGCCTATTGTACTTTATTTTTACTCTTCCAATTGAACTTACAATTTTTGGTTTTATGTGGTTGGTTTATTGGACAGACTGGACTTGAGAAGGTAGAATTAGCATTATTATTTTCCAAGCACTGCCTTCAACTAAACTCTGGATCACCTTTTCCAATCTCAGAAGATATCTTCAGCAAATGTCATATACTTTCAGGTATTTGAACATTCTCATTATCAGGAACTGTGATGTTCTGATTGTACTAGAGTACAACTGATTGTACTAGAGTACAACCTAAATCTAGTACAACCTAAATCAAAACTTTATCTCTCATCCTATTCAAGGTTTCTCTTTATCCATCGTTTTCCGCCCCCAAGCCTGACCCTTGATTCCCGTCTGCCTGTGGGAAAGGGCAATGTGGTTCATTCTTTGGTTCTGCTGTTCGCCTGATCCTTCCATTCACTCTGCTGCTTCTGACTCCTCTAGGGTTGAGCATAGAGCATGTATGAATGTGTGTGTGCGCATGCATGCATTCACACCAGATTTACAGAGAAAGGGCAAAATATTACTTCTCTGATGTTGGTCAGTTTGATTACTGGTGCTTTCTTTCATGACAAGGGTAAACTTCTGGCTCTTCCTATTGTGGGGCACAGGTAAGGGCCTTTTGGATACCCTATGAAGAACAAGCATGGCCCTCTTAGGCTGTTGACATCCTCTTAGCTCCTGCCCATTGGCAATGCATTCCTGGTGTGTCCTTTGTCTTGAAGCAGAAGTCCTTTCAAGATGGCTCTGGATCAGCTACCTTTCTCTGCCCAGACATTCTGGATCTTTGTTCTCCAATCTCCCCAAAGGATTCTCTTGCTGACCCTTTATGTGGTTTGAGGAAAGAGGGGATAAATGTCACAGCACTCTATTCCCACAAATACCTCTCATGTACTCTCTCTTTCTTACTGAATCTCTGGGGTTCTTTTATCCTAGTTGGAGGTTTGTGATGAACCAAGCATTACTAGTAGACTGGTAATTTTTTAGCAAGCTCTTCAGAGATGTGTCTAGCACAACTCTGCAATGTGTAGGCATTAATTACCCATGATCGTTGGTAGGTTCCCAGGAGGCAAGAAAATATGTTCCATGCAAGTTACTGTTTCATTTGTATATAGCTATTTGTTTTTCCTGGAATATTTCCCCATACTATATTCATAAGCTACCTAAGGGCAAAACCTCATTGAATTTTCCTCAGTTTTAATACTTGCTCAATGGATAAGTAAGTAAATAAACATTCATTCCCTTCTAATTACTAAGTAAATGGGATTGAAGTCAGTGGGCTGATTCATTCATTCAATATTTAATGTCTACTACTAAGTTTTATAGTAAGTTCTGGGAATATAGCAGACCAAAAAGATATACCCTGTAACTTCAAGGCTTTATTTTAATAGAGGAGATATATATTAATCAGGAATATACAACGAATTTCAAATATTGATGCATGTTCTGAAATGAAAGTGCAGAGTTCTGTCAGAGGGTATAAATGGCAACTTAATGTAATTGGAGTGATGGGTATCCTAGAATGTAGTATTTATTTATTTTTTTGAGATGGAGGAAGGGCAAAGAGAGAGAGAATCTTTTTTTTTTTAAGATTTTATTTATTTATTTGAGGGAGAGTGAGGGAGAGAGAGAGAGAGAGAACATAAGCAGGCAGAGAGGCAGGGAGAGGGAGAAGCAGGCCCCTTGTTCAGCAGGAAGCCGGAAGTGGGACTTGATCCCAGGACCCTGGGCTCATGAACTGAGCTGAAGGCAGACCGTTAACCAACTGAGCCACCCAGGTGCCCTGAGAGAGAGAATCTTAAGCAGGCTCCATGACCAGCATGAAGCCCATTGTTGGGCTTGATCTCACGACCCTGAGCTTAACTGACTAAGCCACCCAGGTGCCCCAGGATGTGGTATTTAATATGAGATTTGTAAGATTTGTAAGAGTTCAGGTAGGCCAGGAATGGAGGAAAGGCATTCCAAGCAGAAGAAATAGCGTGTACAGAGACCCTATTGCAGGGAAAAAATGATGTTTTATAGGAAGCTTTGAATGAAGTAAAAGAAGGTGATGTAGCAGATTGTGACTTGGGGGAGGAAGATTGGGGTGAAGTGAGGTGAGGATAGAGTAGTCTGGGGTTTGACCATACAAAGAACAGCTAGGCCATGAGAAAGGATTTGGATTTGATCTTAAGAGCAGTGAGAAGCTTTTGGAGGTTTGTAAGCACAGATGTGCTGTGCTCCCATTGGCATGCCCAGGTGGTTCAGTCTCAATAACTTCTGGCATAAAGAACATAGATAATAAATATTGGAAAGGTGCCTTATCAACAGAGGTCAGTGCCTCAGTTTTAGTCTAAATGTCCTGCAAATCTTACTGATTCAATAAATATGTTCTTTCACAAACACATCATGTTCCCTGATAATTTGAGACTGGATTTGATCATATAGATGGAATTGTGTTCAAAGGACAGTCCATTACTTTGCAGAAACATTTTGGTGCAATCCTGCAGATTTTGGATGACCTAACGGGTGAGAATTCTGTTCTTTCAGTGAGAAACCATAGCAACATGCCACTTAGAAGGCACACTATATAATCTATCTGTTCTTCAGTTAGTATTTTGCAGTCCAGAAATAGTCATCACTGCCTAATGTGAGTATGCAAAAGGTCAGGCAAATATAACCCCCAATGACAGTGCAGTTCTCCCTCTAACCATGGGGTGGGGGTAGGGAATGGCACCTTCTGTTGGAGATGCAGGATCAAGTGCATTGGGGCCAGGAAGGAGGGAGGAATTGGGGATATTAGTCTGTGTTTCAGTACAAATTGCAAGCTAGTCCTCAGTCTTGAAGTACTAAGAATGAGGCTATGATCCATAGAATTGCTCCTTTTCTAAAACCATATACTCAGTACCTCTTGGTACAATTCTTATTAAATTGCAAGTTTATGGTTCAGAGATTTTTATGTCCCAGCACCTTCTGCAATTCCACACATACTCCTTATCTTGTCTTAGGTGCAAAATAGTAATAAAAAATAAATACATGGAGGACTGCTTGTCTAAGTTTAGGAATATAGAGAGCCATGGCTGCCTGCTTGGTATCCACCAATGTAGAGAGGTTAAAAGGGTCTTTGCTAAGAAACAGTCAGAAACGAAAAGATCTTTACAGAAGGGAATTCAAGATAGTTGGTCACAATATAAGTTCAGGTAGTGTTTGGTAGGTAAAAAATGGAGAGGTATAGAAAGAAAAGAGAAGAGGGAAGGGAAAAGGATTTCCTGGAGTCTTCCACTCTGCTAGTAAGACTTATGGATGTGTTTTGTTTTGATGAGTAATCACATCTTCAGGTGCCATTTTCTTTTCTTTTCTTCCTACCCGGAGTATGTTTCTTTTTTGCTTTTTCCCCTGTGATCTCATTGGGTCTTGCATTGCCTTTTTGATTTTCCTTGCATTGTGCTGGCAACATTTTGTTAAGTGGTTCCCCAGGCAGCTTATCTCTGAGGGCTCCAGTGGGCTGTGTCCTATATCCATCACCCTCTCCCTAATCCAAGGCTTACAAAGCCTGGTTGCTAAGAATATTTACTTCCCACCCTTGTTGACTCACACCCTAAGTTTGTCAAGGGCTCACCAAGGAGACCTTTAAAAGAGATTGCACAATTACTCGGGCATGGTACCATGGCAGAAGCGTAGGGGAACAAGGTAATAATAGCCCAATGTTAAAACCGGCCTTTGCTAGGTAGTCTGCACCTAAAGTATAGAGAGGGAGAAAGAGAAGTCAGAGCGCCTGGAGGTGATGCCCAGGGGTATTTAGTTTGCTTCATTTATTCATCTATTCATTCTTAAATTTATTCAACAAATACTTCTTGAGCAACTATGTACTAGATGTCAGGCTAGGTAATGGGAATACGACAGAGAACTGGATAGACATAGTCCCTACTCAAAGATAGCCCATGGTCTGTTATGAAAAGCAGATAAATAGGCAATTACAATACAGTGTGGTGAGGACAATGTGCTTTGGTCATGTGAATTCTATGTGAGTGAGAAATCAACTGTTTTGGATTAAGGCGCTGAGACTTTATAGTTATTTGTCACTGTGGCATAGCCTATCTTATAACTAATAGATTGGATGAAGAGGAATTATACCTGCCTAAGTCTTCTCTCAAGCTTTTTAAAAATCATGTTTCAGGAAGGAAGATCCATCAGAGGCTAGGATTTATTCCACAAATTGATCTCTAGTTGCAAAATTGTAGAAATCAGCCTTTCCTTCCCTCTTACCAAGAAAGCAAGCTCAGGTGGGTGCCTGCTGCTTACGTATGTTTAATTGAATCCTCCTGTGATTTAGCTAAACTCAGCATCTGAGGAAATTTGCCACCATCCATTCTCAGAAATCAAGAAACAGGTTCTGTTTCTTCCCAGCGTCAGTGCTCCTGCCTGATGCAGACAGCTGAGTAATTTTTTTCTCTACATACTGCACCAAAACTGTCTTCATTTTAACATTAATGAGTTACTCATCCAGGATAACTATTTCCAGCAAGGAAATTACCTACAGCTGCCTATCAACAGGGCTGGGGCAAAGAGATTACAAAAGAGGTTTTACTGGAATGAAATTGAGCTAGTTTCTGAAGCCATTCAGGCCGTCTCTTTCAGCCATCTACCGGGAGGGGGCAGTATAAGAACATGGTTTGTTGATCCCTTACTGCACCAACTCCTTAAAGAATCCTCCTTTCGGAATGTTTTTATTAGGAATCACACCAAGTGTTTTGTGAAATTATCTTTACATATATTTCCAGGGATGAGAAATTCCAGAGCATTAAAAAAAAACCCTCCAATATGTACAAGAGATTTTTAATGGACTTAGTTTAAACTCCAGGAGACCAAAGTGGAATTTTTCTAGCTGAAAGATGGGTTAAGAAGTTGGCTTGAAGGAAGACCAAATCATCTTATCTCTCCAGACCTGAGTTATCTTCTCTGTTAAATGAGGGGCCTGGATAAAATAATCTACATTCTGTTTGAGTGTCTGTGATTCTCCAATCAAGCATGATTAGTCTACTATTATTACTAGTACAACTATTACTAGTACAACTATTACTAGAAACAGCATTTATTATATTATCAATATGCACCAGACATTGTGCTAAGTGTTTCACATGTATTGTCTTTACTCTTGCAGCAATACAAGGAAGTAGATATTATCAACCAAATTTTATAGGCAAGAAACCTGAGGATCAGAGATGTTAAAAGAATTGTCTAAGGTCCCAAAGCTAGCATGAAGACATGATCCAAACCCAAACTTTGTGACTCCCAAGTCCCCACTCAACCACTGCCACATATGTTCTGTTTTGATTCCAGCACCTGCTTCGTTTAACCTTCCTAGGCTTGGCAGCAGGCTGCACTGATTGCTGTCTCTTTGGCCTCTGGCCTTTGCCTGTCTGCTCATTCAATTTTCCGTGCCTCACAATGCCCTCTTTGTGGTTCTCCAAGTATTACTCATCCTTCAAGTTCTAGTTTATGCCTATTCTCTGGCCTGACCAGTCTATCCCATACTAATCTGTTTTTCTCCTGGGATGCTATTGCATTTACAATTCATTCTGTATAGTTTAGACTCAACTTGATATTGTCTCTTATTTTGCTATGTTTTAAATAAGTTAGCCTTGTCAACATTAACTACAGTGGAAGGCTCCTGAGGACAGAGAAGTCATCTTAGTCTTCTTTTTAATCTCTGCTATGAAGAGTACAGGGTTGCATAACAAGTTGGGGATCAATAATTTCTTCTTGTTTGCTAGAGATAGACCTCAGGTAAAAATGAACCCTTCTGATTCTAAAAATTATGGCAGTCTCTGAGAAAAACAATTTTCTAGTCTGGCTTAAAAACAAAAACAAAACAAAACAAAACAAAAAACCCCTAAGAAATCCCCAATCTCCCTGGACAATATCATCAATTATTTCACAAGTTTAATGATTGAACTTATAATAATTATTATCATTAATATTATATGACTAGTTAACATTTATAGGTTACTTATTACATTCCATGCATTGGGTTTATGTTTTTCATGGATTATATTTTATACTTACAATAGCACTATGGAGAGGATATGTAACCTTGCTTTACAGAGAGTATAGAGATTTAGAGATGTTGAGTAATTCATATAAGGTCTCACAGAGCTGGCAAGTGGTGAAATTAGGGCTACAACTTACCTTTTTAAATTCCGAGTCCAGTTTTCCTGGGTCTGGCCTAATTGTACCATGTTGTAAATTAGCCTGTTCCTATAGATGACAGTGCATGGCTGTTTTTCATCCATACGTGTTCTACTCCATCTAAAAGCTATCTAGGGTTTCATAACTGTTCATATGATTATTCTTAAATTCTTATTTTAAATTTTGCTCCTCTTTCTAAGTGTCCAGTGAGAATTCAGTTTTTCTTATTGTGGTAGGCTGAATTGGGATTTCCCAAAGATGTCTACATTCTAGTCCCCAGAACATGAAGGTTGAAATGTTGCTGGAAAGTTTGGAGGTGTGATTGAGTGAAGGGTCTTGAGGTGGTGAGATTATCCTGTATTATCCTATGGACTCTAAAGGTATAATCACAATCATCCTTAGAAGAGGGAGGCAAGGTCAAAGGTGGAGGAGGGCTGTATGATGATGGAGCAGGTATTGGAGTGATGCTGACAGAAGCCAAGGAATGTTGTAGCCTCTAAAATCTGAAGAGGCCAGGAACACATTCTCCCTGGGGTTGCTAGGAGGAACCAGCTTTCCCAACACCTTGATGTTTGTACCTAAAAACTCATTTTGACTTCTGACCTTCAAATTTTAAGAGAGAAATTTGTGTTGTTTTAGGTAATTCAGTTCATAGTACTTTGTTTTGGCAATAATAGGAGACTTTACATACTGTGTAAAGTGTGTAGAGAGTTCTGTGGATATACCCATTTCCAGCGGCTGAGAGACAAGATGGGTTTAATTGCTCATACTAAACCCTTACTCTCCTCTTTCAATTGGAAGAGATGAATCCATCTGAAAGTTATGCATAAATAAGGGCTAGCTCTAAATTCTGTCCAGTGTCTGGGCAGTAATAATTCAGTTATACAGGATAAATGTGTAACCAAACCCAACTCTCAACTTTTTCTTTATTCTAAAAAAGAAGGAAAGACTGAAGGAGCATGATTTTATAATGTACCATGGAATGCGATGGACTTACTCTTCTCTTTGGGTGGTTTAGTTTGGGCTGCTTTTTTTTTTTTTTTTTTTCCTTACTAGAATTCTTCCTGCTTGGATTTAAATGTCTGTTTTGAAGGTACTATCACGATCACACCACTACCAATACCACCACCACCACTAATTGAAATTAACACAAGAAGATGCCGTCATTTGACATCCTTAGAATGCCTGCTTTTTATTTTGTTTCTAGGCAGTAGAATGTGAATGTTGCTTCTAGGCACCAATATTGTGCATTCCTTTAAACCAGGTGGTAAATGTTCACCTGGGAGGCATCTTGGTTTTGGAGGAAAATGAATAATGCTAAATTACTTGATTTTGACAATGACAAACAGAATCCACAGCTGTTAGGAGTTTTGTGGAGGGGTTAGCAGGCTAAATCTTTGATGAAATCTTTTCTGAGGACATACCACTGAGATCATCCAACAAATCTGCCCCATTCCATGTTGTCCCATAGAGTTTAACTGCTAAATCAGAATCTAAGAATTGTTAACAATCTCAGGAAATCACCTGGAATCATTTAACAGGATTAGTAAGAACAGAGTTTTGAGTTCAGAAGTTCTCAATTATTTGCTGCATGACCTTGGTCAAGTCACTTAACTTCTTTGAGCCACTTATATCATCTATAAAGTGGGGATAATTACCATTTCTCATGCACATAAAAGTCTTGTCAAAGTAGAATAGAGGGACTAGTCAAGACCTTTTCACTTATAAGTAATAGAAACATGATTCAAACTAGTTATTCAAAGGGAATATATTTTATGTAACTAAAAGTTAGAGGCTAGACCTGGATTTGGCACTGCTAGATTCCGTAATTCAAAGAATATGATTAGAAAAAGAGACCTTTTTAAAAATTATTTATTTATTTATTTTGAGAGAGAGAGAGAGAGAGAGAGAGTGTGGATGAGCAGAGGGGACGGGCAGAGGGGGAGGGAGAGGCAGACTCCCTGCTAAGCACGGTACCCTATGTGGGACTCGATCCCAGGACCCTGGGATCATGACCTGAGCTGAAGGCAGATGCTTAGCCAACTGAGCCACGCAGGCACCCAAAGAGACTTATTTCTGAGATAGTTTTCTTTTTCCTTGCAAGGAGAGATTGCTTAGCAACCCTGGCAAAAGAAAGAAAACATCTTTGTCTAAGACATTAATTAACACTGGCTGAGCAGTCATGAGGAGAGTTTACCTTTGCTTCTCTGAATATCCTTGAACCCTGATTATTGTAATCTGAGGGATGTATATACCCTGATTGGCCAGACCTGGGTCTCATGCTTGTTCAAATTTCTTTTGTTTAAATGAGACAAAAAATTCAATTCAAACTGTTAGAAACACTAAAGGACATCTATTGGCTCACAATAGATTTTGCTAACTAGGAAGAGAGTGAAGGGATATATATATATGTGTATATATATATATCCCTTCATATATATGTATGTATATATATACATGTATATGTATGTATATATATATACATACATATATATATATGGTAGGCAAAACCAACAGCTATCCATGACACATACGTCAATAAATATTAGTTATTTTATTAGGTTATTATCATTCTACTCATGTTATAGAAGCTGGGGTCCTGAAAAATGACTGACTTATTCAAGGTAGCAGAGGTAATAAGTGGCTGGACTGATATGAACATATTCAGAAATATATTCTTTTAAGTACTTAAGTACTGAGAAGGTCTCAGTGTTCGCTCTAGAGGCTTCATCGAGTAGAGGGAGAAAATGCACGAACATAGAACTAAGGGGGAAGAGAAACAAAGGTACAAAGGATGGGAAAACAAGATTTCTAGAAATTGCAATTATCTTTTAAATGGGGATCCTCTAATAACCATTTTTTCCCCTAGTGTTTTACTTGAGGATCTATTGTCTAGATCTTGAGAAAACACATCATTAACTCAACTGTTCTCCTGAGGCATGTCCTTTGCTTTTAGCCACTTCCAGCTCCCCTCTTGGCAGGGTAGGCTTCCTTTATAATCCATTTCCTTTTGTTTTCTCTTTTCTTTTTTTTTTTTAAGATTTTATTTATTTATTTGACAGAGAGAGACCCAGTGAGAGAGGGAACACAAGCAGGGGGAGTGAGAGAGGGAGAAGCAGGCTTCCTGCAGAGCAGGGAGCCCAATGTGGGGCTCGATCCCAAGACCCCGGGATCATGACCTGAGCTGAAGGCAGATGCTTAACTGATTAAGCCACCCAGGCACCCCTGTTTTCTCTTTTCAATAATTCCCACTTTCTTTCATAAGAAATATCTGTATCAACTTTTGGGAAACAGCTTAATCCAGTTTTTCACAGAATAATTGAGGGCTGAGGATCATCAGCACTGTAAAGAAAATGATCACATTCCCTAAAGTCATCTAAAACATGTCACACTGAAGGAAGAAGTAATGGATTTAAATCCAGAAGAGAGTACTGAAACCTTTGTCAGTATAGTGTGAGGAGTTTAATCAGTGGGTGAATAGACTGGCCTTTGTACATACAGCAGGTGGACACAAGACAGTTGCTAGAGCAACTAGCTGAGGGAGAAGAGCTGGGCAGATGGGACCTAGTATTTATAGAGTATGCTGGCAGGTGGTAGGTCTTAGTCCTGTCTTGTGTTTAAAAGGGTGGATATCAGTTTGAAAGGATGATACAGCAGGGAGATGGTGGCTATAGGGAGATTTTATTTATTTATTTATTTATTTAGCCTTGATATCCTTTGCACCTAGTATAATGCTTGTCACATAGTAAAGTCTATATTTCCTTGAAAAATGAACAACAAGCTACATTTGGAGATGCAGAAGGGCAGCTGGAATCAGAGAGATTTGGTAGAAGGTAAAGAGAGGGAACATATCCATAGATAGGGTTTTCCAGATGCAGGACTTTCAGTGCTTAAAGGGGATGGTCCTGGGCACATCAAGATGATTGGTTACCCTAGGCCACATGGCCAAAAACTAAAGGTTGAATTCTGGGAGGACCCAGTAAGAGTTGATGACATTCCTTCCCAACTTCCTAGATGTCCTATCTCATTCAATCCAAGATATATGAACAAATATGGGACCAATTCGCTTGACTCAGATCATCTCTAGTGTGTGGCTCCTCTAGGATGAAAGATGAGGCTTCTCTTAAGCCTCACATGTTTTTTAAGAAAAACCAGTGACTAGGTATCATGACAAGATTGGCCATCAGAGATGTATAATATAGATTGATTCTCAGCCCCACGAAGCAGGACGTGTAATTTGGTTGTTAATAATTTGGTTTTTGGAGTCAGAGGGACCTGGGTTTCTACTCCTGAATTTATATGATGGCTTAGGTGAGTTACTTAATTTGTTTACCTCATTTGTGAAATGGGTATAATAGTCCCTACATCAAAGGGATGTTGTAAAGCATAAGTGATGTAAAGTATGTGAGGGATTTAGTACAGCACCAGCCTCATAGCAAAGGCTAATTTATAGAAGATAGGTATTATTCTGTCTTGGGTAGGTTTTTCATCTTCTGCTTATGTGAGTTTAATGATATATGCTTTGGTATTTTCTAAATATAACTTCGGGTTTACTTCTAGGACAACCCAAAGCTACACCTGGTCCAGAAGACAAATGAATTTGATTAAGAAATAAGACAGGCTGATGCATGAAATATGAGGAAATTATTCACATTCAGAATGAAACACCCATTGAAGTCAGAGAGGGATGCACATTGTATGAATTATTAAAGACCAACTAAAATCTAGAATGTTTATGTAATTCTGAAATTTTACTGGAAAAGCTAACTATGAAATTAAATTAATTATTTAAAAATTAATTAGTCTAAAAGCTTTACTGATTTACTAATAT
Source organism: Zalophus californianus (assembly GCF_009762305.2). Taxonomy (NCBI): domain Eukaryota; kingdom Metazoa; phylum Chordata; class Mammalia; order Carnivora; family Otariidae; genus Zalophus; species Zalophus californianus. The sequence goes on from NC_045599.1 coordinate 101,009,267, forward strand.
AGTTAGAAACCAAACATTTGATACAAAGCTTTCTGAAACTGGGGAAAACAATTCCATGCCTCAAAGAATTTTTGTAAATTCAGTGTAACTGTCTTTCCAATTTATTGACATTAATTAACGTTAACTTTGATGGGAATATAATTACTGTTATCTTTCAAAGTGAATATATTCATATCCAGGAAAGCAGATCAACCAGGTGTTTACAAACCAAAAGTCTACTTTTACGTTAATGAGAGGTCATTTGCTAGATTTGCTCTCCTTTCTACTCCTGATTATATGCCACCTTGAACCTTAAAATAATGCTCTTGGTGCATTAATTTCCTAATTTATTTTTTTTGGACGGGGGGATAAAATGGCATATTAAATGTTTATTATGTAGGTCAGTGGTTCTCAATTGGGTATGACTTTGCCCTCAAGTGAACATTTGGCAATATCTGGAGACATTTTTGGATTTCGTAGGTGAGAGAGGGCAACGCTACTGGCATTTGGTGGATAAAGGCCAGGAATAATGCTTAACAGCCTATGATGCACAGGACAGCCTTCACTTTTCCCTTTTCCTGTCATATCAAAGAATTACCATGATCACGAAATTAGCTGAAGATTTTTCTCTTCTTACTATTGAAGAATTAGGGAAAATATTTACAAGTATTTTCTGTTTTGCATAATCCTAAAACTTGTAAATTCATTTGTAAACGGGATTTTATGATCAGGTTATGGAAGTCCTACTCTATTCTAGGCCCAGTGGTGGGTGCTGGTGTGTTGTGAAGAATGAACTACTTATGGTCTTTGTCCATCATAAGACAGTTTAGTCTTATGATAATTCAGACAAGGACAAATACGTAAACAAGGAAATACGTAACAAAATTTAAGATAAATGTCATGAGGGAAGACAACAGAGAGCCACGAAGGGAGGTTAACAGGGAGATTCTTCTTAAAGGTGATGCTTCAGGAAGCCTCTCTGAAGAGGTGATAGTAGAACTGTGGTTTGAAATGGTAGCAGTTTAAAGATAAGAAAAAGGATGCTCCAGGGACTAGTGTGTTTACAGGTTTTGACGTGGGTAAGAACTTGGTGTTTTAGAAGAACTGAAAAAAAGCTAGTGTGACTAATAGTGCTGTCAGTGAGAGGGAGAGAGGGATGGAATGAGGTTGGAAAGAATAAAGAGCTAGGCAGCCCACCAGAGCATACGGGCTCTTGGGGACACATTAAGGAAGTTGGATGATTTCATAAATGGAAGGGAAAACCATCAGGAAGATTTAAGCAAAGGACTTAAATGTCCTTATTTATGGTTTTACAAGGATCATGTTGATGGTTGTAGGGAGAATGGATTGGATTGAGGCAAGAATGAAAGTACGAGGGCGCCTGGGTGGCTCAGTTGGTTAAGCGACTGCCTTCGGCTCAGGTCATGATCCTGGAGTCCCGGGATCGAGTCCCACATCGGGCTCCCTGCTCAGCAGGGAGTCTGCTTCTCCCTCTGACCCTCTTCCCTCTCGTGCTTTCTATCTCTCATTCTCTCTCTCTCTGAAATAAATAAATAAAATCTTTAAAAAAAAAAAAGAATGAAAGTACGAGATCAGTTGCAATGGTGCAGGCAGGAGACCATCATGGCCTGGATTTAGTGGTGGCCATGGAGCTGAAGAAAAGCTGATGGAACCAAGACACAGGTTAAAAGTAGAATAGATAGAACTTGATGATGAGTGGATAAGTGTGCAGAAGTGTGAAGAAAAGAGAAGAGTCAAGAATGATTCTTAGATTTCTGGTTTGGAAAACTGGTAGATGCATGGTGGTGCCATTTAGTTAGATGTCAATGACTGGGGGGACAGAAAGTTTACAGGGACCAAAAATCAAGAGCTCTATTTTGGATATATTCATTTTGAGGTGCTTGTGAATCTTCTAATTGGAGATGCCAAGCAAGTAGTCATAGGATATCTGTCAGCAGCTCGGAAGAGGAGCCAGGTGAGAGTTGTATTCTGGGGGTCCCTTGCAAAGAGAAGCTAATGAAGCCCACAGGAATAGATATAATCATGCAGTAAGGTATATAGAGAAAAAGAACAGTAGTAGGGGACTGGAAATGAACACAGAGGGCCTGAAATATTTAGAGATGCAAAACATTATGTGTTCACATTTGTTAAAAATCCTATCCTACCCCATCCTCCCCACCCCCCAAATTTTAAGTTCCACATTTTCTTTTTTCTAATAATTTTTTATTGTTATGTTAATCACCATACATTACATCATTAGTTTTTGATGTAGTGTTCCATGATTCATTGTTTGTGCATAACACCCAGTGCTCCACGCAGAACATGCCCTCTTTAATACCCATCACCAGGCTAAACCATCCCCCACCCCCCTCCCCTCTAGAACCCTCAGTTTGGTTTTCAGAGTCCATCATCTCTCATGGTTCATCTCCCCCTCTGACTTACTCCTCTTCATTCTTCCCCTCTTGCTATCTTCTTCTTTTTTTTTCTTATTTTTCTTCTTTTTTTTTCTTAACACATATTGCATTATTTGTTTCAGAAGTACAGATCCGTGATTCATCGGTCTTGTACAATTCACAGCGCTCACCATAGCACATACCCTCCCCGATGTCTATCACCCAGCCACCAAATCCCTCCCACCCCCCACCACTCCAGCAACCCTCAGTTTCTTTCCTGAGATTAAGAATTCCTCATATCAGTGAGGTCATATGATACGTGTCTTTCTCTGATTGACTTATTTCACTCAGCATAACACCCTCCAGTTCCATCCACGTCATTGCAAATGGCAAGATCTCATTCCTTTTGATGGCTGCATAATATTCCATTGTGTATATATACCACATCTTCTTTATCCATTCATCTGTCGATGGATATCTTGGCTCTTTCCACAGTTTGGCTATTGTGGACATTGCTGCTATAAACATTGGGGTGCACGTACCCCTTTGGATCCCTACATTTGTTTCTTTGTGGTAAATACCCAGTAGTGCAGTTGCTGGATCGGATGGTAGCTCTATTTTCAACTGTTTGAGGAGCCTCCATACTGTTTTCCAGAGTGGTTGCACCAGCTTGCATTCCCACGAACAGTGTAGGAGGGTTCCCCTTTCTCCGCATCCCCGCCAACATCTGTTGTTTCCTGACTTGTTAATTTTAGCCATTCTGACAGGTGTGAGGTGGTGTCTCATTGAGGTTTTGATTTGGATTTCCCTGATGCCAAGCGATGTTGAGCACTTTTTCATGTGTCTGTTGGCCATTTGGATGTCTTCTTTGGAAAAATGTCTGTTCATGTTGTCTGCCCATTTCTTGATCGGATTATTTGTTCTTTGGGTGTTGAGTTTGATAAGTTCTTTATAGATTTTGGATACTACCCCTTTATCTGATATGTCATTTGCAAATATTTTCTCCCATTCTGTCAGTTGTCTTTAGGTTTTGTGGACTGTTTCTTTTGCTGTGCAAAACCTTTTTATTTTGAAGAAATCCCAATAGTTCATTTTTGCCCTGGCTTCCCTTGCCTTTGCCCATGTTTCTAGGAAGAAGTTGCTGTGGGTGAGGTGGAAGAGGTTGCTGCCTGTGTTCTCCTTTAGGATTTTGATGGACTCCTGTCTCACGTTTAGGTACTTCAACCATTTGGAGTCTATTTTTGTGTGTGGTGTAAGGAAATGGTCCAGTTTCATTCTTCTGCATGTGGCTGTCCAATTTTCCCAACACCATTTGTTGAAGAGACTGTCTTTTTTCCATTGGACATTCTTTCCTGCTTTGTCAAAGATGAGTTGACCATAGAGTTGAGGGTCCATTTCTGGGCTCTCTATTCTGTTCCATTGATCTATGTGTCGGTTTTTGTGCCAGTACCATACTGTCTTGGTGATGACAGCTTTGTAATAGAGCTGGAAGTCCGGAATGGTGATGACGCCAGCTTTGCTTTTCTTTTTCAAGATTCCTCTGGCTATTCGGGGTCTCTTCTGGTTCCATACAAATTTTAGGATTATTTGTTCCATTTCGTTGAAAAAAGTGGATGGTATTTTGATGGGGATTGCATTGAATGTGCAGATTGCTCTAGGTAGCATTGACATCTTCACAGTGTTTGTTCTTTCAATCCATGAGCATGGAACGTTTTTCCATTTCTTTGTGTCTTCTTCAATTTCTTTCATGAGTATTTTATAGTTTTCTGAGTACAGATCCTTTGCCTCTTCGGTTAAATTTACTCCTAGGTATCTTATGGTTTTGGGTGCAATTGTAAATGGGATCGACTCCTTAATTTGTCTTTCTTCTGTCTTGTTGTTGGTGTATAGGAATGCCACTGATTTCTGTGCATCGATTTTATATCCTGCTACTTTACTGAATTCCTGTATGAGTTCTACCAGTTTTGGGGTGGAGTCTTTTGGGTTTTCCACATAAAGTATCATATCATCTGCAAAGAGTGAGAGTTTGACTTCCTCTTTGCCGATTCGGATGCCTTTGATTTCTTTTTTTGTCTGATTGCTGTGGCTAGGACTTCTAATACTATGTTGAATAGCAGTGGTGATAGTGGACATCCCTGCTGCGTTCCTGACCTTAGGGGGAAAGCTCTCAGCTTTTCCCCATTGAGAATGATATTCGCTGTAAGTTTTTCATAGATGGCTTTTATGATATTGAGGTATGTACCCTCTATCCCTACACTCTGAAGAGTTTTGATCAAGAAAGGATGCTGTACTTTGTCAAATGCTTTTTCTGCATCTATTGAGAGGATTATATGATTCTTGTTCTTTCTTTTGTTAATGTATTGTATCACGTTGATTGATTTGTGGATGTTGAACCAGCCTTGCAGCCCAGGGATAAATCCCACTTGGTCATGGTGAATAATCCTTTTAATGTACTGTTGGATCCTATTGGCTAGTATTTTGGTGAGAATTTTTGCGTCCATGTTCATCAAGGATATTGGTCTGTAATTCTCCTTTTTGATGGGGTCTTTGTCTGGTTTTGGGATCAAGGTAATGCTGGCCTCATAAAATGAGTTTGGAAGTTTTCCTTCCATTTCTATTTTTTGGAACAGTTTCAGGAGAATAGGTATTAATTCTTCTTTAAATGTCTGATAGAATTCCCCTGGGAAGCCATCTGGCCCTGGGCTTTTGTTTCTTGGGAGATTTTTGATGACGGCTTCAATTTCCTTAGTGGTTATAGGTCTGTTCAGGTTTTCTATTTCTTCCTGGTTCAATTTTGGTAGTTGATACATCTCTAGGAATGCACCCATTTCTTCCAGGTTATCTAATTTGCTGGCATGTAGTTGCTCATAATATGTTCTTATAATTGTTTGCATTTCTTTGGTGTTGGTTGTGATCTCTCCTCTTTCATTCATGATTTTGTTGATTTGGGTCATTTCTCTTTTCTTTTTGATAAGTCTGGCCAGGGGTTTATCAATCTTGTTAATTCTTTCAAAGAACCAGCTCCTAGTTTCGTTGATCTGTTCTACTGTTCTTTTGGTTTCTATTTCATTGATTTCTGCTCTGATCTTGATTATTTCTCTTCTCCTGCTGGGTTTAGGCTTTATTGCTCTTTTTCCTCTAGCTCCTTTAGGTGTAGGGTTAGGTTGTGTATTTGAGACCTTTCTTGTTTCTTGAGAAAGGCTTGTATTGCTATATACTTTCCTCTCAGGACTGCCTTTGCTGTATCCCAAAGATTTTGAACAGTTGTGTTTTCATTTTCATTGGTTTCCATGAACTTTTTAAATTCTTCTTTAATTTCCTACTTGACCCATTCATTCTTTAGTAGGGTGCCCTTTAGCCTCCATGTATTTGAGTTCTTTCCGACTTTCCTCTTGTGACTGAGTTCTAGTTTCAAAGCGTTGTGGTCTGAAAATATGCAGGGAATGATCCCAATCTTTTGGTACTGGTTGAGACCTGATTTGTGACCTAGGATGTGATCTATTCTGGAGAATGTTCCCTGGGCACTAGAGAAGAATGTGTGTTCTGTTGCTTTGGGATGGAATGTTCTGAATATATCTCTGAAGTCCATTTGGTCCAGTGTTTCATTTTAAGTCTTTATTTCCTTGTTGATCTTTTGCTTAGATGATCTGTCCATTTCAGTCAGGGGGGTGTTAAAGTCCCCCACTACTATTGTATTGTTGTCAATGTGTTTCTTTGCTTTTGTTATTAATTGCCTTATATAATTGGCTGCTCCCACGTTAGGGGCATAGATATTTACAATTGTTAGATCTTCTTGTTGGATAGACCCTTTAAGTAGGATATAGTGTCCTTCCTCTTCTCTTATTACAGTCTTTGTTTTAAAATCTAATTTGTCTGATATAAGGATTGCCACCCCAGCTTTCTTTTGGTGTCCATTAGCATGGTAAATGGTTTTCCATCCCCTCACTTTCAATCTGGGGGTGTCTTTGGGTCTAAAATGAGTCTCTTGCAGACAGCATATTGATGGGTCTTGTTTATTAATCCAATCTGATAGCCTGTGTCTTTTGATTGGGGCAATGAGCCCATTTACATTCAGGGTAACTTTTGAAAGGTATGAATTTAGTGCCATTGTATTGCCTGTAAGGTGACTGTTACTGTATATTGTCTGTGCTCCTTTCTAATCTATGCTGCTTTTGGCTCTCTCTTTGCTTAGAGGACCTCTTTCAATATTTCTTGTAGGGCTGGTTTTGTGTTTGCAAATTCCTTTAGTTTTTGTTTGTCCTGGAAGGTTTTTATCTCTCCTTCTATTTTCAATGATAGCCTAGCTGGATATAGTATTCTTGGCTGCATATTTTTCTCATTTAGTGCTCTGAAGATATCTTGCCAGTCCTTTCTGGCCTGCCAGGTCTCTGTGGATAGGTCTTTTGCCAATCTAATGTTTCTACCATTATAGGTTACATATCTCCTCTCCCGAGCTACTTTCAGGATTTTCTCTTTGTCTCTGAGACTCATAACTTTTACTATTAGATGTCAGGGTGTTGACCTATTTTTATTGATTTTGAGAGGGGTTCTCTGTGCCTCCTGGATTTTGATGCCTGTTTCCTTCCCCACATTAGGGAAGTTCTCTGCTATTATTTGCTCCAATATACCTTCTGCTCCTCTCTCTCTTTCTTCTTCTTCTGGGATCCCAATTATTCTAATGTTGTTTCATCTTATGGTATCACTTATCTCTCAAATTCTGCCCTCGTGATCCTGTAGTTGTTTCTCTCTCTTTTTCTCAGCCTCTTTATTTTCCATCATTTGGTCTTCTATATCGCTGATTCTCTCTTCTGCCTCATTTATCCTAGCATTTAGTGCCCCCATTTTTGATTGCACCTCATTAATAGCCTTTTTGATTTCAACTTGGTTAGATTTTAGTTCTTTTATTTCTCCAGAAAGGTTTTCTCTAATAACTTCCACACTTTTTTCAAGCCCAGCTAGTATCTTTAAAGTCATGATTCTGAACTCTAGGTCTGACATCGTACTAATGTCCGTATTGAGTAGGTCCCTGGCAGACTGTACTACCTCTTGTTCTGTTTGCTGAGATGATTTTTTTCGTCTTGTCATTTTGTCCAGAGGAGAACAGATGAATGAGAAAACAGAATGCTAACAGGTTAACAACGTCTCCAGCAAATATACTCTATACAAATCAGAAAAGACCTGAAACCAGGGGACAAGAAAGGGAAAGAAAGAAGAGAAAAAAAAAAAAGGAAAAAGAAAAAGATAAAAACAAACAAAAACCAAACCAAACAAAACAAAAAAACAGAATATGATCAAATATGATCAGGCTAGTGCATAGATCAGTGCCACAGACTAGCTTTTGGGCATATTTTGGTCTGTTAGAAGAAAGTGCCTGCTAAAATTTTAAAGGAAGAAAGACTTATATATGTACAAAATAAGGGTTGATACAATGAAGGGATGGCAGATGACTGTAAAGATGAAAATTATAAAAGATTTTATAGAAGGAATTGATAAGAAGTTGTTTTTAAAAAGAAAGAAGATTTAAAAAGAAAAAGAAAAAAGAAAAAAAAAGGAGAGAATGTGATCAGGCAGGAGACTAGAACGAAGCCATACACTAGTGATTTAGGGTATATTTTGATCTGTTAGAAGAAATTGTATCTCAAAATTTTAAAGAGAGAACAACTTATATATATGCCAAAAATAAGGGTAACTACTATGAAGGGATAAAAATATGACTCTAAAAATGAAAAATAAAAAACGGTTTTTTTAAAAAAGGGATTGATAAGATGTTGTTTGAAAAAGGGAAAAAGAAAAATTAAAAAAAAACAGTTAAAAAATTAACTTTGAAAAACTAATGAATTATGGTAAAAAAGCCATGAATTCTATGTGCAGTATTCCTCTAGCACTGGAGTTCTCCCGTTCTTCTTGATTGGTAAACTTGGTCTTGGATTGCTGGCTGTTCGTGCTGATTTTCTGGGGGAGGGGCCTTTTGCCGTGGTTCCCAAATGTCTTTGCCGGAGGTGGAATTGCCCCGCCCTTGTGTGTCCGGGCTAAGCAATCTGCTCCGGTTTGCTCTCAGGAGCTTTTGTTCCCTGCGAGCTCTCGGTACAGCTTTGGAGGACCAGGGTGAAAATGGTGGCCTCCCAATCTCTGCATGGAGGAGCTGAGAACTCGGGGCCCCCCTCCTCAGTGTGTCCCCAGAGAAAAGCAGTTACTCCCGTCTCCCCGGTCTCCAGCCGCACTCCGTGCTCACCCAGCCTGTGACCAAGCGTTTCTATCTCTGGCACCCGACCCCGTGTGGAGTCTCCAAACCCAGCAGATCCCTGTGGTGCGCTCCCATGCCGCTCCTCCCTGGGGGAGGAAGGGGAGTCTCCCCAGATCTGCCACTTGTTGGGTCCCTGCTGGAGGGGCAGTAGCCCGACTGGGCCACGGATCATGGTTTATGGCAACCCCGAGCTGAGAGCCCTCACCTTGGCTCCTACCTTCCAGAAAGTGGTTGCTTTTCTGTTCAGAGTGTTGTTACTCTTCTTATCTTCAATTTCCTGTTGAGTTCGTAGGTGTTCAGAATGGTTTGATCCCTATTCAGCTGAATTCCTGAGACCAGACGAAATCCAGGTCTCCTACTTCTCCGCCATCTTGCTCTGCCCCCCAAGTTTCACATTTTCAGTCATGGTTCTTTTACTAACTGAGTTAACTAATGGAATTCTGGTATTAGCCTTCAAAGTGTAGCCTCCTCTAATTGCTAATGAAAGAAATCTTAGGGCCACAAGGAAAAAAATTCCACCTTCTTTTGTAGCTGGCAAAAAAGCAGGTTCATTTTACATCATAAAATTCTCCTTGCAATGGACAATTTTAACAAGAACATCTATAAGGCACTTGGACTTTACATATTGACAGATTCTGTGAAGATAACCTTTAACCTCCAAAATGTCTATAAATCTCATTATTTTTTTTTTAAATAATGTGTTGCTCTGGAAATAATATTTAAACTGACACCTTCATTTTTCAAGAAGTGTCAATACTCGTGAATTTTCTCTGTTAAGTTAAAGGGGAATGTGTTCTCCCTCTACATGTGCGAAGGTAACAACAACAATAAAAATGAACGCTACATCTCTGCTAATTTCTTACTTACCCAAAACCTTTGAGAAGTTTAGAAAATTTTTAAATTAACAGACAGAATGAGCTAACAAAGAAGATTGCGGAGTTGCCAGAAAGCTGTAAAATACTAGGAGAGTGGAAGAGCAGAACCTATATTTAGGAAAGAGTAGTTCAAGAAAGCAATCAATTATTGCTTCAATTTCTAGGTGTCTAGAAAGATGAGGACTGAAAATGTCCAATAGATCTTTGTAGCATGAAGGTCATTAGCAATCTTGGCCGGAGCCATTTCAGGGGAACCGTGGAGCTGGAAAGCAGTCTGGGCTAGGCTGTTGGGGAGGTGGGAAAGGCAAAGACAGCCTATATTCGAAGCAGTAGGAAACCAGCTTGGATCAACATGTAGCACATGATAATTGCACAAGACTTTTCAATTTCATTTTCAAGACTTACATAAAGTCACTGGGGTAGGTCTTTTATCCACATTTTTATTGATGAAGTGATTGATATTCAGTTACTCAAAGTCTCAGAGTAATTAGGTATGAGGTAACAGAAGCCCACTGCCCTTTCTTGCATCACATATAAAAGGGGAGGCAATATCAGGGTGAGGAGGAAGCAGCCTGGGAACAAAGCGTCCCAAACACATTTAACAAACTTCTTCATTCTACTTGGACCTATCCTTCATTCTAACTTTTTGCAAGTGAATGGAATGGTGTAATATGTATGCCTAATTCTTCCCAGAGGAGAGCACTCCTTAGGTTATCTCTGAAAATGGTGCTTTTCTAAAGGAAAAGTCAAAGAACCACCTTTTAGATAGCAGTAAGCAGAGGAGGAGAATTTAAAAAGCTTAGCAGCAGCTTCGGAGACACTCACCTTTGGTGCTCCAACTTTACTGACAAGAGATGCTGGGTCCTGGAAGTATCAGTGTCATATAAGCCCTCAATGGTCTCACGTGGTCCATCTTGGTCTCTCCGGAATGCATCAGCAACATAATGAGAAATTGAGGCAGCTGGACGTGGGAAATGCATCTGCTGAACTCTTGAGCAACTTGAGTTTAAAAGAGGAAAACATTTTTATGTCATAGTCCTTGAATTGTCAAATTCCTTTAAAATCAGAGTATCTGAATTTGTTCAAAGTATAAAAATATTGAGATAAATAGAAAATCATTCTACTGTTTTTTTAAAAAATTTTAAATTTTTCTTTATTTTTTGGGGGAGGGGAGGGGCAGAGGGAGAAGGAGAGAGAGAATCTTAAACAGGCTTCACGTCCAGCACAGAGCCTGGCCCTGGGCTTGATCTCACAACCCTGAGGTCATGACCTGAGCTGAAATCAAGAATGAGATGCTTAACCGACTGAGCCATCCAGGCGCCCCCAAAATCATTCTGTTGTTATATCTTACCTGTGAATGTAGGCAGAAGGCAAATATAAACATGGAAACTCTGAGAAATAACCAATTAAAAGGAACAGGATTATTTGATATTTTTTTTTCTTTTAATTTTTTTATTGTTATGTTAATCACCATATATTACATCATTAGTTTTTGGTGCAGTGTTCCATGATTCATTGTTTGTTCATAACACCCAGTGCTCCATGCAGAACGTGCCCTCCTCAATACCCATCACCAGGCTAACCCATCCCCCTACCCCCCTCCCCTCTAGAACCCTCAGTTTGTTTTTCAGAGTCCATCATCTCTCATGGTTCGTCTCCCCCTCTGACATACCCCTTTTCTTCCTCTCCTGTTATCTTCTTCTTTTTCTTTTTTCTTAAAATATGTTGCGTTATTTGTTTCAGAAGTACAGAACTGTGATTCAACAGTCTTGCACAATTCACAGCGCTCACCGTAGCACATACCCTCCCCAATGTCTATCACCCAGCCACCCCATCCCTCCCACCCCCAACCACTCCAGTAACACTCAGTTTCTTTCCTGAGATTAAGAATTCCTCATATCAGTGAGGTCATGTGATACATGTCTTTCTCTGATTGACTTATTTCACTCAGCATAACACCCTCCAGTTCCATCCACGTCGTTGCAAATGGCAAGATCTCATTCCTTTTGATGGCTGCATAATATTCCATTGTGTATATATACCACTTCTTCTTTATCCATTCATCTGTCGATGGGCATCTTGGCTCTTTCCACAGTTTGGCTATGGTGGACATTGCTGCTATAAACATTGGGGTACACGTACCCCTTCGGGTCCCTACATTTGTATCTTTGTGGTAAATACCCAGTAGTGCAATTGCTGGATCGAACGGTAGCTCTAATTTCAACTGTTTGAGGAACCTCCATACTGTTTTCCAGAGGGGTTGCACCAGCTTGCATTCCCACCAACAGTGTAGGAGGGTTCCCCTTTCTCCACATCCCCGCCAACATCTGTCGTTCCCTGACTTGTTAATTTTAGCCATTCTGACGGGTGTGAGGTGGTATCTCATGGAGGTTTTGATTTGGATTTCCCTGATGCCGAGCGATGTTGAGCACTTTTTCATGTGCCTGTTGGCCATTTGGATGTCTTCTTTGGAGAAATGTCTGTTCATGTCTTCTGCCCATTTCTTGATTGGATTATTTGTTCTTTGGGTGTTGAGTTTGATAAGTTCTTTATAGATTTTGGATACTAGCCCTTTATCTGATATGTCATTTGCAAATATTTTCTCCCATTCTGTCGGTTGTCTTTTGGTTTTGTGGACTGTTTCTTTTGCTGTGCAAAAGCTTTTTATCTTGATGAAATCCCAATAGTTCATTTTTGCCCTGGCTTCCCGTGCCTTTGGCGATGTTTCTAGGAAGAAGTTGCTGCGGCTAAGGTCGAAAAGGTTGCTACCTGTGTTCTCCTTTAGGATTTGGATGGACTCCTGTCTCACGTTTAGGTCTTTCAACCATTTGGAGTCTATTTTTGTGTGTGGTGTAAGGAAATGGTCCAGTTTCATTCTTCTGCATGTGGCTGTCCAATTTTCCCAACACCATTTGTTGAAGAGACTGTCTCTTTTCCATTGGACATTCTTTCCTGCTTTGTCAAAGATAAGTTGACCATAGAGTTGAGGGTCCATTTCTGGGCTCTCGATTCTGTTCCATTGATCGATGTGTCTGTTTTTGTGCCAGTACCATACTGTCTTGATGATGACAGCTTTGTAATAGAGCTGGAAGTCCGGAATTGTGATGCCGCCAGCTTTGCTTTTCTTTTTCAGTATTCCTCTGGCTATTCGGGGTCTCTTCTGGTTCCATACAAATTTTAGGATTATTTGTTCCATTTCTTTGAAAAAAGTGGATGGTATTTTGATGGGGATTGCATTGAATGTTAGATTGCTCTAGGTAGCATTGACATCTTCACAATGTTGATTCTCCCAATCCATGAGCATGGAACGTTTTTCCATTTCTTTGTGTCTTCTTCAATTTCTTTCATGAGTATTTTATAGTTTTCTGAGTACAGATCCTTTGCCTCTTTGGTTAGATTTATTCCTAGGTATCTAATGGTTTTGGGTGCAATTGTAAATGGGATCGACTCCTTGATTTGTCTCTCTTCTGTCTTGTTGTTGGTGTATAGGAATGCCACTGATTTCTGTGCATTGATTTTATATCCTGCTACTTTACTGAATTCCTGTATGAGTTCTAGCAGTTTTGGGGTGGAGTCTTTTGGGTTTTCCACATACAGTATCATATCATCTGCAAAGAGTGAGAGTTTGACTTCCTCTTTGCCGATTTGGATGCCTTTGATTTCTTTTTGTTGTCTAATTGCTGTGGCTAGGACTTCTAATACTATGTTGAATAGCAGTGGTGAGAGTGGACATCCCTGCCGCGTTCCTGACCTTAGGGGAAAAGCTCTCAGCCTTTCCCCGTTGAGGATGATATTCGCTGTAGGTTTTTCATAGATGGCTTTTATGATATTGAGGTATGTACCCTCTATCCCTATACTCTGAAGAGTTTTGATCAAGAAAGGATGCTGTACTTTGTCAAATGCTTTTTCTGCATCTATTGAGAGGATCATATGATTCTTGTTCTTTCTTTTGTTAATGTATTGTATCACGTTGATTGATTTGCGGATGTTGAACCAGCCTTGCAGCCCAGGGATAAATCCCACTTGGTCGTGGTGAATAATCCTTTTAATGTACTGTTGGATCCTATTGGCTAGTATTTTGGTGAGAATTTTTGCATCCATGTTCATCAAGGATATTGGTCTGTAATTCTCTTTTTTGATGGGGTCTTTGTCTGGTTTTGGGATCAAGGTAATGCTGGCCTCATAAAATGAGTTTGGAAGTTTCCCTTCCATTTCTATTTTTTGGAACAGTTTCAGGAGAATAGGTATTAATTCTTCTTGAAATGTCTGATAGAATTCCCCTGGGAAGCCATCTGGCCCTGGGCTTTTGTTTCTTGGGAGATTTTTGATGACTGTTTCAATTTCCTTAGTGGTTATAGGTCTGTTCAGGTTTTCTATTTCTTCCTGGTTCAATTTTGGTAGTTGATACCTCTCTAGGAATGCACCCATTTCTTCCAGGTTATCTAATTTGCTGGCATAGAGTTGCTCATAATATGTTCTTATAATTGTTTGTATTTCTTTGGTGTTGGTTGTGATCTCTCCTCTTTCATTCATGATTTTGTGGATTTGGGTCATTTCTCTTTTCTTTTTGATCAGTCTGGCCAGGGGTTTATCAATCTTGTTAATTCTTTCAAAGAACCGGCTCCTAGTTTCGTTGATCTGTTCTACTGTTCTTTTGGTTTCTAGTTCATTGATTTCTGCTCTGATCTTTATGATTTCTCTTCTCCTGCTGGGTTTAGGCTTTATTTGCTGTTCTTTCTCCAGCTCCTTTAGGTGTAGGGTTAGGTTGTGTATTTGAGACCTTTCTTGTTTCTTGAGAAAGGCTTGTATTGCTATATACTTTCCTCTCAGGACTGCCTTTGCTGTATCCCAAAGATTTTGAACAGTTGTGTTTTCATTTTCATTGGTTTCCATGAATTTTTTAAATTCTTAATTTCTTGGTTGACCCATTCATTCTTTAGTAGGATGCTCTTTAGCCTCCATGTATTTGAGTTCTTTCCGACTTTCCTCTTGTGGTTGAGTTCTAGTTTCAAAGCATTGTGGTCTGAAAATATGCAGGGAATGATCCCAATCTTTTGGTACCGATTGAGACCTGATTTGTGACCTAGGATGTGATCAATTCTGGAGAATGTTCCATGGGCACTAGAGAAGAATGTGTATTCCTTTGCTTTGGGATGGAATGTTCTGAATATGTCTGTGAAGTCCATTTGGTCCAGTGTGTCATTTAAAGTCTTTATATCCTTGTTGATCTTTTGCTTAGATGACCTGTCCATTTCAGTCAGGGGGGTGTTAAAGTCCCCCACTATTATTGTATTGTTGTCAATGTGTTTCTTTGCTTTTGTTATTAATTGCCTTATATAATTGGCTGCTCCCATGTTCGGGGCATAGATATTTACAATTGTTAGATCTTCTTGTTGGATAGACCCTTTAAGTAGGATATAGTGTCCTTCCTCATCTCTTATTACAGTCTTTGTTTTAAAATCTAGTTTGTCTGATATAAGGATTGCCACCCCAGCTTTCTTTTGGTGTCCATTAGCATGGTAAATGGTTTTCCACCCCCTCACTTTCAATCTGGGGGTGTCTTTGGGTCTAAAATGAGTCTCTTGCAGACAGCATATGGATGGGTCTTGTTTTTTAATCCAATCTGATAGCCTGTGTCTTTTGATTGGGGCATTTAGCCCATTTACATTCAGGGTAACTATTGAAAGGTATGAATTTAGTGCCATTGTATTACCTGTAAGGTGACTGTTAACTGTCTGTTGTCTGTGTTCGTGTCTGCTCTTTGCTGCTTTTAGGTTCTCTCTTTGCTTAGAGGACCCCTCTCAATATTTCTTGGAGGGCTGGTTTCATGTTTGCAAATTCCTTTAGTTTTTGTTTGTTCTGGAAGCTTTTTATCTCTCCTTCTATTTTCAATGATAGCCTAGCTGGATATAGTATTCTTGGCTGCATATTTTTCTCGTTTAGTGCTCTGAAGATATCTTGCCAGTCCTTTCTGGCCTGCCAGGTCTCTGTGGATAGGTCTGTTGCCAATCTAATGTTTCTACCATTGTAGGTTACATATCTCTTCTCCCGAGCTGCTTTCAGGATTTTCTCTTTGTCTCTGAGACTCGTAAGTTTTACTATTAGATGTCGGGGTGTTGACCTATTATTATTGATTTTGAGAGGGGTTCTCTGTGCCTCCTGGATTTTAATGCCTGTTTCCTTCCTCACATTAGGGAAGTTCTCTGCTATAATTTGCTCCAATATACCTTCTGCCCCCCTCTCTCTCTCTTCTTCTTCTGGGATCCCAATTATTCTAATGTTGTTTCGTCTTATCATATCACTTATCTCTCGAATTCTGCCCTTGTGATCCTGTAGTTGTTTCTCTCTCTTTTTCTCAGCCTCTTTATTTTCCATCATTTGGTCTTCTATATCGCTGATTCTCTCTTCTGCCTCATTTATCCTAGCAGTTAGTTCCCCCATTTTTGATTGCACCTCATCAATAGCCCTTTTGATTTCGATTTGGTTAGATTTTAGTTCTTTTATTTCTCCAGAAAGGGTTTCTCTAATAACTTCCACGCTTTTTTCAAGCCCAGCTAGTATCTTTAAAGTCATGAATCTGAACTCTAGGTCCGACATTGTACTAATGTCTGTATTGAGTAGGTCCCTGGCTGACGGTACTACCTCTTGTTCTTTTTGCTGAGGTGATTTCTTTCGTCTTGTCATTTTGTCCAGAGGAGAATAGATGAATGAGAGAACAAAATGCTAACAGGTTTACAACGTCCCCAGCAAATATACTGTATACAAATCAGAAAAGACCTGAAACCAGGGGAAAAGAAAGGGAAAGAAAGAAAAAAGAAAGAGAAAAAGAAAAAAAAAAGATAAAAACAAAAACAAAACAATACAAAAAAGGCAGAATATGATCAAATATGATCAGGCTAGTGCATAGATCAGTGCCACACACTAGATTTTGGGCGTATTTTGGTCTGTTAGAAAAAGGTCCCTCCTAAAATTTTAAAGGAAGAAAGACATATTTGTACAAAATAAGGGTTGATACAATGAAGGGATGGAAGATGACTGTAAAGATGAAAATTATAAAAGATTTTATAAAAGGACTTGGTAAGATAAGTTGTTTGAAAAAAGAAAGAAGATTTAAGAAAAAAAAAAAGGAAAAAGGGAGAGAATGTGATCAGGCAGGAGACTAGAACAAAGCCATACACTAGTGATTTAGGGTATATTTTGATCTGTTAGAAGAAACTGTACCTCAAAATTTTAAAGAGAGAACAACTTATATATATATGCCAAAAATAAGGGTAACTACTATGAAGGGATAAAATATGACTCTAAAAATGAAAAATAAAAAATGTTTTTTTTTTTTTTTTAAAAAGGGATTTATAAGATGTTGGTTGAAAAAGGGAAAAAGAAAAATAAAAAAAAACAGTCAACAAAAATTAACTTTGATGAAATAATGAATCATGGTAAAAAAAAAAAAAAAAAAAAGCCATGAATCTATGTGCAGTATTCCCCTAGCGGTGGAGTTCTCCTATTCTCCTTGATCGATCAACTTGGTCTTGGCTTGCTGGCTGTTTGTGCTGATCTTCTGGGGGAGGGGCCTGTTGCTGTGGTTTCCAAATGTCTTTGCCGGAAGCGGAATTGCCCCGCCCTTGTCGGTCCGGGCTAAGGAAGCTGCTCCGGTTTGCTCTCAGGAGCTTTTGTTCCCTGCACGCTCTCGGTACAGCTTTGGAGGACCAGGGCAGAAATGGTGGCCTCCCAATCTCCACTCGGAGGAGCCGAGAACTCGGGGCCCCGCTCCTCAGTGTGCCCCCAGAGAAAAGCAGTCACTTCCATGTCCCCGGTCTCCGGCTGCACTCCGTGCTCACCCGGCCCGTGATCGAGCGCTGCTATCTCTGGCACCCGACCCCGCGAGGAGTCTCCAAACCCAGCAGATCCCTGCAGTGCGTTCCCGCACCGCTCCTCCCCGGGAAGGAAGGGGAGTCTCCCCGGATCTGCTGCTTGTTGGGTCCCTGCTGGGGGAGCCGTGCCCCGACTGGGCCGCAGATCACAGTTTATGGCAACCCCGAGCTGAGAGCCCGCGACTCTGCTCCGTATCTGCAGCCGGCTTCCCCGCTCCGATACCTGGGAGCTCTGGCGCACTCAGGCACCCCCAGTCTCTCTGTGACCCCAAGGGTCCTGAGACCACACTGT